>NC_053391.1:702644774-703244774 GCF_905171765.1 Bufo bufo
TCTTTGGTTTTCTTCTTCAGGGCCAGGGTCAGGCCTTGTATAGCTTTATCCCTTTTTATGGAGTTTTTCTCTTCGGCAGCAAACCCGGCTTTATTGGCTTCAAGCTTTTGCTGGAGCTCATTGATCAGATTAGCCATCTCTTTGACCTTTCTCTCGTTAAGGTTCTCTTCTTTACCATCCACCCTGTCTCCATTACATGTTGGTTTAGGGGGTTCTAATAAGAGGTTACCAGGCTGGTCACTGGACGCTTCGCTCTTCATCATGGAGGCGATCTGCTTCTCCAGCTGGGCTATGAGAGCGTCTTTGGAGTGTACGGTCTCGTTTAGACATTGTATAATCCAGTCTCTCTCCTCCAGGATCTTCATGCTCTTGGTATACTGCTCATTGACGGTCAGCAGTCTCTCCTCAGTGGTGAACCTCTGCATCCGCTCCTGGTCGAGCAGCGCACACATCTTTTCCAGCTCTGCTTTCTCGTGCTGGGTTTGGTTTTCCAGCAGATGGACGGCACGGCTGTGGGCGCCTTCCATGTCCTGCAGGCGTCGGAGGTGCTCTTCCTGTAAGCGTTGGACGGTCAGGTCGTGTTCGCCGGTCAGACCCTCCACAGCCTTGGAGGCTCGGACCAGCAGGTTGTGCTTCTCCTGGAAGTCGTGCTTGAGGCTCTCCACCTCCACCTTGAGCTCGATGTTCATGCGGTGGAGCTCGTCGCTGCTGGTCTCGTACTGCCGCTGCACCTGCTCCTCCAAGAAGTAGATGCGGAGCTTCAGGTTGAAGTTCTCCTTCTTCAGATCCGTGATCTGTTTCTCGAAGTCCTTCATGGTGTGAGCGCGGTCCACCGGCAGCCGCTCGTAGTCTGAGATTGGGTGGGGGGCACCGTCATACATGGAGGTGGGGGACGGAGCCCTCTCATAGCCGGCCAAGGCATGCCAAGCCCTCTCATAGCCACTCCGCGCCGTCTCGTCTTTAGAGGAGTCTGGGCCATGTCTCCTGCCCAGGCCATGTGTCTCCACAGAGCACTCATCTCCCAGGTCTCTCCTCTCTGTTATGAGGGGATGTCTCTCCACTGACTGAGCGTCTCTCTCACTGGCAGTCTTGTAGTGATGTCTCTCACCTTCAGTCACGGAGCCGCCGCCGCTGATTTTCCCGTTCTCTCCTGCGGCTGTGCCCTCCATGCTGGAATGGATCGTTATAACGGTCACCGCGTCCACGGTTTAAACCGCCGCCATCTTGTGTGACGAGCGCGTCCACTAAAGAGTTAACGTGCGCGTTCAGGAAGCCACTGCGCATGTGCCAGGATCACCGGAAGCGCGCTGTCGTGTGCAGGACACTGTGGCAAAGACTACGCGCCTGCGCACTAAACGCCCTGACCGTTACTACAGAGCTGAGAGAAGGCGCGCTTCACCTACCGCACACTACTCATACCTGTACGTTCTCATTTACCGCAAAGGCGGCTTTTTACCGCATTCACTCCATTATATATCACCTCACAGGATATTATATACTGCAGTTATTACATGATATCACCACACAGTACATTATATACTGCATATATTACATGAAATCCCCACACAGGACATTATATACTGCATATATTACATGAAATCACCACACAAGACATTATATACTTCATATATTACATGAAATCCCCACACAGGACATTATATACTGCATACATTACATATCACCACACAGGACACTATATACTGCATATATTACATGATATCACCACACAGGACACTATATACTGCATATATTACATGATATCACCACACAGGACATGATATACTGCATATATTACATGATATCACCACACAGGACATTATATACTTCATATATTACATGATATCACCACACAGGACATTATATACTGCATATATTACATGATATCACCACAGAGGACATTATATACTGAATATATTACATGATATCACCACACAGGACATTATATACTGCATACATTACATATCACCACACAGGACATTATATACTGCATATATTACATGATATCACCACACAGGACATTATATACTGCATACATTACATATCACCACACAGGACATTATATACTACATATATTACATTATATCACCACACAGGACATTATATACTGCATATATTACATGATATCACCACACAGGACATTATATACTGCATATATTACATAATATCACCACTTAGGACATTATATACTGCATGTAGTTGCAAGAAAAAGTATGTGAACCCTTTGGAATGATATGGATTTCTGCACAAAATGGTTATAAAATGTGATCTGATCTTCATCTAAGTCACAACAATAGACAATCACAGTCGGCTTAAACTAATAACACACAAAGAGTTAAATGTTACCATGTTTTTATTGAACACACCATGTAAACATTCACAGTGTAGGTGGGAAAAGTATGTGAACCCCTAGACTAATGACATCTTCAAGAGCTAATTGGAGTGAGGTGTCATACAACTGGAGTCCAATCAATGAGATGAGATTGGAGGTGTTGGTTACAGCTGCCCTGCCCTATAAAAAACACACACCAGTTCTGGGTTTGCTTTTCACAAGAAGCATTGCCTGATGTGAATGATGCCTCGCACAAAAGAGCTCTCAGAAGACCTACGATTAAGAATTGTTGACTTGCATAAAGCTGGAAAGGGTTATAAAAGTATCTCCAGAAGCCTTGCTGTTCATCAGTCCACGGTAAGACAAATTGTCTATAAATGGAGAAAGTTCAGCACTGCTGCTACTCTCCCTAGGAGTGGCCGTCCTGTAAAGATGACTGCAAGAGCACAGCGCAGACTGCTCAATGAGGTGAAGAAGAATCCTAGAGTGTCAGCTAAAGACTTACAGAAGTCTCTGGCATATGGTAACATCCCTGTTAGCGAATCTACGATACGTAAAACACTAAACAAGAATGGTTTTGATGGGAGGACACCACAGAGGAAGCCACTGCTGTCCAAAAGAAACATTGCTGCACGTTTACAGTTTGCACAAGAGCACCTGGATGTTCCACAGCAGTACTGGCAAAATATTCTGTGGACAGATGAAACCAAAGTGGAGTTGTTTGGAAGAAACACACAACACTATGTGTGGAGAAAAAGAGGCACAGCACACCAACATCAACACCTCATCCCAACTGTAAAGTATGGTGGTGGTGGCATCATGGTTTGGGGCTGCTTTGCTGCGTCAGGGCCTGGACGGATTGCTATCATCGAAGGAAAAATGAATTCCCAAGTTTATCAAGACATTTTGCAGGAGAACTTAAGGCCATCTGTCCACCAGCTGAAGCTCAACAGAAGATGGGTGCTGCAACAGGACAACGACCCAAAGCATAGAAGTAAATCAACAACAGAATGGCTTAAACAGAAGACAATCCGCCTTCTGGAGTGGCCCAGTCAGAGCCCTGACCTCAACCCGATGGAGATGCTGAGGCATGACCTCAAGAAAGCGATTCACACCAGACATCCCAAGAATATTGCTGAACTGAAACCGTTCTGTAAAGAGGAATGGTGAAGAATTACTCCTGACCGTTGTGCACGTCTGATCTGCAACTACAGGAAACGTCTGGTGGAAGTTATTGCTGCCAAAGGAGGTTCAACCAGTTATTAAATCCAAGGGTTCACATACTTTCTCCACCTGCACTGTGAATGTTTACATGGTGTGTTCAATAAAAACATGGTAACATTTAACTCTTTGTGTGTTATTAGTTTAAGCAGACTGTGATTGTCTATTGTTGTGACTTAGATGAAGATCAGATCACATTTTATGACCAATTTCTGCAGAAATCCACATCATTCCAAAGGGTTCACATACGTATTACATAATATCACCACACAGGACATTATATACCACATTTATTACACGATATCACCACACAAGAGATTATCTAACACAGGGTGTATTCAAACAACCATGTCCATTTTGAAGGCCACAAAGCACAGACACCAACTGTGTGCACCCAAATTGCAGTTGCGACCAAAAATAGGACATGTCCTATCTTTAGCAGCACGGCCACACAGACCTGGAAGCATGTCCTACATTTGGCTGCAATATGAGGAAACTGACCCTTTGAAATCAACGGGTCCACACTGTTATGCAGGGTGCACATGGCCGGTGTCCATGTTTTGCGAATCCGCATTTTCTGGTTCACAAAACAGATATCGCCATGCAATTGCACCCTTATTACATTATATCACCACACAGGACATTATATACATTATTTTATATACACCATATGCAATTTCACAGTTTTTAACATCCAGCCTCTAGCCATGCAGTCTACCATTACCACAGTGTATAACATCCAGCCTCTAGCCATGCAGTCTACCATTACTACAGGTGTATAACATCCAGCCTCTAGCCATGCAGTCTACCATTACTACAGGTGTATAACCTCTAGACATGCAGTCTACCATTACTACAGGTGTATAACATCCAGCCTCTAGCCATGCAGTCTACCATTACTACAGGTGTATAACCTCTAGCCGTGCAGTCTACCATTACTACAGGTGTATAACCTCTAGACATGCAGTCTACCATTACTACAGGTGTATAACATCCAGCCTCTAGCCATGCAGTCTACCATTACCACAGGTATATAACATCCAGCCTCTAGCCGTGCAGTCTGCCATTACCACAGTGTATAACATGCAGCCTCTAGCCATGCAGTCCACCATTACCAAAGTGTATAACATGCAGCCTCTAGCCATGCAGTCCACCATTACCAAAGTGTATAGCATGCAGCCTCTAGCCATGCAGTCTACCATTACCACAGTGTATAGCATCCAGCCTGCCTCTAGCCGTGCAGTCTGCCATTACCACAGTGTATAACATGCAGCCTCTAGTCGTGCAGTCCACCATTACCACAGTGTATAACATCCAGCCTGTAGTCATGCAGTCTACCATTACCACAGTGTATAATATCCAGCCTCTAGCCATCCAGTCTGCCATTACCACAGTGTATAATATCCAGCCTCTAGCCATGCAGTCTACCATTACCACAGTATATGCCATGCAGTCTGCCATTACCACAGTGTATAACATCCAGCCTCTAGCCATGCAGTCTGCCATTACCACAGTGTATAACATCCAGCCTCTAGCCATGCAGTCTGCCATTACCCCAGTGTATAACATTCAGCGTTTAGTCATGCAGTCTACCATTACCACAGGTGTATAACATCCAGCCTCTAGACATGCAGTCTACCATTACCACAATGTATAACATCCAGCCTCTAGCCATGCAGTCCACCATTACCAAAGTGTATAGCATGCAGCCTCTAGCCATGCAGTCTACCATTACCACAGTGTATAACATCCAGCCTATGCAGTCTACCATTACCACAGTGTATAACATCCAGCCTATGCAGTCTACCATTACTACAGTGTATAACATCCAGCCTCTAGCCGTGCAGTCTGCCATTACCACAGTGTATAACATGCAGCCTCTAGTCGTGCAGTCCACCATTACCACAGTGTATAACATCCAGCCTGTAGTCATGCAGTCTACCATTACCACAGTGTATAACATGCAGCCTCTAGCCGTGCAGTCTACCATTACCACAGGTGTATAACATTCAGCCTCTTGTAATGCAGTCTGCAATTACCACAGTGTATAACATGCAGCCTCTAGCCGTGCAGTCTACCATTACCACAGTGTATAACATTCAGCCTCTTGTAATGCAGTCTGCTATTACCACAGTGTATAACATGCAGCCTCTAGCCGTGCAGTCTACCATTACCACAGTGTATAACATTCAGCCTCTTGTAATGCAGTCTGCCATTACCACAGTGTATAATATCCAGCCTCTAGCCATCCAGTCTGCCATTACCACAGTGTATAACATCCAGCCTCTAGCCATGCAGTCTGCCATTACCACAGTGTATAACATCCAGCCTCTAGCCATGCAGTCTGCCATTACCACAGTGTATAACATCCAGCCTCTAGCCATGCAGTCTACCATTACCACAATGTATAACATCCAGCCTCTTGTAATGCCAGACTTAAATCACCAAGCACAATGTCAGGTGGGGGACGGAGTGGTGTAAAGCACAATTCCACTAAACCCTGGAGCAGTGGGGACGCCTTCTGTGCAATCACCAATGTCACTTTATCCGTCTGATGGATGAGACTGGTGAATTGCCATCTGTTCCTCCATGGGTACAAGCTCCATAAGGACATGGTTCGGGATGTCTAGTGTAAATGAACGTGACCAGCCGCACAGAACCCCATCATCAACCACATCTAAACCCAGGACGGACACTGCAAGCTAGGGCATTCGAGTTGTGGCCTGCTGTTGTCGAGTAGCATGCACCCAATTAGGCTAAGGCTCCCTCTTATGTAACTAATGAAGACTACACTGTATAGTTGGTCTGCCACACGTGATTCGGCTGCATCCCAAAAGCCCCACGGCAGTGCTGTGTGGTCATATACTTATACCCAAGAAATACATCCAGGTCCCTCTTGAACTGGTTTAGTGAGTTCACCATCACAATGTCCTCTGCCAGAGAGTTCCATAGTCTCACTGCTCTTACAATAAAGGGTCCATAGTCTCACTGCTCTTACAGTAAAGAGTCCATAGTCTCACTGCTCTTACAATAAAGGGTCCATAGTCTCAATGGGGTCATTTACTATCCAGAAATACGCCTATATTTGGTGTATTTGTGGCACAACTATTCCCTACTAACACCAGGTCTAGAAAAGTGGGTGTGGCATGGGCAGGGAAGGGGACAGGCCGTCTGCTTCATTATTTTCTAAGCCTGTTTTAGGCGTAGAAAATTGTCTAAATGTAAGTCAACAAGGAAGCTGGCTTATATTTAGACAGGCGGTGGATACGCCGATGTTATATAGGGGCTGGTGCCTTAATAAATGACCCCCATTGTTCTTACACTAGAAATCATAGTTTCACTGCTGTTACAGTAAAGATTCCATAGTCTCACTGCTCTTACAGTAAAGAGTCCATAGTCTCACTGCTCTTACAGTAAAGAGTCCATAGTCTCACTGCTCTTACAGTATAGAGTCCATAGTCTCACTGCTCTTACAGTAAAGAGTCCATAGTCTCACTGCTCTTACAGTAAAGAGTCCATAGTCTCACTGCTCTTACAGTAAAGAGTCCATAGTCTTACTGCACTTACAGTAAAGAGTCCACAGTCTCACTGCTCTTACAGTATAGAGTCCATAGTCTCACTGCTCTTACAGTATAGAGTCCATAGTCTCACTGCTCTTACAGTATAGAGTTCCATAGTCTCACTGCTCTTACAGTAAAGAGTCCATAGTCTCACTGCTCTTACAGTATAGAGTCCATAGTCTCACTGCTCTTACAGTAAAGAGTCCACAGTCTCACTGCTCTTACAGTATAGAGTCCATAGTCTCACTGCTCCTACAGTAAAGAGTCCATAGTCTCACTGCTCCTACAGTAAAGAGTCCATAGTCTCACTGCTCTTACAGTAGAGTCCATAGTCTCACTGCTCTTACAGTAAAGAGTCCATAGTCTCACTGCTCTTACAGTAAAGAGTCCATAGTCTCACTGCTCTTACAGTAAAGAGTCCATAGTCTCACTGCTCTTACAGTAAAGAGTCCATAGTCTCACTGCTCTTACCGTAAAGAGTCCATAGTCTCACTGCTCTTACAGTAAAGAGTCCATAGTCTCACTGCTCTTACAGTAAAGAGTCCATAGTCTCACTGCTCTTACAGTAAAGAGTCCATAGTCTCCCTGCTCTTACAGTAAAGAGTCCATAGTCTCACTGCTCTTACAGTAAAGATTCCATAGTCTCACTGCTCTTACAGTATAGAGTCCATAGTATTACTGCTCTTACAGTAAAGAGTCCATAGTCTCACTGCTCTTACAGTAAAGAGTCCATAGTCTCACTGCTCTTACAGTAAAGAGTCCATAGTCTCACTGCTCTTACAGTAGAGTCCATAGTCTCAGTGATCTTACAGTAAAGAGTCCATAGTCTCACTGCTCTTACAGTAAAGAGTCCATAGTCTCACTGCTCTTACATTAAAGAGTCAATAGTCTCACTGCTCTTACTATAAAGAGTCCATAGTCTCACTGCTCTTACAGTAAAGAGTCCATAGTCTCACTGCTCTTACAGTAAAGATTCCATAGTCTCACTGCTCTTACAGTATAGAGTCCATAGTATTACTGCTCTTACAGTAAAGAGTCCATAGTCTCACTGCTCCTACAGTAAAGAGTCCATAGTCTCACTGCTCTTACAGTAAAGAGTCCATAGTCTCACTGCTCTTACAGTAAAGAGTCCAAAGTCTCACTGCTCTTACAGTAAAGAGTCCATAGTCTCACTGATCTTACAGTAGAGTCCATAGTCTCAGTGATCTTACAGTAAAGAGTCCATAGTCTCACTGCTCTTACAGTAAAGAGTCCATAGTCTCACTGCTCTTACATTAAAGAGTCAATAGTCTCACTGCTCTTACTATAAAGAGTCCATAGTCTCACTGCTCTTACAGTAAAGAGTCCATAGTCTCACTGCTCTTACAGTAAAGATTCCATAGTCTCACTGCTCTTACAGTATAGAGTCCATAGTATTACTGCTCTTACAGTAAAGAGTCCATAGTCTCACTGCTCCTGCAGTAAAGAGTCCATAGTCTCACTGCTCTTACAGTAAAGAGTCCATAGTCTCACTGCTCTTACAGTAAAGAGTCTATAGTCTCACCGCTCTTACAGTAAAGAGTCCATAGTCTCACTGCTCTTACAGTAAAGAGTCTATAGTCTCACTGCTCTTACAGTAAAGAGTCAATAGTCTCACTGCTCTTACAGTAAAAAGTCCACAGTCTCTGTCTTAAAGTAAAGAGTCCATAGTCTCACTGCTCCTACAGTAAAGAGTCCATAGTCTCTCTGCTCAAACAGTAAAGAGTCCATAGTCTCACTGCTCTTACAGTAAAGAATCCATAGTCTCACTGCTCTTACCGTATAGAGTCCATAGTCTCACTGCTCTTAGAATAAAGGGTCCATAGTCTCACTGCTCTTACAATAAAGGGTCCATAGTCTCAAAGGGGTCATTTACTATCCAGAAATACGCCTATATTTGGTGTATTTGTGGCACAACTATTCCCTACTAACACCAGGTCTAGAAAAGTGGGTGTGGCATGGGCAGGGAAGGGGACAGGCCGTCTGCTTCATTATTTTCTAAGCCTGTTTTAGGCGTAGAAAATTGTCTAAATGTAAGTCAACAAGGAAGCTGGCTTATATTTAGACAGGCGGTGGATACGCCAATGTTATATAGGGGCTGGTGCCTTAATAAATGACCCCCATTGTTCTTACACTAGAAATCATAGTTTCACTGCTGTTACAGTAAAGATTCCATAGTCTGACTGCTCTTACAGTAAAGAGTCCATAGTCTAACTGCTCTTACAGTAAAGAGTCAATAGTCAGACTGCTCTTACAGTAAAGAGTCCATAGTCTCACTGCTCTTACAGTAAAAAGTCCATAGTCTCTCTGCTCTTACATTAAAGAGTCAATAGTCGCACTGCTCTTACAGTAAAAAGTCCATAGTCTCACTGCTATTACCGTAAAAAGTCCATAGTCTCACTGCTCTTACAGTAAAGAGTCCATATTCTCACTGCTCTTACAGTGAAGAGTCCATAGTCTCACTGCTCTTACAGTGAAGAGTCCATAGTCTCACTGCTCTTATAGCAAAGCCCATATTCTCAGTGCTCTTACAGTGAAGAGTCCATAGTCTCACTGCTCTTACAGTAAAGAGTCAATAGTCTCACTGCTCTTACAGTAAAAAGTCCATAGTCTCTGTCTTACAGTATAGAGTCCATAGTCTCACTGCTCATACAGTAAAGAGTCCATGGTCGCACTGCTCTTATAGTAAAGATTCCATAGTCTCACTGCTCTTACAGTAAAGAGTCCATAGTCTCACTGATCTTACAGTGAAGAGTCCATAGTCTCACTGCTCTTACAGTGAGGAGTCCATAGTCTTAATGCTCTTACAGTGAAGAGTCCATAGTCTCACTGCTCTTACAGTAAACAGTCCCATAGTCTCACTGCTCTTACAGTAAAGAGTCCATAGTCTCACTGCTCTTACAGTAAAGAGTCCATAGTCTCACTGCTCTTACAGTAAAGAGTCCATAGTCTCACTGCTCTTACAGTAAAGAGTCCATAGTCTCACTGCTCTTACAGTAAAGAGTCCATAGTCTCACTGCTCTTACCGTAAAGAGTCCATAGTCTCACTGCTCTTACAGTAAAGAGTCCATAGTCTCACTACTCTTACAGTAAAGAGTCATAAGTCTCACTGCTCTTACAATAAAGAGTCCATAGTCTCACTGCTCTTACCGTAAAGAGTCCATAGTCTCACTGCTCTTACCGTAAAGATTCCATAGTCTCACTGCTCTTACAGTAAATAGTCCATAGTCTCACTGCTCTTACAGTAAAGAGTCCATAGTCTCACTGCTCTTACAGTAAAGAGTCCAAAGTCTCACTGCTCTTACAGTAAAGAGTCCATAGTCTCACTGATCTTACAGTAAAGAGTCCATAGTCTCAGTGATCTTACAGTAAAGAGTCCATAGTCTCACTGCTCTTACAGTGAAGAGTCCATAGTCTCACTGCTCTTACATTAAAGAGTCAATAGTCTCACTGCTCTTACAGTAAAGAGTCCATAGTCTCACTGCTCTTACAGTAAAGATTCCATAGTCTCACTGCTCTTACAGTATAGAGTCCATAGTATTACTGCTCTTACAGTAAAGAGTCCATAGTCTCACTGCTCCTACGGTAAAGAGTCCATAGTCTCACTGCTCCTACAGTAAAGAGTCCATAGTCTCACTGCTCTTACAGTAAAGAGTCAATAGTCTCACTGCTCTTACAGTAAAAAGTCCACAGTCTCTGTCTTAAAGTAAAGAGTCCATAGTCTCACTGCTCCTACAGTAAAGAGTCCATAGTCTCACTGCTCTTACCGTAAAGAGTCCATAGTCTCACTGCTCTTACCGTAAAGATTCCATAGTCTCACTGCTCTTACAGTAAATAGTCCATAGTCTCACTGCTCTTACAGTAAAGAGTCCATAGTCTCACTGCTCTTACAGTAAAGAGTCATAAGTCTCACTGCTCTTACAATAAAGAGTCCATAGTCTCACTGCTCTTACCGTAAAGAGTCCATAGTCTCACTGCTCTTACCGTAAAGATTCCATAGTCTCACTGCTCTTACAGTAAATAGTCCATAGTCTCACTGCTCTTACAGTAAAGAGTCCATAGTCTCACTGCTCTTACAGTAAAGAGTCCAAAGTCTCACTGCTCTTACAGTAAAGAGTCCATAGTCTCACTGATCTTACAGTAAAGAGTCCATAGTCTCAGTGATCTTACAGTAAAGAGTCCATAGTCTCACTGCTCTTACAGTGAAGAGTCCATAGTCTCACTGCTCTTACATTAAAGAGTCAATAGTCTCACTGCTCTTACAGTAAAGAGTCCATAGTCTCACTGCTCTTACAGTAAAGAGTCCATAGTCTCACTGCTCTTACAGTATAGAGTCCATAGTATTACTGCTCTTACAGTAAAGAGTCCATAGTCTCACTGCTCCTACGGTAAAGAGTCCATAGTCTCACTGCTCCTACAGTAAAGAGTCCATAGTCTCACTGCTCTTACAGTAAAGAGTCAATAGTCTCACTGCTCTTACAGTAAAAAGTCCACAGTCTCTGTCTTAAAGTAAAGAGTCCATAGTCTCACTGCTCCTACAGTAAAGAGTCCATAGTCTCTCTGCTCAAACATTAAAGAGTCCATAGTCTCACTGCTCTTACAGTAAAGAATCCATAGTCTCACTGCTCTTACCGTATAGAGTCCATAGTCTCACTGCTCTTAGAATAAAGGGTCCATAGTCTCACTGCTCTTACAATAAAGGGTCCATAGTCTCAAAGGGGTCATTTACTATCCAGAAATACGCCTATATTTGGTGTATTTGTGGCACAACTATTCCCTACTAACACCAGGTCTAGAAAAGTGGGTGTGGCATGGGCAGGGAAGGGGACAGGCCGTCTGCTTCATTATTTTCTAAGCCTGTTTTAGGCGTAGAAAATTGTCTAAATGTAAGTCAACAAGGAAGCTGGCTTATATTTAGACAGGCGGTGGATACGCCGATGTTATATAGGGGCTGGTGCCTTAATAAATGACCCCCATTGTTCTTACACTAGAAATCATAGTTTCACTGCTGTTACAGTAAAGATTCCATAGTCTGACTGCTCTTACAGTAAAGAGTCCATAGTCTAACTGCTCTTACAGTAAAGAGTCAATAGTCAGACTGCTCTTACAGTAAAGAGTCCATAGTCTCACTGCTCTTACAGTAAAAAGTCCATAGTCTCTCTGCTCTTACATTAAAGAGTCAATAGTCGCACTGCTCTTACAGTAAAAAGTCCATAGTCTCACTGCTATTACCGTAAAAAGTCCATAGTCTCACTGCTCTTACAGTAAAGAGTCCATATTCTCACTGCTCTTACAGTGAAGAGTCCATAGTCTCACTGCTCTTACAGTGAAGAGTCCATAGTCTCACTGCTCTTATAGCAAAGCCCATATTCTCAGTGCTCTTACAGTGAAGAGTCCATAGTCTCACTGCTCTTACAGTAAAGAGTCAATAGTCTCACTGCTCTTACAGTAAAAAGTCCATAGTCTCTGTCTTACAGTATAGAGTCCATAGTCTCACTGCTCATACAGTAAAGAGTCCATGGTCGCACTGCTCTTATAGTAAAGATTCCATAGTCTCACTGCTCTTACAGTAAAGAGTCCATAGTCTCACTGATCTTACAGTGAAGAGTCCATAGTCTCACTGCTCTTACAGTGAGGAGTCCATAGTCTTAATGCTCTTACAGTGAAGAGTCCATAGTCTCACTGCTCTTACAGTAAACAGTCCCATAGTCTCACTGCTCTTACAGTAAAGAGTCCATAGTCTCACTGCTCTTACAGTAAAGAGTCCATAGTCTCACTGCTCTTACAGTAAAGAGTCCATAGTCTCACTGCTCTTACAGTAAAGAGTCCATAGTCTCACTGCTCTTACAGTAAAGAGTCCATAGTCTCACTGCTCTTACCGTAAAGAGTCCATAGTCTCACTGCTCTTACAGTAAAGAGTCCATAGTCTCACTACTCTTACAGTAAAGAGTCATAAGTCTCACTGCTCTTACAATAAAGAGTCCATAGTCTCACTGCTCTTACCGTAAAGAGTCCATAGTCTCACTGCTCTTACCGTAAAGATTCCATAGTCTCACTGCTCTTACAGTAAATAGTCCATAGTCTCACTGCTCTTACAGTAAAGAGTCCATAGTCTCACTGCTCTTACAGTAAAGAGTCCAAAGTCTCACTGCTCTTACAGTAAAGAGTCCATAGTCTCACTGATCTTACAGTAAAGAGTCCATAGTCTCAGTGATCTTACAGTAAAGAGTCCATAGTCTCACTGCTCTTACAGTGAAGAGTCCATAGTCTCACTGCTCTTACATTAAAGAGTCAATAGTCTCACTGCTCTTACAGTAAAGAGTCCATAGTCTCACTGCTCTTACAGTAAAGATTCCATAGTCTCACTGCTCTTACAGTATAGAGTCCATAGTATTACTGCTCTTACAGTAAAGAGTCCATAGTCTCACTGCTCCTACGGTAAAGAGTCCATAGTCTCACTGCTCCTACAGTAAAGAGTCCATAGTCTCACTGCTCTTACAGTAAAGAGTCAATAGTCTCACTGCTCTTACAGTAAAGAGTCCATAGTCTCACTGCTCTTACAGTAAAGAGTCCATAGTCTCACTGCTCTTACAGTAAAGAGTCCATAGTCTCACTGCTCTTACCGTAAAGAGTCCATAGTCTCACTGCTCTTACCGTAAAGAGTCCATAGTCTCACTGCTCTTACCGTAAAGATTCCATAGTCTCACTGCTCTTACAGTAAATAGTCCATAGTCTCACTGCTCTTACAGTAAAGAGTCCATATTCTCACTGCTCTTACAGTGAAGAGTCCATAGTCTCACTGCTCTTACAGTGAAGAGTCCATAGTCTCACTGCTCTTATAGCAAAGCCCATATTCTCAGTGCTCTTACAGTGAAGAGTCCATAGTCTCACTGCTCTTACAGTAAAGAGTCAATAGTCTCACTGCTCTTACAGTAAAAAGTCCATAGTCTCTGTCTTACAGTATAGAGTCCATAGTCTCACTGCTCATACAGTAAAGAGTCCATGGTCGCACTGCTCTTATAGTAAAGATTCCATAGTCTCACTGCTCTTACAGTAAAGAGTCCATAGTCTCACTGATCTTACAGTGAAGAGTCCATAGTCTCACTGCTCTTACAGTGAGGAGTCCATAGTCTTAATGCTCTTACAGTGAAGAGTCCATAGTCTCACTGCTCTTACAGTAAACAGTCCCATAGTCTCACTGCTCTTACAGTAAAGAGTCCATAGTCTCACTGCTCTTACAGTAAAGAGTCCATAGTCTCACTGCTCTTACAGTAAAGAGTCCATAGTCTCACTGCTCTTACAGTAAAGAGTCCATAGTCTCACTGCTCTTACAGTAAAGAGTCCATAGTCTCACTGCTCTTACCGTAAAGAGTCCATAGTCTCACTGCTCTTACAGTAAAGAGTCCATAGTCTCACTACTCTTACAGTAAAGAGTCATAAGTCTCACTGCTCTTACAATAAAGAGTCCATAGTCTCACTGCTCTTACCGTAAAGAGTCCATAGTCTCACTGCTCTTACCGTAAAGATTCCATAGTCTCACTGCTCTTACAGTAAATAGTCCATAGTCTCACTGCTCTTACAGTAAAGAGTCCATAGTCTCACTGCTCTTACAGTAAAGAGTCCAAAGTCTCACTGCTCTTACAGTAAAGAGTCCATAGTCTCACTGATCTTACAGTAAAGAGTCCATAGTCTCAGTGATCTTACAGTAAAGAGTCCATAGTCTCACTGCTCTTACAGTGAAGAGTCCATAGTCTCACTGCTCTTACATTAAAGAGTCAATAGTCTCACTGCTCTTACAGTAAAGAGTCCATAGTCTCACTGCTCTTACAGTAAAGATTCCATAGTCTCACTGCTCTTACAGTATAGAGTCCATAGTATTACTGCTCTTACAGTAAAGAGTCCATAGTCTCACTGCTCCTACGGTAAAGAGTCCATAGTCTCACTGCTCCTACAGTAAAGAGTCCATAGTCTCACTGCTCTTACAGTAAAGAGTCAATAGTCTCACTGCTCTTACAGTAAAAAGTCCACAGTCTCTGTCTTAAAGTAAAGAGTCCATAGTCTCACTGCTCCTACAGTAAAGAGTCCATAGTCTCACTGCTCTTACCGTAAAGAGTCCATAGTCTCACTGCTCTTACCGTAAAGATTCCATAGTCTCACTGCTCTTACAGTAAATAGTCCATAGTCTCACTGCTCTTACAGTAAAGAGTCCATAGTCTCACTGCTCTTACAGTAAAGAGTCATAAGTCTCACTGCTCTTACAATAAAGAGTCCATAGTCTCACTGCTCTTACCGTAAAGAGTCCATAGTCTCACTGCTCTTACCGTAAAGATTCCATAGTCTCACTGCTCTTACAGTAAATAGTCCATAGTCTCACTGCTCTTACAGTAAAGAGTCCATAGTCTCACTGCTCTTACAGTAAAGAGTCCAAAGTCTCACTGCTCTTACAGTAAAGAGTCCATAGTCTCACTGATCTTACAGTAAAGAGTCCATAGTCTCAGTGATCTTACAGTAAAGAGTCCATAGTCTCACTGCTCTTACAGTGAAGAGTCCATAGTCTCACTGCTCTTACAGTAAAGAGTCCATAGTCTCACTGCTCTTACAGTAAAGAGTCCATAGTCTCACTGCTCTTACAGTAAAGATTCCATAGTCTCACTGCTCTTACAGTATAGAGTCCATAGTATTACTGCTCTTACAGTAAAGAGTCCATAGTCTCACTGCTCCTACGGTAAAGAGTCCATAGTCTCACTGCTCCTACAGTAAAGAGTCCATAGTCTCACTGCTCTTACAGTAAAGAGTCAATAGTCTCACTGCTCTTACAGTAAAAAGTCCACAGTCTCTGTCTTAAAGTAAAGAGTCCATAGTCTCACTGCTCCTACAGTAAAGAGTCCATAGTCTCTCTGCTCAAACATTAAAGAGTCCATAGTCTCACTGCTCTTACAGTAAAGAATCCATAGTCTCACTGCTCTTACCGTATAGAGTCCATAGTCTCACTGCTCTTAGAATAAAGGGTCCATAGTCTCACTGCTCTTACAATAAAGGGTCCATAGTCTCAAAGGGGTCATTTACTATCCAGAAATACGCCTATATTTGGTGTATTTGTGGCACAACTATTCCCTACTAACACCAGGTCTAGAAAAGTGGGTGTGGCATGGGCAGGGAAGGGGACAGGCCGTCTGCTTCATTATTTTCTAAGCCTGTTTTAGGCGTAGAAAATTGTCTAAATGTAAGTCAACAAGGAAGCTGGCTTATATTTAGACAGGCGGTGGATACGCCAATGTTATATAGGGGCTGGTGCCTTAATAAATGACCCCCATTGTTCTTACACTAGAAATCATAGTTTCACTGCTGTTACAGTAAAGATTCCATAGTCTGACTGCTCTTACAGTAAAGAGTCCATAGTCTCACTGCTCTTACAGTATAGAGTCCATAGTCTCACTGCTCTTACAGTAAAGAGTCCATAGTCTAACTGCTCTTACAGTAAAGAGTCAATAGTCTGACTGCTCTTACAGTAAAGAGTCCATAGTCTCACTGCTCTTACAGTAAAAAGTCCATAGTCTCTCTGCTCATACAGTAAAGAGTCCATAGTCTCACTGCTCTTACATTAAAGAGTCAATAGTCGCACTGCTCTTACAGTAAAAAGTCCATAGTCTCACTGCTATTACCGTAAAAAGTCCATAGTCTCACTGCTCTTACAGTAAAGAGTCCATATTCTCACTGCTCTTACAGTGAAGAGTCCATAGTCTCACTGCTCTTACAGTGAAGAGTCCATAGTCTCACTGCTCTTATAGCAAAGCCCATATTCTCAGTGCTCTTACAGTGAAGAGTCCATAGTCTCACTGCTCTTACAGTAAAGAATCAATAGTCTCACTGCTCTTACAGTAAAAAGTCCATAATCTCTGTCTTACAGTATAGAGTCCATAGTCTCACTGCTCATACAGTAAAGAATCAATAGTCTCACTGCTCTTACAGTAAAAAGTCCATAGTCTCTGTCTTACAGTACAGAGTCCATAGTCTCACTGCTCTTACAGTAAAGAATCAATAGTCTCACTGCTCTTACAGTAAAAAGTCCATAGTCTCTGTCTTACAATATAGAGTCCATAGTCTCACTGCTCATACAGTAAAGAGTCCATGGTCGCACTGCTCTTATAGTAAAGATTCTATAGTCTCACTGCTCTTACAGTAAAGAGTCCATAGTCTCACTGCTCTTACAGTAAAGAGTCCATAGTCTCACTGCTCTTACAGTAAAGAGTCCATAGTCTCACTGATCTTACAGTAAAGAGTCCATAGTCTCACTGCTCTTACAGTAAAGAGTCCATACTCTCTCTGCTCTTACAGTGAAGAGTCCATAGTCTCAGTGCTCTTACAGTAAAGAGTCCATAGTCTCACTGATCTTACAGTGAAGAGTCCATAGTCTCACTGCTCTTACAGTGAGGAGTCCATAGTCTTAATGCTCTTACAGTGAAGAGTCCATAGTCTCACTGCTCTTACAGTAAACAGTCCCATAGTCTCACTGCTCTTACAGTAAAGAGTCCATAGTCTCACTGCTCTTACAGTAAAGAGTCCATAGTCTCACTGCTCTTACAGTAAAGAGTCCATAGTCTCACTGCTCTTACAGTAAAGAGTCCATAGTCTCACTGCTCTTACAGTAAAGAGTCCATAGTCTCACTGCTCTTACCGTAAAGAGTCCATAGTCTCACTGCTCTTACAGTAAAGAGTCCATAGTCTCACTACTCTTACAGTAAAGAGTCATAAGTCTCACTGCTCTTACAGTAAAGAGTCCAAAGTCTCACTGCTCTTACAGTAAAGAGTCCATAGTCTCACTGATCTTACAGTAAAGAGTCTATAGTCTCAGTGATCTTACAGTAAAGAGTCCATAGTCTCACTGCTCTTACATTAAAGAGTCAATAGTCTCACTGCTCTTACAGTAAAGATTCCATAGTCTCACTGCTCTTACAGTAAAGAGTCCATAGTCTCACTGCTCTTACAGTATAGAGTCCATAGTATTACTGCTCTTACAGTAAAGAGTCCATAGTCTCACTGCTCTTACAGTAAAGAGTCCATAGTCACACTGCTCTTACAGTAAAGAGTCCATAGTCTCACTGCTCTTACAGTAAAGTGTCCATAGTCTCACTGCTCTTACAGTAAAGAGTTCCTTAGTCTCACTGCTCTTACAGTAAACAGTCCCATAGTCTCACTGCTCGTACAGTAAAGAGTCCATAGTCTCACTGCTCTAACAGTAAAAAGTTTATAGTCTCACTGCTCTTACAGTAAAGAGTCCATAGTCTCACTGCTCTTACAGTAAAGAGTCAATAGTCTCACTGCTCTTACAGTAAAGAGTCCATAGTCTCTGTCTTACAGTATAGAGTCCATAGTCTCACTGCTCATACAGTAATGAGTCCATGGTCACACTGCTCTTAAAATAAAGATTCCATAGTCTCACTGCTCTTACAGTAAAGAGTCCATAGTCTCACTGATCTTACAGTGAGGAGTCCATAGTCTTAATGCTCTTACAGTGAAGAGTCCATAGTCTCACTGCTCTTACAGTAAACAGTCCCATAGTCTCACTGCTCGTACAGTAAAGAGTCCATAGTCTCACTGCTCTTAGCGTATAGAGTCCATAGTCTCACTGCTCTAACAGTAAAAAGTTTATAGTCTCACTGCTCATACAGTAAAGAGTCCATAGTCTCTCTGCTCTTTCAGTGAAGAGTCCATAGTCTCACTGCTCTTACAGTAAATAGTCTATAGTCTCACTGCTCTTTCCGTAAAGAGTCCATAGTCTCACTGCTCTTACAGTAAAGAGCCCATAGTCTCACTGCTCTTACAGTAAAGAGCCCATAGTCTCACTGCTCTTACAGTAAAGAGTCCATAGTCTCACTGCTCTTACAGTAAAGAGTTTATAGTCTCACTGCTCTTTCCGTAAAGAGTCCATAGTCTCAATGCACTTACAGTAAAGAGTCCATAGTCTTACTGCTCTTACAGTAAAGAGTCCATAGTCTCACTGCTCTAACAGTATTGATCTATAGTCTCACTTCTCTTACAGTAAAGAGTTCATTGTCTTACTGCTCTTACAGTAAAGAGTCCATAGTCTCACTGCTCTTACAGTAAAAAGTTTATAGTCTCACTGCTCTTACAGTAAAAAGCCCATAGTCTCACTGCTCTTTCAGTAAAGAGTCCAGAGTCTCTCTGCTCTTACAGTAGACTCCTTTGTCTCACTGCTTTTACAGTAAAGAGTCCATAGTCTCACTGCTCTTACAGTAAAGAGCCCATATTCTCACTGCTCTTACAGTAAAGAGTCCATAGTCTCACTGCTCTTACAGTAAAGAGTCCATAGTCTCACTGCTCTTACAGTAAAGAGCCCATAGTCTCACTGCTCTTACAGTAAAGAGTTTATAGTCTCACTGCTCTTTCCGTAAAGAGTCCAAAGTCTCACTGCTCTTACAGTAAAGAGTTCATATTCTTACTGCTCTTACAGTAATGAGTCCATATTCTTACTGCTCTTACAGTAAAGAGTCCATATTCTTACTGCTCTTACAGTAAAGAGTCCATAGTCTCACTGCTCTTACAGTAAAGAGTCTATAATCTCACTGCTCTTACAGTAAAGAGTCCATAGTCTCAATGCTCTTACAGTAAAGAGTCCATAGTCTCACTGCTCTTACCGTAAAGAGTCTATAGTCTAACTGCTCTTACAGTAAACAGTCCATAGTCTCACTGCTCTTACCGTAAAGAGTCCATTGTCTCACTGCTCTTACAGTAAAGAGTCCATAGTCTCACTGCTCTTACAGCAAAGCCCATAGTCTCAGTGCTCTTACAGTGAAGAATCCATAGTCTCACTGCTCTTACAGTAAAAAGTCCATAGTCTCTGTCTTACAGTAAAGAGCCCATAGTCTCACTGCTCTTACCGTAAGAGTCCATATTCTCACTGCTCATACAGTAAAGGGTCAATAGTCTCAGTGCTCTTACAGCAAAGCCTATAGTCTCAGTGCTCTTACAGTAAAGAGTCAATAGTCTCACTGCTCTTACTGTATAATGTCCTTAGTCTTACTGCTCTTACCGTAAAGAGTCCATATTCTCACTGCTCTTACAGTAAAGAGTCCATAGTCTCACTGCTCTTACAATAAAGAGTCCATAGTCTCACTGCTGTTACAGTGAAGAGTCCATAGTCTCACTGCTATTACAGTAAAGAGTCCATAGTCTCACTTCTCTTACAGTAAAGAGTCCATAGTCTCAGTGCTCTTTCAGTATAGAGTCCATAGTCTCACTGCTCTTACAGTGAAGAGTCCATAGTCTCACTGCTCTTACAGTATAGAGTCCATAGTCTCACTGCTCTTACCGTAAGAGTCCATATTCTCACTGCTCTTACAGTAAAGAGTCCATAGTCTCACTACTCTTACAGTAAAAAGTCCATAGTCTCACTGCTCTTACAGTAAAAAGTCCATAGTCTCACTGCTCTTACAGTAGAGTCCATAGTCTCAGTGCTCATACAGTAAAGAGTCCGTGGTCTCACTGCTCTAACAGTATAGAGTCCATAGTCTTACTGCTCTTACAGTTTAGAGCCCTTAGTCTCACTGCACTTACAGTAAAGAGTGCATAGTCTCACTGCTCTTACAGTATTGATCCATAGTCTCACTGCTCTTACCGTAAAGAGTCCATAGTCTCACTGCTCTTACAGTAAAGAGTTTATAGTCTCACTGCTCTTTCCGTAAAGAGTCCATAGTCTCACTGCTCTTACAGTAAAGAGCCCATAGTCTCACTGCTCTTACAGTAAAGAGCCCATAGTCTCACTGCTCTTACAGTAAAGAGTCCATAGTCTCACTGCTCTTACAGTAAAGAGTTTATAGTCTCACTGCTCTTTCCGTAAAGAGTCCATAGTCTCACTGCTCTTACAGTAAAGAGTCCATAGTCTCACTGCTCTAACAGTAATGTTCCATAGTCTCACTGCTCTTACAGTAAAGAGTCCATAGTCTCAGTGCTCATACAGTAAAGAGTCCATGGTCTCACTGCTCTTACAGTTTAGAGTCCATAGTCTCAATGCTCTTACAGTAAAGAGTCCATAATCTCACTGCTCTTACAGTATAAAGTCTGTAGTCTCACTGCTCTTACAATAAAGAGCCCATAGTCTCACTGCTATTACAGTATTGATCCATAGTCTCACTGCTCTTACCGTAAAGAGTGCATAGTCTCACTGCTCTTACAGTATTGATCCATAGTCTCACTGCTCTTACAGTAAAGAGTCCATAGTCTCACTGCTCTTACCGTAAAGAGTCCATAGTCTCACTGCTTTTACAGTAAAGAGCCCATAGTCTCACTGCTCTTACAGTAAAGAGTTTATAGTCTCACTGCTCTTACAGTATAAAGTCCATAGTCTCACTGCTCTTACAGTATAAAGTCCATAGTGTCACTGCTCTTACAGTGAAGTCCATAGTCTCACTGCTCTTACAGTAAAAAGTCCTTAGTCTTACTGCTCTTACCGTAAAGAGTCCATACTCTCACTGCTCTTACAGTAAAGATTCTATAGTCTCACTGCTCTTACAGTGAAGAGTCCATAGTCTCACTGCTCTTACAGTAAAAAGTCCATAGTCTCTGTCTTACAGTAAAGATTCTATAGTCTCACTGCTCTTACAGTAAAGAGTCCATAGTCTCTCTGCTCTTACAGTGAAGAGTCCATAGTCTCACTGCTCTTACGGTAAAGAATCCATAGTCTCAGTGCTCTTACAGCAAAGCCCATAGTCTCAGTGCTCTTACAGTGAAGAGTCCATAGTCTCACTGCTCTTACAGTATAGAGTTTATAGTCTCACTGCTCTTACAGTATAGAGTTCATAGTCTCACTGCTCTTACAGTAAAGAGTCCCATAGCCTTACTGCTCGTACAGTAAAGAGTCCATAGTCTGTCTTACAGTAGAGAGTCCATAGTCTCAGTGCTCATACAGTAAAGAGTCCATGGTCTCACTGCTCTTACAGTAAAGAGTCCATAGTCTCACTGCTCTTACAGTAAAGAGTCCATAGTCTCACTGCTCTTACAGTATATGGTCCATAGTCTCACTGCTCTTACAGTAAAGCGTCCATAGTCTCACTGTTCTTACTGTATACAGTCCATAGTCTCACTGCTCTTACAGTAAAGAGTCCATAGTCTCACTGCTCTTACAGTAAAGAGTCCATAGTCTCACTGCTCTTACAGTATAGGGTCCATAGTCTCACTGCTCTTACAGTATAGGGTCCATAGTCTCACTGCTCTTACAGTAAAGAGTCCATAGTCTCACTGTTCTTACAATAAAAAGTCCATAGCCCCACTGCTCTTACAGTAAAGAGTCCATAGTCTCACTGCTCTTACAGTAAAGAGTCCATAGTCTCACTGCTCTTACAGGAAAGAGTCCATAGTGTCACTGCTCTTACAGTATTGATCCATAGTATCACTGCTCTTACCGTAAAGAGTCCATAGTCTTACTGCTCTTACAGTATTGATCCATAGTCTCACTGCTCTTACCGTAAAGAGTCCACAGTCTCACTGCTCTTACCGTAAAGAGTCCATAGTCTACCTGCTCTTACAGTAAAGAGTCCATAGTCTCACCGCTCTTACAGTAAAGAGTCCATATTCTCACTGCTCTTATAGTAAAGACTCCATAGTCTCACTGCTCTTACAGTTGAGAGTCCATAGTCTCACTGCTCTTACAGTAAAAAGTCCATGGTCTCACTGCTCTTACAGTAAAGAGTCCATAGTCTCACTGCTCTTACAGTAAAGAGTCCATAGTCTCACTGCTCTTACAGTATATGGTCCATAGTCTCACTGCTCTTACAGTAAAGCGTCCATAGTCTCACTGTTCTTACTGTATACAGTCCATAGTCTCACTGCTCTTACAGTAAAGAGTCCATAGTCTCACTGCTCTTACAGTAAAGAGTCCATAGTCTCACTGCTCTTACAGTATAGGGTCCATAGTCTCACTGCTCTTACAGTATAGGGTCCATAGTCTCACTGCTCTTACAGTAAAGAGTCCATAGTCTCACTGTTCTTACAATAAAAAGTCCATAGCCCCACTGCTCTTACAGTAAAGAGTCCATAGTCTCACTGCTCTTACAGTAAAGAGTCCATAGTCTCACTGCTCTTACAGGAAAGAGTCCATAGTGTCACTGCTCTTACAGTATTGATCCATAGTATCACTGCTCTTACCGTAAAGAGTCCATAGTCTTACTGCTCTTACAGTATTGATCCATAGTCTCACTGCTCTTACCGTAAAGAGTCCACAGTCTCACTGCTCTTACCGTAAAGAGTCCATAGTCTACCTGCTCTTACAGTAAAGAGTCCATAGTCTCACCGCTCTTACAGTAAAGAGTCCATATTCTCACTGCTCTTATAGTAAAGACTCCATAGTCTCACTGCTCTTACAGTTGAGAGTCCATAGTCTCACTGCTCTTACAGTAAAAAGTCCATTGTATCACTGCTCTTACAGTATTGATCCATAGTCTCACTGCTCTTACCGTAAAAAGTCCATTGTCTCACTTCTCTTACAGTATTGATGCACAGTATCACTGCTCTTACCGTAAAGAGTCCATAGTCTCACTACTCTTACAGTATTGATCCATAGTCTCACTGCTCTTACCTTTAAGAGTCCATAGTCTCACTTCTCTTACAGTATAGAGTCCATAATCTCACTGCTCTTAAAGTAAAGAGTCCATAGTCTCACTGTTCTTACAGTACAGAGCACATAGTCTCACTTCTCTTACAGTAAAGAGTCCATAGTCTCACTGCTCTTACAGTATTGATCCATAGTCCCACTGCTTTTACCGTAAAAAGTCCATAGTCTCACTGCTCTTACAGTAAAGATTCTATAGTCTCACTGCTCTTACAGTAAAGAGTCCATAGTCTCTCTGCTCTTACAGTGAAGAGTCCATAGTCTCACTGCTCTTACGGTAAAGAATCCATAGTCTCAGTGCTCTTACAGCAAAGCCCATAGTCTCAGTGCTCTTACAGTGAAGAGTCCATAGTCTCACTGCTCTTACAGTATAGAGTTTATAGTCTCACTGCTCTTACAGTATAGAGTTCATAGTCTCACTGCTCTTACAGTAAAGAGTCCCATAGCCTTACTGCTCGTACAGTAAAGAGTCCATAGTCTGTCTTACAGTAGAGAGTCCATAGTCTCAGTGCTCATACAGTAAAGAGTCCATGGTCTCACTGCTCTTACAGTAAAGAGTCCATAGTCTCACTGCTCTTACAGTAAAGAGTCCATAGTCTCACTGCTCTTACAGTATATGGTCCATAGTCTCACTGCTCTTACAGTAAAGCGTCCATAGTCTCACTGTTCTTACAGTATAGAGTCCATAGTCTCACTGCTCTTACAGTAAAGAGTCCATAGTCTCACTGCTCTTACAGTAAAGAGTCCATAGTCTCACTGCTCTTACAGTATAGGGTCCATAGTCTCACTGCTCTTACAGTATAGGGTCCATAGTCTCACTGCTCTTACAGTAAAGAGTCCATAGTCTCACTGTTCTTACAATAAAAAGTCCATAGCCCCACTGCTCTTACAGTAAAGAGTCCATAGTCTCACTGCTCTTACAGTAAAGAGTCCATAGTCTCACTGCTCTTACAGGAAAGAGTCCATAGTGTCACTGCTCTTACAGTATTGATCCATAGTGTCACTGCTCTTACCGTAAAGAGTCCATAGTCTTACTGCTCTTACAGTATTGATCCATAGTCTCACTGCTCTTACCGTAAAGAGTCCACAGTCTCACTGCTCTTACCGTAAAGAGTCCATAGTCTACCTGCTCTTACAGTAAAGAGTCCATAGTCTCACCGCTCTTACAGTAAAGAGTCCATATTCTCACTGCTCTTATAGTAAAGACTCCATAGTCTCACTGCTCTTACAGTTGAGAGTCCATAGTCTCACTGCTCTTACAGTAAAAAGTCCATTGTATCACTGCTCTTACAGTATTGATCCATAGTCTCACTGCTCTTACCGTAAAAAGTCCATTGTCTCACTTCTCTTACAGTATTGATGCACAGTATCACTGCTCTTACCGTAAAGAGTCCATAGTCTCACTACTCTTACAGTATTGATCCATAGTCTCACTGCTCTTACCTTTAAGAGTCCATAGTCTCACTTCTCTTACAGTATAGAGTCCATAATCTCACTGCTCTTAAAGTAAAGAGTCCATAGTCTCACTGTTCTTACAGTACAGAGCACATAGTCTCACTTCTCTTACAGTAAAGAGTCCATAGTCTCACTGCTCTTACAGTATTGATCCATAGTCCCACTGCTTTTACCGTAAAGAGTCCATAGTCTCACTGCTCTTACAGTATTGATCTATAGTCTCACTGCTCTTACAGTAAAGAGTCCCATAGCCTCACTGCTCTTACAGTAAAGAGTCCATAGTCTCACTGCTCTTACAGTATTGATCCATAGTCCCTCTGCTCTTACAGTAAAGAGTCCCATAGCCTCACTGCTCGTACAGTAAAGAGTCCAGAGTCTCACTGCTCTTACAGTAAAGAGTCCATAGTCTCACTGCTCTTACAGTAAAGAGTCAATAGTCTCACTGCTCTTACAGTATTCATCCATAGTCTCACTGCTCTTACAGTAAAGAGTCCCATAGCCTCACTGCTCGTACAGTAAAGAGTCCAGAGTCTCACTGCTCTTACAGTAAAGAGTCCATAGTCTCTGCTCTTACAGTAAAGAGTCAATAGTCTCACTGCTCTTACAGTAAAAAGTCCATAGTCTCACTGCTCTTACAGTGTAGAGTCCATAGTCTCACTGCTCTTACAATATAGAGTCCATAGTCTCACAACTCTTACAGTATTGATCCATAGTCTCACTGTTCTTACAGTAAAAAGTCCATAGTCTCTGTCTTACAGTAGAGAGTCCATAGTCTCAGTGCTCATACAGTAAACAGTCCATGGTCTCACTGCTCTTACAGTAAAGAGTCCATAATCTCACTGCTCTTTCAGTATAGAGTCCATAGTCTCACTGCTCTTACAGTAAAGAGTCCATAGTCTCACTGCTCTTACAGTATAGAGTCCATAGTCTCACTGCTCTTACAATAAAGAGTCCACAGTCTCACTGCTCTTACAGTAAAGAGCCCATAGTCTCACTGCTCTTACAGTATTGATCCATAGTCTCACTGCTCTTACAGTAAAAAGTCCATAGTCTCACTGCTCTTACAGTATAGAGTCCATAGTCTCACTGCTCTTACAATAAAGAGTCCACAGTCTCACTGCTCTTACAGTAAAGAGCCCATAGTCTCACTGCTCTTACAGTATTGATCCATAGTCTCACTGCTCTTACAGTAAAGAGTCCATAATCTCACTGCTCTTACAGTATAGAGTCCATAGTCTCACTGCTCTTACAGTAAAGAGTCCATAGTCTCACTGCTCTTACAGTATAGAGTCCATAGTCTCACTGCTCTTACAATAAAGAGTCCACAGTCTCACTGCTCTTACAGTATAGAGTCCATAGTCTCACTGCTCTTACAGTAAAGAGCCCATAGTCTCACTGCTCTTACAGTATTGATCCATAGTCTCACTGCTCTTACAGTAAAGAGCCCATAGTCTAACTGCTCTTACAGTATTGATCCATAGTCTCACTGCTCTTACAGTAAAGAGTCCCATAGCCTCACTGCTCGTACAGTAAAGAGTCCAGAGTCTCACTGCTCTTACAGTACAGAGTCCAGTCTCACTGCTCTTACAGTAAAAAGTCCATAGTCTCACTGCTCTTACAGTAAAGAGTCCATAGTCTCACTGCTCTTACAGTGTAGAGTCCATAGTCTCACTGCTCTTACAATAAAGAGTCCATAGTCTCACTGCTCTTACAGTATTGATCCATAGTCTCACTGTTCTTACAGTAAAAAGTCCATAGTCTCTGTCTTACAGTAGAGAGTCCATAGTCTCAGTGCTCATACAGTAAAGAGTCCATGGTCTCACTGCTCTTACAGTAAAGAGTCCATAATCTCACTGCTCTTACAGTATAGAGTCCATAGTCTCACTGCTCTTACAGTATAGAGTCCATAGTCTCACTGCTCTTACAGTAAAGAGCCCATAGTCTCACTGCTCTTACAGTACTGATCCATAGTCTCACTGCTCTTACAGTAAAAAGTCCATAGTCTCACTGCTCTTACAGTCTTGATCCATAGTCTCACTGCTCTAACAGTATATAGTCCATAGTCTCACTGCTCTTACAGTATAAAGTCCATAGTCTCACTGCTCTTACTGTAAAGAGTCCATATTCTCACTGCTCTTACAGTAAAGAGTCCATAGTCTCACTGCTCTTACAGTAAAGAGTCCATAGTCTCACTGCTCTTACAGTAAAAAGTCCATAGTATCTGTCTTACAGTAAAGAGTCCATAGTCTCAGGGCTCTTTCAGTAAAGCCCATAGTCTCACTGCTCTTACAGTATAGAGTTCATAGTCTCACTGCTTTTACAGTAAAGAGTCCCATAGCCTCACTGCTCGTACAGTAAAGAGTCCATAGTCTCACTGCTCTTACAGTAAAAAGTCCATAGTCTGTCTTACAGTAGAGAGTCCATAGTCTCAGTGCTCATACACAAAAGAGTCCATGGTCTCACTGCTCTTACAGTAAAGAGTCCATAGTCTCACTGCTCTTACAGTAAAGAGTCCATAGTCTCACTGCTCTTACAGTATAGGGTCCATAGTCTCACTGCTCTTACAGTAAAGAGCCCATAGTCTCACTGTTCTTACAGTGAAGAGTCCATAGTGTCACTGCTCTTACAGGAAAGAGTCCATAGTGTCACTGCTCTTACAGTATTGATCCATAGTCTCACTGCTCTTACCGTAAAGAGTCCATAGTCTTACTGCTCTTACAGTATTGATCCATAGTCTCACTGCTCTTACCGTAAAGAGTCCACAGTCTCACTGCTCTTACAGTAAAGAGTCCATAGTCTCACTGCTCTTACAGTAAAGAGTCCATAGTCTCACCGCTTTTACAGTAAAGAGTCCATAGTCTCACTGCTCTTACAGTAAAGACTCCATAGTCTCACTGCTCTTACAGTTGAGAGTCCATAGTCTCACTGCTCTTACAGTATTGATCCATAGTATCACTGCTCTTACCGTAAAGAGTCCATAGTCTCACTTCTCTTACAGTATAGAGTCCATAATCTCACTGCTCTTAAAGTAAAGAGTTTATAGTCTCACTGTTCTTACAGTAAAGAGTCCATAGTCTCACTGCTCTTACAGTAAAGAGTCCATAGTCTCACTGCTCTTACAGTATTGATCCATAGTCCCACTGCTCTTACCGTAAAGAGTCCATAGTCTCACTGCTCTTACAGTATTGATCCATAGTCTCACTGCTCTTACAGTAAAGAGTCCCATAGCCTCACTGCTCGTACAGTAAAGAGTCCAGAGTCTCACTGCTCTTACAGTAAAGAGTCTATAGTCTCACTGCTCTTACAGTAAAGAGTCAATAGTCTCACTGCTCTTACAGTTTAGAGTCCATAGTCTCACTGCTCTTACCGTAAAGAGTCCATAGTCTCACTGCTCTTACAGTATTGATCCATAGTCTCACTGCTCTTACAGTAAAGAGTCCCATAGCCTCACTGCTCGTACAGTAAAGAGTCCAGAGTCTCACTGCTCTTACAGTAAAGAGTCTATAGTCTCACTGCTCTTACAGTAAAAAGTCCATAGTCTCTGTCTTACAGTAGAGAGTCCATAGTCTCAGTGCTCATACAGTATAGAGTCCATAGTCTCACTGCTCTTACAATAAAGAGTCCACAGTCTCACTGCTCTTACAGTAAAGAGCCCATAGTCTCACTGCTCTTACAGTACAGAGTCCATGGTCTCACTGCTCTTACCGTAAAGAGTCCATAGTCTCACTGCTCTTACAGTAAAAAGTCCATAGTCTCACTGCTCTTATTGTATATAGTCCATAGTCTCACTGCTCTTACAGTATAAAGTCTATAGTCTCACTGCTCTTACAGTAAAGAGTCCATAGTCTCACTGCTCTTACAGTAAAGAGGCCATAGTCACACTGCTCTTACAGTAAAAAGTCCATATTCTCACTGCTCTTACAGTCTTGATCCATAGTCTCACTGCATTAAACAGTATAAAGTCCATAGTCTCACTGCTCTTACAGTAAAGAGTCCATAGTCTCACTGATCTTACAGTATAGAGTCCATAGTCTCTCTGCTCTTACAGTAAAGAGTCCATTGTCTAACTGCTCTTACAGTAAAGAGTCCATAGTCTCACTGTTTTTACAGTAAAAAGTCCATAGTCTCACTGCTCTTATAATAAAGAGTCCATAGTTTCACTGATGTTACAGTTAAGAGCCCATAGTCTCACTGCTCATACAGTAAAAAGTCCATATTCTCACTGCTCATACAGTAAAGAGTCCATAGTCTCACTGCTCATACAGTAAAGAGTCCATATTCTCACTACTCTTACAGTAAAGAGTCCATAGTCTCACTGCTCTTACAGTATAGTCCATAGTCTCACTGCTCTTACAGTGAAGAGTCCATAGTCTCACTGCTCTTACAGTAACGAGTCCATAGTCTCACTGTTCTTACAGTAAAGAGTCCATAGTCTCACTGCTCTTACAGTAACGAGTCCATAGTCTCATTGCTCTTACAGCAAAGCCCATAGTCTCAGTGCTCTTACAGTGAAGAGTCCATAGTCTCACTGCTCTTACAGTAAATAGTCCATAGTCTCACTGCTTTAACATTAAAAAGTCCATAGTCTCTGTCTTTCAGTAGAGAGCCCATAGTCTCACTGCTCTTACCGTAAAGAGTCCATAGTCTCACTGCTCTTACAGTATTGATCCATAGTCTCACTGCTTTTACCGTAAAGAGTCCATAGTCTCACTACTCTTACAGTATAGAGTCCATAGTCTCACTGCTCTTACAATAAAGAGTCCATAGTCTCACTGCTCTTACAGTAAAGAGTCCATAGTCTCACTGCTCTTACAGTAAAGAGTCAATAGTCTCACTGCTCTTACAGTAAAGAGTCAATAGTCTCACTGCTCTTACAGTAAAAAGTCCATAGTATAACTGCTCTTACAGTAAGAGTCCATATTCTCACTGCTCATACAGTATAGAGTTCATTGTCTCACTGCTCTTACAATAATGAGTCCCATAGCCTCACTGCTCGTACAGTAGTCTATAGTCTCACTTCTCTTACAGTAAAGATTCAATAGTCTTACTGCTCTTACACTAAAAAGTCCATAGTCTCAGTGCTACAGTATTGATCCATAGTCTCACTGCTCTTACTGTAAAGAGTCCATTGTCTCACTGCTCTTACAGTATTGATCCATAGTATCACTGCTCTTTCCGTAAAGAGTCCATAGTCTCACTACTCTTACAGTATTGATCCATAGTCTCACTGCTCTTACCGTAAAGAGTCCATAATCTCACTTCTCTTACAGTATAGAGTCCATAGTCTCACTGCTCTTACAGTAAAGAGTCCATAGTCTCACTGTTCTTACAGTACAGAGTCCATAGTCTCACTGCTCTTACAGTAAACAGTCCATAGTCTCACTGCTCTTACAGTATTGATCCATAGTCCCACTGCTCTTACCGTAAAGAGTACATAGTCTCACTGCTCTTACAGTATTGATCCATAGTCTCACTGCTCTTACCGTAAAGAGTCCATAGTCTTACTGCTCTTACAGTATTGATCCATAGTCTCACTGCTCTTACAGTAATGAGTCCCATAGCCTCACTGCTCATACAGTAAAGAGTCCATAGTCTCACTGCTCTTACAGTAAAGAGTCAATAGTCTCACTGCTCTTACAGTAAAGAGTCCATAGTCTCACTGCTCTTACAGTATTGATCCATAGTCTCACTGCTCTTACAGGAAGGAGTCCATAGTCTCAGTGCTCATACAGTAAAGAGTCCATAGTCTCACTGCTCTTACAGTAAAGAGTCCATAGTCTCACTGCTATTACAGTAAAGAGTCCATAATCTCACTGCTCTTACAGTATTGATCCATAGTCTCACTGCTCTTACCGTAAAGAGTCTATAGTCTAACTGCTCTTACAGTAAACAGTCCATAGTCTCACTGCTCTTACCGTAAAAAGTCCATAGTTTCACTGCTCTTACAGTAAAGAGTCCATAGTCTCACTGCTCTTACAGCAAAGTCCATAGTCTCACTGCTCTTACAGTGAAGAATCCATAGTCTCACTGCTCTTACAGTAAAAAGTCCATAGTCTCTGTCTTACAGTAAAAAGTCCATATTCTCACTGCTCATACAGTAAAGAGTCCATGGTCTCACTGCTCTTAGAGTAAAGGGTCAATAGTCTCACTGCTCTTACAGCAAAGCCTATAGTCTCAGTGCTCTTACAGTGAAGAGTTTATAGTCTCACTGCTCTTACAGTAAAAATTCAATAGTATCACTGCTCTTACAGTAAAAAGTCCATAGTCTCTGTCTTACAGTAAAGAGTCCATAGTCTCACTGCTCTTACAGTAAAGAGTCAATAGTCTCACTGCTCTTACAGTAAAAAGTCCATAGTCTCTGTCTTACAGTAAAGAGTCCATATTCTCACTGCTCTTACAGTAAAGAGTCAATAGTCTCACTGCTCTTACGGTAAAGAGTCCATAGTCTCACTGCTCTTACAGAATAAAGTCCTTAGTCTTACTGCTCTTACAGTAAAGAGTCCATAGTCACACTGCTCTTACAGTGAAGAGTCCATAGTCTCACTGCTCTTACCGTAAGAGTCCATATTCTCACTGCTCTTACAGTAAAGAGTCCATAGTCTCACTGCTCTTACAGTAAAAAGTCCATAGTCTCACTGCTCTTACAGTAAAGAGTCTATAGACTCACTGATCTAACAGTAAAGAGTCCATAGTCTCACTGCTCTTACAGTAAAGAGTCCATAGTCTCACTGCTCTTACAGTAAAGAGTCCATAGTCTCACTGCTCTTACAGTAAAGAGTCCATATTCTCAATGCTCTTACAGTAAAGAGTCCATAGTCTCACTGCTCTTACAGTAAAGAGTCCATAGTCTCACTGCTCTTACAGTATAGAGTCCATAGTCTTACTGCTCTTACAATAAAGAGTCCATAGTCTCACTGCTCTTACCGTAAAGAGTGCATAGTCTCACTACTCTTACAGTATAGAGTCCATAGTCTCACTGCTCTAACAGTATAGAGTCCATAGTCTCACTGCTCTTACAGTAAAGAGTCCATAGTCTCACTGATCTTACAGTAAAGAGTCCATGGTCTCACTGCTCTTACAGTATTAAGTCCATAGTGTCACTGCTCTTACAGTGAAGAGTCCATAGTCTCACTGCTCTTACAGTAAAAAGTCCTTAGTCTTACTGCTCTTACCGTAAAGAGTCCATACTCTCACTGCTCTTACAGTAAAGAGTCTATAGTCTCACTGATCTTACAGTAAAGAGTCCATAGTCTCACTGCTCTTACAGTAAAGAGTCCATAGTCTCACTGCTCTTACAGTAAAGAGTCCCATAGCCTCACTGCTCTTACAGTAAAGAGTCCATAGTCTCAATGCTCTTACAGTAAAGAGTCCATAGTCTCACTGCTCTTACAGTAAAGAGTCCATAGTCTCACTGCTCTTACAGTAAAGAGTCCATAGTCTCAATGCTCTTACAGTAAAGAGTCCATAGTCTCACTGCTCTTACAGTAAAGAGTCCATAGTCTCACTGCTCTTACAGGAAAGAGTCCATAGTGTCACTGCTCTTACAGTATTGATCCATAGTATCACTGCTCTTACCGTAAAGAGTCCATAGTCTTACTGCTCTTACAGTATTGATCCATAGTCTCACTGCTCTTACCGTAAAGAGTCCACAGTCTCACTGCTCTTACCGTAAAGAGTCCATAGTCTACCTGCTCTTACAGTAAAGAGTCCATAGTCTCACCGCTCTTACAGTAAAGAGTCCATATTCTCACTGCTCTTATAGTAAAGACTCCATAGTCTCACTGCTCTTACAGTTGAGAGTCCATAGTCTCACTGCTCTTACAGTAAAAAGTCCATGGTCTCACTGCTCTTACAGTAAAGAGTCCATAGTCTCACTGCTCTTACAGTAAAGAGTCCATAGTCTCACTGCTCTTACAGTATATGGTCCATAGTCTCACTGCTCTTACAGTAAAGCGTCCATAGTCTCACTGTTCTTACTGTATACAGTCCATAGTCTCACTGCTCTTACAGTAAAGAGTCCATAGTCTCACTGCTCTTACAGTAAAGAGTCCATAGTCTCACTGCTCTTACAGTATAGGGTCCATAGTCTCACTGCTCTTACAGTATAGGGTCCATAGTCTCACTGCTCTTACAGTAAAGAGTCCATAGTCTCACTGTTCTTACAATAAAAAGTCCATAGCCCCACTGCTCTTACAGTAAAGAGTCCATAGTCTCACTGCTCTTACAGTAAAGAGTCCATAGTCTCACTGCTCTTACAGGAAAGAGTCCATAGTGTCACTGCTCTTACAGTATTGATCCATAGTATCACTGCTCTTACCGTAAAGAGTCCATAGTCTTACTGCTCTTACAGTATTGATCCATAGTCTCACTGCTCTTACCGTAAAGAGTCCACAGTCTCACTGCTCTTACCGTAAAGAGTCCATAGTCTACCTGCTCTTACAGTAAAGAGTCCATAGTCTCACCGCTCTTACAGTAAAGAGTCCATATTCTCACTGCTCTTATAGTAAAGACTCCATAGTCTCACTGCTCTTACAGTTGAGAGTCCATAGTCTCACTGCTCTTACAGTAAAAAGTCCATTGTATCACTGCTCTTACAGTATTGATCCATAGTCTCACTGCTCTTACCGTAAAAAGTCCATTGTCTCACTTCTCTTACAGTATTGATGCACAGTATCACTGCTCTTACCGTAAAGAGTCCATAGTCTCACTACTCTTACAGTATTGATCCATAGTCTCACTGCTCTTACCTTTAAGAGTCCATAGTCTCACTTCTCTTACAGTATAGAGTCCATAATCTCACTGCTCTTAAAGTAAAGAGTCCATAGTCTCACTGTTCTTACAGTACAGAGCACATAGTCTCACTTCTCTTACAGTAAAGAGTCCATAGTCTCACTGCTCTTACAGTATTGATCCATAGTCCCACTGCTTTTACCGTAAAAAGTCCATAGTCTCACTGCTCTTACAGTAAAGATTCTATAGTCTCACTGCTCTTACAGTAAAGAGTCCATAGTCTCTCTGCTCTTACAGTGAAGAGTCCATAGTCTCACTGCTCTTACGGTAAAGAATCCATAGTCTCAGTGCTCTTACAGCAAAGCCCATAGTCTCAGTGCTCTTACAGTGAAGAGTCCATAGTCTCACTGCTCTTACAGTATAGAGTTTATAGTCTCACTGCTCTTACAGTATAGAGTTCATAGTCTCACTGCTCTTACAGTAAAGAGTCCCATAGCCTTACTGCTCGTACAGTAAAGAGTCCATAGTCTGTCTTACAGTAGAGAGTCCATAGTCTCAGTGCTCATACAGTAAAGAGTCCATGGTCTCACTGCTCTTACAGTAAAGAGTCCATAGTCTCACTGCTCTTACAGTAAAGAGTCCATAGTCTCACTGCTCTTACAGTATATGGTCCATAGTCTCACTGCTCTTACAGTAAAGCGTCCATAGTCTCACTGTTCTTACAGTATAGAGTCCATAGTCTCACTGCTCTTACAGTAAAGAGTCCATAGTCTCACTGCTCTTACAGTAAAGAGTCCATAGTCTCACTGCTCTTACAGTATAGGGTCCATAGTCTCACTGCTCTTACAGTATAGGGTCCATAGTCTCACTGCTCTTACAGTAAAGAGTCCATAGTCTCACTGTTCTTACAATAAAAAGTCCATAGCCCCACTGCTCTTACAGTAAAGAGTCCATAGTCTCACTGCTCTTACAGTAAAGAGTCCATAGTCTCACTGCTCTTACAGGAAAGAGTCCATAGTGTCACTGCTCTTACAGTATTGATCCATAGTGTCACTGCTCTTACCGTAAAGAGTCCATAGTCTTACTGCTCTTACAGTATTGATCCATAGTCTCACTGCTCTTACCGTAAAGAGTCCACAGTCTCACTGCTCTTACCGTAAAGAGTCCATAGTCTACCTGCTCTTACAGTAAAGAGTCCATAGTCTCACCGCTCTTACAGTAAAGAGTCCATATTCTCACTGCTCTTATAGTAAAGACTCCATAGTCTCACTGCTCTTACAGTTGAGAGTCCATAGTCTCACTGCTCTTACAGTAAAAAGTCCATTGTATCACTGCTCTTACAGTATTGATCCATAGTCTCACTGCTCTTACCGTAAAAAGTCCATTGTCTCACTTCTCTTACAGTATTGATGCACAGTATCACTGCTCTTACCGTAAAGAGTCCATAGTCTCACTACTCTTACAGTATTGATCCATAGTCTCACTGCTCTTACCTTTAAGAGTCCATAGTCTCACTTCTCTTACAGTATAGAGTCCATAATCTCACTGCTCTTAAAGTAAAGAGTCCATAGTCTCACTGTTCTTACAGTACAGAGCACATAGTCTCACTTCTCTTACAGTAAAGAGTCCATAGTCTCACTGCTCTTACAGTATTGATCCATAGTCCCACTGCTTTTACCGTAAAGAGTCCATAGTCTCACTGCTCTTACAGTATTGATCTATAGTCTCACTGCTCTTACAGTAAAGAGTCCCATAGCCTCACTGCTCTTACAGTAAAGAGTCCATAGTCTCACTGCTCTTACAGTATTGATCCATAGTCCCTCTGCTCTTACAGTAAAGAGTCCCATAGCCTCACTGCTCGTACAGTAAAGAGTCCAGAGTCTCACTGCTCTTACAGTAAAGAGTCCATAGTCTCACTGCTCTTACAGTAAAGAGTCAATAGTCTCACTGCTCTTACAGTATTCATCCATAGTCTCACTGCTCTTACAGTAAAGAGTCCCATAGCCTCACTGCTCGTACAGTAAAGAGTCCAGAGTCTCACTGCTCTTACAGTAAAGAGTCCATAGTCTCTGCTCTTACAGTAAAGAGTCAATAGTCTCACTGCTCTTACAGTAAAAAGTCCATAGTCTCACTGCTCTTACAGTGTAGAGTCCATAGTCTCACTGCTCTTACAATATAGAGTCCATAGTCTCACAACTCTTACAGTATTGATCCATAGTCTCACTGTTCTTACAGTAAAAAGTCCATAGTCTCTGTCTTACAGTAGAGAGTCCATAGTCTCAGTGCTCATACAGTAAACAGTCCATGGTCTCACTGCTCTTACAGTAAAGAGTCCATAATCTCACTGCTCTTTCAGTATAGAGTCCATAGTCTCACTGCTCTTACAGTAAAGAGTCCATAGTCTCACTGCTCTTACAGTATAGAGTCCATAGTCTCACTGCTCTTACAATAAAGAGTCCACAGTCTCACTGCTCTTACAGTAAAGAGCCCATAGTCTCACTGCTCTTACAGTATTGATCCATAGTCTCACTGCTCTTACAGTAAAAAGTCCATAGTCTCACTGCTCTTACAGTATAGAGTCCATAGTCTCACTGCTCTTACAATAAAGAGTCCACAGTCTCACTGCTCTTACAGTAAAGAGCCCATAGTCTCACTGCTCTTACAGTATTGATCCATAGTCTCACTGCTCTTACAGTAAAGAGTCCATAATCTCACTGCTCTTACAGTATAGAGTCCATAGTCTCACTGCTCTTACAGTAAAGAGTCCATAGTCTCACTGCTCTTACAGTATAGAGTCCATAGTCTCACTGCTCTTACAATAAAGAGTCCACAGTCTCACTGCTCTTACAGTATAGAGTCCATAGTCTCACTGCTCTTACAGTAAAGAGCCCATAGTCTCACTGCTCTTACAGTATTGATCCATAGTCTCACTGCTCTTACAGTAAAGAGCCCATAGTCTAACTGCTCTTACAGTATTGATCCATAGTCTCACTGCTCTTACAGTAAAGAGTCCCATAGCCTCACTGCTCGTACAGTAAAGAGTCCAGAGTCTCACTGCTCTTACAGTACAGAGTCCAGTCTCACTGCTCTTACAGTAAAAAGTCCATAGTCTCACTGCTCTTACAGTAAAGAGTCCATAGTCTCACTGCTCTTACAGTGTAGAGTCCATAGTCTCACTGCTCTTACAATAAAGAGTCCATAGTCTCACTGCTCTTACAGTATTGATCCATAGTCTCACTGTTCTTACAGTAAAAAGTCCATAGTCTCTGTCTTACAGTAGAGAGTCCATAGTCTCAGTGCTCATACAGTAAAGAGTCCATGGTCTCACTGCTCTTACAGTAAAGAGTCCATAATCTCACTGCTCTTACAGTATAGAGTCCATAGTCTCACTGCTCTTACAGTATAGAGTCCATAGTCTCACTGCTCTTACAGTAAAGAGCCCATAGTCTCACTGCTCTTACAGTACTGATCCATAGTCTCACTGCTCTTACAGTAAAAAGTCCATAGTCTCACTGCTCTTACAGTCTTGATCCATAGTCTCACTGCTCTAACAGTATATAGTCCATAGTCTCACTGCTCTTACAGTATAAAGTCCATAGTCTCACTGCTCTTACTGTAAAGAGTCCATATTCTCACTGCTCTTACAGTAAAGAGTCCATAGTCTCACTGCTCTTACAGTAAAGAGTCCATAGTCTCACTGCTCTTACAGTAAAAAGTCCATAGTATCTGTCTTACAGTAAAGAGTCCATAGTCTCAGGGCTCTTTCAGTAAAGCCCATAGTCTCACTGCTCTTACAGTATAGAGTTCATAGTCTCACTGCTTTTACAGTAAAGAGTCCCATAGCCTCACTGCTCGTACAGTAAAGAGTCCATAGTCTCACTGCTCTTACAGTAAAAAGTCCATAGTCTGTCTTACAGTAGAGAGTCCATAGTCTCAGTGCTCATACACAAAAGAGTCCATGGTCTCACTGCTCTTACAGTAAAGAGTCCATAGTCTCACTGCTCTTACAGTAAAGAGTCCATAGTCTCACTGCTCTTACAGTATAGGGTCCATAGTCTCACTGCTCTTACAGTAAAGAGCCCATAGTCTCACTGTTCTTACAGTGAAGAGTCCATAGTGTCACTGCTCTTACAGGAAAGAGTCCATAGTGTCACTGCTCTTACAGTATTGATCCATAGTCTCACTGCTCTTACCGTAAAGAGTCCATAGTCTTACTGCTCTTACAGTATTGATCCATAGTCTCACTGCTCTTACCGTAAAGAGTCCACAGTCTCACTGCTCTTACAGTAAAGAGTCCATAGTCTCACTGCTCTTACAGTAAAGAGTCCATAGTCTCACCGCTTTTACAGTAAAGAGTCCATAGTCTCACTGCTCTTACAGTAAAGACTCCATAGTCTCACTGCTCTTACAGTTGAGAGTCCATAGTCTCACTGCTCTTACAGTATTGATCCATAGTATCACTGCTCTTACCGTAAAGAGTCCATAGTCTCACTTCTCTTACAGTATAGAGTCCATAATCTCACTGCTCTTAAAGTAAAGAGTTTATAGTCTCACTGTTCTTACAGTAAAGAGTCCATAGTCTCACTGCTCTTACAGTAAAGAGTCCATAGTCTCACTGCTCTTACAGTATTGATCCATAGTCCCACTGCTCTTACCGTAAAGAGTCCATAGTCTCACTGCTCTTACAGTATTGATCCATAGTCTCACTGCTCTTACAGTAAAGAGTCCCATAGCCTCACTGCTCGTACAGTAAAGAGTCCAGAGTCTCACTGCTCTTACAGTAAAGAGTCTATAGTCTCACTGCTCTTACAGTAAAGAGTCAATAGTCTCACTGCTCTTACAGTTTAGAGTCCATAGTCTCACTGCTCTTACCGTAAAGAGTCCATAGTCTCACTGCTCTTACAGTATTGATCCATAGTCTCACTGCTCTTACAGTAAAGAGTCCCATAGCCTCACTGCTCGTACAGTAAAGAGTCCAGAGTCTCACTGCTCTTACAGTAAAGAGTCTATAGTCTCACTGCTCTTACAGTAAAAAGTCCATAGTCTCACTGCTCTTACAGTGTAGAGTCCATAGTCTCACTGCTCTTACAGTATTGATCCATAGTCTCACTGTTCTTACAGTAAAAAGTCCATAGTCTCTGTCTTACAGTAGAGAGTCCATAGTCTCAGTGCTCATACAGTATAGAGTCCATAGTCTCACTGCTCTTACAATAAAGAGTCCACAGTCTCACTGCTCTTACAGTAAAGAGCCCATAGTCTCACTGCTCTTACAGTACAGAGTCCATGGTCTCACTGCTCTTACCGTAAAGAGTCCATAGTCTCACTGCTCTTACAGTAAAAAGTCCATAGTCTCACTGCTCTTATTGTATATAGTCCATAGTCTCACTGCTCTTACAGTATAAAGTCTATAGTCTCACTGCTCTTACAGTAAAGAGTCCATAGTCTCACTGCTCTTACAGTAAAGAGGCCATAGTCACACTGCTCTTACAGTAAAAAGTCCATATTCTCACTGCTCTTACAGTCTTGATCCATAGTCTCACTGCATTAAACAGTATAAAGTCCATAGTCTCACTGCTCTTACAGTAAAGAGTCCATAGTCTCACTGATCTTACAGTATAGAGTCCATAGTCTCTCTGCTCTTACAGTAAAGAGTCCATTGTCTAACTGCTCTTACAGTAAAGAGTCCATAGTCTCACTGTTTTTACAGTAAAAAGTCCATAGTCTCACTGCTCTTATAATAAAGAGTCCATAGTTTCACTGATGTTACAGTTAAGAGCCCATAGTCTCACTGCTCATACAGTAAAAAGTCTATATTCTCACTGCTCATACAGTAAAGAGTCCATAGTCTCACTGCTCATACAGTAAAGAGTCCATATTCTCACTACTCTTACAGTAAAGAGTCCATAGTCTCACTGCTCTTACAGTATAGTCCATAGTCTCACTGCTCTTACAGTGAAGAGTCCATAGTCTCACTGCTCTTACAGTAACGAGTCCATAGTCTCACTGTTCTTACAGTAAAGAGTCCATAGTCTCACTGCTCTTACAGTAACGAGTCCATAGTCTCATTGCTCTTACAGCAAAGCCCATAGTCTCAGTGCTCTTACAGTGAAGAGTCCATAGTCTCACTGCTCTTACAGTAAATAGTCCATAGTCTCACTGCTTTAACATTAAAAAGTCCATAGTCTCTGTCTTTCAGTAGAGAGCCCATAGTCTCACTGCTCTTACCGTAAAGAGTCCATAGTCTCACTGCTCTTACAGTATTGATCCATAGTCTCACTGCTTTTACCGTAAAGAGTCCATAGTCTCACTACTCTTACAGTATAGAGTCCATAGTCTCACTGCTCTTACAATAAAGAGTCCATAGTCTCACTGCTCTTACAGTAAAGAGTCCATAGTCTCACTGCTCTTACAGTAAAGAGTCAATAGTCTCACTGCTCTTACAGTAAAGAGTCAATAGTCTCACTGCTCTTACAGTAAAAAGTCCATAGTATAACTGCTCTTACAGTAAGAGTCCATATTCTCACTGCTCATACAGTATAGAGTTCATTGTCTCACTGCTCTTACAATAATGAGTCCCATAGCCTCACTGCTCGTACAGTAGTCTATAGTCTCACTTCTCTTACAGTAAAGATTCAATAGTCTTACTGCTCTTACACTAAAAAGTCCATAGTCTCAGTGCTACAGTATTGATCCATAGTCTCACTGCTCTTACTGTAAAGAGTCCATTGTCTCACTGCTCTTACAGTATTGATCCATAGTATCACTGCTCTTTCCGTAAAGAGTCCATAGTCTCACTACTCTTACAGTATTGATCCATAGTCTCACTGCTCTTACCGTAAAGAGTCCATAATCTCACTTCTCTTACAGTATAGAGTCCATAGTCTCACTGCTCTTACAGTAAAGAGTCCATAGTCTCACTGTTCTTACAGTACAGAGTCCATAGTCTCACTGCTCTTACAGTAAACAGTCCATAGTCTCACTGCTCTTACAGTATTGATCCATAGTCCCACTGCTCTTACCGTAAAGAGTACATAGTCTCACTGCTCTTACAGTATTGATCCATAGTCTCACTGCTCTTACCGTAAAGAGTCCATAGTCTTACTGCTCTTACAGTATTGATCCATAGTCTCACTGCTCTTACAGTAATGAGTCCCATAGCCTCACTGCTCATACAGTAAAGAGTCCATAGTCTCACTGCTCTTACAGTAAAGAGTCAATAGTCTCACTGCTCTTACAGTAAAGAGTCCATAGTCTCACTGCTCTTACAGTATTGATCCATAGTCTCACTGCTCTTACAGGAAGGAGTCCATAGTCTCAGTGCTCATACAGTAAAGAGTCCATAGTCTCACTGCTCTTACAGTAAAGAGTCCATAGTCTCACTGCTATTACAGTAAAGAGTCCATAATCTCACTGCTCTTACAGTATTGATCCATAGTCTCACTGCTCTTACCGTAAAGAGTCTATAGTCTAACTGCTCTTACAGTAAACAGTCCATAGTCTCACTGCTCTTACCGTAAAAAGTCCATAGTTTCACTGCTCTTACAGTAAAGAGTCCATAGTCTCACTGCTCTTACAGCAAAGTCCATAGTCTCACTGCTCTTACAGTGAAGAATCCATAGTCTCACTGCTCTTACAGTAAAAAGTCCATAGTCTCTGTCTTACAGTAAAAAGTCCATATTCTCACTGCTCATACAGTAAAGAGTCCATGGTCTCACTGCTCTTAGAGTAAAGGGTCAATAGTCTCACTGCTCTTACAGCAAAGCCTATAGTCTCAGTGCTCTTACAGTGAAGAGTTTATAGTCTCACTGCTCTTACAGTAAAAATTCAATAGTATCACTGCTCTTACAGTAAAAAGTCCATAGTCTCTGTCTTACAGTAAAGAGTCCATAGTCTCACTGCTCTTACAGTAAAGAGTCAATAGTCTCACTGCTCTTACAGTAAAAAGTCCATAGTCTCTGTCTTACAGTAAAGAGTCCATATTCTCACTGCTCTTACAGTAAAGAGTCAATAGTCTCACTGCTCTTACGGTAAAGAGTCCATAGTCTCACTGCTCTTACAGAATAAAGTCCTTAGTCTTACTGCTCTTACAGTAAAGAGTCCATAGTCACACTGCTCTTACAGTGAAGAGTCCATAGTCTCACTGCTCTTACCGTAAGAGTCCATATTCTCACTGCTCTTACAGTAAAGAGTCCATAGTCTCACTGCTCTTACAGTAAAAAGTCCATAGTCTCACTGCTCTTACAGTAAAGAGTCTATAGACTCACTGATCTAACAGTAAAGAGTCCATAGTCTCACTGCTCTTACAGTAAAGAGTCCATAGTCTCACTGCTCTTACAGTAAAGAGTCCATAGTCTCACTGCTCTTACAGTAAAGAGTCCATATTCTCAATGCTCTTACAGTAAAGAGTCCATAGTCTCACTGCTCTTACAGTAAAGAGTCCATAGTCTCACTGCTCTTACAGTATAGAGTCCATAGTCTTACTGCTCTTACAATAAAGAGTCCATAGTCTCACTGCTCTTACCGTAAAGAGTGCATAGTCTCACTACTCTTACAGTATAGAGTCCATAGTCTCACTGCTCTAACAGTATAGAGTCCATAGTCTCACTGCTCTTACAGTAAAGAGTCCATAGTCTCACTGATCTTACAGTAAAGAGTCCATGGTCTCACTGCTCTTACAGTATTAAGTCCATAGTGTCACTGCTCTTACAGTGAAGAGTCCATAGTCTCACTGCTCTTACAGTAAAAAGTCCTTAGTCTTACTGCTCTTACCGTAAAGAGTCCATACTCTCACTGCTCTTACAGTAAAGAGTCTATAGTCTCACTGATCTTACAGTAAAGAGTCCATAGTCTCACTGCTCTTACAGTAAAGAGTCCATAGTCTCACTGCTCTTACAGTAAAGAGTCCCATAGCCTCACTGCTCTTACAGTAAAGAGTCCATAGTCTCAATGCTCTTACAGTAAAGAGTCCATAGTCTCACTGCTCTTACAGTAAAGAGTCCATAGTCTCACTGCTCTTACAGTAAAGAGTCCATAGTCTCAGTGCTCTTACAGTAAAGACTCCATTGTCTCAATGCTCTTACAGTAAAGAGTCCATAGTCTCACTGCTCTTACAGTAAAGATTCCATAGTCTCACTGCTCTTACAGTAAAGAGTCCATAGTCTCAGTGCTCTTACAGTAAAGAGTCCATAGTCTCACTGCTCTTACAGTAAAGAGTCCATAGTCTCAGTGCTCTTACAGTAAAGAGTCTATAGTCTCACTGCTCTTACAGTAAAAAGTCCATAGTCTCTGTCTTACAGTAAAGAGCCCATAGTCTCACTGCTCTTACAGTATATAGTCCATAGTCTCACTGCTCTTACCGTAAGAGTCCATATTCTCACTGATAATACAGTAAAGAGTCCATAGTCTCACTGCTCTTACAGTAAAGAGTCAATAGTCTCTCTGCTCTTACAGTGAAGAGTCCATAGTTTCACTGCTTTTACAGTAAAGAATCCATAGTCTCAGTGCTCTTATAGCAAAGCCCATAGTCTCAGTGCTCTTACAGTGAAGAGTCCATAGTCTCACTGCTCTTACAGTAAAGAGTCAATAGTCTCACTGCTCTTACAGTATAGAGTTCATAGTCTCAATGCTCTTACAGTATAGAGTTCATAGTCTCACTGCTCTTACAGTAAAGAGTCCCATAGCCTCACTGCTCGTACAGTAAAGAGTCCATAGTCTCACTGCTCTTACAGTAAAAAGTCCATAGTCTCTGTCTTACAGTAGAGAGTCCATAGTCTCAGTGCTCATACAGTAAAGAGTCCATGGTCTCACTGCTCTTACAGTAAAGAGTCCATAGTCTCACTGCTCTTACAGTAAAGAGTCCATAGTCTCACTGCTATTACAGTATAGGGTCCATGGTCTCACTGCTCTTACAGTAAAGAGCCCATAGTCTCACTGTTCTTACAATAAAGAGTCCATAGCCCCACTACTCTTACAGTAAAGAGCCCATAGTCTCACTGCTCTTACAGTATTGATCCATAGTCTCACTGCTCTTACCCTAAAGAGTCCATAGTCTTACTGCTCTTACAGTATTGATCCATAGTCTCACTGCTCTTACCGTAAAGAGTCCACAGTCTCACTGCTCTTACAGTAAAGAGTCCAAAGTCTTACTGCTCTTACAGTAAAGAGTCCATAGTCTCACCGCTCTTACAGTAAAGAGTCCATAGTCTCACTGCTCTTATAGTAAAGTGTCCATAGTCTCACTGCTCTTACAGTAAAGACTCCATAGTCTCACTGCTCTTACAGTAAAGAGTCCATAGTCTCACTGCTCTTACAGTAAAGAGTCCATAATCTCACTGCTCTTACAGTATAAAGTCTGTAGTCTCACTGCTCTTAAAATAAAGAGTCCATAGTCTCACTGCTCTTACAGTAAAGAGCCCATAGTCTGACTGCTCTTACAGTATTGATCCTTAGTCTCACTGCTCTTACAGTAAAAAGTCCATAGTCTCACTGCTCTTACAGTATTGATCCATAGTCTCACTGCTCTTACCGTAAAGAGTCCATAGTCTCACTGCTCTTACAGTATTAAGTCCATAGTGTCACTGCTCTTACAGTGGAGACTCCATAGTCTCACTGCTCTTACAGTAAAAAGTCCTTAGTCTTACTGCTCTTACCGTAAAAAGTCCATACTCTCACTGCTCTTACAGTAAAGAGTCCATAGTCTCACTGCTCTTACAGGGAAGAGTCCATAGTCTCATCACTCTTACAGTAAAAAGTCCATAGTCTCTGTCTTACAGTAAAGAGCCCATAGTCTCACTGCTGTTACCGTAAGAATCCATATTCTCACTGCTCTTACAGTAAAGAGTCAATAGTCTCACTGCTCTTACAGTAAAGAGTCAATAGTCTCACTGCTCTTACAGTAAATAGTCCATAGTCTCTCTGCTCTTACAGTGAAGAGTCCATAGTCTCACTGCTCTTACAGTAAAGAATCCATAGTCTCAGTGCTCTTATAGCAAAGCCCATAGTCTCAGTGCTCTTACAGTGAAGAGTCCATAGTCTCACTGCTCTTACAGTAAAGAGTTCATAGTCTCACTGCTCTTACAGTATAGAGTTCATAGTCTCACTGCTCTTACAGTATAGAGTTCATAGTCTCACTGCTCTTACAGTAAAGAGTCCCATAGCCTCACTGCTCGTACAGTAAAGAGTCCATAGTCTCACTGCTCTTACAGTGAAGAGTCCATAGTCTCACTGCTCTTACAGTAAAAAGTCCATAGTCTCTGTCTTACAGTAGAGAGTCCATAGTCTCAGTGCTCATACAGTAAAGAGTCCATGGTCTCACTGCTCTTACAGTAAAGAGTCCATAGTCTCACTGCTCCTACAGTAAAGAGTCCATAGTCTCACTGCTCTTACAGTAAAGAGTCCATAGTCTGACTGTTCTTACAATAAAGAGTCCATAGCCCCACTACTCTTACAGTAAAGAGCCCATAGTCTCACTGCTCTTACAGTAAAGAGCCCATAGTCTGACTGTTCTTACAATAAAGAGTCCATAGCCCCACTACTCTTACAGTAAAGAGCCCATAGTCTCACTGCTCTTACAGTATTGATCCATAGTCTCACTGCTCTTACCGTAAAGAGTCCATAGTCTCTGTCTTACAGTAGAGAGTCCATAGTCTCAGTGCTCATACAGTAAAGAGTCCATGGTCTCACTGCTCTTACAGTAAAGAGTCCATAATCTCACTGCTCTTACAGTATAGAGTCCATAGTCTCACTGCTCTTACAATAAAGAGTCCACAGTCTCACTGCTCTTACAGTAAAGAGCCCATAGTCTCACTGCTCTTACAGTATTGATCCATAGTCTCACTGCTCTTACAGTAAAAAGTCCATAGTCTCACTGTTCTTTCAGTCTTGATCCATAGTCTCACTGCTCTTACAGTATAAAGTCCATAGTTTTACTGCTCTTACTGTAAAGAGTCCATATTCTCACTGCTCTTACAGTAAAGAGTCCATAGTCTCACTGCTCTTACAGTAAAGAGTCCATTGTCTCACTGCTCTTACAGTAAAGAGTCCATAGTCTCACTGCTCTTACAGTAAAGAGTCCATAGTCTCACTGCTCTTACAGTAAAAAGTCCATAGTCTCTGTCTTACAGTAAAGAGCCCATAGTCTCAGTGCTCTTTCAGCAAAGCCCATAGTCTCAGTGCTCTTACAGTGAAGAGTCCATAGTCTCAGTGCTCTTACAGTAAAAAGTCCATAGTCTCACTGCTCTTACAGTCTTGATCCATAGTCTCACTGCTCTTACAGTATAAAGTCCATAGTCTCACTGCTCTTACAGTAAAGAGTCCATAGTCTCACTGCTCTTACAGTAAAGAGTCCATAGTCTCTCTGCTCTTACAGTGAAGAGTCCATAGTCTCACTGCTCTTACAGTAAATAGCCCATAGTCTCAGTGCTCTTTCAGCAAAGCCCATAGTCTCAGTGCTCTTACAGTGAAGAGTCCATAGTCTCAGTGCTCTTACAGTAAAAAGTCCATAGTCTCACTGCTCTTACAGTAAAGAGTCCATAGTCTCACTGCTCTTACAGTAAAGAGTCCATAGTCTCTCTGCTCTTACAGTGAAGAGTCCATAGTCTCAGTGCTCTTACAGTAAAAAGTCCATAGTCTCACTGCTCTTACAGTAAAGAGTCCATAGTCTCACTGCTCTTACAGTAAAGAGTCCATAGTCTCTCTGCTCTTACAGTGAAGAGTCCATAGTCTCACTGCTCTTACAGTGAAGAGTCCATAGTCTCAGTGCTCTTACAGTAAAAATCCCATAGTCTCAGTGTTCTTACAGTGAAGAGTCCTTAGTCTCACTGCTCTTACAGTAAAGAGTCAATAGTCTCACTGCTCTTACAGTATAGAGTTCATAGTCTCACTGCTCTTACAGTATAGAGTCCATAGTCTCACTGCTCTTACAGTAAAGAGTCAATAGTCTCACTGCTCTTACAGTAAAAAGTCCATTGTCTCACTGCTCTTACAGTAAAAAGTCCATAGTCTCACTGCTCTTACAGTCTTGATCCATAGTCTCACTGCTCTTACAGTATATAGTCCATAGTCTCACTGCTCTTACTGTAAAGAGTCCATATTCTCACTGCTCTTACAGTAAAGAGTCCATAGTCTCACTGCTCTTACTGTAAGAGTCCATATTCTCACTGCTAATACAGTAAAGAGTCCATGGTCTCACTGCTCTTACAGTAAAGAGTCAAAAGTCTCACTACTCTTACAGTAAAGAGTCCATAGTCTCTCTGCTCTTACAGTGAAGTGTCCATATTATCACTGCTCTTACAGTAAAGAGTCCATAGTCTCAGTGCTCTTACAGCAAAGCCCATAGTCTCAGTGCTCTTACAGTGATGAGTCAATAGTCTTACTGCTCATACAGTAAAGAGTCAATAGTCTCACTGCTCTTACAGTAAAAAGTCTATAGTCTCTGTCTTACAGTAGAGAGTTCATAGTCTCAGTGCTCATACAGTAAAGAGTCCATGGTCTCACTGCTCTTACAGTATAGAGTCCATAGTCTCACTGCTCTTACAGTATAGAGTCCATAGTCTCACTGCTCTTACAGTATAGAGTCCATAGTCTCACTGCTCTTACAATAAAGAGTCCATAGTCCCACTGCTCTTACAGTTTAGAGCTCATAGTCTCACTGCTCTCACAGTATTGATCCATAGTCTCACTGCTCTTACAGTAAAAAGTCCATAGTCTCACTGCTCTTACAGTATTGATCCATAGTCTCACTGCTCTTACCGTAAAGAGTCCATTGTCTGACTGCTCTTACAGTAAAAAGTCCATAGTCTCACTGCTCTTACAATAAAGAGTCCCATAGCCTCACTGCTCGTACTGTAAAGAGTCAATAGTCTTACTGCTCTTACACTAAAAAGTCCATAGTCTCTGTCTTACAGTAAAGAGTCCATAGTCTCAGTGCTACAGTATTGATCCATAGTCTCACTGCTCTTACTGTAAAGAGTCCATTGTCTCACTGCTCTTACAGTATTGATTCATAGTATCACTGCTCTTTCCGTACAGAGTCCATAGTCTCACTACTCTTACAGTATTGATCCATAGTCTCACTGCTCTTACTGTAAAGAGTCCATAGTCTCACTTCTCTTACAGTACAGAGTCCATAGTCTCACTGCTCTTACAGTAAAGAGTCCATAGTCTCACTGTTCTTACAGTACAGAGTCCATAGTCTCACTTCTCTTACAGTAACGAGTCCATAGTCTCACTGCTCTTACAGTAAACAGTCCATAGTCTCACTGCTCTTACAGTATTGATCCATAGTCCCACTGCTCTTACCGTAAAGAGTACATAGTCTCACTGCTCTTATAGTATTGATCCATAGTCTCACTGCTCTTACCGTAAAGAGTCCATAGTCTCACTGCTCTTACAGTATTGATCCATAGTCTCACTGCTCTTACAGTAAAGAGTCCCATAGCCTCACTGCTCGTACAGTAAAGAGTCCATAGTCTCACTGCTCTTACAGTAAAGAGTCAATAGTCTCACTACTCTTACAGTAAAGAGTCCATAGTCTCCCTGCTCTTACAGTATAGAGTCCATAGTCTCACTGCTCTTACAATAAAGAGTCCATAGTCTCACTGCTCTTACAGTATTGATCCATAGTCTCACTGCTCTTACAGTAAAAAGTCCATAGTCTCTGTCTTACAGTAGAGAGTCCATAGTCTCAGTGCTCATACAGTAAAGAGTCTATAGTCTCACTGCTCTTCCAGTATATAGCCCATAGTCTCACTGCTCTTACAGTGAAGAGTCTATAGTCTCACTGCTCTTACAGTAAAAAGTCCATAGTCTCACTGCTAATACAGTAAAGAGTCCATTGTCTCACTGCTCTTACAGTAAAGAGTCAATAGTCTCACTGCTCTTACAGTAAAGAGTCCATAGTCTCACTGCTCTTACAATAAAGAGTCCACCGTCTCACTGCTCTTACAGTAAAGAGCCCATAGTCTCACTGCTCTTACAGTATTGATCCATAGTCTCACTGCTCTTACAGTAAAAAGTCCATAGTCTCACTGCTCTTACAGTCTTGATCCATAGTCTCACTGCTCTTACCGTAAAGAGTCTATAGTCTCACTGCTCTTACAGTATAAAGTCCATAGTGTCACTGCTCTTACTGTAAAGAGTCCATATTCTCACTGCTCTTACAGTATAAAGTCCATAGTGCCACTGCTCTTACTGTAAAGAGTCCATAGTCTCACTGCTCTTACAGTAAAAAGTCCATAGTCTCACTGCTCTTACCGTAAGAGTCCATATTCTCACTGCTAATACTGTAAAGAGTTTATGGTCTCACTGCTCTTACAGTAAAGAGTCCATAGTCTCACTGCTCTTACAGTGAAGAGTCCATAGTCTCACTGCTCTTACAGTGAAGAGTCCATAGTCTGCTCTTACAGCAAAGCTTATAGTCTCATTGCTCTTACAGTGAAGAGTCCATAGTCTCACTGCTCTTACATTAAAGAGTCCATAGTCTCACTGCTCTTACAGTAAAAAGTCCATAGTCTCTGTCTTTCAGTAGAGAGTCCATAGTCTCAGTGCTCATACAGTAAAGAGTCCATGGTCTCACTGCTCTTACAGTAAAGATTCCATAGTCTCACTGCTCTTACAGTAAAGAGTCCATAGTCTCACTGCTCTTACAGTAAAAAGTCCATAGTCTCTGTCTTACCGAAAGAGCCCATAGTCTCACTGCTCTTACTGTAAGAGTCCATATTCTCACTGCTCATACAGTAAAGAGTCCATAGTCTCACTGCTACAGTATTGATCCATAGTCTCACTGCTCTTACAGTAAAGAGTCCATAGTCTTACTGCTCTTACAGTAAAGAGTCCATAGTCTCACTGCTCTTACAGTATAGAGTCCATAGTCTCACTGCTCTTACAATAAAGAGTCCATAGTCCCACTGCTCTTACAGTTAAGAGCCCATAGTCTCACTGCTCTTACAGTATTGATCTATAGTCTCACTGCTTTTACCGTAAAGAGTCCATAGTCTCACTGCTCTTACAGTATTGATCCATAGTCTCACTGCTCTTACCTTAAAGAGTTCATAGTCTCACTACTCTTACAGTATAGAGTCCATAGTCTCACTGCTCTTACAGTAAAAAGTCCATAGTCTCACTGCTCTTACAGTAAAGATTCCCATAGCCTCACTGCTCGTACAGTAAAGAGTCCATAGTCTCACTGCTCTTACAGTAAAGAGTCCATAGTCTCACTGCTCTTACAGTATTGATCCATAGTCTCACTGCTCTTACCGTAAAGAGTCCATAGTCTCACTGCTCTTACGGTATAATGTTCATAGTCTCACTGCTCTTACCATAAAGCGTCCATATTCTCACTGCTCTTACATTAAAGAGTCTATAGTCTCACTGCTTTTACAGTAAAGAGTCCATAGTCTTACTGCTCTTACATTAAAGAGTCCATAGTCTCACTGCTCTTACAGTAAAGAGTCTATAGTCTCACTGCTCTTACAGTAAAGAGTCTATAGTCTCACTGCTCTTACAGTGAAGAGTCCATAGTCTCACTGCTCTTACAGTAAAAAGTCCATAGTCTCTGTCTTACTCTAAAGAGCACATAGTCTCACTGCTCTTACCGTAAGAGTCCATAGTCTCACTGCTCATACAGTAAAGAGTCCATATTCTCACTACTCATACATTAAAGAGTCCATAGTCTCACTACTACAGTATTGATCCATACTCTCACTGCTCTTACAGTAAAGAGTCCATAGTCTCACTGCTCTTATAGTAAAGAGTCCATAGTCTCACTGCTCTTACAGTATATAGTCCATAGTCTCACTGCTCTTACAATAAAGAGTCCATAGTCCCACTGCTCTTACAGTTAAGAGCCCATAGTCTCACTGCTCTTACAGTATTGATCCATAGTCTCACTGCTTTTACCGTAAAGAGTCCATAGTCTCACTGCTCTTACAGTATTGATCCATAGTCTCACTGCTCTTACCGTAAAGAGTCCATAGTCTATCTACTCTTACAGTATAGAGTCCATCGTCTCACTGCTCTTACAGTATTGATCCATAGTCTCACTGCTCTTACCTTAAAGAGTTCATAGTCTCACTACTCTTACAGTATAGAGTCCATAGTCTCACTGCTCTTACAGTAAAAAGTCCATAGTCTCACTGCTCTTACAGTAAAGATTCCCATAGCCTCACTGCTCGTACAGTAAAGAGTCCATAGTCTCACTGCTCTTACAGTAAAGAGTCCATAGTCTCACTGCTCTTACAGTATTGATCCATAGTCTCACTGCTCTTACCGTAAAGAGTCCATAGTCTCACTGCTCTTACGGTATAATGTTCATAGTCTCACTGCTCTTACCGTAAAGAGTCCATATTCTCACTGCTCTTACATTAAAGAGTCTATAGTCTCACTGCTTTTACAGTAAAGAGTCCATAGTCTTACTGCTCTTACAGTAAAGAGTCCATAGTCTCACTGCTCTTACAGTAAAGAGTCTATAGTCTCACTGCTCTTACAGTAAAGAGTCTATAGTCTCACTGCTCTTACAGTGAAGAGTCCATAGTCTCACTGCTCTTACAGTAAAAAGTCCATATTCTCTGTCTTACTCTAAAGAGCACATAGTCTCACTGCTCTTACCGTAAGAGTCCATAGTCTCACTGCTCATACAGTAAAGAGTCCATATTCTCACTACTCATACAGTAAAGAGTCCATAGTCTCACTACTACAGTATTGATCCATACTCTCACTGCTCTTACAGTAAAGAGTCCATAGTCTCACTGCTCTTATAGTAAAGAGTCCATAGTCTCACTGCTCTTACAGTATAGAGTCCATAGTCTCACTGCTCTTACAATAAAGAGTCCATAGTCCCACTGCTCTTACAGTTAAGAGCCCATAGTCTCACTGCTCTTACAGTATTGATCCATAGCCCCACTGCTTTTACCGTAAAGAGTCCATAGTCTCACTGCTCTTACAGTATTGATCCATAGTCTCACTGCTCTTACCGTAAAGAGTCCATAGTCTATCTACTCTTACAGTATAGAGTCCATCGTCTCACTGCTCTTACAGTAAAAAGTCCATAGTCTCACTGCTCTTACCGTAAAGATTCCCATAGCCTCACTGCTCGTACAGTAAAGAGTCCATAGTCTCACTGCTCTTACAGTAAAGAGTCAATAGTCTCACTGCTCTTACAGTAAAGAGTCCATAGTCTCACTGCTCTTACAATAAAGAATTAATAGTCTCACTGCTCTTACAGTAAAGATTCCCATAGCCTCACTGGTCGTACAGTAAAGAGTCCATAGTCTCACTGCTCTTACAGTAAAGAGTCCATAGTCTCACTGCTCTTACAGTAAAGAGTCCATAGTCTCACTGCTCTTACAGTAAAGAGTCTATAGTCTCACTGCTCTTACAGTAAAGAGTCTATAGTCTCACTGCTCTTACAGTAAAGAGTCCATAGTCTCACTGCTCTTACAGTAAAGAGTCCATAGTCTCACTGCTCTTACAGTAAAAAGTACATAGTCTCTGTCTTACAGTAAAGAGCCCATAGTCTCACTGCTCATACAGTAAAGAGTCCATAGTCTCACTGCTCTTACAATCAAGAGTCCCATAGCCTCACTGCTCGTACACTAAAAAGTCCATAGTCTCTGTCTTACAGTAAAGAGCCCATAGTCTCACTGCTCTTACAATAAAGAGTACAAAGTCTCACCGCTCTTACAGTAAAGAGTCCATATTTTCACTGCTCTTACCGTAAAGAGTCCATAGTCTAACTACTCTTACAGTATGAAGACCATAGTCTCACTGCTCTTACAGTAAAAAGTCCATAGTATCACTGCTCTTACAGTATTGATCCATAGTCTCACTGCTCTTACCGTAAAGAGTCCATAGTCTCACTGCTCTTACAGTATAGAGTCCATTGTCTCGCTGCTCTTACAGTATAGAGTCCATAGTCTCACTGCTCTTACAGTATTGAGTCCATAGTCTCACTGTTCTTACAGTGAACAGTCCATAGTCTCACTGCTCTTACAGTAAAGAGTCTATAGTCTCACTGCTCTTACAGTAAAGAGTCCATAGTCTCACTGCTCTTACAGTAAAAAGTCCATAGTCTCTGTCTTACAGTAAAGAGCCCATAGTCTCACTGCTCTTACCGTAAGAGTCCATATTCTCACTGCTCATACAGTAAAGAGTCCATAGTCTCACTGCTACAGTATTGATCCATAGTCTCACCGCTCTTACCGTAAAGAGTCCATAGTCTCACTACTCTTACAGTATTGATCCATAGTCTCACTGCTCTTACCGTAAAGAGTCCATAGTCTCACTGCTCTTACAGTATAGAGTCCATTGTCTCGCTGCTCTTACAGTATAGAGTCCACAGTCTCACTGCTCTTACAGTATAGAGTCCATAGTCTCACTGCTCTTACAGTATAGAGTCCATAGTCTTACTGCTCTTACAGTAAAAAGTCCATAGTCTCACGGCTCTTACAGTAAAGAGTCCATAGTCTCACTGCTCTTACAGTAAAGAGTCCATAGTCTCACTGCTCTTACAGTAAAGAGTCCATAGTCTCACTGCTCTTACAGTAAAGAGTCCATAGTTTCACTGCTCTTACATTAATGAGTCCATATTCTCACTGTTCTTACAGTATAGAGTCCATAGTCTCACTGCTCTTACAGTAAAGAGTCCATAGGCCCACTGCTCTTACAGGAAAGAGTCCATAGTCTCACTGCTCTTACAGTAAAGAGTCTATAGTCTCACTGCTCTTACAGTAAAGAGTCCATAGTCTCACTGCGCTTACAGTAAAGAGTCCACAGTCTCACTGCTCTTACAGTAAAGAGTCCATAGGCCCACTGCTCTTACAGGAAAGAGTCCTTTTTCTCACTGCTCTTACAGTAAAGAGTCCATAGTCTCACTGCTCTTACAGTAAAGAGTCCATAGTCTCACCGCTCTTACAGTAAAGAGTCCATAGTCTCACTGCTCTTACAGTAAATAGTCCATAGTCTCACTGCTCTTACAGTATAGAGTCCATAGTCTCACTGTTCTTACAGTAAAGAGTCCATAGTCTCACTGCTCTTACAGGAAAGAGTCCACAGTCTCACTGCTCTTACAGTAAAGAATCCATAGTCTCACTGCTCTTACAGTAAATAGTCCATAGTCTCACTGCTCTTACAGTATAGAGTCCATAGTCTCACTGTTCTTACAGTAAAGAGTCCATAGTCTCAGTGATCTTACAGTAAAGAGTCCATAGTCTCACTGCTCTTACAGTAAAGAGTCCATAGTCTCACTGCTCTTACAGTAAAGAGTCCATAGTCTCACTGCTCTTACAGTAAAGAGTCCATAGGCCCACTGCTCTTACAGGAAAGAGTCCATAGTCTTACTGCTCTTACAGTAAACAGTCCATAGTCTCACTGCTCTTACAATAAAGAGTCCATAGTCTCACCGCTCTTACAGTAAAGAGTCCATAGTCTCACTGCTCTTACAGTAAACAGTCCATAGTCTCACTGCTCTTACAGTAAAGAGTCCTTAGTCTCACTGCTCTTACAGTAAAGAGTCCATAATCTCACTGCTCTTACAGTATAGAGTCCATAGTCTCACTGCTCTTACAGTAAAGATTCCATAGTCTCACTGCTCTTACAGTAAACAGTCCTTAGTCTCACTGCTCTTACAGTAAAGAGTCCATAATATCACTGCTCTTACAGTAAAGAGTCCATAGTCTCACTGCTCTTACAGTATAGAGTCCATAGTCTCACTGCTCTTACAGTATAGAGTCCATAGTCTTACTGCTCTTACAGTAAAGAGTCCTTAGTCTCACTGCTCTTACAGTAAAGAGTCCATAATCTCACTGCTCTTACAGTATAGAGTCCATAGTCTCACTGCTCTTACAGTAAAGATTCCATAGTCTCACTGCTCTTACAGTAAACAGTCCATAGTCTCACTGCTCTTACAGTAAAGATTCCATAGTCTCACTGCTCTTACAGTAAACAGTCCATAGTCTCACTGCTCTTACAGTAAAGAGTACATAGTCTCACTGCTCTTACAGTAAAGAGTCCTTAGTCTCACTGCTCTTACAGTAAAGAGTCCATAATCTCACTGCTCTTACAGTAAAGAGTCCATAGTCTCACTGCTCTTACAGTATAGAGTCCATAGTCTCACTGCTCTTACAGTATAGAGTCCATAGTCTCACTGCTCTTACAGTATAGAGTCCATAGTCTCACTGCTCTTACAGTATAGAGTCCATAGTCTCACTGCTCTTACCGTAAAGAGTCCATAGTCTCACTGCTCTTACAGTAAAGAGTCCATAGTCTCACTGCTCTTACAGTAAAGAGTCCATAGTCTCACTGCTCTTACAGTATAGAGTCCATAGTCTCACTGCTCTTACAGTAAAGAGTCCATAGTCTCACTGCTCTTACAGTATAGAGTCCATAGTCTCACTGCTCTTACAGTAAAGAGTCCATAGTCTCACTGCTCTTACAGTAAAGAATCCATAGTCTCACTGCTCTTACAGTAAAGAGTTCATAGTCTCACTGCTCTTACAGTATAGAGTCCATAGTCTCACTGCTCTTACAGTAAAGAGCTCCATAGTCTGACTGCTCTTACAGTAAAGAGTCCATAGTCTCACTGCTCTTACAGTAAAGATTCCATAGTCTCACTGCTCCTACAGTATAGAGTCCATAGTCTCACTGCTCTTACAGTAAAGAGTCCTTAGTCTCACTGCTCTTACAGTAAAGAGTCCATAATCTCACTGCTCTTACAGTATAGAGTCCATAGTCTCACTGCTCTTACAGTAAAGATTCCATAGTCTCACTGCTCTTACAGTAAACAGTCCATAGTCTCACTGCTCTTACAGTAAAGATTCCATAGTCTCACTGCTCTTACAGTAAACAGTCCATAGTCTCACTGCTCTTACAGTAAAGAGTACATAGTCTCACTGCTCTTACAGTAAAGAGTCCTTAGTCTCACTGCTCTTACAGTAAAGAGTCCATAATCTCACTGCTCTTACAGTAAAGAGTCCATAGTCTCACTGCTCTTACAGTATAGAGTCCATAGTCTCACTGCTCTTACAGTATAGAGTCCATAGTCTCACTGCTCTTACAGTATAGAGTCCATAGTCTCACTGCTCTTACAGTATAGAGTCCATAGTCTCACTGCTCTTACAGTATAGAGTCCATAGTCTCACTGCTCTTACCGTAAAGAGTCCATAGTCTCACTGCTCTTACAGTAAAGAGTCCATAGTCTCACTGCTCTTACAGTAAAGAGTCCATAGTCTCACTGCTCTTACAGTATAGAGTCCATAGTCTCACTGCTCTTACAGTAAAGAGTCCATAGTCTCACTGCTCTTACAGTAAAGAGTCCATAGTCTCACTGCTCTTACAGTAAAGAGTCCATAGTCTCACTGCTCTTACAGTAAATAGTCCATAGTCTCACTGCTCTTACAGTAAAGAGCTCCATAGTCTGACTGCTCTTACAGTAAAGAGTCCATAGTCTTACTGCTCTTATATATTTTTTATACGCATATATATATACTTATGCATATATATTTTTTGTTTTTGTTTTAACCTATACTTTTTACCCATGGATTCGTCCATTTGTATATATATTATCGAATTTTGTGTTGTTTTTTAGACTTGATAAAGGTGTCTGCGTACCCTGAAACGCGTCGTCTTTGCTAACCAAAAAATAAAAAATACTTTGTATCCTCACCTGGGTTGTGAATTGCGCCTTGTGTCCATCCGCTTACCGCACGAACCAAGTGCAGATGAGCTCCCCCCTATATACCACAATACGCTCCAAAGTGGCGGCTTGGCTCCCCCCCCCCATGGTCAACTTGGACGATATTCGGCTGCACCAACCCAGATCACCCTTACGATTTTACCTCTACCAGAATTGCACTACACAAAGTGCAACCAAACCAAGGTGAGTAGTAACCACTCACCCTGGCTAGGAGCAGATAACAACATGTCTTGTCCACCACCACATATGAGCGCCTTCTCCCCTTTTTCTTTGGCCATTTAATCAATCATGGCAATTAGGGCAGGAGACAGGGATGCTATGTGAACTACTGAAATATATTTGCACACAGCTCAGGTATGTCGCAGTCATTTTTCACTGTGTTCCCTGCCTCTGTTCTCATTGTTGCGGCTGTCTACCTTAAAACTCAGTCACAACTTCCACCTTTTGTCCCTTCTCTCCACATCACTCCCGCCTTCCGTTATCCATGTTCAGTTCACATACACTTTTTACCCTTATACATCACCCTGACCCATCTTCCTCCATGGCAATATAAAAAAACACTGATACAAATAATTTCACCAAACCCTTCTTCCTAACTTGAGTTTCTCACCTGCTATACATAGAAACCCTGAAAATCATGTTAAACTTCCCTGTACATCTTCTGTTGTGCTCTCTGGAATGTGTAGTCGGTGTGTAACAAATCCACAACTTCTTCGTCTCACGATCTCTGAACTAGCTGCCCTTACAGAAACCCGGCTTCAACAATCTTCTTTTCTTTAGTATAAAGACCTCTCACTCTTCTCATGACAATCCTACTTTTCACACCTATAGAAACCTACACACCATTAACTTCCAGCAACTCATTGACACCCTGCAGTTAGCTCTTACCCCAATCTCTTCCCTCTCTTGTCCAGACCGGGCTGTCAATCATTACAGCCATACCCTCAAAATCACTCTGGATGAAGCAGCTCCGATATCATTCCAACCCTCCCGCCAGAAACACATTTTCTCCAGCAGTGCTCCAGATGTGCAGAATGCTTATGGAGAAAATCACGAATATCAACCGACTTTCTTCATTATAATTGTATGCTTAAAACTTTCAGTTTAGGCCTCAACTATTCCAAGCAGAAGTACTTCACCTCTCTCATATCCTCACTCTCAAATAACCCAAAATTACATTTTGAATCTTTTTATTCCCTTCTAAGTTCTAAAGTGCGCTTGCCCATCATTGACCTCTGTGCTGATGACATGGCCCCTTACTTCCGAGAAAAGATTGGTAACATCCGGCAGGAGATAAGTAGGAGCTTCCAGTCTCCAACCAATTTCATTCCTTCTCTCTGCCTCAGTTCCTTGTGCTCTCTCTACTCTTTCGACCTTATAACATGTGACTTTGTTCAGTCGCTCTCAACAGCTCCCCTTACTACAATATGTAACCTCTCTCTTCTGGTGTCTAGCAAAAAACATCTCTTGACCCAACCTGTGCTACTAATTTCCGAACTGTTTCTCACCTCCCCTTCGTCTCTCAACTTCTGGAATGTCTTCTGCAAACTCTCTTCTTGACCCATTAAAGTCTGGCTATCACCGTCTCCACTCTACAGAAACTGCCCTTACTATTAAGTGTCTGACGATCTCCTGGCAGCAAAAAGGAATGGCAACTATTCTCTTCTGATTCTTCTGGATCTTCTGCAGCATTTGATACAGTAGACCACAAACTCCTCCTCACCATGCTCCTCTCAATTTGCCTTAAGGACACTGCTCTCTCCTGGTTCTCTTCCTATCTCTGTGGCCGCTCCTTTAGTGTGTGAGTGCTATCCACGCTCTTCTGCCTTCTCAGCATGGCTCCTGATTAGATTAAAGAATATACGAGCTGAGAGGAAAACACACCAGCTATGGTCTCAAGCAATTTCCAATTATTATCAAAACATACAGGGCCAGATTTATCATTAGCTCCAGTCAGAATAATGGAGTGAAAAAGTAGCAAATTTTTGCGCAATCGCTTAAACTGCGCAAAAATTTGGAACTTTTATTGGCTCTGCACTATGCTCGCCAGTTTTCTGAAAGTGGGCGTGTTTTCTTATGTAAATGAATCTCTAGACAGATTTACTATTACGACAATTTAAAAAGTCGCAAAAAAAGTCACAAAAAAATGCGCAAAATCACTCCGGTGAGGACCATGCTTATCTTATGCAACTTTTTAAAAGAACATGCAACTTTTTCGTAAAGACGTGCAACTTTTGTAAAGCTACTTACTGACGTATAAACTGCTGCCGTCAAGCCACATTTATTACAGTCTTAAAGGGCCGATCATAAATCTGACTTAGCTAAAACTGACGTTAGCCATATGTGAAAGTGGAGTGAGCTGTCAGAGTCATGATAAATCAGGCCCACAGTGTTTTATAGGTAAGGAAAACAAAGAAGGCACACCGCTGAGGGGGTGGAAATTGAAACTAGTAATTTGATTAGTAATTCATATAAGGCAATACTTCCTGACCATACAAACGGCATCATAGTAGTTAAAAAGCTCTGCAGCATCCTATCTCAAGGTTAGCATTCTCTAACAACATCATAGCCAGAAAGAGCAGAACTTGTCTTAAAGCTACAGTATACCACAGACCATTTCCATCACAAGTGCATCATCTGCAGACTCTACTACTTCTCTTCTTCTGAATGTTGGGGTTCCTCTGGGTTCAGTCCTAGGTCCTCTATTTTTCTCTGTCTATGCAGCCCTGATCGGACAGACTATCAGTAGATTTGGTTTTCAGTACCATCTCTATGCTGATGATACCCAACTATAGACTTTATCCCCTGACATCACCCCTGCTTTACTCCAAAACACCAGTGATTGTCTGGCAGCTGAACTTCTGAACCTCTCAAAAACTCAACTTCTTGTTTTTCCCCCATCTACCATCCTACCTAAACTTGATACAGATGCAGCCAGCACCAACATCAGTGGAATGGCATGCCACCCCAGCACTATAACTCAACACCACTTTTAAGCTTTAAAAGCTTTGCACATAATTAAACTAAGTTAGTTAGATAAGATAGTTGGATAATGCATCAGGTTTGACTTTAATGCTGGCTACATCTGTATTTCAATTTCAGCTACGGTACTATCATAACTCCTGGGCAGCATACTCGCTGTCTTCGGGTCATGTTTGACTGGGATCTTCCCTCATATCCAATCACTTGCACACTCTTGTCATATGCACCTCAAGAACATTTGCAGAATCCAACCTTTTTTATGGTGGAAACGTCCAAAACTCTAGTTGTTTCCTTGATTAATTCTTGTTTTGATTACTGCAACTAATTACTGATTGGTCTTCCTCTCACTAAACTCTCCCCCTTCAAGTCTATTCTAAATGCTGCAGCTAGACTTATCTATCTGTCCACCTGCTATACTGACGCCACTAGCCTGTGCCAGTCACTTCACTGGTTGCCCATCCACCACAGAATACATTTCAAACCTTTCACCCTCACTCACAAAGCTCTCCGCAGTGCTGTACCTCCTATATCTCCTCCTACCTGTACTCTCCACAGTGCTGCACCTCCTACATCTCCTCCTCATCTGTCTACCATCCTACCTGTACTCTCCACAGTGCTGTACCTCCTACATCTCCTCCTCATCTCTGTCTACCATCCTACCTGTACTCTCCACAGTGCTGCACCTCCTACATCTCCTCCTCATCTGTCTACCATCCTACCTGTACTCTCCACAGTGCTGCACCCCCTACATCTCCTCCTCATCTCTGTCTACCATCCTACCTGTACTCTCCACAGTGCTGCACCCCCTACATCTCCTCCTCATCTCTGTCTACCATCCTACCTGTACTCTCCACAGTGCTGCACCTCCTACATCTCCTCCTCATCTGTCTACCATCCTACCTGTACTCTCCACAGTGCTGCACCCCCTACATCTCCTCCTCATCTCTGTCTACCATCCTACCTGTACTCTCCACAGTGCTGCACCTCCTACATCTCCTCCTCATCTGTCTACCATCCTACCTGTACTCTCCACAGTGCTGCACCTCCTACATCTCCTCCTCATCTCTGTCTACCATCCTACCTGTACTCTCCACAGTTCTGCACCCACCTACATCTCCTCCTCATCTCTGTCTACCATCCTACCTGTACTCTCCACAGTGCTGCACCCCTACATCTCCTCCTCATCTCTGTCTACCATCCTACCTGTACTCTCCACAGTGCTGCACCTCCTACATCTCCTTCTCATCTCTGTCTACCATCCTACCTGTGCTCTCCACAGTGCTGCACCCCCTACATCTCCTCCTCATCTCTGTCTACCATCCTACCTGTACTCTCCACAGTGCTGCACCCCCTACATCTCCTCCTCATCTCTGTCTACCATCCTACCTGTGCTCTCCACAGTGCTGCACCCCCTACATCTCCTCCTCATCTCTGTCTACCATCCTACCTGTACTCTCCACAGTGCTGCACCCCTACATCTCCTCCTCATCTCTGTCTACCATCCTACCTGTACTCTCCACAGTGCTGCACCCCTACATCTCCTCCTCATCTCTGTCTACCATCCTACCTGTGCTCTCCACAGTGCTGCACCTCCTACATCTCCTCCTCATCTCTGTCTACAATCCTACCAGTACTCTCCACAGTGCTGCACCCCCTACATCTCCTCCTCATCTCTGTCTACCATCCTACCTGTACTCTCCACAGTGCTGCACCTCCATACATCTCCTCCTCATCTCTATCTACCATCCTACCTGTGCTCTCCACAGTGCTGCACCCCCTACATCTCCTCCTCATCTCTGTCTGCCATCCTACCTGTACTCTCCACAGTGCTGCACCTCCTACATCTCCTCCTCATCTCTGTCTACCATCCTACCTGTGCTCTCCACAGTGCTGTACCTCCTATATCTCCTCCTCATCTCTGTCTACCATCCTACCTGTACTCTCCACAGTGCTGCACCTCCTACATCTCCTTATCTCTGTCTACCATCCTACCTGTACTCTCCACAGTGCTGCACCTCCTACATCTCCTCCTCATCTCTGTCTACCATCCTACCTGTACTCTCCACAGTGCTGCACCTCTACATCTCCTCCTCTTCTCTGTCTACCATCCTACCTGTGCTCTCCACAGTGCTGCACCTCCTACATCTCCTTCTCATCTCTGTCTACCATCCTACCTGTGCTCTCCACAGTGCTGCACCCCCTACATCTCCTCCTCATCTCTGTCTACCATCCTACCTGTACTCTCCACAGTGCTGCACCTCCTACATCTCCTCCTCATCTCTGTCTACCATCCTACCTGTACTCTCCACAGTGCTGCACCCCTACATCTCCTCCTCATCTGTCTACCATCCTACCTGTACTCTCCACAGTGCTGCACCCCCTACATCTCCTCCTCATCTCTGTCTACCATCCTACCTGTGCTCTCCGCAGTGCTGTACCTCCTATATCTCCTCCTCATCTGTCTACCATCCTACCTGTGCTCTCCACAGTGCTGCACCCCTACATCTCCTCCTCATCTCTGTCTACCATCCTACCTGTGCTCTCCACAGTGCTGCACCTCCTACATCTCCTCCTCATCTCTGTCTACCATCCTACCTGTACTCTCCACAGTGCTGCACCTCCTACATCTCCTCCTCATCTCTGTCTACCATCCTACCTGTACTCTCCACAGTGCTGCACCTCCTACATCTCCTACTCATCTCTGTCTACCATCCTACCTGTGCTCTCCACAGTGCTGCACCTCCTACATCTCCTCCTCATCTCTGTCTACCATCCTACCTGTACTCTCCACAGTGCTGCACCTCCTACATCTCCTCCTCATCTCTGTCTACCATCCTACCTGTACTCTCCACAGTGCTGCACCCCCTACATCTCCTCCTCATCTCTGTCTACCATCCTACCTGTGCTCTCCACAGTGCTGCACCTCCTACATCTCCTCCTCATCTCTGTCTACCATCCTACCTGTACTCTCCACAGTGCTGCACCTCCTACATCTCCTCCTCATCTCTGTCTACCATCCTATCCCTGCTCTCCACAGTGCTGCACCTCCTACATCTCCTCCTCATCTGTCTACCATCCTACCTGTGCTCTCCACAGTGCTGCACCTCCTACATCTCCTCCTCATCTCTGTCTACCATCCTACCTGTACTCTCCACAGTGCTGCACCTCCTACATCTCCTCCTCATCTCTGTCTACCATCCTACCTGTACTCTCCACAGTGCTGCACCCCTACATCTCCTCCTCATCTCTGTCTACCATCCTACCTGTGCTCTCCACAGTGCTGCACCCCCTACATCTCCTCCTCATCTCTGTCTACCATCCTACCTGTACTCTCCACAGTGCTGCACCTCCTATATCTCCTCCTCATCTGTCTACCATCCTACCTGTACTCTCCACAGTGCTGCACCCCCTACATCTCCTCCTCATCTCTGTCTACCATCCTACCTGTACTCTCCACAGTGCTGCACCTCCTACATCTCATCTCTGTCTACCGTCCTACCTGTACTCTCCACAGTGCTGCACCTCCTACATCTCCTCCTCATCTCTGTCTACCATCCTACCTGTGCTCTCCACAGTGCTGCACCCCCTACATCTCCTCCTCATCTCTGTCTACCATCCTACCAGTGCTCTCCACAGTGCTGCACCCCCTACATCTCCTCCTCATCTCTGTCTACCATCCTACCTGTGCTCTCCACAGTGCTGCACCTCCTACATCTCCTCCTCATCTGTCTACCATCCTACCTGTGCTCTCCACAGTGCTGCACCCCCTACATCTCCTCCTCATCTCTGTCTACCATCCTACCTGTGCTCTCCACAGTGCTACACCTCCTACATCTCCTCCTCATCTCTGTCTACCATCCTACCTGTGCTCTCCACAGTGCTACACCTCCTACATCTCCTCCTCATCTCTGTCTACCATCCTACCTGTACTCTCCACAGTGCTGCACCCCCCCCCCTACATCTCCTCCTCATCTCTGTCTACCATCCTACCTGTACTCTCCACAGTGCTGCACCTCTACATCTCCTACTCATCTCTGTCTACCATCCTACCTGTACTCTCCACAGTGCTGCACCCCTACATCTCCTCCTCATCTCTGTCTACCATCCTACCTGTGCTCTCCACAGTGCTGCACCTCCTACATCTCCTCCTCATCTCTGTCTACCATCCTACCTGTACTCTTCACAGTGCTGCACCCCCTACATCTCATCCTCGTCTCTGTCTACCATCCTACATCCTACCCGTGCTCTCCACAGTGCTGCACCCCCTACATCTCCTCTTCATCTCTGTCTACCATCCTACCTGTACTCTCCACAGTGCTGCACCTCCTACATCTCCTCCTCATCTCTGTCTACCATCCTACCTGTGCTCTCCACAGTGCTGTACCCCCTACATCTGCTCCTCTTCTCTGTATACCATCCTACCTGTGCTCTCCACAGTGCTGCACCCCCTACATCTCCTCCTTATCTCTGTCTACCATCCTACCTGTGTTCTCCACAGTGCTGCACCCCCTATATCTCCTCCTCATCTGTCTACCATCCTACCTGTACTCTCTGCAGTGCTGTACCTCCTACATCTCCTCCTCATCTGTCTACCACCCTACCCGTGCTCTCCACAGTGCTGCACCCCCTACATCTCCTCCTCATCTCTGTCTACCATCCTACCTGTACTCTCCACAGTGCTGCACCTCCTACATCTCCTCCTCATCTCTGTCTACCATCCTACCTGTGCTCTCCACAGTGCTGTACCCCCTACATCTGCTCCTCATCTCTGTCTGCCATCCTACCTGTACTCTCCACAGTGCTGCACCTCCTACATCTCCTCCTCATCTCTGTCTACCATCCTACCTGTGCTCTCCACAGTGCTGCACCTCCTACATCTCCTCCTCATCTCTGTCTACCATCCTACCTGTGCTCTCCACAGTGCTGTACCTCCTATATCTCCTCCTCATCTCTGTCTACCATCCTACCTGTACTCTCCACAGTGCTGCACCTCCTACATCTCCTTATCTCTGTCTACCATCCTACCTGTACTCTCCACAGTGCTGCACCTCCTACATCTCCTCCTCATCTCTGTCTACCATCCTACCTGTACTCTCCACAGTGCTGCACCTCTACATCTCCTCCTCTTCTCTGTCTACCATCCTACCTGTGCTCTCCACAGTGCTGCACCTCCTACATCTCCTTCTCATCTCTGTCTACCATCCTACCTGTGCTCTCCACAGTGCTGCACCCCCTACATCTCCTCCTCATCTCTGTCTACCATCCTACCTGTACTCTCCACAGTGCTGCACCTCCTACATCTCCTCCTCATCTCTGTCTACCATCCTACCTGTACTCTCCACAGTGCTGCACCCCTACATCTCCTCCTCATCTGTCTACCATCCTACCTGTACTCTCCACAGTGCTGCACCCCCTACATCTCCTCCTCATCTCTGTCTACCATCCTACCTGTGCTCTCCGCAGTGCTGTACCTCCTATATCTCCTCCTCATCTGTCTACCATCCTACCTGTGCTCTCCACAGTGCTGCACCCCTACATCTCCTCCTCATCTCTGTCTACCATCCTACCTGTGCTCTCCACAGTGCTGCACCTCCTACATCTCCTCCTCATCTCTGTCTACCATCCTACCTGTACTCTCCACAGTGCTGCACCTCCTACATCTCCTCCTCATCTCTGTCTACCATCCTACCTGTACTCTCCACAGTGCTGCACCTCCTACATCTCCTACTCATCTCTGTCTACCATCCTACCTGTGCTCTCCACAGTGCTGCACCTCCTACATCTCCTCCTCATCTCTGTCTACCATCCTACCTGTACTCTCCACAGTGCTGCACCTCCTACATCTCCTCCTCATCTCTGTCTACCATCCTACCTGTACTCTCCACAGTGCTGCACCCCCTACATCTCCTCCTCATCTCTGTCTACCATCCTACCTGTGCTCTCCACAGTGCTGCACCTCCTACATCTCCTCCTCATCTCTGTCTACCATCCTACCTGTACTCTCCACAGTGCTGCACCTCCTACATCTCCTCCTCATCTCTGTCTACCATCCTATCCCTGCTCTCCACAGTGCTGCACCTCCTACATCTCCTCCTCATCTGTCTACCATCCTACCTGTGCTCTCCACAGTGCTGCACCTCCTACATCTCCTCCTCATCTCTGTCTACCATCCTACCTGTACTCTCCACAGTGCTGCACCTCCTACATCTCCTCCTCATCTCTGTCTACCATCCTACCTGTACTCTCCACAGTGCTGCACCCCTACATCTCCTCCTCATCTCTGTCTACCATCCTACCTGTGCTCTCCACAGTGCTGCACCCCCTACATCTCCTCCTCATCTCTGTCTACCATCCTACCTGTACTCTCCACAGTGCTGCACCTCCTATATCTCCTCCTCATCTGTCTACCATCCTACCTGTACTCTCCACAGTGCTGCACCCCCTACATCTCCTCCTCATCTCTGTCTACCATCCTACCTGTACTCTCCACAGTGCTGCACCTCCTACATCTCATCTCTGTCTACCGTCCTACCTGTACTCTCCACAGTGCTGCACCTCCTACATCTCCTCCTCATCTCTGTCTACCATCCTACCTGTGCTCTCCACAGTGCTGCACCCCCTACATCTCCTCCTCATCTCTGTCTACCATCCTACCAGTGCTCTCCACAGTGCTGCACCCCCTACATCTCCTCCTCATCTCTGTCTACCATCCTACCTGTGCTCTCCACAGTGCTGCACCTCCTACATCTCCTCCTCATCTGTCTACCATCCTACCTGTGCTCTCCACAGTGCTGCACCCCCTACATCTCCTCCTCATCTCTGTCTACCATCCTACCTGTGCTCTCCACAGTGCTACACCTCCTACATCTCCTCCTCATCTCTGTCTACCATCCTACCTGTGCTCTCCACAGTGCTACACCTCCTACATCTCCTCCTCATCTCTGTCTACCATCCTACCTGTACTCTCCACAGTGCTGCACCCCCCCCCTACATCTCCTCCTCATCTCTGTCTACCATCCTACCTGTACTCTCCACAGTGCTGCACCTCTACATCTCCTACTCATCTCTGTCTACCATCCTACCTGTACTCTCCACAGTGCTGCACCCCTACATCTCCTCCTCATCTCTGTCTACCATCCTACCTGTGCTCTCCACAGTGCTGCACCTCCTACATCTCCTCCTCATCTCTGTCTACCATCCTACCTGTACTCTTCACAGTGCTGCACCCCCTACATCTCATCCTCGTCTCTGTCTACCATCCTACATCCTACCCGTGCTCTCCACAGTGCTGCACCCCCTACATCTCCTCTTCATCTCTGTCTACCATCCTACCTGTACTCTCCACAGTGCTGCACCTCCTACATCTCCTCCTCATCTCTGTCTACCATCCTACCTGTGCTCTCCACAGTGCTGTACCCCCTACATCTGCTCCTCTTCTCTGTATACCATCCTACCTGTGCTCTCCACAGTGCTGCACCCCCTACATCTCCTCCTTATCTCTGTCTACCATCCTACCTGTGTTCTCCACAGTGCTGCACCCCCTATATCTCCTCCTCATCTGTCTACCATCCTACCTGTACTCTCTGCAGTGCTGTACCTCCTACATCTCCTCCTCATCTGTCTACCACCCTACCCGTGCTCTCCACAGTGCTGCACCCCCTACATCTCCTCCTCATCTCTGTCTACCATCCTACCTGTACTCTCCACAGTGCTGCACCTCCTACATCTCCTCCTCATCTCTGTCTACCATCCTACCTGTGCTCTCCACAGTGCTGTACCCCCTACATCTGCTCCTCTTCTCTGTATACCATCCTACCTGTGCTCTCCACAGTGCTGCACCCCCTACATCTCCTCCTCATCTCTGTCTAACATCCTACCTGTGTTCTCCACAGTGCTGTACCTCATATATCTCCTCCTCATCTCTGTCTACCATCCTACCTGTACTCTCCACAGTGCTGCACCCCCTACATCTCCTCTCTCATCTCTGTCTACCATCCTACCTGTGCTCTCCACAGTGCTGCACCTCCTACATCTCCTCCTCATCTCTGTCTACCATCCTACCTGTGCTCTCCACAGTGCTGCACCTCCTACATCTCCTCCTCATCTCTGTCTACCATCCTACCTGTGCTCTCCACAGTGCTGCACCTCCTACATCTCCTCCTCATCTCTGTCTACCATCCTACCTGTACTCTCCACAGTGCTGCACCCCCTACATCTCCTCCTCATCTCTATCTACCATCCTACCTGTGCTCTCCACAGTGCTGCACCCCCTACATCTCCTCCTCATCTCTGTCTACCATCCTACCTGTACTCTCCACAGTGCTGCACCTCCTACATCTCCTCCTCATCTCTGTCTACCATCCTACCTGTACTCTCCACAGTGCTGCACCTCCTACATCTCCTCCTCATCTCTTTCTACCATCCTACCTGTGCTCTCCACAGTGCTGCACCTTCTACATCTCCTCCTCATCTCTGTCTACCATCCTACCTGTACTCTCCACAGTGCTGCACCTCCTACATCGCCTCCTTATCTGTCTACCATCCTACCTATGTTCTCCACAGTGCCACACCTCCTACATTTCATCTCCTTCTGCCATCCTACCCATGTTCTCCACAGTGCTACACCCCCTACATTTCCTTCCTCATCTCTGTCTACCATCCTACATCCTACCCGTGCTCTCCACAGTGCTGCACCCCCTACATCTCCTTCCTTATCTCTGTCTACCATCCTACTTGTGATCTCCACAATGCTACACCCCCTACATCTCCTCCTCGTCTCTGTCTACCATCCTACATCCTACCCGTGCTCTCCACAGTGCTGCACCCCCTACATCTCCTTCCTTATCTCTGTCTACCATCCTACCTGTGCTCTCCACAGTGCTGCACCCTCTACATCTCCTTCCTTATCTCTGTCTACCATCCTACCTGTGCTCTCCACGGTCCTGCACTTTCTTACATCTCCTCCTCATCTCTGTCTACCATCCTACCTGTGCCCTTCACAGTGCTGCACCCCCTACATCTCCTCCTCATCTCTGTCTACCATCCTACCTGTGCCCTTCACAGTGCTGCACCCCCTACATCTCCTCCCTCATCTCTGTCTACCATCCTACCCGTGCTCTCCACAGTGCTGCACCTCTTACATCTCCTCCTCATCTCTGTCTACCATCCTACCTGTGCTCTCCACAGTGCTGCACCCCCTACATCTCCTCCTCATCTCTGTCTACCATCCTACCTGTGCTCTCCACAGTGCTGTACCTTCTACATCTCCTCCTCATCTCTGTCTACCATCCTACCTGTACTCTCCACAGTGCTGCACCTCCTACATCGCCTCCTTATCTGTCTACCATCCTACCTGTGTTCTCCACAGTGCCACACCTCCTACATTTCATCTCCTTCTGCCATCCTACCCATGTTCTCCACAGTGCTACACCCCCTACATTTCCTTCCTCATCTCTGTCTACCATCCTACATCCTACCCGTGCTCTCCACAGTGCTGCACCCCCTACATCTCCTTCCTTATCTCTGTCTACCATCCTACTTGTGATCTCCACAATGCTACACCCCCTACATCTCCTCCTCGTCTCTGTCTACCATCCTACATCCTACCCGTGCTCTCCACAGTGCTGCACCCCCTACATCTCCTTCCTTATCTCTGTCTACCATCCTACCTGTGCTCTCCACAGTGCTGCACCCCCTACATCTCCTTCCTTATCTCTGTCTACCATCCTACCTGTGCTCTCCACGGTCCTGCACTTTCTTCCATCTCCTCCTCATCTCTGTCTACCATCCTACCTGTGCCCTTCACAGTGCTGCACCCCCTACATCTCCTCCTCATCTCTGTCTACCATCCTACCTGTGCCCTTCACAGTGCTGCACCCCCTACATCTCCTCCCTCATCTCTGTCTACCATCCTACCCGTGCTCTCCACAGTGCTGCACCTCCTACATCTCCTCCTCATCTCTGTCTACCATCCTACCTGTGCTCTCCACAGTGCTGCACCCCCTACATCTCCTCCCTCATCTCTGTCTACCATCCTACCCGTGCTCTCCACAGTGCTGCACCTCCTACATCTCCTCATCTCTGTCTACCACCCTACCTGTGCTCTCCACTGTGCTGCACCTCCTACATCTCCTCCTCATCTCTGTCTACCATCCTACCTGTACTCTCCACAGTGCTGCACCCCCTACATCTCCTCCTCATCTCTGTCTGCCATCCTACCTGTACTCTCCACAGTGCTGCACCCCTACATCTCCTCCTCATCTCTGTCTACCATCCTACCTGTGCTCTCCACAGTGCTGCACCTCCTACATCTCCTCCTCATCTCTGTCTACCATCCTACCTGTACTCTCCACAGTGCTGTACCCCCTACATCTCCTCCTCATCTCTGTCTACCATCCTACCTGTGCTCTCCACAGTGCTGCACCCCCTACATCTCCTCCTCATCTGTCTACCACCCTACCTGTGCTCTCCACAGTGCTGCACCTCCTACATCTCCTCCTCATCTCTGTCTACCATCCTACCTGTACTCTCCACAGTGCTGCACCCCCTACATCTCCTCCTCATCTCTGTCTGCCATCCTACCTATACTCTCCACAGTGCTGCACCCCTACATCTCCTCCTCATCTCTGTCTACCATCCTACCTGTATTCTCCACAGTGCTGCACCCCCTACATCTCCTCCTCATCTCTGTCTACCATCCTACCTGTACTCTCCACAGTGCTGCACCCCTTCATCTCCTCCTCATCTCTGTCTACCACCGTACCTGTACTCTCCACAGTGCTGCACCTCTTACATCTCCTCCTCATCTCTGTCTACCATCCTACCTGTACTCTCCACAGTGCTGCACCCCCTACATCTCCTCCTCATCTCTGTCTACCATCCTACCTGTGCTCTCCACAGTGCTGCACCCCCTACATCTCCTCCTCATCTCTGTCTACCATCCTACCTGTGCTCTCCACAGTGCTGCACCTCCTACATCTCCTCCTCATCTCTGTCTACCATCCTACCTGTGCTCTCCACAGTGCTGCACCTCCTACATCTCCTCCTCATCTCTGTCTACCATCCTACCTGTACTCTTCACAGTGCTGCACCCCCTACATCTCCTCCTCGTCTCTGTCTACCATCCTACATCCTACCCGTGCTCTCCACAGTGCTGCACCCCCTACATCTCCTCCTCATCTCTGTCTACCGTCCTACCTGTACTCTCCACAGTGCTGCACCTCCTACATCTCCTCCTCATCTCTGTCTACCATCCTACCTGTGCTCTCCACAGTGCTGTACCCCCTACATCTGCTCCTCTTCTCTGTATACCATCCTACCTGTGTTCTCCACAGTGCTGCACCCCCTATATCTCCTCCTCATCTGTCTACCATCCTACCTGTACTCTCCGCAGTGCTGTACCTCCTATATCTCCTCCTCATCTGTCTACCACCCTACCCGTGCTCTCCACAGTGCTGCACCTCCTATATCTCCTCCTCATCTCTGTCTACCATCCTACCTGTACTCTCCACAGTGCTGCACCTCCTACATCTCCTCCTCATCTCTGTCTACCATCCTACCTGTGCTCTCCACAGTGCTGTACCCCCTACATCTGCTCCTCTTCTCTGTATACCATCCTACCTGTGCTCTCCACAGTGCTGCACCCCCTACATCTCCTCCTCATCTCTGTCTACCATCCTACCTGTGTTCTCCACAGTGCTGTACCTCCTATATCTCCTCCTCATCTCTGTCTGCCATCCTACCTGTACTCTCCACAGTGCTGCACCCCTACATCTCCTCCTCATCGCTGTCTACCATCCTACCTGTACTCTCCACAGTGCTGCACCCCCTACATCTCCTCCTCATCTCTGTCTACCATCCTACCTGTGCTCTCCACAGTGCTGCACCTCCTACATCTCCTCCTCATCTCTGTCTACCATCCTACCTGTACTCTTCACAGTGCTGCACCCCCTACATCTCCTCCTCGTCTCTGTCTACCATCCTACATCCTACCTGTGCTCTCCACAGTGCTGCACCTCCTACATCTCCTCCTCATCTCTGTCTACCATCCTACCTGTACTCTTCACAGTGCTGCACCCCCTACATCTCCTCCTCGTCTCTGTCTACCATCCTACATCCTACCTGTGCTCTCCACAGTGCTGCACCCCCTACATCTCCTCCTCATCTCTGTCTACCATCCTACCTGTACTCTCCACAGTGCTGCACCTCCTACATCTCCTCCTCATCTCTGTCTACCATCCTACCAGTGCTCTCCACAGTGCTGCACCCCCTACATCTCCTCCTCATCTGTCTACCATCCTACCTGTACTCTCCACAGTGCTGTACCCCCTACATCTGCTCCTCTTCTCTGTATACCATCCTACCTGTGCTCTCCACAGTGCTGCACCCCCTACATCTCCTCCTCATCTCTGTCTACCATCCTACCTGTGTTCTCCACAGTGCCGCACCCCCTATATCTCCTCCTCATCTGTCTACCATCCTACCTGTACTCTCCGCAGTGCTGTACCTCCTATATCTCCTCCTCATCTGTCTACCACCCTACCCGTGCTCTCCACAGTGCTGCACCTCCTACATCTCCTCCTCATCTCTGTCTACCATCCTACCTGTACTCTCCACAGTGCTGCACCTCCTACATCTCCTCCTCATCTCTGTCTACCATCCTACCCGTACTCTCCACAGTGCTGCACCCCCTACATCTCCTCCTCATCTCTGTCTACCATCCTACCTGTACTCTCCACAGTGCTGCACCCCCTACATCTCCTCCTCATCTCTGTCTACCATCCTACCTGTACTCTCCACAGTGCTGTACCCCCTACATCTGCTCCTCTTCTCTGTATACCATCCTACCTGTGCTCTCCACAGTGCTGCACCCCCTACATCTCCTCATCATCTCTGTCTACCATCCTACCTGTGTTCTCCACAGTGCTGTACCTCCTATATCTCCTCCTCATCTCTGTCTACCATCCTACCTGTACTCTCCACAGTGCTGCACCTCCTACATCTCCTCCCTCATCTCTGTCTACCATCCTACCTGTACTCTCCACAGTGCTGCACCCCCTACATCTCCTCCTCATCTCTGTCTACCATCCTACCTGTGCTCTCCACAGTGCTGCACCTCCTACATCTCCTCCTCATCTCTGTCTACCATCCTACCTGTGCTCTCCACAGTGCTGCACCTCCTACATCTCCTCCTCATCTCTGTCTACCATCCTACCTGTGCTCTCCACAGTGCTGCACCTCCTACATCTCCTCCTCATCTCTGTCTACCATCCTACCTGTACTCTCCACAGTGCTGCACCCCCTACATCTCCTCCTCATCTCTATCTACCATCCTACCTGTGCTCTCCACAGTGCTGCACCCCCTACATCTCCTCCTCATCTCTGTCTACCATCCTACCTGTACTCTCCACAGTGCTGCACCTCCTACATCTCCTCCTCATCTCTGTCTACCATCCTACCTGTACTCTCCACAGTGCTGCACCTCCTACATCTCCTCCTCATCTCTGTCTACCATCCTACCTGTGCTCTCCACAGTGCTGCACCTTCTACATCTCCTCCTCATCTCTGTCTACCATCCTACCTGTACTCTCCACAGTGCTGCACCTCCTACATCGCCTCCTTATCTGTCTACCATCCTACCTGTGTTCTCCACAGTGCCACACCTCCTACATTTCATCTCCTTCTGCCATCCTACCCATGTTCTCCACAGTGCTACACCCCCTACATTTCCTTCCTCATCTCTGTCTACCATCCTACATCCTACCCGTGCTCTCCACAGTGCTGCACCCCCTACATCTCCTTCCTTATCTCTGTCTACCATCCTACTTGTGATCTCCACAATGCTACACCCCCTACATCTCCTCCTCGTCTCTGTCTACCATCCTACATCCTACCCGTGCTCTCCACAGTGCTGCACCCCCTACATCTCCTTCCTTATCTCTGTCTACCATCCTACCTGTGCTCTCCACAGTGCTGCACCCCCTACATCTCCTTCCTTATCTCTGTCTACCATCCTACCTGTGCTCTCCACGGTCCTGCACTTTCTTACATCTCCTCCTCATCTCTGTCTACCATCCTACCTGTGCCCTTCACAGTGCTGCACCCCCTACATCTCCTCTTTATCTCTGTCTACCATCCTACCTGTGCCCTTCACAGTGCTGCACCCGCTACATCTCCTCCCTCATCTGTCTACCATCCTACCCGTGCTCTCCACAGTGCTGCACCTCCTACATCTCCTCCTCATCTCTGTCTACCATCCTACCTGTGCTCTCCACAGTGCTGCACCCCCTACATCTCCTCCCTCATCTCTGTCTACCATCCTACCCGTGCTCTCCACAGTGCTGCACCTCCTACATCTCCTCCTCATCTCTGTCTACCATCCTACCTGTGCTCTCCACAGTGCTGCACCCCCTACATCTCCTCCCTCATCTCTGTCTACCATCCTACCCGTGCTCTCCACAGTGCTGCACCTCCTACATCTCCTCCTCATCTCTGTCTACCATCCTACCTGTGCTCTCCACAGTGCTGCACCCCCTACATCTCCTCCCTCATCTCTGTCTACCATCCTACCCGTGCTCTCCACAGTGCTGCACCTCCTACATCTCCTCCTCATCTCTGTCTACCATCCTACCCATGTTCTCCACAGTGCTGCACCCCTACATCTCCTCCTCATCTCTGTCTACCATCCTACCTGTACTCTCCACAGTGCTGCACCTCCTACATCTCCTTCTCATCTCTGTCTACCATCCTACCTGTGCTCTCCACAGTGCTGCACCCCCTACATCTCCTCCTCATCTCTGTCTACCATCCTACCTGTACTCTCCACAGTGCTGCACCCCCTACATCTCCTCCTCATCTCTGTCTACCATCCTACCTGTGCTCTCCACAGTGCTGCACCCCCTACATCTCCTCCTCATCTCTGTCTACCATCCTACCTGTACTCTCCACAGTGCTGCACCCCTACATCTCCTCCTCATCTCTGTCTACCATCCTACCTGTACTCTCCACAGTGCTGCACCCCCTACATCTCCTCCTCATCTCTGTCTACCATCCTACCTGTGCTCTCCACAGTGCTGCACCTCCTACATCTCCTCCTCATCTCTGTCTACCATCCTACCTGTACTCTCCACAGTGCTGCACCCCCTACATCTCCTCCTCATCTCTGTCTACCATCCTACCTGTACTCTCCACAGTGCTGCACCTCCATACATCTCCTCCTCATCTCTGTCTACCATCCTACCTGTGCTCTCCACAGTGCTGCACCCCTACATCTCCTCCTCATCTCTGTCTACCATCCTACCTGTACTCTCCACAGTGCTGCACCTCCTACATCTCCTCCTCATCTCTGTCTACCATCCTACCTGTGCTCTCCACAGTGCTGCACCTCCTATATCTCCTCCTCATCTGTCTACCATCCTACCTGTACTCTCCACAGTGCTGCACCTCCTATATCTCCTCCTCATCTGTCTACCATCCTACCCGTGCTCTCCACAGTGCTGCACCTCCTATATCTCCTCCTCATCTCTGTCTACCATCCTACCTGTACTCTCCACAGTGCTGCACCTCCTACATCTCCTCCTCATCTCTGTCTACCATCCTACCTGTGCTCTCCACAGTGCTGTACCCCCTACATCTGCTCCTCTTCTCTGTCTACCATCCTACCTGTGCTCTCCACAGTGCTGCACCCCCTACATCTCCTCCTCATCTCTGTCTACCATCCTACCTGTGCTCTCCACAGTGCTGTACCTCCTATATCTCCTCCTCATCTCTGTCTACCATCCTACCTGTACTCTCCACAGTGCTGCACCCTACATCTCCTCCTCATCGCTGTCTACCATCCTACCTGTACTCTCCACAGTGCTGCACCCCCTACATCTCCTCCTCATCTCTGTCTACCATCCTACCTGTGCTCTCCACAGTGCTGCACCTCCTACATCTCCTCCTCATCTCTGTCTACCATCCTACCTGTACTCTCCACAGTGCTGCACCCCTACATCTCCTCCTCATCTCTGTCTACCATCCTACCTGTGCTCTCCACAGTGCTGCACCCCTACATCTCCTCCTCATCTCTGTCTACCATCCTACCTGTACTCTCCACAGTGCTGCACCTCCTACATCTCCTCCTCATCTCTGTCTACCATCCTACCTGTGCTCTCCACAGTGCTGCACCCCCTACATCTCCTCCTCATCTCTGTCTACCATCCTACCTGTACTCTCCACAGTGCTGCACCTCCTACATCTCCTCCTCATCTCTGTCTACCATCCTACCTGTTCTCTCCACAGTGCTGCACCCCTACATCTCCTCCTCATCTCTGTCTACCATCCTACCTGTACTCTCCACAGTGCTGCACCCCTACATCTCCTCCTCATCTCTGTCTACCATCCTACCTGTGCTCTCCACAGTGCTGCACCCCTACATCTCCTCCTCATCTCTGTCTACCATCCTACCTGTACTCTCCACAGTGCTGCACCTCCTACATCTCCTCCTCATCTCTGTCTACCATCCTACCTGTACTCTCCACAGTGCTGCACCCCCTACATCTCCTCCTCATCTGTCTACCATCCTACCTGTACTCTCCACAGTGCTGCACCTCCTACATCTCCTCCCTCTTCTCTGTCTACCATCCCTACTCGGGCTCTCTGTTCTGCCAGTGATCTAGAATTAAAATCCGCCATAATTGTATCTCTCACCCCTGTCTTCTAAAGACGTTTCTCGAGCTGTGCACGGACGCGCTGAAATGCTCGTCCCCTTGGAATATTAGGTCAAACTTCCCTACCGTCAAATTGCCTTCAAAACATATATGTTCAGGCAGGCTTATCATGCTTTTCTACTGACACATCCGGGCGCAGTCTCATTATCCCCCCTTCTCCCCCCTCACAACTATAGTGGTCGGGATAGGGTGGCCTCACGAGACGCTGGGTCCCCCGGACACCGTTGAGGTGTCACCATGTGTTGCTGCTCTCCGGAAGGTATGGTAAGGCGTGGTGCACTTTAATGGGAAATAAGTCCAGAGAGTCAGGGTCTGCAGTAAACAAGGTTGCTTCTTTACTGGAGGAATTCAGGTACAAAACAATACAGACTAGGCAATAGGGCTGGCTTCTCCAGTCTTCTCCCTCCTCCCTAGCTGAAGAAGGGTTTGATGCTGAGGAAAGGCCTGAGCTAGCTGTCCCTCTCTCTCTTCAGAAGGCTGGTATCCAGTGTCTCTGGCTCAGCGTCCCCATCTCAGCGTCTTCTTCTGGTCACTCAATAGTCTGGCAGGGTCTCTTATTCTAAGCACTGATCCCTAACTGCAGCACACTAGAGTCTCTAACTGCTCTCCTTATATGCAGTTTTATCTAGATTACAACCTTCTAGTGGAAGGGGTGGAGTGGAGAAACTCAGCACAAACAGATTCAATGTTACCACTCCCGTCTGTCATAGACTTACATTAGAGCTTCAATGATACTGAATGGCTGTGACGATAGTGGTGTATTTATATAGTAAATAATATAGCACAGCCGTGAGGTTTTGCTGAAACACACACAGTCATTTAACCCCATAAGGACCCTGCCATTTTTAGCAAATAAGACATGTGTCACTTTATGTGGTAATAACTTTAAAACGCTTTTACTTATCCAGGCCATTCTGAGATAGTTTTTTCATCACATATTGTACTTCATGTCAGTGGTAAAACTGAGTCAAAATATTTTCATTTTCATTTATAAAAAGATATCAAATTTACCAAAAATTTGGAAAAATTCACAATTTTCATAATTTCTATTTCTCTGGATTTAAAACAGATAGTGATACCTCCTAAAATAGTTATTACTTTACATTTCCCATATGTCTACTTCATGTTTGGATCATTTTGTAAATTACATTTTCTTTTTTTGGGACATTACAAGGCTTAGACGTTTAGAAGCAAATCTTAAAATTTTTCAGAACCTACTTTTTAAGGACGAGTTCAGCTCTGAAGTTACTTTGTGAGGCTTAGATAATAGAAACCACCCATAAACGGCCCTATTTTAAAAACGACACCCCTCAAGGTATTCAAAACTGATTTTACACACTTTGTTAACCCTTTAGGTGTTCCACAAGAATTAATGGAAAATGTAGATGACATTTCAGAATTTCACTTTTTTGGCAGATTTTCCATTTTAATAAATTTTTTCCAGTAACAAAGCAAAGGTTAACAGCAAAACAAAACTCAATATTTATTACCCTGATTCTTTAGTTTACAGAAACACCCCATATGTGGTTGTAAACTGCTGTACGGGCACACGGCAGGGCGCAGAAGGAAAGGAGTGCCATATGGTTTTTGGAAGGCAGATTTCACTGGGATAATTATAAGTTGCCATTTGAAGATCCCCTGATGCACCCCTAGAGTAGAAAATCCAATGACCCCATTTTGGAAACTACGGGATAAGGTGACAGCTGTGTTGGTACTATTTTAGGGCACATATGATTTTTGGTTGCTCTATATTACACTTTTTGTGATGCAAGGTAACAAAAAATAGCTGTTTTGGCACCATTTTTATATTTTGTTATTTAAAACATTCATCTGACAGGTTAGATCATGTGGTAATTTTATAGAGCAGGTTGTCACGGACGCGACAATACCAAATATGTCTACTTTTTTGGGTTGTTTGTTTTAGTTATACATAATAAAGCATTTTTGAAAATATATATCTCCATATTCTGAAAGCCACAGTTTTTTTTTTTCTGGGCGACTGTCTTATGTAGGGGCTCATTTTTTTCAGTATAAGATGACGTTTTGGTTGGTACTATTTTAGGGTGCATATGACTTTTTTGATCACTTGGTATTACACTGTTTGTGATGTAAGGTGACAAAAAATGGCTTTTTGATACTTTTTATTTTATTTTTAAAAATAAACTGAGGGGTTATGTCATGTGATATTTTTATACAGCAGGTTCTTACGGGCGCAGCGATACCTAATATGTATACTTTTTTGTATTTATTTAAGTTTAACACAATAACAGCATTTTTGAAAAAAAAAAATGTTTTAGTGTCTCCATATTCTGAGAGCAATATTTATTTTTTATTTTTTGGGCGATTTTCTTAGGTTGGGGCTAATTTTTTTGCGGGACGAGATGACGGATTGATTGGTACTATTTTGGAGGGCATACGCCTTTTTGATCGCTTGGTATTACACTTTTAGTTATGTAAGGTGACAAAAAAAGTTTTTTTTGCACAGTTTTTATTTTATTTTTTTGACGGTGTTCACCTGAGGGGTTAGGTCATGTGATATTTTTATAGAGCCGGTTGATATGGATGCGGCGATACCTAATATGTCTACTTTTCTTTTTTTCCCTATTTTTTACAATTTTTTTTAACTTTATTTGGGGAAAAGGACGTGTTTTTTTTTTACTTGAAACTTATTTTTTCACTTTATTTTTTGTCCTACTCTGGGACTTCAACTTTTGGGGGTCTGTTCCCCTTTACAATGCATCACAATACTTCTGTATTGTAATGCATTGGCTGTAAGTGTATTATACACTGTAATACAGCGAACACAGAGAGAGAATGCACCAAACAGATATGCTACTGACTATACTGGGAAGTCATAAATGCAGGTATTAAAAGCTGAGACTTTCGCCAATATATTCCTGTCAGGAAAACATCGGAGCCCTTCATGCACCACGTCACGGTCACTCAGCATGGCAGAGGGTCCTAACCGCTGCTCTAACTATGGTGTGAACAAGGTCTGGGGGTGATATAATTCAGCTCACAGCCAAGCTTCCACACAAAAGCCCAGCATGAATACTGCGGTAGTACAATTTGAAAAAAGCCGGACTGTGAGCCACACCTACACCAGACCATGTGATGGAGGTTACCAGGTGCAACAGAGTGTTAGAATGCCAAATAAAGGCACACACACTCAAATCTAACAAGACAAGACAGAAACATGGAAATATAGTGGCAATTCTGGAGGAGCTGCTCAGCCCCTAACACTGTGGCATGTCTTTCATTGGGGGAGCATGTGGACCGCGCCGACATCCTCCATTGTATGCATATTTTGCTGGGGATAGTCGATTACTGCGGTCCACATGCGGTCGGGCTGCTCCCCCAATGAAAGACACGCTACAGTGTTAGGGGCTGAGCAGCTCCTCCAGAATTGCCACTATATTTCTCTGTTTCTGTCTTGTTAGATTTGAGTGTGTTTCAACACTCTATTGCACCTGGTAACCTCCATCACATGGTCTGGTGTAGGTGTGGCTCACAGTCTGGCCTCATTCACATTGTACTACCACAGTATTCATGCTGGGCTTTTGTGTGGAAGCTTGGCTGTGAGCTGAATTATATCACCCTCAGACCTTGTTCACACCATAGTTAGAGCAGTGGTAGGACCCTCTGCCATGCTGAGTGACCGTGACGTGGTGCATGATGGGCTCCGATGTTTTCCTGACAGGAATATATTGGCGAAAGTCTCAGCTTTTAATACCTGCATTTATGACTTCCCAGTATAGTCAGTAGCATATCTGTTTGGGGCATTCTCTCCCTGTGTTTCATATGATTATTTGCTACATTCTGTGTAGTTTGCTCTTGTGGTGCATGTGGACCGCGCCGACATCCTCCATTGTATGCATATTTTGCTGGGGATAATCTATTACTGTGGTCCACATGCGGTCGGGCTGCTCCCCCAATGAAAGACACGCCACAGTGTTAGGGGCTGAGCAGCTCTTCCAGAATTGCCACTATATTTCCGTGTTTCTGTCTTGTACTGTAATACAGGGGGCTGGATCTCACAGGCTGTCACGGAAGGCAGGCTGTCACAGGCTGTCACCCCACACCCGGCAGGATACCGCACATGCCGCTGACCGCAGCAGTGTAAGGTTAATAAGCCGACATCGGTGTTTTCACCGATGCTGGTGCATACAGCAGGGGCCCGGCTATCAGTGACTGCCGGACCCCTGCAGCTGATCAGGGGGGGGGGGGTCCAGCGGGTCCTTATGGGGTTAAATTCAGCTGCATTTCCGGGACATGACATAATGACTTGCCCCTTGGGAGTTTTAAACCGTTTCTGATCTGCAAATTTTCTGTTAGAAATAACTGAAATGGCACCAGACTGGCAGCCATTTCAGTAAGAGTTGTTGGTTTCCTAGGCAACCTGTCAGAGTCTATATAAACTGGATGTAGGAGTCCATTTTGTGTAGTGAGTTCAGAGAGAGAGCAGCAGAATAGAGCGTTGTGTTGTCACGGACCTGACAGCGATACCCAATGTGTGCAGGACTCTAGACAGAGCCTAAGATATAGAAACCTATATGTGGCGAAACCAACCTCGCCACTCGGTTTTGGAGGGGCCTGGCTACCAGCCTCTTGCCCCAGGATTATGGGCCCTCTCATCAGCCAGGCTTCCTTTGTTCACAAAGGACTTGTACTAACTTGAACCCCTGGTCTAATTCGTGCCATTTTGGGATGTTAAATGACTATGTGTATTGAAAAGGGTGGGACATTGTATACACTGAGTAGTGAGGTCTGTTCCATTGTCTCTCTGTGTGTATTGGCGATGTCCTTTGTCCTAAGAGATAATTGAATTACGTCTCGGTTGTCTCCAGGACAGAAGACATTGTGTATTCTCCTGCCTGTGATGATTGCATCAACCCAGAGTGAGGTAATTGGATCACGGGCAGAGGGGAGGATTTTGTGTGGGAGTGTCTGAGTGTATTGTGCGTGGTTATTGGCTGTTTCTACAAAACCCTGTGGGTGGTAACCTTGTTGGAAAATGTGTATAAATCAACGCTTGTGTGTTCAAATAAAGAGTTCCTGTTTTACCCTTTACCATGTTGAGGCTGGTGTTTGGGTAACTGATCGACACTGGGGGATTGCTATACCCTCAAGATTTGCTATACTCCCCTGGCATAACTACTAGCTCTTGTAAGAGCTGTTCCTGCTCTCGGGATTTGGGAGAGGTTCACCCACTGGAGCCTGGAGCCTTGTCGTAGGTCCAGGGTGGGTAGGAGACGGTGAGACCTCAACCAAGCTTCGGCAGTTCGTGGGGTCTGCAGCACTTACGGTGTCAAGTGGAGTGCTTGGGGACCTCGGGAAGCACTAGGCGCACCTATCAACGGAGGTACCTGGTCGGGGTGCTAGGAGATCCGTTACACTATATAATACTCATTTAGGTATCATTTCAAAGTTAAACCTTTTTGTTTACATTTCATGCCCTATGTCTTGTCTACCATTTTTCTGTAAATCTTTGAGAACGCATCTTGTTATAACTGACTTTGTTCCATTAAAAAGAACTATTTATTTTTAATTGTCTGTTTCCTTTCACTCTGAAATATTAACAACTTGAGAATCCAACTTCCTTCAGGAGAGAATTGGTATATTCTAGTGTTATGGTTAAGATTTAATTGTATGACGATTGTATATGTATGGAGACTGTCCAATCAGATGTGGGTCATCTGAGAAGAGATTATTGTGTCCAGGAAAGTGACCAATAGGTCTTTGGCATAGAACCCAAGTGTTACAGTGCAATAGGTCATAGGCGATCGATAAGATATCGATCGGCAGAGAGCAAGTTGATGCTTAATTGACAGTAAATTGGCAATTACATTATCAAAATCCCTGATCCTTATGTTTAGTGTGGTTCTTTTTACGAACCTGGTGGCAGTAAGTATAGGGTGTGGGGAGTTAATGCTTTGATTGACTCTTAGCACCCATATATTGTCACGGCCGTGTGAGATGGAGAAACAGTCACCATTATCTGAATACTGTGTATATGAATACTGATTCTTTAGCATTGTCATTCTGTTCTTTAGCCACTAGATGTCGCTGTTTCTTAACACAGCTAACATAGTCCAAATGTTTGAATATTCATAAGAGGTGGGGTTGGTAAGTCTAGAGAAGAACCAGGAAGCTGCCTCTGCCTCCATCTTGAGAAGTACAGAGAAGGACTGTGTGGTACAGAATCCGGTCGCATCCAGGCGTCAGGGAGTCTTGGAGTGATCGGAGTTGTAACGGAACGCCTTGCACCCCGACCGGGTACCTCCGTTGATAGAATGCTCCTAGTGCTTTCCGAGGACTCCAAGCACTCCACTTGACACCGTACGCACTGCAGACCCCACGAACCGCCGAAGCTTGGTTGAGGTCTCACCGTCTCCTACCCACCCTGGACCTACGACAAGGATCCAGTGGGTGAACCTCTCCTAAAACCAGAGAGCAGGAACAGCTCTTAAAAGAGCTAGTAGTTATAGCCAGGGGAGTATAGCAAATCTCCCAGCGTATAGCAATCCCCAGCGTCGATCAGTTACCCAAACATCAGCCTCAACATGATAAAGGGTAAAACAGGAACTGACTGTACTTCACATACAGCCTCTTTTATTCATAAACCACAAACATAGTACTGCCCACAGGGGTTTGAAATACAACCAATCAGTAATTTACAACACATACAATGTAACTACAGCAACCAATCGTTCACGCCCCCAGAGGACCAGAATGAAGACTGTGACATAGGACAACATATCCCCACAATGCATCATGGTCTCCTCCCCTCTGTCCCGGAGCCAACCTGAGGAGCAATCCAATTATCTCTGAGGACAAAAGGGAGAACGCCAATACACATGTGAGGACAACAGAACAGACATCACCATTTTAAACACACAATGGGACAATGGCACAATAGAAACACACCCGCATATTCCTCCCAAGCTGACAAGTTACACGTATTATAAATTGTTACAACTTTGTGAGTTTACATTGTCCATACATATAACTTACATTAATTCAAACAGTATAACTTGGGGACAAACCTATCCAAAATTCACTTGAATAGGTTCAGGGGTTTAACCACCTCCGGACCGCCTAATGCAGGATCGCGTTCCGGAGGTGGCAGCCCTGCGCACAGTCACGCATATATGCGTCATCTCGCGAGACGCGAGACTTCCTGTGAACGCGCGCACACAGGCGCGCGCGCTCACAGGAACGGAAGGTAAGAGAGTTGATCTCCAGCCTGCCAGCGGCGATCGTTCGCTGGCAGGCTGGAGATGTGTTTTTTTTAACCCCTAACAGGTATATTAGACGCTGTTTTGATAACAGCGTCTAATATACCTGCTACCTGCTCCTCTGGTGGTCCCCTTTGTTTGGATCGACCACCAGAGGACACAGGCAGCTCAGTAAAGTAGCACCAAGCACCACTACACTACACCCCCCCCTGTCACTTATTAACCCCTTATTAGCCCCTGATCACCCCTAATCACCCCTGATCACCCCATATAGACTCCCTGATCACCCCCCTGTCATTGATTACCCCCCTGTCATTGATCAACCCCCTGTAAAGCTCCATTCAGACATCCGCATGATTTTTACGGATCCACTGATAGATGGATCGGATCCGCAAAACGCATCCGGACGTCTGAATGAAGCCTTACAGGGGCGTGATCAATGACTGTGGTGATCACCCCATATAGACTCCCTGATCACCCCCCTGTCATTGATTACCCCCCTGTCATTGATTACCCCCCTGTAAAGCTCCATTCAGACGTCTGCATGATTTTTACGGATCCACTGATAGATGGATCGGATCCGCAAAACGCATCCGGACGTCTGAATGAAGCCTTACAGGGGCGTGATCAATGACTGTGGTGATCACCCCATATAGACTCCCTGATCACCCCCCTGTAAAGCTCCATTCAGATGTCCGCATGATTTTTACGGATGCACTGATACATGGATCGGATCCGCAAAACGCATCCGGTCGTCTGAATGAAGCCTTACAGGGGCATGATCAATGACTGTGGTGATCACCCCCCTGTCATTGATTACCCCCCTGTAAAGCTCCATTCAGATGTCCGCATGATTTTTACGGATGCACTGATACATGGATCGGATCCGCAAAACGCATCCGGACGTCTGAATGAAGCCTTACAGGGGCATGATCAATGACTGTGGTGATCACCCCATATAGACTCCCTGATCACCCCCCTGTCATTGATTACCCCCCTGTCATTGATCACCCCCCTGTAAAGCTCCATTCAGATGTCCGCATGATTTTTACGGATGCACTGATAGATGGATCGGATCCGCAAAACGCATCCGGACGTCTGAATGAAGCCTACAGGGGCGTGATCAATGACTGTGGTTATCACCCCATATAGACTCCCTGATCACCCCCTGTCATTGATTACCCCCCTGTAAAGCTCCATTCAGATGTCCGCATGATTTTTACGGATGCACTGATAGATGGATCGGATCCGCAAAACGCATCCGACGTCTGAATGAAGCCTTACACGGGCGTGATCAATGACTGTGGTTATCACCCCATATAGACTCCCTGATCACCCCCCTGTCATTGATCACCCCCCTGTCATTGATTACCCCCCTGTAAAGCTCCATTCAGATGTCCGCATGATTTTTACGGATGCACTGATAGATGGATCGGATCCGCAAAACGCATCCGGACGTCTGAATGAAGCCTTACACCGGGCGTGATCAATGACTGTGGTTATCACCCCATATAGACTCCCTGATCACCCCCCTGTCATTGATCACCCCCCTGTCCATTGATCACCCCCCTGTCATTGATCACCCCCCCTGTCATTGATCACCCCCCCTGTCATTGATCACCCCCCCTGTCATTGATCACCCTCTGTAAGGCTCCATTCAGACATTTTTTTTGGCCCAGTTAGCGGAATTTTATTTATTTTTTCTTACAAAGTCTCATATTCCACTAACTTGATGTCAAAAAATAAAATCTCACATAACTCACCATACCCCTCACGGAATCCCAAAGCGTGAAATTTTTTAGACATTTATATTCCAGACTTCTCACGCTTTAGGGCCCCTAGAATGCCAGGGCAGTATAAATACCCCAACATGTGACCCCATTTCGGAAAGAAGACACCCCCAGGTATTCCGTGAGGGGCATATTGAGTCCATGAAAGATTGAATTTTTGTCCCAAGTTAGCGGAACGCGAGACTTTGTGAGAAAAAAATTAAAAAATATCAATTTCCGCTAACTTGTGCCAAAAAAAAAAAAAATCTCTATGAACTCGCCATGCCCCTCATTGATACCTTGGGGTGTCTTCTTTCCAATATGGGGTCACATGTGGGGAATTTAATTCTGCCCTGGATTCTAGGGGCCCCAAAGCGTGAGAAGAAGTCCTGGGGATCCAAATGTCTAAAAATGCCCTCCTAAAAGGAATTTGGGCACCTTTGCGCATCTAGGCTGCAAAAAAGTGTCACACATCTGGTATCGCCGTACTCAGGAGAAGTTGGGGAATGTGTTTTGGGGTGTCATTTTACATATACCCATGCTGGGTGAGAGAAATATCTTGGTCCAAATGCCAACTTGTATAAAAAATGGGAAAAGTTGTCTTTTGCCAAGATATTTCTCTCACCCAGCATGGGTATATGTATAATGACACCCCAAAACACATTCCTCAACTTCTCCTGAATACAGAGATACCAGATGTGTGACACTTTTTTGCAGCCTAGGTGGGCAAAGGGGCCCATATTCCAAAGAGCACCTTTCGGATTTCACAGGTCATTTTTACAGAATTGATTTCAAACTACTTACCACACATTTGGGCCCTAGAATTCCAGGGCAGTATAACTACCCCACAAGTGACCCCATTTTGGAAAGAAGAGACCCAAGGTATTTCGTGATGGGCATAGTGAGTTCATAGAAGTTTTTATTTTTTGTCACTAAGTTAGTGGAATATGAGACTTTGTAGAAAAAAAAAAAAAAAAAATCATCATTTTCCGCTAACTTGTGACAAAAAATAAAAGTTCTATTGAACTCACTATGCCCATCAGCGAATACCTTTAGGTGTGTTACTTTCCGAAATGGGTCATTTGTGGGGTGTTTGTACTGTCTGGGCATTGTAGAACCTCAGGAAACATGACAGGTGCTCAGAAAGTCAGAGCTGCTTCAAAAAGCGGAAATTCACATTTTTGTACCATAGTTTGTAAACGCTATAACTTTTACCCAAAATCCATTTTTTTACCCAAACATTTTTTTTTTATCAAAGACATGTAGAACAATAAATTTAGAGCAAAATTTCTATATGGATGTCGTTTTTTTTGCAAAATTTTACAACTGAAAGTGAAAAATGTCATTTTTTTTGCAAAAAAATCGTTAAATTTCGATTAATAACAAAAAGTAAAAATGTCAGCAGCAATGAAATACCACCAAATGAAAGCTCTATTAGTGAGAAGAAAAGGAGGTAAAATTCATTTGGGTGGTAGTTCATTGACCGAGCAATAAACGGTGAAAGTAGTGTAGGTCAGAAGTGTAAAAAGTGGCCTGGTCTTTCAGGGTGTTTAAGCACTGGGGGCTGAGGTGGTTAAAAGTTAGTATATGGCCCATAATCCAGGGGCAAGAGGCCAGCAGCCAGTCCTCTCCAAAACCCAGTGGCGAGGTTGGTTTCGCCACAGGAGTTACAGCTGTAGGAGGCTGATCCCTGTCCAAGTCCCAGGGTCCGTCCAGAGGAAGAGGATCGTTTCCAGGAAGGCTGTTAGGAGCTTTGAAATAAAACGCTATCTTCTCTGCAGGGCCACATGTGTGCTGAAGTAACTTGCTGCTCTCTATGTTAACAAGATCATCGGATGAAAAAGATACCCGGGTCGGTAAGACAGCTCGTGTAGGCACCCCAATATATGGTTGGCGCCTAAATACTAGAGACTGAGATCAAACCTGCCGGTAGTTAGTTAGTGTTGCTGAGTGGCAGGCTACCAAGAATTGCTGCTTGTTTTCACAAGGACTTGTCAGTTAAAGTTTTGGTCGCTCCTGAGAAACAGAGAGGACTTCACCATTACCTTTAGTTACCCCAGTGTGTTTATCGGGAGTGATATATATTAGGCACGTGCCACATTTCAGTTTTGGAACAGGGAGGGGAATATCACTGTACAGGCTGGTAAGATTATAAGCTGCTGTGTCGCACCACGGGCAAGCCTGTATCTCACTCACTCAATTGTTCCTGTTATTCAGGTAGTAACAGGTATGGCGAGGCAGAGTTAGCTCTGCTCGCAGTAGGTAAATGCGTCAAGTGTTTTCTGGCTACCATCACAGGGCGCCATGCTGTGCGACACAGGGGTCTCAGCCTCCGAGCTGAGTGTATGTAATCTGATTTCATGTTTACTGCATTTGGGACTGGGTTTGATTGCTGTTTAATTGTTTCAGAGTGTCAGTCGTATGTGTTTAACATTATACAACTGAAAAAACAAGATTGTATTTTTTTTTCTCTTAAAGGAACAGACACATGCTTTTATTTTATTAATACATAGCGGCTGAAGTGGTTCCCTTCCTTTTCTATGTTATTCTTAAAGAGGATGGATGCTGATATCGCAGCTGCAGACCAGGGAGATGGTGCTGGCATTGTTGGGCATAGTAAGCCCGCTGACCTCCCCAATCCTGGCCCTTTGTCACCACCAGGAAGCTATGCAGCAGTGGGCGCTGACCAACCTGAAGGAATATAGTGATTGCTGAGGGAGGAGAGCGTTTCTGAACGTGCTGAACGAATTAAATTTCTTTGGCTGGTCACTTGGTAGCAAGAAGACAAGGTCCCGTCTGCTGCAAAATATTTACTGGCCTGGCATAAAGATGTCGATAGCTACTGTCGATCTTGCGTGACCTGCATGCTGTGTCGTAAAAATACCGGAGACGTGGCCCGCGTCCCATTAAATCCTTTGCCAATCATTGAGGAACCACTTTGTCGGGTGGGCGTTGACATTATAGGTCCCCTTAAGATAGTTAGCTCTTCAAGCAAATGATTCATTCTTACTGTCGTCGACTATGCACGCGGTACCCCGAGGCTGTCGAAATGTCATTGATTTGGTCGGATAAAGTCGCAGACGCCCTTCTAACCATCTTCTCGAGAGTCGGGTTTCCAGCAGAGATGGTGATAGATCACAGTACTCAATTTATGTCAGACCTGATGCAAGCCCTGTGTAGGAAAATACAAGTGAGCCACATTGTTGCTACTCCCTACCATCCACCAACTAATGGTTTATGTGAACGGTTTAATGGTACACTAAAACAAATGCTGAGAACCTTTGTTGAAGATCAAGGCAAGGACTGGGAGTGATACCTGCTGCACTTGTTTGCCTATAGAGAGGTGCCCCAAGAGTCCACTGGTTTCTCACCCTTCGAACTCTTGTACTGTAGTAAAGTAATAGGCCCATTGGAACTCATTCAAGAATACTGGAAAGGCCCAAAGAGGTAAATGAAGTGTCTGTTGTTTGATTATGTCCTGAAGTTCAGGGACAAAATAGAAACCCTTGTGGGTAAATGAAGGTGAACATGGTGGAAGTACAGCGTACCCAAAAACAGTGGTATGACCGGCATGCTAGAAAACGCTCTTGCCAAGTGGGACAAAAAGTGTACATGTTACTGCTTATCAGACAACATATGTTGCAAGCAGCATGGGAGGGTCCCTATCCCATCATGCAAAAAAGGACAAGGTACATTATGTAAAAAACTTGGTGGAAGGAGGTACAAAACTTTCCATGTAAATATGTAAAGGAGCACATTGAGAGACCGGCTCATGTTATGGCAGTATGCAGCGTGCTCGACACTGAGGAAGGGGGTTACCTGCGAGACTTGGTTGGATGATATAAATAAAGAAGGGGCAGAATGGAATATCAACCCTGAGCTGTCACTTCTACAGAAAAGTCAGCTTTGTGAGGTATTACGGAGATTTGCGGATACCTTCACAAGCAAGCAAGCCTGAAAAACACACCTCACGACTCACCATATAGAGACCGGTACCCATTCCCCAATCAAACAGTTTGTCTATCGAGTCTCAGATCAGGTTCGGGCAGACATAAAAAGGGAAACTGAGAAGATGAAAGAGTTGGGGGTGATCCAGGAATCCCATAGTGCCTGGGCTTCACCAGTGGTGCTAGTCCCAAAAAGGACAAAACAGATTCTTGTGGATTACAGAAAGCTCAATGCTATTACTACCTCTGATGCGTACCCCATGCCCAGAATTGATGTATTATTGGATGAGCTGGCTAAAGCCTGCTATCTGACGATCATAGACCTGAGCAGAGGGTACTGGCAAGTTCCCCTAACAGAAGAGGCTCAAAAAAGGTCAGCCTTTGCCACCCCAATGGGTTTGTATGAGTATACCCTAATGCCTTTTGGAATTAAGAATGCACCTGTCACCTTTCAGAGGTTGATAAATAAGCAGTTTTAAGGACAGAAACAATTTGCTATAGCCTACCTGGATGATATAGCAGTATTTTAGCATCACCTGCACCTAGTGCACCTATCTCAGGTACTGGACCGTTTGAAAGGTGCTGGATTAACAGTCAAACCAAGCAAATGTCAGCTACAGTTAGGTCCATATATATTTGGACACTGACCCAAATTTAGTTTTTATTACCTGTTTACTAAAACATATTCAAGTTATAGTTATATAATGGATATGGACATAAATTCCAGACTTTTAGCTTTCATTTGAGGGTATCCACATTGAAATTGGATGAAGGGTTTAGGAGTTTCAGCTCTTTTTCATGTGGCACCCTGTTTTTAAAGGGACCAATTGACTCAAAGGCTGTTTTATGGGCAGGTGTGGGCAATTCCTTCATTATTTCATTCTCAATTAAGCACATAAAAGGCCTGGAGTTGATTTGAGGTGTGGTGCTTGCATTTTGAAGATTTTGCTGAGAAACATGCGGTCAAAGGAGCTTTCTCAATGTAGGTGAAACAAGCTATCTTTCATCTGCGAAAACAGAAAAAAACATCCGAGAATTTGCTACACTTTAGGAGTGGCAAAATCTACAGTTTGGTACATCCTGAGAAATAAAGACAGCACTGGTGACCTTAACAATGCAAAAAGACCTGGACGCCAAGACAACAGTGGTGGATGAGCGCAGAATAATTACCATGGTGAAGAGAAACGCCTTCACAACAGCCAACCAAGTGAACACACTCTCCAGGATATAGGCGGAATCAATATCCAAATCTACCATAAAGAGAAGACTGCATGAAAGTAAATACAGAGGGTTCCCAGCCAGCCACTCATAAGCCTCAGAATAAGAAGGCTAGATTGGACTTTGCTAAAAAAAAAAAACATCTTAAAAAAAACAGCACACTTCTGGATCAAAATTCTTTGGACAGATGAAACCAAGATCAACCTCTACCAGATATGATGGAAAGAAAAAAGTGTGGCAAACTCATGATCCAAATCATACCACATCATCTGTAAAACTCGGCAGAGCAGTGTGATGGCTTGGGCATGCATGGCTGCCAGTGGCCCCGGGCCCTAGTGTTTATTGATGATGGGACACAGGACAGAAGCAGCTGGATGAATTCTGGGGTTTTCAGAGACATACAGTGTGCTCAAATCCCGCCAAAAGCAGCAAAACTGATTGGTCGATGTTTCATAATACAGACGGACAATGACCCTAAACATAAAGCCAAGGCACCCAGGAGTTTATTAAAGCAAAGAAGTGGAATAGTCTTGAATGGCCGAGTCAGTCCCCTGATCTGAACCCAATAGAGCATTTCACTTGTTAAAGACTAAACTTCAGACAGAAAGGCCCACAAACAAACAGCAACTGAAAACCGTGGCAGTAAAGGCCTGGCCGAGCATTAAAGAGGAGTAAACACAGCGTCTGGTGATGTCCATGAGTTCAACAAAGGGTTTTCAACCAAGTATTAGAAATTTTACATTTTATTTACAATTATTTAATTCGTCCAATTACTTCGAGCTCCGGAATGAAGGGATTGAGTTTAAAAAATGCTTTAGTTCCTCACATTTTTATGCAATCATTTTGTTCGAACGACTGAGTCTGAACTTCAACTGCATCGGAATTGTTTTGTTCAAAATCCATTGTGGTAATGTACAGAACAAAGATTAGAAAAATGTTGTCTCTGTCCAAATATATATGGACCTAACTGTAGGTATGACTGAAGTGCACTACCTGGGACATAGAGTGGGAGGTGGGAAGCTAAAGCCAGACACCGGTAGGATAGAGGCAATCACTAGTTGGCCCATCCCACGCACCAGAAAACAAGTGCAATCTTTCTTGGGGACAGCAGGGCACTATCGGAAGTTTGTTAAAGACTATAGTGTTCTAGCTAAGCCCCTGACGGACTTGACCAAGAAGGCTGGAGGAAAGGTTGTGACATGAACCGCAGAGTGCGACCAGGCCTTCCAAGCCCTAAAACACGCCCTAGGTAGTGCCCCCTGTACTACAGGGCCCCTGACTTTGGGCGTAAGTTTGTGGTTCAGACAGACGCCTCGGACTTCGGCCTAGGTGCTATCCTAAGCCAGCTAAATCAGGCTGGGGAGGAGAATCCTGTCCTATATTTGAGCAGGAAGCTACTGCCAGCCGAGGTGGGCTACCCCACTATAGAGAAATAATCAATGTCATTGTTTGGGCACTGAAGAAATTGGAGCCATACTTCTATGGCCGAAATTTCTCAGTGACCACGGACCACAACCCCTTAAGTTGGCTGAATCAGGTATCTGGGAACAATAAGAAACTCCTCCGTTGGAGCCTCTGTCTCCAGAGTTATGATTTCAGTATTCAACACAGAAGTGGCAAAACCCATCAGAATGCAGATGGACTATCCAGGCAGGGGAATGAAGTTTCTGCGGAGTAGGGTCTTGAAGACCATACCCCTGGCTTGCATTTAGGTGGGAGGTGTGATGATAGTGGTGTATTAATATAGTAAACAATATACCACAGGGCCGTGAGGTTTTGCTGACACATATACAGCCATAAATTCTGCTGCATTTCCGGGACATGACATAGTCACTTGCCCCTTGGGAGTTTTAAACCGTTTCTGCTCTGCTAATTTTCTGTTAGAAATAACTGAAATGGCACCAGACTGGCAGCCATTTCAGTAAGAGTTGTTGGTTTCCTAGGCAACCTGTCAGAGTCTATATAAACTGGATGTAGGAGTCCATTTTGTGCAGGGAGTTCAGAGAGAGAGCAGCAGAATAGAGCGCTGTGTTGTCACGGCCCTGACAGCGATACCCAATGTGTGCAGGACTCTAGACAGAGCCTAAGATATAGAGCCTAGATAATACTCATTTAGGTATCATTTCAATGTTAAACCCTTTTGTTTACATTTCATGCCCTATGTCTTGTCTACCATTTTTCTGTAAATCTTTGAGAACGCATCTTGTTATAACTGACTTTGTTCCATTAAAAATAACTATTTCTTTTTAATTGTCTGTTTCCTTTCACTCTGAAATATTAACAGCTTGAGAATCCGACTTCCTTCAGGAGAGAATTGGTATATTCTAGTGTTATGGTTAAGATTTAATTGTATGACGATTGTATATGTATGGAGACTGTCCAATCAGATGTGGGTCATCTGAGAAGAGATTATTGTGTCCAGGAAAGTGACCAATAGGTCTTTGGCATAGAACCCAAGTGTTACAGTGCAATAGGTCAGAGGCGATCGATCGGCAGAGAGCAAGTTGATGCCTAATTGACGGTAAATTGGCAATGACAATATCAAAATCCCTGATCCTTAGGTTTAGTGTGGTTCTTTTTACGAACCTGGTGGCAGTAAGTATAGGGTGTGGGGAGTTAATGCTTTGATTGACTCTTAGCACCCATATATTGTCACGGCCGTCTTACGCGGACAGACTCTTTCCGGCAGGTGCCTGTGTTACCAGTAGCAACTGGAGGTGGTTGCACCGGAAATAGCTTGGCCGTGGGCACTGTACATGACAATGGCAATGACAGCAGGTTTTCCAGACAAAAACAAGTTTCCAGACATAACAGAGATAAACCAGACATTTAAAAGGTCAGACTGTCCGGTTTTGGTGGTAAACAAGTCTGTGTTTTTCCCTCCAAAACATGGTCTTTTTTAACCCCTTCAGTACCGAGCCATTTTTCACCTTAAATCCCAGGCATATTTTTGCAAATCTGACATGCGTCACTCTATGTGGTAATAACTTTGGAACACTTTTACTTATCCAAGCCATTCTGAGATTGTTTTCTCGTGGTGGTAAACTGCTGGGGGGCACATGGCACGATTCAGAACGGAAGGAGCACCATATGGCTTTTGCAGCGCAGATTTTGATGGATTGGGTTAGGGATTCCATTGGATTTTATTTTTTAAGTGATTGTCTTATGTGGGGACTCATTTTTTGCGGGTACGTTTACATTAGTATGGTACCTATTTTTGGGTACATGAGATTTTTTGATTGCTTGGTATTACACATTTTGTGAGGCAAGGTGAATAAAAAAAATGTTTTGGCATAGTTTTTTAAATATTTTTTTACAGCCTTCACCTGAGAGGGCATATAATGTGATATTTTTATAGAGCAGGTTATTACGGACGTGGCGATACCTAATGTGTCTATTATTTTTATTTTTGTTAAGTTTTACACAGTGAAACCTTTTTGAACAGAATAAAATCTTGTTTTTGTGTTGCCATTTTCTGAAAGCCATATTTTTTTTTATTGTTTTGGCAATTGTCTTAGGTAGGGTCTAATTTTTTGTGGGATGAGATGGCGGTTTGATTGGTACCACTTTGTGGTACATAAGATTTTTTGATTGCTTGGTATTACACTTTTTGTGAGGCAAAGTGACTAGAAAATGGCTGTTTTGGCATATGTTTTTATTTTTATGTATTTATGGCGTTCACCTAAGGGGGTGGATCATGTGATATTTTTTATAGAGCTGGTCGATACGGACGCGGCGATATCTAATATGTCTACTTTTCTCTTTTTTCCTATTATTTACAAATGTTTTTTACCTTATTTTGGGAAAAGGACGCTTTTTATTTTTTCTTGAAACTTTGAATTTTTTATTTAGTAAAACTTTATTTTTTTTTAACTTTTTTTTTTTATTCCCAATCTGGGACTTCAACTTTTGGGGGTCTGATCCCCTGTACAATCCATCACAATGCTTCTGTATTGTAATGCATTGGCTGTAAGTGTATTAACAGTGTAATACAGGGGGCTGGATCTCACAGGGGTGGCAGCCATGATGCCTAAGGAAAGCATTGGGCTGCCTTTCCAGCCATCGGGTCCCCGTCACAGCAGTGTGGGGACAAAATGGACATTGGGACCCGTCAGGATACCACACGTGCTGCGGTCAACGCTGAGCGCGGCAGTGTGAGGGTTAATGCGCCGGCATCTGTGTTTTCACCAATGCTGGCGCATACATCAGGGGTCCGGCTATCAGTGACTGCTGCCCGATTAGCTCGCCATACCTGTACGGCGCTGGGATTTCAGACCCAGTTCCCAGCGCTATACATGTATCCTATGGGTTAAACCCTATGGCAGCTGTGGAAAATTTCCAGCTTCTCAATCAAAGTCCTAACAGTCTCTTAGTATTCATTAACCCTTTCCACAGAGACATGTAAATACAGTGATAATGAACAGGATATATATCACAATTATATATATACATAATGCAGTAACACAGTAATAAACAATATAAGTTAACCCTTTCAAGAGAATTATACACCCCTTCCAGAACTTTAATATACACTGGTATATATATATATATAGTGGCAAATTACTGGTGAAAATTACGGTTACTGTGAACAGTTAAGCAAGTTGAAGATTAAATGATCGTACACCTTGGGGGGGGGGGGGGGGGGGCAGTTTTTCTTTTTTATTATTGCATTGTACTCATTTTGAGCTGAAAATATTTTTTTTAATTGGTCTTTATTAAAAATATGGAATCCTGTTTAAATCCCCAAGGCTGGAAAGCACCTATTAAAACCAGAATCGTATAGACCTTTATCATTGTTGAACACCGATATAAAAATATTAGCTGAAATTTTAGCAGATAGATTATCAAAAATAATAAAAACAATAATAAATGAAGATCAAAAGGGATTTATCCCTGGGAGATTGATAAATTCTAATATCAGGAGGGTGTTAACTAATATAGAGGGAAATAGAGAAAAGGATAGTAGGAAAGGTATATTGTCATTGGATGCAATTAAAGCGTTTGATTGTATAGAACGGGATTATTTATGGGAGGTTCTTAAATGTTTTGGTTTTGGGGATAGATTTAAAAATTGAATTATGTTCATATATTCGCACCCTAGAGCTAGGTTATCGGTGGATGGGGTGATGTCCCCGCCCTTTGCCCTTTCGAGAGGCACTAGGCAGGGTTGTCCCCTATCCCCAATGCTCTTTGCAATTGCAATAGAACAGTTGGTTATAATCATTTGTGAAAATGTTGAGATTAAAGGTTTTATATATGGAAGTATTAATGAAAAAATAACGTCGTACGCTGATGATGTTTTGTTGTTTTTGGAGAACACTGAGGTGGAACTAAGTAAAGTAATTGGTACAATTAATAAGTTTGGATATTTTTCAGGATTGAAAATAAACTGGGAAAAATCACATTTGGAGGTGGTAGTTTTAAATATTTAGGAATAAACATTTCATACACAGTATGTAACATTAAATGTGGCCCATCTTTTAAGGGAACTGAGAAAGAAAATCCATATTTGGAAAAGATTACCATTATTAATGATGGGTCAAATGAATCTGGTAAAGATGGCATTCATTCCCAAGGTCCTTTTTGTATTACAGAACGCTCCAGTGTGGTTGTCGAAAAATGCATTTAGGATGATTGATAAGGAAATTAGGGAGTTTATTTGGAAGGGGGTTTAACTAGGGTAAAAAAGGAAATACTTCAACTACCTGTTAAAGAGGGGGGTTTGTCGCTTCTGAACTGGAACTTATATTTTTTAGTTGCACATGTTGGGAATATGAAAGAACGGGAAGTAATGCCAATATTGAGATGGAATTTAATAAAAATGGGGGATAAAGCTAAACAGGGTAAATTGATGGAGGTTCTAGATTCGAGTATCTTGGGAAACATAAGCACTGATAATCAAATATTTAATTTCATGGATTATGTTTGGAGAGAAATAAAAAAAATAATGGGGATAAAGGGTTATTTAGAATACACTCCAATATGGAATAAAATTAATTTGAATGAAATTCAGAAAATTAAGCAGTATGTAAATTGGGAAAATAGAGGAATATGTTTGCTAAGTCACATTTTTGAGGGGGATATATTGAAAGACTTTGAAACTTTAAAAAAAGGAGTTTGGGCTCCCAAAAAAAGATTTTTTTAAGTATTTACAAATTAGGGATAAAATTAGTCATCAGTTGATCTAGACAAATATAAAAAAGCCCCTTCTGAGAACATTAATCACTTCCTTGGAAATAGAAAGGTTAAAGGTAGTATTTCAAGGAGATATAACATATTAATGAGGGAAATACCAACAAAAATTTAAATAGTAGCTAAAAAAAAATGCAAAAAAGAGGCTAATGTTAAGTGGAAAGATGTATTAAGTAATAAGCCTCTGGTGTCATTAAGGGGGTTTCTCAGTTTTTTTTCTTAATCATAGGTCACATCGTTCACCTTCTCTATATAAAAAAATGGGCTTAAGAGCCACAGATGAGTGTCCGAGAAGCGGCGAAGAACAGGCAGTTCTGGTTCATTTACTATGGAGATGTCCCAAGTTGTTTAAATATTGGTCTGAAATAGCAGCTGTTATTGATAAAGCTTTAGGAGTACAAATATATGGTGACCCTGTAGCCTGTATACTGGGCGGTACAATACATTTGGGTTTGCGGAAGGTTGTGAAGCAGTACTCTGTAAGCTTCTGTTTCAGGCAAGATTGCTTATTTGGAGAAAATGGACGGAAAAAGATCAGACTTCTGTGAATGAATGGAAGAAAATTGTGAATAATATGATAAAAATAGAAAGGATAATATATAATAATAGGGGGATATAGGACCATTTTAGTAAACTGTAGAACCACTGGCTTAACAAAATATAAGTTTGGTGAAAAATGGGAATAATTGTAAAGTTTTTTTTTTTTTTGTGGTTCTCTCCTCTCTCTCTATGGGGAATGGGTGGGTTTGTTGGGTAAAAAAAAATAGGGGTATATTGTTGTACTGTTTGTTGTCTTTATAATGTATTTGAAATTATATATATATATATATATAAAAAAAAAATTGTAATCCTTTTTTCTGTATAGAGCTGACAAGCTGTAGTATTACCCTTTGGATTTGCTGTCTTTTCGGTCAGACCAGGAGCTGACGGACTCCTAATCTCTGCTCTCTGACATTATAAACGCTCATTATAGCTCAGTTGTTATCTTACTGATAAGAAAGTGGCTTAAATAAGTGTTTTTGACCTCTCAGTAGTTTAGAGATAAGGGTTATTAAAGGCACAAAGTGAAAGTACCAATCACACAGCTAGAAAAACAGTTAACCCTTTGTACAAAGCAGTTCAATGTTATTAATAAAGGCCAATTGAAAAAAAAATCTATCTAAAAAGGAGTAATATGCAATCATAAAAAAATTCCCTTTGTATCTTAAGCTAAATTTTTTTATTTTTTTCAGCGTCTACATTTTCAAAATAAGAAAAAAAGAAAAAGGTCCTGAAACAAAACTATGGGCACCCTGTATGGAGAGTACCTAGTAGCACATCTTGTAAATGCTTTTTGTAGCAGCCAAGAGTCTTTCACATCTTGTTTGAGGGATTTTCCTCCATTCTTACTTGCAGACATCTTCTAGGTCTGTGAGATTCCTGAGCTGTTTTGCATGCTTTGTTCTTTTGAGGTCTAGCCACAGATTTTCAATGTTCAGATCAGGGGACTTTGAGGGCCATAGTAAAACCTTCCACAAGATGCAGTGCCCTGAAAAAGTATTCATATCGCTTTTTTATGTGATGGACCAACACAAAGTAGCAAGTATAGTCTGATACCCCTAAATAAAATCCAGTGTGACCATTTGCCTTCAGAAGTCACCTCATTAGTAATAGAGCCCACCTGTATAACTCCAGTTGTTCTGTGTTCTGCCTCAGAGGTTTGTTAGAGAAAATTTGTGATCAAACAGCATCATGAAAACCAAGGAACACACCAGACAGGTCAGGGGTAAAGTTGTTGTGAAGTGTAAAGTAGAGTTAGGTTCTAAAAATAATATCCCAAGCTCTGAACATCGGAGCACTGTTCAATCTATCATTAAAAAATGGAAGGAGTATGGCACAACTGCAAACCTACCAAGACCAGGCCGTTTACCTAAACTGACGGCCCAGGTAAGGAGAGCACTAATTAGAGAAGCAGCCAAGAGGTCCATGGTCACTTTGGAGGAGCTTCAGAGATCCACAGCTCAGGTGGGAGAATCTGTCCACAGGACAACTATTAGTTGTCTACTTCACAAACCTGGCCTTTATTGAAGAGTGGCAAGAAGAAAGCCATTTTTGAAAGCAGCCATAAGAAGTCCTGTTTGAAGTTTACCACAAGCAATGTAAAGGACACAGCAAACATGTGGACGAAGGTGTTCTGGTCAGAGGAGACCAAAGTGGAACTTTTTGGCCTAAATGCAAAACCGTATGTGTGGGATAACCTAACACTGCACATCACCCTGAACACACCATCCCCACTGTGAGACATGGTGGTTGCAGCATCATGCTGTGGGGAGGGCGGGGGGGGGGGGGGGTTTTCTTCAGCCAGAGCTACAATGGAAGGGTTTAGATCAAAGCATCTTCATGTGTTAGAATGGCCCAGTCACAGTCCAGACTGTGACAAGATCTGTGACAAGACTTGAAACTATCTGACGTGACAAGATCTGTGACAAGACTTGAACATTTCTGTCCACAGGCGCTGACAGAGTGAAAGCTCTTCTAAATTACAGCTGGTACCTCACATATCAGTGCACTGCTGTATATACTATATATCTGTACACACTGCATCTATTATACTCTATAATAGATGCAGTATAAATATATATACAGTACAGACCAAAAGTTTGGACACACCTTCTCATTCAAAGAGTTTTCTTTATTTTCATGACTATGACTGAAAATTGTAGATTCACACTGAAGGCATCAAAACTATGAATTAACACATGTGGAATTATATGCATAACAAACAAGTGTCAAACTGAAAATATGTCATATTCTAGGTTCTTCAAAGTAGCCACCTTTTGCTTTGATTACTGCTTTGCACACTCTTGGCATTCTCTTGATGAGCTTCAAGAGGTAGTCCCCTGAAATGGTTTTCACTTCACAGGTGTGCCCTGTCAGGTTTAATAAGTGGGATTTCTTGCCTTATAAATGGGGTTGGGACCATCAGTGGCGTTGAGGAGAAGTCAGGTGGATACACAGCTGATAGTCCTACTGAATAGACTGTTAGAATTTGTATTATGGCAAGAAAAAAGCAGCTAAGTAAAGAAAAACGAGTGGCCATCATTACTTTAAGAAATGAAGGTCAGTCAGTCAGCCGAAAAATTGGGAAAACTTTGAAAGTAAGGGCTATTTGACCATGAAGGAGAGTGATGGGGTGCTGCGCCAGATGACCTGGCCTCTACAGTCACAGGACCTGAACCCAATCAAGATGGTTTGGGGTGAGCTGGACCACAGAGTGAAGGCAAAAGGGCCAACAAGTGCTAAGCATCTCTGGGAACTCCTTCAAGACTGTTGGAAGACCATTTCAGGGGACTACCTCTTGAAGCTCATCAAGAGAATGCCAAGAGTGTGCAAAGCAGTAATTAAAGCAAAAGGTGGCTACTTTGAAGAACCTAGAATATGACATATTTTCAGTTGTTTCACAATTGTTTGTTATGTATATAATTCCACATGTGTTAATTCATAGTTTTGATGCCTTCATAGTCATGAAAATAAAGAAAACTCTTTGAATGAGAAGGTGTGTCCAAACTTTTGGTCTGTACTGTATATATTATATAGAGCAATGTACTAATGTGTGAAGTACCAGGTGTAATAGATGCAGTGTGTACGGATATACAGTGGATATAAAAAGTCTACACACCCCTGTTAAAATGTAGTTTTTTGTGATGTAAAAAAAATTAGACAAAGATAAATCATTTCAGAACTTTTTCCACTTTTAATGTGACCTATAAACTGTACAACTCAATTGAAAAACAAACTGAAATCTTTAGGTAGAGGGAAGAAAAAATATAAAAATAAAATAATATGGTTGCATAAGTGTGCACACCCTTAAACTAATACTTTGTTGAAGCGCCTTTTGATGTTATTCCAGCACTCAGTCTTTTTGGGTATGAGTCTATCAGCATGGCACATTTTGACTATTCTTTGCAAAAAGCCTCCAAATCTGTCAGATTGCGAGGGCATCTCCTGGGCACGGCCCTCTTCAGATCACCCCACAGATTGCGAGGGCATCTCCTGGACACAGCCCTCTTCAGATCACCCCACAGATTTTCAATCGAATTTAGGTCTGGGCTCTGGCTGGGCCATTCCAAAACTTTCATCTTCTTCTGGTGAAGCCATTCCTTTGTTGATTTGGATGGATGCTTTGGGTGGATGGATGCTGAAAGATGAAGTTCCTCATGTTCAGCTTTCTAGCAGAAGCCTGAAGGTTTTGTGCTAATATTGACTGGTATTTGGAACTGTTCATAATCCCCTCTAGCCTAAATGGGTTGTCCGGGTTCAGAGCTGAACCCGGACATACCTTTATTTTCACCCAGGGAGCCCCCCTGAGGCTAGCATCAGTGCATCTCATGCTCCGATGTGCTCCCTTACTCTGCGCTAAATCGCGCAGGGCAAGGTTTCTTTAGTTTTCAATAACACACTGCAGTGTGTTCTCTGATGTCATGGCTCTGATGGGCTCTGATAGCCGTTTTACTGGCTAGGGCAGCCCTAAATCCCGCCCATCAGTGCCGGTGACATCACTGGGCTTCCTGGCAGCCCCATAGAGAGCCCCGCTACGTCACCGGATCTCCAAAAAATGCCTTTGCCCTGTGCAAATTAGCGCAGGGCAAAGGAGAGCATCGGAGCATGAACTTTCCAATGCTCAAGTCAGGGGGGCTGCCGGGGTGAAAATGGAGGTATGTCCGGGTTCAGCTCATTTAAATGGGGTCATTTAACTAAGGCCCCAGTTCCAGCTGAAGAAAAACAGCTCCTTGGCATGATGCTGCCACCACCATCCTTCACTGTGGGGACTTCGGTACTGGACCTATGAGGTCCATAGCTCTTCGGTCAAACGGTACTTCAATAATCGGGAGAGGTACTAGGGGACTACGGAAATGTGGCTGGTGGCTAGTTATCTGGCAGGTAGGGTGAGACTTACAAAACTCTTCCACTTCTTTGAATGTGCTGGGCCAGTAAAACTGCAGCAGAATACGATCCTGAGTTTTCTGCTGCCCCAGGTGACCCCCGAGAACATGTTAGTGGGCTAGATCTAACACAAGTTTGAGATAAGCCTTGGGACCACCAACTGTTCAATAGGCTCACCCCATAGTTGTTTTACCCGATACAACATATCCTGATGAACCACAAAACGGGGAAACACTGGCTCTGCCCCAGGTTGTTGTGGTTCACCATCTGCTATTAACACATTTTCCCAGGCGCGGGATAGGGTTGGGTCCTGGCGTTGGGCGGTACCAAAATTATCCACAGAGACATTGAGGTCTGCCAATTCAGGACCCGGCGGCAAGTCCTCCACGTCTCCCACCATCACACTTAGTGGGGTTGTCTGCCCCTCTTCCACCGAAATGGCGGTCACCCCTACCGCTGGCCCTTCGGTCTCAGGTTCCCAGGGTTCTGGTCTCTCCCCTGAGCCGGGCCACTCTGCTAGGGTTACCCCTGTCTCATGGGTATCAGTCACTCTCATAGCAGGCCACAGTTTCGGGAAGCCCGGGAAGTTTCTCCCTATTATGAGTTCATAATGTAGATTTGTGGCGACAGCCACCTCTTGGGTCTATCTAACGGCCACCGTGGTTAGAGACACCAGCACGGTGGGGTAGTCTTTTCAGTCTCTGTGGATGCACATCACTCCGACTTTCTGGCCAGTACACTCAGTGGACCGCACCAGGGTAGCCGTTACTAGGGTCACCAGACTCCATGAGTCCAGCAGAGCCTCCGCCGGAGTGTCTCCCATTTCCACCTGGCACAAATGATCTAGAGACTCTGGGTTACCTGTTGCACACAGACTCCTGGCATAACGCGACTGACGATAGCCATAGATAGTGTCCATGGGCTCAACCCGATGGGGACAGTCAGCCCTTACATGGCCAGGCTCCTGACACTGCCAGCAGACTATCAGAGCCAGGTCTGGCCTGGGTACATCCCCAGTGGGTTTTATCGGCTCAAACCTCCGGGCCTGGGGTGGAGATTTCCGGGGTTTGCCGACCACCCTCCCGACAGAACCCTCCTTTAGATTCCTGGTAGCTTCATAGAGTTACTTTTAATACATATTGCTAATATAAGATATCCCTAAAAATATATGATATGACACAATACATAGAACATGTAGTAGGAAAAAAGTTGGTGCACGTCGGCACCTATGGATAACCAGTTGTCCTAGGCTTTTGATCGCCTGTGTATACTAGGCCCCTAGTCAGGGTGGATTGTGGCTATTATCATATGCCACAACACTGCCCCTATCTTGCCTTTTGAGCTGACTTCATATCCAGACTTAGCTCTAACATTATTTGGGAACCGACGGTTTGGGGCCAGCTCATTACGGCCCATACCACGGCTCCCGGATTCCAACTATACTTATGCTCAGCTCCCCATGTTTCCCCTGATGAGTCCTTCTTCTGAAGGTGAAACGTGCATGTAGGGTTAGATAGGAGCAGGGCGTACTAGGGCTATTTATTTCAGGGTAAGGTTCCTGCCAGGGTCGCCCTTATCAGAGCGGGTGCTCTGCTGTTAGGCTGCTATATACATTTAGCTATCAGGGCCAGAGCAGTACCCCCCACTTAGGGCGTAATTAGGGATATCTCCTTTTCCCTGTCTTTTGGTCATTACCACGTCATTGTACCCAGGAATAGCTCTTATTTCCCATCAAGCTTCCTTCCTGGGATCGTGGAGCATTGGAACCTTCCGGGTTGTGGTAGGACAACTGGTTATCCATAGGTGCCGCCGTGCACCAACTTTTTTCCTACTACATGTTCTATGTATTGTGTCATATCATATATTTTTAGGGATATCTTATATTAGCAATATGTATTAAAAGTTACGTTTTAGGCTTTACACACTCCATATGATTGCCTTCTCAGGTTGTTTGGTTAAATAATAGGTGATCTAACACGTTTTTCATTAATATTCCTTAAGCTTCATAGCGTTCCACCAGGTCCACCATCTCAAGGGCATTGCCAGGAGACACCTGACCGATCCAGTGCTGGAGAGGGTATGGCAAAGCCCTCCAGAACATATCGGCTAGCAGACGTTCCAGCATAGCAGTGGGGTGCAGCACATCAGGCTGTTGCCATTTTTGCAAGAGGTGAAGTAAGTTTTAACACTGGGGTCTTGCAGGCTCAGCCGGGTTGAACACCCACTGGGACCAACACATTCACCCCCAGTCTTGCCAGAATCTCACCCTTGACTTTCTGGTAGTGGCCCGCTTGATCGTCCGGCAAGTCAAAATACACCCGCTAGGAATCGGATGCTAGGAACGGAGCGACGACCTCAGCCCACTGGTCACGGAGTAGCTTTTCCCTGATGGCCACTTTCTCGTACATCGCCAGTTAGGTTTCGATGTCGTCTGCGGGGGTCATCTTAGGAATTGCGGCACGGACTGCTTTCCGGGCATCGTGGACACTCGGGGTTGCTCCTGCTGTCTGCAAAGCCATCACGTGTTGTAGCAGCAACTGGTTAGTCTCCTGCTGCTGATTATTAGTCTCGCGTTGCTGCAGATTAGCCTCCATGAGGGCCTTCACAACAGCCTCCATTTTGTCGTGGCGCACTGGTTGTAATACCGCTGGTTTAATGTACGTCAACTGTGCCTGAAAAATGCAGAAACCAAAAATATCGGCGTTCACACCAGCCTCACTGCTCTTGACGGAAATCCTCCACCAATTGTGGGGTCTCGGTCTGGTTGACAGGATTAGCAGGCGCAGTATAAAGGCAACAACAAGTTCTTTGGATCAAACAGTTCAGTGTTTTATTCACACTTTAGTCAAGTGACAAAACAAGCCGTCATAATCAAACAAAAAGTCACCTTGCGGTGTTGGTGGTAATTCACACCATGCGGCCATTCTGCCTCAAAGAGTCCTTGAGCATAGCAGCACCAACCTGTTTTCATGCCAAACAGGTAGCAAGCCTTCATCCAGACACAAGGCTCCCAGATCCCAACACAGAGACCTGGCTTCTGAGCCCAGCTGCCTATTTAAGGACAGCCAGGTGCTGCCAAAACCCGGACAGGTTACAATCTGGTCTGGTATTTGACCTCACCTGGCTGTAAATCAGCCCAGCAGTACATGCTGGGAGGAAAATGCCTGCTTTCCAGGACCAAACCTCTCACTGTGTCACACTGGTCAGTTATATATTATGGTCATTGTGTGAGGTACATGAAGTAATAGTGATTGTAACTGTCTGCACATATATATAAATGTGATATATGAGTAGAAATTAGGGGGGGGAAGGCAAATTATGAGAAAGGAGGAGGACCTTCTCTTACCGCTCCATTCTAGTCTCAGTGGAGAGCTCATATTCCATGCTTTTGAGGGTTGATGAACCTCTGATGATGATGGTAATGTCATCACAGGTCCAGGCAGATGCTTCTATCTAACCAGTGAACTACACCATGCTCTGTGCAGTTCCCTTACTAGATGTACAGGACCTGTGATGATGATGATGTCATCACAAGTCCTGCCTGATGCTCCTATCTAACGAGGAACTATACAATTTTTTGTGCATGCATGATGATCTGAGGGGTTAGATCATGTAATATTTTTATAGAGCAGGTTATTACGGACGCGGCGATACCTAATATGTATACTTTCTTTTTATTTATGTAAGTTTTACACAATGATTTCATTTTTGAAGCAAAAGAAATCATGTTTTAGTGTTTCCATAATCTGAGAGCCATAGTTTTTTCAGTTTTCGGGCGATTATCTTAGGTAGGGTCTCATTTTTTGTGGAATGAGATGACGGTTTGATTGGCACTATTTTGGGGTGCATATGAATTTTTGATCGCTTGCTATTACACTTTTTGTGATGTAAGGTGACAAAAAATGGTTTATTTAGCACAGTTTTTATTTTTTATTTTTTACGGTGTTCATCTCAAGGGTTAGGTCATGTGATATTTTTATAGAGCCGGTCGATACGGACGCGGCGATACCTAATATGTATACTTTTTTTTTATTTATGTAAGTTTTACACAATAATATCATTTTTTAAACAAAAAAAAAAAATCATGTTTTAGTGTCTCCATATTCTGAAAGCCATAGTTTTTTCAGTTTTTGGGCGATTATCTTAGGTAGGGTCTAATTTTTTGCGAGATGAGATGACGGTTTGATTGGCACTATTTTGGGGTGCATATGACTTTTTGATCGCTTGCTATTACACTTTTTGTGATGTAAGGTGACAAAAGATTGTTTATTTAGCACAGTTTTTATTTTTAATTTTTTACGGTGTTCATCTCAGGGGTTAGGTCATGTGATATTTTTATAGAGCCGGTCGATACGGACGCGGCGATACCTAATATGTATACTTTTTTTTTATTTATGTAAGTTTTACAACTTAACAGCTTTTGTAAAACAAAAAAAATTATGTTTTAGTGTCTCCATATTCTGAGCCATAGTTTTTTATTTTTTGGGCGATTGTCTCAGGTAGGGCTCATTTTTTGCGGGATGAGGTGACGGTTAGATTGGTACTATTTTGGTGGACGTATACGCCTTTTTGATCGCTTGCTGTTGTACTTTTTGTGATGTAAGGTGACAAAAAAATGGTTTATTTAACACAGTTTTTATTTTTTATTTTTTACGGTGTTCATCTGAGGGGTTAGGTCATGTGATATGTTTATAGAGCCGGTCAATACGGACACGGCGATACCTAATATGTATACTTTTTTTCTTTCCCCTATATTTTGGCAATTTTTTTAAACTTTATTTGGGGAAAATTAAGTTTTTGTTTATTTTTACTTGAAACTTTTTTTTGGGGGGGGGGAAACGTAATTTTTTTCACTTTTTTTCACTTAATTTTTTGTCCCACTTTGGGACTTGAACTTTTGGGGGTCTAATCCTTTACAATGCATTCCAATACTTCTGTATTGGAATGCATTGGCTGTATGAGTAATACTGTGTGTATTACTCATACAGCTTCCGGCCTGTGAGATCCAGGGGGCTGAATCTCACAGGCTCGTCACCGGATGGCAGCGCGCTGCCTTCCATGCCATCGGGTCCCCATTACAGCCGCATGGGGACCCGATGGCACCGCCGCTGCTGCACCAGGTAAAAGCCGCAAACCGCAGGTCTGAATTGCCGAGACGGGGACGGGGGGTCACGGAACCCCCCCCGGCGTTGTGACAGGATGCCCGCTGAATGATTTCAGCAGACATCCTGTTCCGATTAACCCCCGCCGTGCCGCAATCGCGTTTTAAAGTTAGGATGTACCGGTACGCCCTAAGTCCCTAAGGGGTTAAGGACTGGGCGATTTTTCACCTTAAGGGTCCATTCACACGTCCGTTTTTTCTTTCCTGATCTGTTCCGTTTTTTCAGGAACAGATCTGGACCAGATCTGGACCCATTCATTTTCAATGGGTCCTGGAAAAAAACGGACAGCTCAATGTCTGATTTTTTCCAGGACCCATTGAAAATGAATGGGTCCAGATCTGGTCCAGATCTGTTCCTGAAAAAACGGAACAGATCAGGAAAGAAAAAACGGACGTGTGAATGGACCCTAAAGAGGACCTTTCACCTGTATAAACTATATGAACCGAGCATGCCGCCATATAGAGCGGCGCCCGGGGATCTCGCTGCACTTACTATTATCCCCGGGCGCCGCTCCGTTCTCCCGTTATGCCCTCTGGTACCTTTGCTCTGTAAGTTATAGTAGGCGGTGTCTTCCCTTGTCCTGTGGGCGTCTCCTTCTCCTAGGCTGCAGCGCTGGCCAATCGCAGCGCACAGCTCACAGCCTGGGAGAAAAAACCTCCCAGGCTGTGAGCTGTGCGCTGCGATTGGCCAGCACTGCAGCCTAGGAGAAGGAGACGCCCACAGGACAGGGGAAGACACCGCCTACTATAACTTAAAAAGCAAAGGTACCGGAGCCTATAACGGGAGAACGGAGCGGCGCCCGGGGATAATAGTAAGTGCAGTGAGATCCCCGGGCACCGCTCTATATGGCGGCATGCTCGGTTCATATAGTTTATACAGGTGAAAGGTCCTCTTTAAGGACTAGGCCATTTTTTGCAAATCTGACCAGTGTCACTTTATGTGGTGATAACTTTAAAACGCATTGACTTATCCAGGCCGTTCTGAGATTGTTTTCTCGTCACATATTGTACTTCATGACACTGGTAAAATTGAGTCAAAAAAAATAATTTTTATTTATAAAAAAAATTCTAAATTTACCAAAAATAGGGAAAAATTAGCAAATTTCCAAATTTCTATTTCTCTACTTTTATAATAGATAGTAATACCTCCAAAAATAGTTATTACTTTACATTCCCCATATGTCTACTTCATGTTTGGATCATTTTGTGAATGCCATTTTATTTTTTGTGGACGTTACAATGCTTAGTAGTTTAGAAGCAAATCTTGAAATTTTTCAGAACATTTCTAAAACCCACTTTTTCAGGACCAGTTCAGGTCTGAAGTCACTTTGTGAGGCTTACATAATAGAAACCACCCAAGAATGACCCCATTTTAGAAGCTACACCCCTCAAGGTATTCAAAACTGATTTTACTAACCTTGTTAACCCTTTAGGTGTTCCACAAGATTTAATGGAAAATAGAGATCAAATGTCAAATTTTCACTTTTTTGGCAGATTTTCCATTTGAATCCATTTTTTCCAGTTACAAAGCAAGGGTTAACAGCCAAACAAAACTCAATATTTATGGCCCTGATTCTGTAGTTTACAGAAACACCCCATATGTGGTTGACACCATGTCCCATTTGAAGCCCCCCTGATGCACCCCTAGAGTAGAAACTCCAAAAAAGTGACTCAATTTTATAAACTACGGGATAGGGTGGCAGTTTTGTTGGTACTAGTTTAGGGTACATATGATTTTTGGTTGCTCTATATTACACTTTTTGTGAGGCAAGGTAACAAGAAATAGCTGTTTTGGCACCGTTTTTATTTTTTGTTATTTACAACATTCATCTGACAGGTTAGGTCATGTGGTATTTTTATAGAGCAGGTTGTCACGGACGCGGCAATACCAAATATTCTTTTGGTTGTTTGTTTCAGTTTTACATAACAAAGCATTTAAAAAAAATAATTTTTTTTTTGTATCTTCACATTCTGAAAGCCGTAGTTTTATTTATTTTGTGGGTGACTGTCTTGTGTAGGGGCTAATTTTTTTCGGGATGAGATGAGGGTTTGATTGGTTTGTGGTGCGTATGACTTTTTGATCGCTTGCTATTACACTTTTTGTGATGTAAGGTGACAAAAAATGGCTTTTTCTACACCGTTTTTATATATATTTTTTTTTACAGTGTTCACCTGAGGGGTTAGGTCATGTGATATTTTTATAGAGCAGGTTCTTACGGAAGCGGCGATACTTAATATGTATACTTTTTTTTTACTTATGTAAGTTTTACACAATGATTTAATTTTTTACACAAAAAAAATCATGGTTTTAATGTCTCCATAGTCTGAGAGCCATAGTTTTTTCAGTTTTTTGGCGATTATCTTAGGTAGGGTATGATTTTTGCGGGATGAGATGACAGTTTGATTGGCACTATTTTGGGGTGCGTATGACTTTTTGATCGCTTGCTATTACACTTTTTGTGATGTAAGGTGACAAAAAATAGCTTTTTTTACACCGTTTTTATTAAAAAAATTTTTACGGTGTTTACCTGAGGGGTTAGGTCATGTGATATTTTTATAGAACTGGTTGTTACGGACTTGGCAATACCTAATATGTCTACTTTTTTTTTATTTATTTAAGTTTTACACAATAATATCATTTTTGAAACAAACAAAAAACATGTTTTAGTGTCTCCATAGTCTGAGAGCCATAGTTCTTTTATTTTTTAAGCGATTTTCTTAGGTAGGGGCTAATTTTTTGCTGGATGAGTTGACGGTTTGACTGGTACTATTTTAGTGGGCATACGCCTTTTTGATCGCTTGGTGGTCCACTTTTAGTGATGTAAGGTGACAAAAATAGCTTTTTTTTCACTGTTTTTATTATTTATATTTTATTGTATTTATCAGACAGGGTGGATCATGTGATATATTTATAGAGCTGGTCATTACGGACGCGGCGATACCTAATAGGTGTGTTTTTTTAGTTTTTTCAGTTTTTTATTATAAAATATGGGAAAAGTTTTTTTTTTTCTTTTTTTACTTTATTAATTTTATTACTTTATTAATTTTATTCAAAACTTTTTTTTCCCTTTACTTTATTTATGACATTCACTTTTGGGGGTCTGACCCCCTCTGCAATGCATTACAATATATCTGTATTCTAATGCATTGCCTCTTAGTGTACTACACTGAGTCATACACGAACAGGTTGCCTAGGAGACGGCCTGAGGCTGGACAGGTTGCCTAGGAGACGGCCTCAGGCTGGACAGGTTGCCTAGGAGACGGCCTGAGGCTGGACAGGTTGCCTAGGAGACGGCCTGAGGCTGGACAGGTTGCCTAGGAGACGGCCTGAGGCTGGACAGGTTGCCTAGGAGACGGCCTGAGGCTGGACAGGTTGCCTAGGAGACGGCCTGAGGCTGGACAGGTTGCCTAGGAGACGGGCCTGAGGCTGGACAGGTTGCCTAGGAGACGGGCCTGAGGCTGGATCTGCTCGGCTCCCGTAGAAGGCAGTTCCCGATTGCCGTGCACAGCATCGGGCTGCCTTCTGAGACATCGAGTCCCCGCCACAGCAGCGCTGGGACCCGATGGGCTCCCTCAAACACAAACCCCTTCTATGCCGCGGTCCGCAGAGATCGCCGATACGGGGGGGTCACAGGACCCCCCCCCCCCGGCATTGACCCAGGGTGCCTGCTGATTGATTTCAGCAGGCACCCAGTTCTGATCACTGCCCGCCGCTGATCGGAAATACACAGGGCGTACAGGTACACCCTGTGTCCTTAAGAGGTTAAGAAGCAGGCACTCTTATAAACCTTAACCCTTAGGCCTCGTGCACACGGCCATTGTTTTGGTCCGCATCCGAGCAGACCCATTCGGATGCAGACCCATTCACTTCAATGGGGCCGCAATAGATGCGGTCAGCACTCCGTGTGCTGTCCGCATCCGTTGTTCCGTTGCGTAGTCCGCAAAAAAAAATATATAGTGCTTTGCGGACAAGAATAGGCAGTTATATTAAAGGCTGTCTGTGCCGATAACGGACGCCATCCATGTTTTGCGGATCCGCGATTTGCTGACTGCAAAACACACAACGGTCGTGTGCATGTAGCCTTAGGATTTTGCATTTTCATTTTTCTTTCCTATCTTCCTTGAGCCGTAACGTTTTTATTTTTCCGTTCACATAGCTGTATGAGGGCTTATTTTTTGTGGGTCAGGTTGTACTTTCTAATTCCACCATTAATTGTGGCATAAAATGTAGTGGGAAGCGGTAAAAAAATTCCAAATGGGGTGGAATTAGGAAAAAAATTCAATTCCTCCACCGTTTTCCGGGTTTTGTATCCACAGTGTTTTGTTGAAAAAAAGCGACCCATGCCATAATTCTCTGGGTCAGCAGGATTACAGCGTTACCCCGTATGTATAGGTTTTTTATGTCTAAATAGTATAAAAATAAATTTTAACTTTAAAAACATCGTTTTTTTTTAATCACCATATTCTGACCCCCATAACTTTTTTTATCGTTTTATCTACTGACCTGGGGGGGGGGGGGGGCTAATTTTTTGCAGGACAATCTGTAGTTTTTATTGATACCATTTTGGAGTGTGTGTAACTTTTTGATCACATTTTATAACTTTTTTTGGGGTAAGAGAAGCAATGAAAAAATGGCAAATCGGCTATTTTGACAATTTTTTCCGTTACGCCATTCGCCGGATCCTCTGGTACTGTAAATCAAATTTTAATAGTACGGGCGTTTTTGGTCTAGTGATACCCATAATCTTTATATTTTTTGTTATTTAGGTATTTTTTTATTATACAGAAAGAGGGGTGATTTAAACTTTTATATTTTTTAATTTTTATATATTTTTTTAACTTTTTACATTTTTTTCCAATGATTTTGAAGCTCATATATAAGCCTATAAAATCTTATTTTTCATTTTGAACAATCATGTATTTTTAAAGTGAATTTATTACTGTATATTGCTCATTTCTTATGTTGGCCTGCCTTCTGGTGGCTAAAATAGTAATTGCAGCTTTAATGCTGTGAGCCTCGGGGCATTCGAAGCAACTACCGACAGCCCCATTGGCCCCATTGATCTCACTTGATCACGGCATCTAAAGCCTTTAATTACCGCGACTGGCATTATAGCTGGTCACAGTAATTAGCCGCAGGTCTGATGTTTGAAACAGCAGAGACATGTCGGCCATGACGCCCAGGGCCGCTGATAGAAATCATGGGGCCCCGTACAGCATACATGACGGGGCCCCCTTCAGCTCCACCCCCTGATCCCTCCTTCAGCCACACCCCTGGCCCCGCCCTTGGCCCCTCCCCAGACGCCGCCTTGAAACAACATGCAGATTTGTCTACAAGTGATATTTATTTTTCTCCAGCCAGTTATAAGTTTTATTATCCAAAATAAATACTGTTTTCAGATGAGAACAGACCTCTTTAATATCAATATGTAATAAAAAAACATTAATGAATAAATGAAGTGGTATTTTGAAAAAATTAGGAAGATTAAACAAATGATAAAGGTGGAAAAAAAACAACAAGCCAGGTCTCGTTAAAGATAGTTTACTGTAGACAACTGGGTAAACATAAGTGCGCCAACAGGCACAAAAACAACAGGAGTCAAACGACCCAAGTTCAGAGTGCAATTGAACATTCACAGTCTGCATATGTGCATATATTTATGGCTTCACCCAAAAACAATGTGAAACACTGACCAGTTTCACTAGTCCTTTCCCATTTTGACGCTGACCCCCACCTGACACAGACGCTGACCCCCACCTGACACAGACGCTGACCCCCACCTGACACAGACGCTGACCCCCCTGACTCCTACAGTAAGCGTCCTACTTCCTGCACTACTCACACACCCCCTCCCCAAACCAATTAATGTTTTAAAAAAAAACAAAAAAAAAAACCTCCACAGCCCTGACCGCTAGTCAAACGCCGTCGTACCCCCCCCCCCTGCTTTCTACGTTTTGTTTTTTTTTTAAATCGCCGCTCAGTACCTGCCTGCTTGCTCCGTTTGTATGCGGCAGGCTTGAAAGTACTGAGTAGTGGTAGCATTTAAAGTGGAGGTTCACCCAAAAAATACATTTTTAACATTACATTCAGCCGAGTTGTCCTAATGACAATCGGCTGTTTTTTTTCTCGTACATACCGTATTTTACCGCCGCTTCCGGGTAGGTCTTCTGCGGGACTGGGCGTTCCTATTTGATTGACAGGCTTCCGACCGTCGCATACTGCGCGTCACGAGTTGCCAAAAGAAGCCGAACGTCGGTGCGCAGGCGCCGTATAGAGCCGCACCGATGTTCGGCTTCTTTCGGCAACTCATGATGCACTGTATGCGACGGTCGGAAGCCTGTCAATCAGATAGGAACGCCCAGTCCCGCAGAAGACATACCCGGAAGCGGCGGTGAAATACGGTATGTACAAAAAAAAAACAAAAACAGACGATTGTCATTAGGACAACTCGGCTGAATGTAATGTTAAAAATTTAAGGCGGGGAGTCGGGACAGAGGTAAGGAGGACAGGTTTGAACCGAGCGGTTATGTCGAGGCTGCCCGGGCCCAGTGCAGTTTCTAGGTAAAATTTCTCTCAGGGCGAGTGTCAAAAAAACTCCCCCCCCCCCCCTCAAAACTGCTCGATGAAATAAGTGTCTCCCCATTGTAAAAAATGTGGAACCACATTGCACGGCGAGGATTTTTGCCGCCCTAGGCAAGATAAAAATTGCCGCCCCCCCTTATCAGACATCACATATGTTCCACCCCTTTTTCAGCTTTTAAATTAAAAGAACTGCTATGTTTCCCTTAGGGTTAATCCAGCTTCATGTAGCTGTCCCTTTTTGCAGAATGGAATTGCGGACTCATACATTTCTATGGGGCCGCAATTCCGATCCTGAAAAAAATAGAACATGTCCTATTCTTGTCCACAATAGCAGACAAGAATAGGCATATTCTCTTAGTGCCGGCAATGTGCGGTCCGCAAAATGCGGAACGCACATTGCCGGTGTCCGTGTTTTGTGGATCCGCAGAACACATACGGACGTGTGAATGGGCCCTAAATGTGAGGTAAATTAGTTTCCAATATAGCATTAATAACTAAACAATTACATAATAAACATATTGCATTGTCTACTTACCACCAGGACAATAAGATGATCTGGTCTCTGGCTGCAGTCTGGCTCTTGGTCTGGCTCTGGGGACTCTCTTGTCACTCTCTTCTCTCCCCCCCTCCCTCCCTTGTCACTCCCATTCCCCCCCCTTGTCACTCATTTCCATCCCCCCCCATGTCACTCATTTCCATCCCCCCCCTTGTCACTCATTTCCATCCCCCCCCTTGTCACTCATTTCCATCCCCCCCTTGTCACTCATTTCCATCCCCCCCTTGTCACTCATTTCCATCCCCCCCCCTTGTCACTCATTTCCATCCCCCCCCTTGTCACTCATTTCCATCCCCCCCCTTGTCACTCATTTCCATCCCCCCCCTTGTCACTCATTTCCATCCCCCCCCTTGTCACTCATTTCCATCCCCCCCCTTGTCACTCATTTCCATCCCCCCCCCTTGTCACTCATTTCCATTCCCCCCCCCCCTTGTCACTCATTTCCATCCCCCCCCTTGTCACTCATTTCCATTCCCCCCCCCTTGTCACTCATTTCCATTCCTCCCCCCCCCCTTGTCACTCATTTCCATTCCCCCCCTTGTCACTCATTTCCATTCCCCCCCCTTGTCACTCATTTCCATTCCCCCCCCTTGTCATTCATTTCCATTCCCCCCCCCCTTGTCATTCATTTCCATTCCTCCCCCGGGCCCCCCCCCTTGTCATTCATTTCCATTCCTCCCCCCCCCCTTGTCACTCATTTCCATTTCCCCCCCCTTGTCATTCATTTCCATTCCTCCCCCCCCTTGTCACTCATTTCCATTCCTCCCCCCCCCTTGTCATTCATTTCCATTCCTCCCCCCCCCCCTTGTCATTCATTTCCATTCTATTGTCAGTTTGTCACCTCTAATGTAGCGTGGCCGAGCTCTGTTCGGTCCGCGGTACAGGAGCATTTGTTTCCTGTACCCGGCCGGACTGACAGGAAGTGCTCACTTAGTGTGCACTTCCTTTCAGTCCGGCCGGGTACAGGAAACAAATGCTCCTGTACCGCGGACCGTACAGCGCTCGGCCACGCTACACTAACATGAGCAGAGACAGCAGGCGCAGGCAGGAGATTCTTTAGAGGAGCGGCAAGCGCTCAGCCGCTCAGGAGGCGCAGCATGAGGGGCGCCACCGGCCGGCAATTATATATAACCACGGCAGAGAAACGACAAGAGGGGGCGCCCCCCTTCTGACAGCGCCCCGGGCGCCCGCCCGTTCCGCCCGCCCCTAGAAACGGCCCTGCCCGGGCCCCCCTGCCAGCCGGGCCCGGTACAACTGGGCCAGCTGTACTGGCCTATCAGCGGCCCTGATGACGCCCGCTGCACGTGCGAGCGGGCGCCATGTTTACACATTGCTGGTAGCAAAAGAGTTAAATGGTTTAGATATGAAAAGCAGTTACCAAAATATGTACAAGTAGAAATAAATGGAGCTCGGGGCAGATAGACAGCAGAGAGACGGTGCAGGAACTGTATGGGACCCTTACTCTACATTAACTCGTTAAAGTGCAGCCCCCGATCCTGCAGTAATGGTGAGTGAGTCATGAAATTCATTATCTCTATTGGACAGGAGTAAGCCTCCTTTAAGGCTTCAATATCCGCCCCCCCCCCCCTATGCCCCTCACCCCCACCCTCAACTTACCTGGCCCCTGTGCAGTTGCACATTTGCTATGTCTGTCCCAGAACTGAACAAGGGGATGGATGATGGAGCCGGACCTAGTGGGAGAGACCTGGGAATAAAAGAGGACGGAGGGTCAGGACACTGGGCAATTGACTGAAAGCAGAATCCAGAGCTCAGGGTTGGACTGACCCCCTGAGTACCAGAGGAGCCTCCTGTGGGCCCGAGCTCTAGTTCTATAGTGAGCCCTAAAGATCCAGGAGAAAGAAAGAAACCTTTGGAGCAGATATGTGCCCCTCACGTAGTTATGTCCACACTGTACAACTTTCACAGTAGTTATGCCCACATTGTGCCCCCTTAAAGTACTTATCCCTTCACTGTGCCCCCTTTACAGTAGTTATGCCCTTATTGTGCTCCCCTCACAGTAGTTATGACCTCTCTGTGCCCCTTTCACAGTAATAATGCCCTATCAGTGCCCCCTTCACAGTTATAATGCCCTCTTTGTGCCCCCTCACAGTATTTATATCCACACTGTGCCCCCTCACAGTATTTATGCCCTCACTGTACAACTTTCACAGTATTTAAGCCCACATTGTGCCCCCGTTACAGTAGTTATGCCCTTATTGTGCCCCCCCTCACAGTAGTTATGACCTCTCTGTGCCCCTTTTACAGTAGTAATGCCCTATCAGTGCCCCCTTCACAGTTATAATGCCCTCTTTGTGCCCTCTCACAGTAGTTATGTCCTCTCTGTGCCCATTGTGTCCCTTCACAGTAATAATGCCCACTCTGTGCCCCATAACAGTTATGCCCAACCCCTTCACAAGAGTAATGGCCTCCGTGCCCCCTTCATAGTAGTAATGCCCATTGTGCCCCTTCATAGTAGTAATGCCCTCTGTGCTCTCTTCATAGTAATAATGCCCATTGTGCCCCCTTCATAATATAATGCCCATTGTGCCCCCTTCACAGTAGTAATGCCGACTGTGCTCCCTTCACAGTTATAATGCCCACTGTGCCCCCTTCATAATAGTAATGCCCCTTGTGCCCCTTCACAGTAGTAATGCCTAATGTGCCCCCTTTACAGTAATAATACATATTGTGTCCCATACATAGTAGTAATGCCCATTGTGCTCCCTCCATAGTAGTAATGCCTATTGTGCCCCCTTCATAGTAGTAATGCCCTCTGTGCCCCTTTGTAGTAGTTTTGCCCTCTCCACAGTAGTAATGCCCATTGTGCCCCTCCACAGTAATGCCCATTGTTCCCCCTCAATAGTAGTAATGCCCTCTGTGCCCCTTTGTAGTAGTAATGCCTTCTGTTCCCCTTCACAGTAATGCCCATTGTGCCCCCTTCACAGTAGTAATGCATTCTGTGCCCCCTTTATAGTAGTAATGTCCTCTGTGCCATCTCCATAGTAGAAATGCCCTTTGTGCCCCCTTTCATAGAAGTAAAAAAAACACAGTAACTACTCACCTTGTCCGGTTCCTGAAGCTCACAGTCCTCTCTCCCCTGCAGACACAGATCGCTCTGCAGCCCTGTGTGGGAGGAGCTTAAGCAGATTCCAGGGCTGCAGGCTCCTCCCACACAAGCCGGCAGCGCGATCTGTGTCTGCAGGCTGAATGGTGGAGCGGGGAGCAGAAGGCCGGGGGAGGAAAGGAGCGCAGGGAGCTGGGCGGTCAGTGAGTGACAGGACCGCAGCTCCTGGCGCTCCAGCAATGAGCGCTACCAGCTGTTTGGATGGAAACGCTCATTGCTTCTGGGTTTTGGCACCCCCCTGAGAGCAGGCACCCGATGTGGACCTCCCCGTCCCCACCCCGCCTGTAGCACGCCACTGCTTTGGAGCTATTCACCCCCACGAGGGTCTATTTCTTTGTTTCAAAACCAATTAGACTTTATTGATGATATCGGGGTTGGGCCTCGAGAATGAATTCTTCTGGTGGCCCCAGAACCGCCCTCCGACCCTGTGAGCCGGGGATGGAGCTCCGGCTCTGTAAATGCAGATACGTTTCATATGGCGACAACTTCCAGGCCATCCAGATCTGCTCCACATTAGTCCCAAGGGGTAGGCACGTGTGTCTGACTCTATACCAACCATACTTACCCACATTTCAGTTGGCAAAATCGGGGCCACATAAGCTCCGCCCCTGGGAACACTCATTTTCACCCTGGGACAGCACAAGTTTGCAGAGACTGTAAATCAGGGACCTTCTCGGCAAATGTGGGACAGTTGGCAAATATTACCAACTACTCGAGACAGAATGTTACTCCAGAATTGTGGTGCAGTTTTGCTACAAATCGTCACATCTTGCGCCGCGGCCCTTTATTATTCAGCCACACCCCTTTCTGTTAAGCCACACCCTCTTTCAGGCCATTTACAGTAAAGTCTAGGCGCACTAACAGTCTATGCGCTAGTAATGTTGTGCTCCCAGTCATGGACACTAGATGTCAGTACGACGCCAGCTTGTAACATGTGGCAGATCTGCACCGTCTCTGGGCACCGGCGTTCCGGCCAGGGATACGGATTATGCCGTCGCGCAGCATCTAACGTCTAAGAAAAGCAGGGCCACAGATAAAGTGTCATCGGCCAAACTACGAGAAAATATCTATATTACATTTCCTTCAACACCATCCAAACCAGGAGGGAAAGGGGACAAGGGATTACAATTAAAGGGCTTAGTGCAACGTAGTACATACAAGAGTCATCCAAAATAATACTGACCAATGTAGTCCGGACCCCGACGCGCGTTTCGCAATCGCTTCCTCTTGAAGCATGTTGGATATTTGATCAGTAAAATATGTATCTATTATACTATATGCTGGGCATTCTATTTTTGGGGTGGTGAGTTGAGTTTATCATACACAGCTAGTACTTTTTTGGGAGCTAGTGTGATTTTGTTGGGTGTTCTTAATGTGTGCATTTCCAGGAGGAATAACAAAAGAACAACCCAGCGCAGGTTTATAAGAAAAGACGCTCAAGTATTGTTATTTCATGGGGAACAGACATGTCGGAGGAGCTGGGGTTCGCGTATAGGCTCAGGCCATGTTGGCAGGAAGGACCAGCAGTATGGTCTGGCCACAAGAGGTCAAACATGGCAGCCAGTAGTCACAGGTCCACGTTGGAAGGTCAGTACCAGAAGGCTAGAGACTCCCCGCCACACGTTTCTGGATGGAGTACAGTCGTGGCCAAAAGTTTTAAGAATTACATAAATATTGGAAATTGGAAAAGTTGCTGCTAAAGTTTTTATAATAGCAATTTGCATATACTCCAGAATGTTATGAAGAGTGATCAGATGAATTGCATAGTCCTTCTTTGCCATGAAAATTAACTTAATCCCCAAAAAAACTTTCCACTGCATTTCATTGCTGTCATTAAAGGACCTGCTGAGATCATTTCAGTAATCGTCTTGTTAACTCAGGTGAGAATGTTGACGAGCACAAGGCTGGAGATCATTATGTCAGGCTGATTGGGTTAAAATGGCAGACTTGACATGTTAAAAGGCGGGTGATGCTTGAGATCATTGTTCTTCCATTGTTAACCATGGTGACCTGCAAAGAAACGCGTGCAGCCATCATTGCGCTGCATAAAAATGGCTTCACAGGAAAGGATATTGTGGCTACTAAGATTGCACCTCAATCAACAATTTATAGGATCATCAAGAACTTCAAGGAAAGAGGTTCAATTCTTGTTAAGAAGGCTTCAGGGCGTCCAAGAAAGTCCAGCAAGCGCCAGGATCGTCTCCTAAAGAGGATTCAGCTGCGGGATCGGAGTGCCACCAGTGCAGAGCTTGCTCAGGAATGGCAGCAGGCAGGTGTGAGCGCATCTGCACGCACAGTGAGGCAAAGACTTTTGGAAGATGGCCTGGTGTCAAGAAGGGCAGCAAAGAAGCCACTTCTCTCCAAAAAAAACCATCAGGGACAGATTGATCTTATGCAGAAAGTCTGGTGAATGGACTGCTGAGGACTGGAGCAAAGTCATATTCTCCGATGAAGCCTCTTTCCGATTGTTTGGGGCATCTAGAAAAAGGCTTGTCTGGAGAAGAAAAGGTGAGCGCTACCATCAGTCATGCCAACAGTAAAGCATCCTGAGACCATTCATGTGTGGGGTTGCTTCTCATCCAAGGGAGTGGGCTCACTCACAATTTTGCCCAAAAACACAGCCATGAATAAAGAATGGCACCAAAACACCCTCCAACAGCAACTTCTTCCAACAATCCAACAACAGTTTGGTGAAGAACAATGCATTTTCCAGCACGATGGAGCACCGTGCCATAAGGCAAAAGTGATAACTAAGTGGCTCGGGGACCAAAACATTGACATTTTGGGTCCATGGCCTGGAAACTCCCCAGATCTTAATCCCATTGAGAACTTGTGGTCAATCCTCAAGAGGCGGGTGGACAAACAAAAACCCACTAATTCTGACAAACTCCAAGAAGTGATGATGAAAGAATGGGTTGCTATCAGTCAGGAATTGGCCCAGAAGTTGATTGAGAGCATGCCCAGTCGGATTGCAGAGGTCCTGAAAAAGAAGGGCCAACACTGCAAATACTGACTCTTTGCATAAATGTCATGTAATTGTCGATAAAAGCCTTTGAAACGTATGAAGTGCGTGTAATTATATTTCACTACATCACAGAAACAACTGACACAAAGATCTAAAAGCAGTTTAGCAGCAAACTATGTGAAAACTAATATTTGTGTCATTCTCAAAACTTTTGGCCACGACTGTAGATGATGCCCCTCCAGTTCTCAGCGATAATACACTGCTCAAAAAAATAAAGGGAACACTTAAACAACACGATGTAACTCCAAGTCAATCACACTTCTGTGAAATCAAACTGTCCACTTAGGAAGCAACACTGAGTGACAATCAATTTCACATGCTGCTGTGCAAATGGGATAGACAACAGGTGGAAATTATAGGCAATTAGCAAGACACCCCCAATAAAGGAGTGGTTCTGCAGGTGGTAACCACAGACCACTTCTCAGTTCCTATGCTTCCTGGCTGATGTTTTGGTCACTTTTGAATGCTGCCGGTGCTTTCACTCTAGTGGTAGCATGAGACGGAGTCTACAACCCACACAAGTGGCTCAGGTAGTGCAGCTTATCCAGGATGGCACATCAATGCGAGCTGTGGCAAGAAGGTTTGCTGTGTCTGTCAGCGTAGTGTCCAGAGCATGGAGGCGCTACCAGGAGACAGGCCAGTACATCAGGAGACGTGGAGGAGGCCGTAGGAGGGCAACAACCCAGCAGCAGGACCGCTACCTCCACCTTTGTGCACGGAGGAACAGGAGGAGCACTGCCAGAGCCCTGCAAAATGACCTCCAGCAGGCCACAAATGTGCATGTGTCTGCGCAAACGGTCAGAAACAGACTCCATGAGGGTGATATGAGGGCCCGACGTCCACAGGTGGGGGTTGTGCTTACAGCCCAACACCGTGCAGGACGTTTGGCATTTGCCAGAGAACACCAAGATTGGCAAATTCGCCACTGGCGCCCTGTGCTCTTCACAGATGAAAGCAGGTTCAAACTGAGCACATGTGACAGACGTGACAGTCTGGAGACGCCGTGGAGAACGTTCTGCTGCCTGCAACATCCTTCAGCATGACCGGTTTGGCATTGGGTCAGTAATGGTGTGGGGTGGCATTTCTTTGGCGGGCCGCACAGCCCTCCATGTGCTCGCCAGAGGTAGCCTGACTGCCATTAGGTACCGAGATGAGATCCTCAGACCCCTTGTGAGACCATATGCTGGTGCGGTTGGCCCTGGGTTCCTCCTAATGCAAGACAATGCTAGACCTCATGTGGCTGGAGTGTGTCAGCAGTTCCTGCAAGACGAAGGCATTGATGCTATGGACTGGCCCGCCCGTTCCCCAGACCTGAATCCAATTGAGCACATCTGGGACATCACGTCTCGCTCTATCCACCAACGTCACGTTGCACCACAGACTGTCCAGGAGTTGGCAGATGCTTTAGTCCAGGTCTGGGAGGAGATCCCTCAGGAGACCGTCCGCCACCTCATCAGGAGCATGCACAGGCGTTGTAGGGAGGTCATACAGGCACGTGGAGGCCACACACACTACTGAGCCTCATTTTGACTTGTTTTAAGGACATTACATCAAAGTTGGATCAGCCTGTAGTGTGTTTTTCCACTTTAATTTTGAGGGTGACTCCAAATCCAGACCTTCATGGGTTGAAAAATTTGATTTCCATTTTTTTATTTTTGTGTGATTTTGTTGTCAGCACATTCAACTATGTAAAGAACAAAGTATTTCAGAAGAATATTTAATTATCTCAGATCTAGGATGTGTTATTTCTGTGTTCCCTTTATTTTTTTGAGCAGTGTACATTTTGTGCTGTCCGCCAGTTGGTGGACAGCGGTGGTTCTATCTGACCACCGTGTGGCTGCGAACACGCTCCCCCGATCAAACATTTACAAGGATAATGTGCTGCTTCTGTAAATGTGACTCTCCGGGATCTACCGTTCTGTTATCTCAGCTCCTCATGTCTCTAATGCCACGAAAATGTGAAAATACGATTCTCGCACCTGAGTCTCTCGTCTCCGCAGGACCTGGAGGCGGATGCAGGGGAGCGTTGTGCAGGCGGCAGCGCCATCGTTAATGGAAATTGTAAAATGTGTCGACTCGTTAGGCAAGTTCTTCCTGATATCAATTCTGGATCAGATGATGTGAAACAAAACCTCCAGGGAGCCGTCTGCCGAGAAGTCACCGGCGGGGAAGGTCCCCGACACTGGTGTCTGCAGCACGTCTCCTAACCAGACGCTCTCCGCAGAACATCGCAGGCCTGGACCTGACGTCTTCTCTGACACTTCTCAGCAAAAAGGTGGTAATTTGTGTTTGTCCTGTTAAAACAATCGCTTCGGAAAGCTGGGATTTACAGCGCTGATAATGGAGATGACAACAGAAGAAGAACAGTCATGAAGCCTTCCCGCTCTCCGCAGACCAGACAAGTCTCACAGATCAGCGCACTTTATCCTCATGCACACCACCGTACGGCTTTTTCAGTGTTTTGCGGGACGTTTTTTTAACAGATCTGTTTTTCCTTTTTTTGTTTCAGTAGTGTTTCCGGTTCCGTTCCGTTTTTCCATATGGCATATACAATATACAGTAATTACATAGAAAAGATTGGGCTGGGCATCAAATTTCCAATAGATGGTTCCGCAAAAACAGAATGGATACGGAAGACATACAGAGTACATTCCGTATGTGTTCCGTTTCTTTTGCGGACCCATTGATTAGAATGGAGCCACGGAACGTGATTTGCAGGCAATAATAGGACATGTTCTATCTTTGAACACAATGGAAAAACGGAAATACGGAAACGGAATGCACACAGAGACACTTCAGTTTTTTTGATGACCCATTGAAATGAATAGTTCAGTATAAATAACGCATACTGAACGCAAAAAACGCCCTGTATACTGAACGCAAAAAACGCCCTGTATACTGAACGCAAAAAACGGCCCGCATACTGAACGCAAAAAACAGCCCGCATACTGAACGCAAAAAACAGCCCGTATACTGAACGCAAAAAACGGCCCGTATACTGAACGCAAAAAACAGCACGCATACTGAACGCAAAAAAAAACACGCATACTGAACGCAAAAAACAGCACGCATACTGAACGCAAAAAACAGCCCGCATACTGAACGCAAAAAACAGCCCGCATACTGAGCGCAAAAAACGGCCCGTATACTGAACGCAAAAAACGGCCCGTATACTGAACGCAAAAAACAGCACGCATACTGAACGCAAAAAACAGCACGCATACTGAACGCAAAAAACAGCCCGCATACTGAACGCAAAAAACGCCCTGTATACTGAACGCAAAAAACAACCCGTATACTGAACGCAAAAAACAACCCGTATACTGAACGCAAAAAAAAGCCCTGAATGCAATATTAAAACGTAAAAATCTCCCAGTTACGACAGAAACATCTAAACAGTAAACAGAACCGGTATCGGCTTTTTCGTTGCGTTATTTAACCCCAAAGATGAAATATACGAAGCAGCGAAGCCGCTCTGGCAGACGTGTTTTCATACTCCTCGCCGCCCACCAATCGGCTCAGTTCTCCAATACGTTATATGTAACATTTAAATGGCGCCATTTGCAAAAAAAAAAAAAAACTTGTCCTGCACGATGAAAACCAACAGGAAGAGGTTAATGTATCCGCCGGGCATATCTGCAAGGAGCTCAACGTATGGATACGACTTGGGATTGGTGATCTAATGGATCTCCGTCAGCACTGACGGGCCTCAGAGGGTTAATATATGATAACAGGAGAACGTCACAACTATACGTACAACACATGAGTGACCACGAATCTGAAGACTGGACAGATTCTGCAGACTGTGACTAGGATGTAGAGGTGCAGTGTCAGCCGTGCACACCATTACACTGACAGATTCTGCAGACTGTGACTAGGATGCAGAGGTGCAGTGTCAGCCGTGCACACCATTACACTGACAGATTCTGCAGGCTGTGACTAGGATGCAGAGGTGCAGTGTCAGACGTGCACACCATTACACTGACAGATTCTGCAGGCTGTGACTAGGATGCAGAGGAGCACTGTCAGCCGTGCACACCATTACACTGACAGATTCTGCAGGCTGTGACTAGGATGCAGAGGTGCAGTGTCAGCCGTGCACACCATTACACTGACAGATTCTGCAGGCTGTGACTAGGATGCAGCGGTGCAGTGTCAGCCGTGCACACCATTACACTGACAGATTCTGCAGGCTGTGACTAGGATGCAGAGGCGCAGTGTCAGCCGTGCACACCATTACACTGACAGATTCTGCAGGCTGTGACTAGGATGCAGAGGCGCAGTGTCAGCCGTGCACACCATTACACTGACAGATTCTGCAGGCTGTGACTAGGATACAGAGGAGCAGTGTCAGCCGTGCACACCATTACACTGACAGATTCTGCAGGCTGTGATAAGGATGCAGAGGCGCAGTGTCAGCCGTGCACACCATTACACTGACAGATTCTGCAGGCTGTGACTAGAATGCAGCGGTGCAGTGTCAGCCGTGCACACCATTACACTGACAGATTCTGCAGGCTGTGACTAGGATGCAGAGGCGCAGTGTCAGCCGTGCACACCATTACACTGACAGATTCTGCAGGCTGTGACTAGGATGCAGAGGAGCAGTGTCAGCCGTGCACACCATTACACTGACAGATTATGCAGGCTGTGACTAGGATGCAGAGGAGCAGTGTCAGCCGTGCACACCATTACACTGACAGATTCTGCAGGCTGTGACTAGGATGCAGAGGTGCAGTGTCAGCCGTGCACACCATTACACTGACAGATTCTGCAGGCTGTGACTAGGATGCAGAGGCGCAGTGTCAGCCGTGCAAACCATTACACTGACAGATTCTGCAGGGTGTGACTAGGATGCAGAGGCGCAGTGTCAGCCGTGCACACCATTACACTGACAGATTCTGCAGGCTGTGACTAGGATGCAGAGGTGCAGTGTCAGCCGTGCACACCATTATACTGACAGATTCTGCAGGCTGTGACTAGGATGCAGAGGAGCAGTGTCAGCCGTGCACACCATTACACTGACAGATTCTGCAGGCTGTGACTAGGATGCAGAGGAGCAGTGTCAGCCGTGCACACCATTACACTGACAGATTCTGCAGGCTGTGATAAGGATGCAGAGGTGCAGTGTCAGCCGTGCACACCATTACACTGACAGATTCTGCAGGCTGTGACTAGGATGCAGAGGCGCAGTGTCAGCTGTGCACACCATTACACTGACAGATTCTGCAGGCTGTGACTAGGATGCAGAGGCGCAGTGTCAGCCGTGCACACCATTACACTGACAGATTCTGCAGGCTGTGACTAGGATGCAGAGGCGCAGTGTCAGCCGTGCACACCATTACACTGACAGATTCTGCAGGCTGTGACTAGGATGCAGAGGTGCAGTGTCAGCCGTGCACACCATTACACTGACAGATTCTGCAGGCTGTGACTAGGATGCAGAGGAGCAGTGTCAGCCGTGCACACCATTACACTGACAGATTCTGCAGACTGTGACTAGGATGCAGAGGCACAGTGTCAGCCGTGCACACCATTACACTGACAGGTTCTGCAGGCTGTGACTAGGATGCAGAGGAGCAGTGTCAGCCGTGCACACCATTACACTGACAGATTCTGCAGGCTGTGATAAGGATGCAGAGGTGCAGTGTCAGCCGTGCACACCATTACACTGACAGATTCTGCAGGCTGTGACTAGGATGCAGAGGCGCAGTGTCAGCTGTGCACACCATTACACTGACAGATTCTGCAGGCTGTGACTAGGATGCAGAGGCGCAGTGTCAGCCGTGCACACCATTACACTGACAGATTCTGCAGGCTGTGACTAGGATGCAGAGGTGCAGTGTCAGCCGTGCACACCATTATACTGACAGATTCTGCAGGCTGTGACTAGGATGCAGAGGAGCAGTGTCAGCCGTGCACACCATTACACTGACAGATTCTGCAGGCTGTGACTAGGATGCAGAGGAGCAGTGTCAGCCGTGCACACCATTACACTGACAGATTCTGCAGGCTGTGATAAGGATGCAGAGGTGCAGTGTCAGCCGTGCACACCATTACACTGACAGATTCTGCAGGCTGTGACTAGGATGCAGAGGCGCAGTGTCAGCTGTGCACACCATTACACTGACAGATTCTGCAGGCTGTGACTAGGATGCAGAGGCGCAGTGTCAGCCGTGCACACCATTACACTGACAGATTCTGCAGGCTGTGACTAGGATGCAGAGGCGCAGTGTCAGCCGTGCACACCATTACACTGACAGATTCTGCAGGCTGTGACTAGGATGCAGAGGTGCAGTGTCAGCCGTGCACACCATTACACTGACAGATTCTGCAGGCTGTGACTAGGATGCAGAGGAGCAGTGTCAGCCGTGCACACCATTACACTGACAGATTCTGCAGACTGTGACTAGGATGCAGAGGCACAGTGTCAGCCGTGCACACCATTACACTGACAGGTTCTGCAGGCTGTGACTAGGATGCAGAGGAGCAGTGTCAGCCGTGCACACCATTACACTGACAGATTCTGCAGGCTGTGATAAGGATGCAGAGGTGCAGTGTCAGCCGTGCACACCATTACACTGACAGATTCTGCAGGCTGTGACTAGGATGCAGAGGCGCAGTGTCAGCTGTGCACACCATTACACTGACAGATTCTGCAGGCTGTGACTAGGATGCAGAGGCGCAGTGTCAGCCGTGCACACCATTACACTGACAGATTCTGCAGGCTGTGACTAGGATGCAGAGGCGCAGTGTCAGCCGTGCACACCATTACACTGACAGATTCTGCAGGCTGTGACTAGGATGCAGAGGCTCAGTGTCAGCCGTGCACACCATTACACTGACAGATTCTGCAGGCTGTGACTAGGATGCAGAGGTGCAGTGTCAGCCGTGCACACCATTACACTGACAGATTCTGCAGGCTGTGACTAGGATGCAGAGGTGCAGTGTCAGCCGTGCACACCATTACACTGACAGATTCTGCAGGCTGTGACTAGGATGCAGAGGTGCAGTGTCAGCCGTGCACACCATTACACTGACAGATTCTGCAGACTGTGACTAGGATGTAGAGGTGCAGTGTCAGCCGTGCTCACCATTACACTGACAGATTCTGCAGGCTGTGACTAGGATGCAGAGGTGCAGTGTCAGCCGTGCACACCATTACACCGACAGATTCTGCAGGCTGTGACTAGGATGCAGAGGCGCAGTGTCAGCCGTGCACACCATTACACCGACAGATTCTGCAGGCTGTGACTAGGTTGCAGAGGAGCAGTGTCAGCCGTGCACACCATTACACTGACAGATTCTGCAGGCTGTGACTAGGATGCAGAGGCGCAGTGTCAGCCGTGCACACCATTACACTGACAGGTTCTGCAGGCTGTGACTAGGATGCAGAGGAGCAGTGTTAGCCGTGCACACCATTACACTGACAGGTTCTGCAGGCTGTGACTAGGATGCAGATGTGCAGTGTCAGCCGTGCACACCATAACACTGACAGATTCTGGAGGCTGTGACTAGGATGCAGAGGAGCAGTGTCAGCAGTGCACACCATTACACTGACAGATTCTGCAGGCTGTGACTAGGATGCAGAGGAGCAGTGTCAGCCGTGCACACCATTACACTGACAGATTCTGCAGGCTGTGACTAGGATGCAGAGGTGCAGTGTCAGCCGTGCACACCATTACACTGACAGATTCTGCAGGCTGTGACTAGGATGCAGAGGTGCAGTGTCAGCCGTGCACACCATTACACTGACAGATTCTGCAGGCTGTGACTAGGATGCAGCGGTGCAGTGTCAGCCGTGCACACCATTACACTGACAGGTTCTGCAGGCTGTGACTAGGATGCAGAGGTGCAGTGTCAGCCGTGCTCACCATTACACTGACAGATTCTGTAGGCTGTGACTAGGATGCAGAGGCACAGTGTCAGCCGTGCACACCATTACACTGACAGGTTCTGCAGGCTGTGACTAGGATGCAGAGGCGCAGTGTCAGCCGTGCACACCATTACACTGACAGATTCTGCAGGCTGTGACTAGGATGCAGAGGTGCAGTGTCAGCCGTGCACACCATTACACTGACAGATTCTGCAGGCTGTGACTAGGATGCAGAGGAGCAGTGTCAGCCGTGCACACCATTACACTGACAGATTCTGCAGGCTGTGACTAGGATGCAGAGGTGCAGTGTCAGCCGTGCACACCATTACACTGACATATTCTGCAGGCTGACTAGGATGCAGAGGCGCAGTGTCAGCCGTGCACACCATTACACTGACAGATTCTGCAGGCTGTGATTAGGATGCAGAGGAGCAGTGTTAGCCGTGCACACCATTACACTGACAGATTCTGCAGGCTGTGACTAGGATACAGAGGCGCAGTGTCAGCCGTGCTCACCATTACACTGACAGATTCTGCAGGCTGTGACTAGGATACAGAGGCGAAGTGTCAGCCGTGCACACCATTACACTGACAGATTCTGCAGGCTGTGATAAGGATGCAGAGGTGCAGTGTCAGCCGTGCACACCATTACACTGACAGATTCTGCAGGCTGTGACTAGGATGCAGAGGCACAGTGTCAGCCGTGCACACCATTACACTGACAGATTCTGCAGGCTGTGACTAGGATGCAGAGGCGCAGTGTCAGCCGTGCACACATTACACTGACAGATTCTGCAGGCTGTGACTAGGATGCAGAGGAGTAGTGTCAGCCGTGCACACCATTACACTGACAGATTCTGCAGGCTGTGACTAGGATGCAGAGGCGCAGTGTCAGCCGTGCACACCATTACACTGACAGATTCTGCAGGCTGTGACTAGGATGCAGAGGCGCAGTGTCAGCCGTGCACACCATTACACTGACAGATTCTGCAGGCTGTGACTAGGATGCAGAGGCGCAGTGTCAGCTGTGCACACCATTACACTGACAGATTCTGCAGGCTTTGACTAGGATGCAGAGGTGCAGTGTCAGCCGTGCACACCATTACACTGACAGATTCTGCAGGCTGTGACTAGGATGCAGAGGCGCAGTGTCAGCCGTGCACACCATTACACTGACAGATTCTGCAGGCTGTGACTAGAATGCAGAGGTGCAGTGTCAGCCGTGCACACCATTACACTGACAGATTCTGCAGGCTTTGACTAGGATGCAGAGGTGCAGTGTCAGCCGTGCACACCATTACACTGACAGATTCTGCAGGCTGTGACTAGGATGCAGAGGCGCAGTGTCAGCCGTGCACACCATTACACTGACAGATTCTGCAGGCTGTGACTAGAATGCAGAGGTGCAGTGTCAGCCGTGCACACCATTACACTGACAGATTCTGCAGGCTGTGACTAGGATGCAGAGGCGCAGTGTCAGCCGTGCACACCATTACACTGACAGATTCTGCAGGCTGTGATTAGGATGCAGAGGAGCAGTGTCAGCCGTGCACACCATTACACTGACAGATTCTGCAGGCTGTGACTAGGATGCAGAGGCGCAGTGTCAGCCGTGCACACCATTACACTGACAGATTCTGCAGGCTGTGACTAGGATGCAGAGGCGCAGTGTCAGCCGTGCACACCATTACACTGACAGATTCTGCAGGCTGTGACTAGGATGCAGAGGCGCAGTGTCAGCCGTGCACACCATTACACTGACAGATTCTGCAGGCTGTGACTAGGATGCAGAGGAGCAGTGTCAGCCGTGCACACCATTACACTGACAGATTCTGCAGGCTGTGACTAGGATGCAGAGGTGCAGTGTCAGCCGTGCACACCATTACACTGACAGATTATGCAGGCTGTGACTAGGATGCAGAGGCGCAGTGTCAGCCGTGCACACCATTACACTGACAGATTCTGCAGGCTGTGACTAGGATGCAGAGGTGCAGTGTCAGCCGTGCACACCATTACACCGACATATTCTGCAGGCTGACTAGGATGCAGAGGTGCAGTGTCAGCCGTGCACACCATTACACTGACAGATTCTGCAGGCTGTGACTAGGATGCAGAGGAGCAGTGTCAGCCGTGCACACCATTACACTGACAGATTCTGCAGTCTGTGACTAGGATGCAGAGGTGCAGTGTCAGCCGTGCACACCATTACACTGACAGATTCTGCAGGCTGTGACTAGGATGCAGAGGTGCAGTGTCAGCCGTGCACACCATTACACTGACAGATTCTGCAGGCTGTGACTAGGATACAGAGGTGCAGTGTCAGCCGTGCACACCATTACACTGACAGATTCTGCAGGCTGTGACTAGGATGCAGAGGTGCAGTGTCAGCCGTGTTCCGAGGAGGGTGCAGTGCCGCCGCACAGCCACCAGAGGGCGCTCCGCCGCCTCATGAGCCCGCGCTGGGGGCTGGAGGCAGAGCCGGGCTCGCTGTGTGGCAGTCTGCACATGGCAGCGCAGGACACACGACTCCCAGCAGGCACGATGACAGCTGCACTGACTGACAGCCTGTAAGCTGGAGAAGATGGACCCTCTGCGTCTGCCCGGGAACATGAGTGCCTGGCAGGACTTACTGTGCCGCCGCAGCCTGCTGACCAGGTACCCGGGCTGGCACAACCTGACCCTGAGCAGCAATGCCACCTGGAACCTGACAGCTGCCCTCAACCTCTCCTGTGACAACCCGGGCAACAGAAGAGCGCAGAGCCCAGTAGGTAAGGAGCACCGGGGGTGCAGGGTGTGAGGAGGTAGGTAGAGGACCAAGGGTGCAGGGTGTGTGGAGGTAGGTAGAGGACCGGGGGTGCAGGGTGTGAGGAGGTAGGTAGAGGACCGGGGGTGCAGGGTGTGTGGAGGTAGGTAGAGGACCAGGGGTGCAGGGTGTGTGGAGGTAGGTAGAGGACCGGGGGTGCAGGGTGTGTGGAGGTAGGTAGAGGACCGGGGGTGCAGGGTGTGTGGAGGTAGGTAGAGGACCGGGGGTGCAGGGTGTGAGGAGGTAGGTAGAGGACCGGGGGTGCAGGGTGTGTGGAGGTAGGTAGAGGACCGGGGGTGCAGGGTGTGTGGAGGTAGGTAGAGGACCGGGGGTGCAGGGTGTGTGGAGGTAGGTAGAGGACCGGGGGTGCAGGGTGTGAGGAGGTAGGTAGAGGACCGGGGGTGCAGGGTGTGAGGAGGTAGGTAGAGGACCGGGGGTGCAGGGTGTGTGGAGGTAGGTAGAGGACCGGGGGTGCACTGTGTGTGGAGGTAGGTAGAGGACCGGGGTGCAGGGGGTGTGGAGGTAGGTAGAGGACCGGGGGTGCAGGGTGTGTGGAGGTAGGTAGAGGACCGGGGGTGCAGGGTGTGTGGAGGTAGGTAGAGGACCGGGGTGCAGGGTGTGTGGAGGTAGGTAGAGGACCGGGGGTGCAGGGTGTGTGGAGGTAGGTAGAGGACCGGGGTGCAGGGTGTGTGGAGGTAGGTAGAGGACCGGGGGTGCAGGGTGTGTGGAGGTAGGTAGAGGACCGGGGGTGCAGGGTGTGAGGAGGTAGGTAGAGGACCGGGGGTGCAGGGTGTGTGGAGGTAGGTAGAGGACCGGGGGTGCAGGGTGTGTGGAGGTAGGTAGAGGACCGGGGGTGCAGGGTGTGTGGAGGTAGGTAGAGGACCGGGGGTGCAGGGTGTGTGGAGGTAGGTAGAGGACCGGGGGTGCAGGGTGTGTGGAGGTAGGTAGAGGACCGGGGGTGCAGGGTGTGAGGAGGTAGGTAGAGGACCGGGGTGCAGGGTGTGTGGAGGTAGGTAGAGGACCGGGGGTGCAGGGTGTGAGGAGGTAGGTAGAGGACCGGGGGTGCAGGGTGTGTGGAGGTAGGTAGAGGACCGGGGGTGCACTGTGTGTGGAGGTAGGTAGAGGACCGGGGTGCAGGGTGTGTGGAGGTAGGTAGAGGACCGGGGTGCAGGGTGTGTGGAGGTAGGTAGAGGACCGGGGGTGCAGGGTGTGTGGAGGTAGGTAGAGGACCGGGGGTGCAGGGTGTGAGGAGGTAGGTAGAGGACCGGGGTGCAGGGTGTGTGGAGGTAGGTAGAGGACCGGGGGTGCAGGGTGTGTGGAGGTAGGTAGAGGACCGGGGGTGCAGGGTGTGTGGAGGTAGGTAGAGGACCGGGGGTGCAGGGTGTGTGGAGGTAGGTAGAGGACCGGGGGTGCAGGGTGTGTGGAGGTAGGTAGAGGACCGGGGGTGCAGGGTGTGTGGAGGTAGGTAGAGGACCGGGGGTGCAGGGTGTGTGGAGGTAGGTAGAGGACCGGGGGTGCAGGGTGTGAGGAGGTAGGTAGAGGACCGGGGTGCAGGGTGTGAGGAGGTAGGTAGAGGACCGGGGTGCAGGGTGTGTGGAGGTAGGTAGAGTACCGGGGGTGCAGGGTGTGTGGAGGTAGGTAGAGGACCGGGGGTGCAGGGTGTGTGGAGGTAGGTAGAGGACCGGGGGTGCAGAATGTGTGGAGGTAGGTAGAGGACCGGGGGTGCAGGGTGTGTGGAGGTAGGTAGAGGACCGGGTGTGTGGAGGTAGGTAGAGGACCGGGGGTGCACTGTGTGTGGAGGTAGGTAGAAGACCGGTGGTGCAGGGTGTGTGGAGGTAGGTAGAGGACCGGGGGTGCAGGGTGTGTGGAGGTAGGTAGAGGACCGGGGGTGCAGAATGTGTGGAGGTAGGTAGAGGACCGGGGGTGCAGGGTGTGGGGAGGTAGGTAGAGGACCGGGGGTGCAGGGTGTGTGGAGGTAGGTAGAGGACCGGGGGTGCAGGGTGTGTGGAGGTAGGTAGAGGACCGGGGGTGCAGAATGTGTGGAGGTAGGTAGAGGACCGGGGGTGCACTGTGTGTGGAGGTAGGTAGAAGACCGGGGGTGCAGGGTGTGTGGAGGTAGGTAGAGGACCGGGGGTGCAGGGTGTGTGGAGGTAGGTAGAGGACCGGGGGTGCAGGGTGTGTGGAGGTAGGTAGAGGACCGGGGGTGCAGGGTGTGTGGAGGTAGGTAGAGGACCGGGGGTGCAGGGTGTGAGGAGGTAGGTAGAGGACCGGGGGTGCACTGTGTGTGGAGGTAGGTAGAGTACCTGGGGTGCAGGGTGTGTGGAGGTAGGTAGAGGACCGGGGGTGCAGGGTGTGTGGAGGTAGGTAGAGGACCGGGGGTGCAGGGTGTGAGGAGGTAGGTAGAGCATCGGGTGTGCAGGGTGTGTGGAGGTAGGTAGAGGACCGTGGGTGCAGGGTGTGTGGAGGTAGGTAGAAGACCGGGGGTGCAGGGTGTGTGGAGGTAGGTAGATGACCAGTGGTGCAGGGTGTGTGAAGGTAGGTAGAGGACTAAGGGTGCACTGTGTGTGGAGGTAGGTAGAGGACCGGGGGTGCAGGGTGTGTGGAGGTAGGTAGATGACCAGGGGTGCAGGGTGTGTGGAGGTAGGTAGAGGACCGGGGGTGCAGGGTGTGTGGAGGTAGGTAGAGGACCGGGGGTGCACTGTGTGTGGAGGTAGGTAGAAGACCGGGGGTGTACTGTGTGTGGAGGTAGGTAGAGGACCGGGGGTGCACTGTGTGTGGAGGTAGGTAGATGACCGGGGGTCCAGGGTGTGTGGAGGTAGGTAGATGACCAGCGGTGCACTGTGTGTGGAGGTAGGTAGAGGACCGGGGGTGCAGGGTGTGTGGAGGTAGGTAGAGGACCGGGGGTGCACTGTGTGTGGAGGTAGGTAGAGGACCGGGGGTGCAGGGTGTGTGGAGGTAGGTAGAGGACCGGGGGTGCACTGTGTGTGGAGGTAGGTAGATGACCGGGGGTCCAGGGTGTGTGGAGGTAGGTAGATGACCAGCGGTGCACTGTGTGTGGAGGTAGGTAGAGGACCGGGGGTGCAGGGTGTGTGGAGGTAGGTAGAGGACCGGGGGTGCACTGTGTGTGCAGGTAGGTAGAGGACCGGGGGTGCAGGGTGTGAGGAGGTAGGTAGAGGACCGGGGGTGCAGGGTGTGAGGAGGTAGGTAGATGACCGGGGGTGCAGGGTGTGTGAAGGTAGGCAGAGGACCTGGGGTGAACTGTGTGTGGAGGTAGGTAGAGGACCGGGGGTGAACTGTGTGTGGAGGTAGGTAGAGGACCGTGGGTGCACTGTGTGTGGAGGTAGGTAGAGGACCGGGGGTGCAGGGTGTGAGGAGGTAGGTAGATGACCGGGGGTGCAGGGTGTGTGGAGGTAGGTAGAGGACCGGGGGTGCACTGTGTGTGGAGGTAGGTAGAGGACCGGGGGTGCACTGTGTGTGGAGGTAGGTAGAGGACCGGGGGTGCAGGGTGTGAGGAGGTAGGTAGAGGACCGGGGGTGCAGGGTGTGAGGAGGTAGGTAGATGACCGGGGGTGCACTGTGTGTGGAGGTAGGTAGAAGACCGGTGGTGCAGGGTGTGTGGAGGTAGGTAGAGGACCGGGGGTGCAGGGTGTGTGGAGGTAGGTAGAGGACCGGGGGTGCAGAATGTGTGGAGGTAGGTAGAGGACCGGGGGTGCAGGGTGTGGGGAGGTAGGTAGAGGACCGGGGGTGCAGGGTGTGTGGAGGTAGGTAGAGGACCGGGGGTGCAGGGTGTGTGGAGGTAGGTAGAGGACCGGGGGTGCAGAATGTGTGGAGGTAGGTAGAGGACCGGGGGTGCACTGTGTGTGGAGGTAGGTAGAAGACCGGGGGTGCAGGGTGTGTGGAGGTAGGTAGAGGACCGGGGGTGCAGGGTGTGTGGAGGTAGGTAGAGGACCGGGGGTGCAGGGTGTGTGGAGGTAGGTAGAGGACCGGGGGTGCAGGGTGTGTGGAGGTAGGTAGAGGACCGGGGGTGCAGGGTGTGAGGAGGTAGGTAGAGGACCGGGGGTGCACTGTGTGTGGAGGTAGGTAGAGTACCTGGGGTGCAGGGTGTGTGGAGGTAGGTAGAGGACCGGGGGTGCAGGGTGTGTGGAGGTAGGTAGAGGACCGGGGGTGCAGGGTGTGAGGAGGTAGGTAGAGCATCGGGTGTGCAGGGTGTGTGGAGGTAGGTAGAGGACCGTGGGTGCAGGGTGTGTGGAGGTAGGTAGAAGACCGGGGGTGCAGGGTGTGTGGAGGTAGGTAGATGACCAGTGGTGCAGGGTGTGTGAAGGTAGGTAGAGGACTAAGGGTGCACTGTGTGTGGAGGTAGGTAGAGGACCGGGGGTGCAGGGTGTGTGGAGGTAGGTAGATGACCAGGGGTGCAGGGTGTGTGGAGGTAGGTAGAGGACCGGGGGTGCAGGGTGTGTGGAGGTAGGTAGAGGACCGGGGGTGCACTGTGTGTGGAGGTAGGTAGAAGACCGGGGGTGTACTGTGTGTGGAGGTAGGTAGAGGACCGGGGGTGCACTGTGTGTGGAGGTAGGTAGATGACCGGGGGTCCAGGGTGTGTGGAGGTAGGTAGATGACCAGCGGTGCACTGTGTGTGGAGGTAGGTAGAGGACCGGGGGTGCAGGGTGTGTGGAGGTAGGTAGAGGACCGGGGGTGCACTGTGTGTGGAGGTAGGTAGAGGACCGGGGGTGCAGGGTGTGTGGAGGTAGGTAGAGGACCGGGGGTGCACTGTGTGTGGAGGTAGGTAGATGACCGGGGGTCCAGGGTGTGTGGAGGTAGGTAGATGACCAGCGGTGCACTGTGTGTGGAGGTAGGTAGAGGACCGGGGGTGCAGGGTGTGTGGAGGTAGGTAGAGGACCGGGGGTGCACTGTGTGTGCAGGTAGGTAGAGGACCGGGGGTGCAGGGTGTGAGGAGGTAGGTAGAGGACCGGGGGTGCAGGGTGTGAGGAGGTAGGTAGATGACCGGGGGTGCAGGGTGTGTGAAGGTAGGCAGAGGACCTGGGGTGAACTGTGTGTGGAGGTAGGTAGAGGACCGGGGGTGAACTGTGTGTGGAGGTAGGTAGAGGACCGTGGGTGCACTGTGTGTGGAGGTAGGTAGAGGACCGGGGGTGCAGGGTGTGAGGAGGTAGGTAGATGACCGGGGGTGCAGGGTGTGTGGAGGTAGGTAGAGGACCGGGGGTGCACTGTGTGTGGAGGTAGGTAGAGGACCGGGGGTGCACTGTGTGTGGAGGTAGGTAGAGGACCGGGGGTGCAGGGTGTGAGGAGGTAGGTAGAGGACCGGGGGTGCAGGGTGTGAGGAGGTAGGTAGATGACCGTGGGTGCAGGGTGTGTGAAGGTAGGTAGAGGACCGGGGGTGCAGGGTGTGTGGAGGTAGGTAGAGGACCGGGGTGCAGGGTGTGTGGAGGTAGGTAGAGGACCGGGGTGCAGAGTGTGTGGAGGTAGGTAGAGGACCGGGGGTGCAGGGTGTGTGGAGGTAGGTAGAGGACCGGGGGTGCAGGGTGTGTGGAGGTAGGTAGAGGACCGGGGGTGCAGGGTGTGTGGAGGTAGGTAGAGGACCGGGGGTGCACTGTGTGTGGAGGTAGGTAGAAGACCAGGGGTGTACTGTGTGTGGAGGTAGGTAGAAGACCGGGGGTGTACTGTGTGTGGAGGTAGGTAGAGGATCGGGGGTGCACTGTGTGTGGAGGTAGGTAGATGACCGGGGGTGCAGGGTGTGTGGAGGTAGTTAGATGACTGGGGGTGCAGGGTGTGTGGAGGTAGGTAGATGACCAGGGGTGCACTGTGTGTGGAGGTAGATAGAGGACCGGGGGTGCTCTGTGTGTGGAGGTAGGTAGAGGACCGGGGGTGCACTGTGTGTGGAGGTAGGTAGAGGACCGGGGGTGAAGGGTGTGTGGAGGTAGGTAGAGGACCGGGTGTGCAGGGTGTGTGGAGGTAGGTAGAGGACCAAGGGTGCACTGTGTGTGGAGGTAGGTAGAGGATTGGGGGTGCACTGTGTGTGGAGGTAGGTAGAGGACCGGGGGTGAAGGGTGTGAGGAGGTAGGTAGAGGACCGGAGGTGCAGGGTGTGAGGAGGTAGGTAGAGGTCCGGGGGTGCAGGGTGTGAGGAGGTAGGTAGAGGACCGGGGGTGCAGGGTGTGTGGAGGTCGGTAGAGGACCGGGGGTGCAGGGTGTGTGGAGGTAGGTAGAGGACCGGGGGTGCAGGGTGTGTGGAGGTAGGTAGAGGACCGGGGGTGCAGGGTGTGAGGAAGTAGGTAGAGGACCGGGGGTGCACTGTGTGTGGAGGTAGGTAGAGGACCAGGAGTGCAGGGTGTGTGGAGGTAGGTAGATGACTGGGGGTGCAGGGTGTGTGGAGGTAGGTAGATGACCAGGGGTGCACTGTGTGTGGAGGTAGGTAGAGGACCGGGGGTGCACTGTGTGTGGAGGTAGGTAGAGGACCGGGGGTGCACTGTGTGTGGAGGTAGGTAGAGGACCGGGGGTGCACTGTGTGTGGAGGTAGGTAGAGGACCGGGGGTGAAGGGTGTGTGGAGGTAGGTAGAGGACCGGGGGTGCAGGGTGTGAGGAGGTAGGTAGAGGACCGGGGGTGCAGGGTGTGAGGAGGTAGGTAGAGGACCGGGGGTGCAGGGTGTGAGGAGGTAGGTAGAGGACCGGGGGTGCAGGGTGTGTGGAGGTAGGTAGAGGACCAGGGGTGCAGGGTGTGTGGAGGTAGGTAGAGGACCGGGGGTGCAGGGTGTGTGGAGGTAGGTAGAGGACCGGGGGTGCAGGGTGTGTGGAGGTAGGTAGAGGACCGGGGGTGCAGGGTGTGTGGAGGTAGGTAGAGGACCGGGGGTGCAGGGTGTGTGGAGGTAGGTAGAGGACCGGGGGTGCAGGGTGTGTGGAGGTAGGTAGAGGACCAAGGGTGCACTGTGTGTGGAGGTAGGTAGAGGACATGGGGTGCACTTTGTGTGGAGGTAGGTAGAGGAACGGAGTGTGTCTCCTCTCCTATACCATTGCCTCCTCTCCTATCCCACTGTCTCCTCACCTATCCTACTGTCCCCTCTCCTATCCCACTGTCTCCTCTCCTATCCCACTGTCTCCTCTCCTATCCCACTGTCTCCTCTCCTATCCTACTGTCCCCTCTCCTATCCCACTGTCTCCTCTCCTATCCCACTGTCTCCTCTCCTATCCCACTGTCTCCTCTCCTATCCCACTGTCTCCTCTCCTATCCCACTGTCTCCTCTCCTATCCCACTGTCTCCTGTCCTATCCCGCTGTCTCCTCTCTAATCCCACTGTCTCCTCTCTTATCCCACTGTCTCCTCTCCTATCCCACTGTCTCCTCTCCTATCCCACTGTCTCCTCTCTTATCCCACTGTCTCCTCTCCTATCCCACTGTCTCCTCTCCTATCCCACTGTCTCCTCTCCTATCCCACTGTCTCCTCTCCTATCCCACTGTCTCCTCTCCTATCCCACTGTCTCCTCTCCTATCCCACTGTCTCCTCTCCTATCCCACTGTCTCCTCTCCTATCCCACTGTCTTCTTTCTCATCTCACTATTATTTCTCCTGACCCACTGTTATCTTTGCTATTCCATTGTCTCCTCTAACATTCTACTGGTATACTTAGAGCTGATGTAACCTGGTATACTTAGAGCTGATGTATCCTGGTATACTTAGAGCTGATGTAACCTGGTATACTTAGAGCTGATGTAACCTGGTATACTTAGAGCTGATGTAACCTGGTATACTTAGAGCTGATGTAACCTGGTATACTTAGAGCTGATGTAACCTGGTATACTTAGATCTGATGTAACCTGGTATACTTAGAGCTGATGTAACCTGGTATACTTAGAGCTGATGTAACCTGGTATACTTAGAGCTGCTGTAACCTGGTATACTTAGAGCTGCTGTAACCTGGTATACTTAGAGCTGATGTAACCTGGTATACTTAGAGCTGATGTAACCTGGTATACTTAGATCTGATGTAACCTGGTATACTTAGAGCTGATGTAACCTGGTATACTTAGAGCTGATGTAACCTGGTATACTTAGAGCTGATGTAACCTGGTATACTTAGACCTGATGTAACCTGGTATACTTAGAGCTGCTGTAACCTGATATACTTAGAGCTGATGTAACCTGGTATACTTAGATCTGATGTAACCTGGTATACTTAGAGCTGATGTAACCTGGTATACTTAGAGCTGATGTAACCTGGTATACTTAGAGCTGATGTAACCTGGTATACTTAGAGCTGATGTAACCTGGTATACTTAGAGCTGATGTATCCTGGTATACTTAGAGCTGATGTAACCTGGTATACTTAGAGCTGATGTAACCTGGTATACTTAGAGCTGATGTAACCTGGTATACTTAGAGCTGATGTAACCTGGTACACTTAGAGCTGATGTAACCTGGTATACTTAGAGCTGATGTAACCTGGTATACTTAGAGCTGATGTAACCTGGTATACTTAGAGCTGATGTAACCTGGTATACTTAGAGCTGCTGTAACCTGGTATACTTAGAGCTGATGTAACCTGGTATACTTAGAGCTGATGTAACCTGGTATACTTAGAGCTGATGTAACCTGGTACACTTAGAGCTGATGTAACCTGGTATACTTAGAGCTGCTGTAACCTGATATACTTAGAGCTGATGTAACCTGGTACACTTAAAGCTGCTGTAACCTGGTACACTTAGAGCTGCTGTAACCTGGTATACTTAGAGCTGCTGTAACCTGGTATACTTAGAGCTGCTGTAACCTGATATACTTAGAGCTGATGTAACCTGGTATACTTAGAGCTGATGTAACCTGGTATACTTAGAGCTGATGTAACCTGGTATACTTAGAGCTGATGTAACCTGGTATACTTAGAGCTGATGTAACCTGGTATACTTAGAGCTGATGTAACCTGGTACACTTAAAGCTGCTGTAACCTGGTACACTTAGAGCTGCTGTAACCTGGTATACTTAGAGCTGCTGTAACCTGGTATACTTAGAGCTCCTGTAACCTGGTATACTTAGAGCTGATGTAACCTAGTACACTTAGAGCTGATGTAACCTGGTATACTTAGAGCTGATGTAACCTGGTATACTTAGAGCTGCTGTAACCTGGTATACTTAGAGCTGATGTAACCTGGTATACTTAGAGCTGATGTAACCTGGTATACTTAGAGCTGATGTAACCTGGTATACTTAGAGCTGATGTAACCTGGTATACTTAGAGCTGATGTAACCTGGTATACTTAGAGCTGATGTAACCTGGTATACTTAGAGCTGATGTAACCTGGTATACTTAGAGCTGATGTAACCTTGTATACTTAGAGCTGATGTAACCTGGTATACTTAGAGCTGATGTAACCTGATATACTTAGAGCTGATGTAACCTGGTATACTTACAGCTGATGTAACCTGGTATACTTAGAGCTGATGTAACCTGGTATACTTAGAGCTGCTGTAACTTGGTACACTTAGAGCTGATGTAACCTGGTATACTTAGAGCTGCTGTAACCTGGTATACTTAGAGCTGATGTAACCTGGTACACTTAAAGCTGCTGTAACCTGGTACACTTAAAGCTGCTGTAACCTGGTATACTTAGAGCTGATGTAACCTGGTATACTTAGAGCTGATGTAACCTGGTATATTTAGAGCTGATGTAACCTGGTATACTTAGAGCTGCTGTAACCTGGTATACTTAGAGCTGATGTAACCTGGTATACTTAGAGCTGATGTAACCTGGTACACTTAAAGCTGCTGTAACCTGGTACACTTAGAGCTGCTGTAACCTGGTATACTTAGAGCTGATGTAACCTAGTACACTTAGAGCTGATATAACCTGGTATACTTAGAGCTGATGTAACCTGGTATACTTAGAGCTGCTGTAACCTGGTATACTTAGAGCTGATGTAACCTGGTATACTTAGAGCTGATGTAACCTGGTATACTTAGAGCTGATGTAACCTGGTATACTTAGAGCTGATGTAACCTGGTATACTTAGAGCTGATGTAACCTGGTATACTTAGAGCTGATGTAACCTGGTATACTTAGAGCTGATGTAACCTTGTATACTTAGAGCTGCTGTAACCTGATATACTTAGAGCTGATGTAACCTGGTATACTTAGAGCTGATGTAACCTGGTATACTTAGAGCTGCTGTAACTTGGTACACTTAGAGCTGATGTAACCTGGTATACTTAGAGCTGCTGTAACCTGGTATACTTAGAGCTGATGTAACCTGGTACACTTAAAGCTGCTGTAACCTGGTATACTTAGAGCTGATGTAACCTGGTATACTTAGAGCTGATGTAACCTGGTATACTTAGAGCTGATGTAACCTGGTATACTTAGAGCTGATGTAACCTGGTATACTTAGAGCTGATGTAACCTGGTACACTTAGAGCTGCTGTAACCTGGTACACTTAGAGCTGATGTAACCTGGTATACTTAGAGCTGATGTAACCTGGTATACTTAGAGCTGATGTAACCTGGTATACTTAGAGCTGATGTAACCTGGTATACTTAGAGCTGATGTAACCTGGTACACTTAAAGCTGCTGTAACCTGGTACACTTAGAGCTGCTGTAACCTGGTATACTTAGAGCTGATGTAACCTAGTACACTTAGAGCTGATATAACCTGGTATACTTAGAGCTGATGTAACCTGGTATACTTAGAGCTGCTGTAACCTGGTATACTTAGAGCTGATGTAACCTGGTATACTTAGAGCTGATGTAACCTGGTATACTTAGAGCTGATGTAACCTGGTATACTTAGAGCTGATGTAACCTGGTATACTTAGAGCTGATGTAACCTGGTATACTTAGAGCTGATGTAACCTGGTATACTTAGAGCTGATGTAACCTTGTATACTTAGAGCTGCTGTAACCTGATATACTTAGAGCTGATGTAACCTGGTATACTTACAGCTGATGTAACCTGGTATACTTAGAGCTGATGTAACCTGGTATACTTAGAGCTGCTGTAACTTGGTACACTTAGAGCTGATGTAACCTGGTATACTTAGAGCTGCTGTAACCTGGTATACTTAGAGCTGATGTAACCTGGTACACTTAAAGCTGCTGTAACCTGGTATACTTAGAGCTGATGTAACCTGGTATACTTAGAGCTGATGTAACCTGGTATACTTAGAGCTGATGTAACCTGGTATACTTAGAGCTGATGTAACCTGGTATACTTAGAGCTGATGTAACCTGGTACACTTAGAGCTGCTGTAACCTGGTACACTTAGAGCTGATGTAACCTGGTATACTTAGAGCTGATGTAACCTGGTATACTTAGAGCTGATGTAACCTGGTATACTTAGAGCTGATGTAACCTGGTATACTTAGAGCTGATGTAACCTGGTATACTCAGAGCTGATGTAACCTGGTATACTTAGAGCTGCTGTAACCTGGTATACTTAGAGCTGATGTAACCTGGTATACTTAGAGCTGATGTAACCTGGTATACTTAGAGCTGCTGTAACCTGGTATACTTAGAGCTGATGTAACCTGGTATACTTAGAGCTGATGTAACCTGGTATACTTAGAGCTGATGTAACCTGGTATACTTAGAGCTGATGTAACCTGGTATACTTAGAGCTGATGTAACCTGGTATACTCAGAGCTGCTGTAACCTGGTATACTTAGAGCTGATGTAACCTGGTATACTTAGAGCTGATGTAACCTGGTATACTTAGAGCTGCTGTAACCTGGTATACTTAGAGCTAATGTAACCTGGTATACTTAGAGCTGATGTAACCTGGTATACTTAGAGCTGCTGTAACCTGGTATACTTAGAGCTGATGTAACCTGGTATACTTAGAGCTGATGTAACCTGGTATACTTAGAGCTGATGTAACCTGGTATACTTAGAGCTGCTGTAACCTGGTATACTTAGAGCTGATGTAACCTGGTATACTTAGAGCTGCTGTAACCTGGTATACTTAGAGCTGATGTAACCTGGCATACTTAGAGCTGATGTAACCTGGTATACTTAGAGCTGCTGTAACCTGGTATACTTAGAGCTGATGTAACCTGGTATACTTAGAGCTGATGTAACCTGGTATACTTAGAGCTGCTGTAACCTGGTATACTTAGAGCTGATGTAACCTGGTATACTTAGAGCTGATGTAACCTGGTATACTTAGATCTGATGTAACCTGGTATACTTAGAGCTGATGTAACCTGGTATACTTAGAGCTGATGTAACCTGGTATACTTAGAGCTGCTGTAACCTGGTTTACTTAGAGCTGATGTAACCTGGTATACTTAGAGCTGATGTAACCTGGTATACTTAGAGCTGATGTAACCTGGTATACTTAGAGCTGATGTAACCTGGTACACTTAGAGCTGATGTAACGTGTTATACTTAGAGCTGATGTAACCTGGTTTACTTAGAGCTGATGTAACCTGGTATACTTAGAGCTGATGTAACCTGGTACACTTAGAGCTGATGTAACGTGTTATACTTAGAGCTGATGTAACCTGGTTTACTTAGAGCTGCTGTAACCTGGTATACTTAGAGCTGATGTAACCTGGTATACTTAGAGCTGCTGTAACCTGGTATACTTAGAGCTGATGTAACCTGGTATACTTAGGGCTGATGTAACCTGGTATACTTAGAGCTGATGTAACCTGGTATACTTAGAGCTGATGTAACCTGGTATACTTAGAGCTGATGTAACCTGGTACACTTAGAACTGATGTAACCTGGTATACTTAGAGCTGCTGTAACCTGGTATACTTAGAGCTGATGTAACCTGGTATACTTAGAGCTGATGTAACCTGGTATACTTAGAGCTGATGTAACCTGGTATACTCAGAGCTGATGTAACCTGGTATACTTACAGCTGATGTAACCTGGTATACTTAGACCTGATGTAACCTGGTATACTTAGAGCTGATGTAATCTGGTATACTTAGAGCTGATGTAACCTGGTATACTTAGAGCTGATGTAACCTGGTATACTTAGAGCTGATGTAACCTGGTATACTTAGAGCTGATGTAACCTGGTACACTTAGAGCTGCTGTAACCTGGTATACTTAGAGATGATGTAACCTGGTATACTTAGAGCTGATGTAACCTGGTATACTTAGAGCTTATGTAACCTGGTATACTTAGAGATGATGTAACCTGGTATACTTAGAGCTGCTGTAACCTGGTATACTTAGAGCTGCTGTAACCTGGTATACTTAGAGCTGATGTAACCTGGTATACTTAGAGCTGATGTAACCTGGTATACTTAGAGCTGATGTAACGTGTTATACTTAGAGCTGATGTAACCTGGTACACTTAGAGCTGATGTAACGTGTTATACTTAGAGCTGATGTAACCTGGTTTACTTAGAGCTGCTGTAACCTGGTATACTTAGAGCTGCTGTAACCTGGTATACTTAGAGCTGCTGTAACCTGGTATACTTAGAGCTCCTGTAACCTGGTATACTTAGAGCTGATGTAACCTGGTATACTTAGAGCTGATGTAACCTGGTATACTTAGAGCTGATGTAACCTGGTATACTTAGAGCTGATGTAACCTGGTATACTTAGGGCTGATGTAACCTGGTATACTTAGAGCTGATGTAACCTGGTATACTTAGAGCTGATGTAACCTGGTATACTTAGAGCTGCTGTAACCTGGTATACTTAGAGCTGATGTAACCTGGTATACTTAGAGCTGATGTAACCTGGTATACTTAGAGCTGATGTAACCTGGTATACTTAGAGCTGATGTAACCTGGTATACTTAGAGCTGATGTAACCTGGTATACTTAGAGCTGATGTAACCTGGTACACTTAGAACTGATGTAACCTGGTATACTTAGAGCTGCTGTAACCTGGTATACTTAGAGCTGATGTAACCTGGTATACTTAGAGCTGCTGTAACCTGGTATACTTAGAGCTGATGTAACCTGGTATACTCAGAGCTGATGTAACCTGGTATACTTACAGCTGATGTAACCTGGTATACTTAGACCTGATGTAACCTGGTATACTTAGAGCTGATGTAACCTGGTATACTTAGAGCTGATGTAACCTGGTATACTTAGAGCTGATGTAACCTGGTATACTTAGAGCTGATGTAACCTGGTATACTTAGAGCTGATGTAACCTGGTACACTTAGAGCTGCTGTAACCTGGTATACTTAGAGATGATGTAACCTGGTATACTTAGAGCTGATGTAACCTGGTATACTTAGAGATGATGTAACCTGGTATACTTAGAGCTGCTGTAACCTGGTATACTTAGAGCTGCTGTAACCTGGTATACTTAGAGCTGATGTAACCTGGTATACTTAGAGCTGATGTAACCTGGTATACTTAGAGCTGATGTAACCTGGTACACTTAAAGCTGCTGTAACCTGGTACACTTAGAGCTGCTGTAACCTGGTATACTTAGAGCTGATGTAACCTAGTACACTTAGAGTTGATGTAACCTGGTATACTTAGAGCTGATGTAATGTGTTATACTTAGAGCTGATGTAACCTGGTACACTTAGAGCTGATGTAACCTGGTATACTTAGAGCTGATGTAACCTGGTATACTTAGAGCTGATGTAACCTGGTATACTTAGAGCTGATGTAACCTGGTATACTTAGAGCTGATGTAACCTGGTATACTTACAGCTGATGTAACCTGGTATACTTAGAGCTGATGTAACCTGGTATACTTAGAGCTGCTGTAACCTGATATACTTAGAGCTGATGTAACCTGGTATACTTAGAGCTGATGTAACCTGGTACACTTAGAGCTGATGTAACCTGGTATACTTAGAGCTGCTGTAACCTGGTATACTTAGAGCTGCTGTAACCTGGTATACTTAGAGCTGATGTAACCTGGTATACTTAGAGCTGATGTAACCTGGTATACTTAGAGCTGATGTAACCTGGTATACTTAGAGCTGATGTAACCTGGTATACTTAGAGCTGATGTAACCTGGTATACTTAGAGCTGATGTAACCTGGTATACTTAGAGCTGATGTAACCTGGTATACTTAGAGCTGATGTAACCTGTTATACTTAGAGCTGATTTAACCTGGTATACTTAGAGCTGATGTAACCTGGTATACTTAGAGCTGATGTAACCTTGTATCGTTAGAGCTGCTGTAACCTGATATACTTAGAGCTGATGTAACCTGGTATACTTAGAGCTGATGTAACCTGGTATACTTACAGCTGATGTAACCTGGTATACTTAGAGCTGATGTAACCTGGTATACTTAGAGCTGATGTAACCTGGTATACTTACAGCTGATGTAACCTGGTATACTTAGAGCTGATGTAACCTGGTATACTTAGAGCTGATGTAACCTGGTATACTTAGAGCTGCTGTAACTTGGTACACTTAGAGCTGATGTAACCTGGTATACTTAGAGATGATGTAACCTGGTATACTTAGAGCTGCTGTAACTTGGTACACTTAGAGCTGATGTAACCTGGTATACTTAGAGATGATGTAACCTGGTATACTTAAAGCTGCAGTAACCTGGTATACTTAGAGCTGATGTAACCTGGTATACTTAGAGCTGATGTAACCTGGTATACTTAGAGCTGATGTAGCCTGGTATACTTAGAGCTGATGTAACCTGGTATACTTAGAGCTGCTGTAACCTGGTATACTTAGAGCTGATGTAACCTGGTATACTTAGAGCTGATGTAACCTGGTACACTTAGAACTGATGTAACCTGGTATACTTAGAGCTGCTGTAACCTGGTATACTTAGAGCTGATGTAACCTGGTATACTTAGAGCTGCTGTAACCTGGTATACTTAGAGCTGATGTAACCTGGTATACTCAGAGCTGATGTAACCTGGTATACTTACAGCTGATGTAACCTGGTATACTTAGACCTGATGTAACCTGGTATACTTAGAGCTGATGTAACCTGGTATACTTAGAGCTGATGTAACCTGGTATACTTAGAGCTGATGTAACCTGGTATACTTAGAGCTGATGTAACCTGGTATACTTAGAGCTGATGTAACCTGGTACACTTAGAGCTGCTGTAACCTGGTATACTTAGAGATGATGTAACCTGGTATACTTAGAGCTGATGTAACCTGGTATACTTAGAGATGATGTAACCTGGTATACTTAGAGCTGCTGTAACCTGGTATACTTAGAGCTGCTGTAACCTGGTATACTTAGAGCTGATGTAACCTGGTATACTTAGAGCTGATGTAACCTGGTATACTTAGAGCTGATGTAACCTGGTACACTTAGAGCTGATGTAACCTGGTACACTTAAAGCTGCTGTAACCTGGTATACTTAGAGCTGATGTAACCTGGTATACTTAGAGTTGATGTAACCTGGTATACTTAGAGCTGATGTAACGTGTTATACTTAGAGCTGATGTAACCTGGTACACTTAGAGCTGATGTAACCTGGTATACTTAGAGCTGATGTAACCTGGTATACTTAGAGCTGATGTAACCTGGTATACTTAGAGCTGATGTAACCTGGTATACTTAGAGCTGATGTAACCTGGTATACTTACAGCTGATGTAACCTGGTATACTTAGAGCTGATGTAACCTGGTATACTTAGAGCTGCTGTAACCTGATATACTTAGAGCTGATGTAACCTGGTATACTTAGAGCTGATGTAACCTGGTATACTTAGAGCTGATGTAACCTGGTACACTTAGAGCTGATGTAACCTGGTATACTTAGAGCTGCTGTAACCTAGTATACTTAGAGCTGCTGTAACCTGGTATACTTAGAGCTGATGTAACCTGGTATACTTAGAGCTGATGTAACCTGGTATACTTAGAGCTGATGTAACCTGGTATACTTAGAGCTGATGTAACCTGGTATACTTAGAGCTGATGTAACCTGGTATACTTAGAGCTGATGTAACCTGGTATACTTAGAGCTGATGTAACCTGGTATACTTAGAGCTGATGTAACCTGTTATACTTAGAGCTGATGTAACCTGGTATACTTAGAGCTGATGTAACCTGGTATACTTAGAGCTGATGTAACCTTGTATACTTAGAGCTGCTGTAACCTGATATACTTAGAGCTGATGTAACCTGGTATACTTAGAGCTGATGTAACCTGGTATACTTACAGCTGATGTAACCTGGTATACTTAGAGCTGATGTAACCTGGTATACTTAGAGCTGATGTAACCTGGTATACTTACAGCTGATGTAACCTGGTATACTTAGAGCTGATGTAACCTGGTATACTTAGAGCTGATGTAACCTGGTATACTTAGAGCTGCTGTAACTTGGTACACTTAGAGCTGATGTAACCTGGTATACTTAGAGATGATGTAACCTGGTATACTTAAAGCTGCAGTAACCTGGTATACTTAGAGCTGATGTAACCTGGTATACTTAGAGCTGATGTAACCTGGTATACTTAGAGCTGATGTAGCCTGGTATACTTAGAGCTGATGTAACCTGGTACACTTAGAGCTGATGTAACCTGGTACACTTAGAGCTGATGTAACCTGGTATACTTAGAGCTGATGTAACCTGGTATACTTAGAGCTGATGTAACCTGGTATACTTAGACCTGATGTAACCTGGTATACTTAGAGCTGATGTAACCTGGTATACTTAGAGCTGATGTAACCTGGTACACTTAGAGCTGCTGTAACCTGGTACACTTAGAGCTGATGTAACCTGGTATACCTGGTCTCTTTAGTAAAGAAACCTTGTCTGTAATATGGATTCGGTAATGGATTTGTAATGCTGAGACCCTCCAGGTCTAGTGGTGTACAGATCAGTGACTGACAACCGCTGCCAGGAGTTTGCCCCACAGGCCCCAGTAATGACCCGACAGGGACATGATGGCATCACCTGCACAGCCTGTCCTATATATTCACCTGGAGTTCATCACAATATACAACGTTATGCTGCCAACTGCTGTGGAGGATGAAGAGCCTAGTGGTGCCAGGTCGGTGGCCGGGCAGGTGAATGTCATGCCGACAGCCGCGTCTGGATCCTGTCACAGGCCTGCAGATTATCGCACAGTCGTTGTTTAACCACCAAACATTGCGTTCAAAGGTGGTCTTAGGGGGTGGTCTTCTTAGAGAAGATGGCTGGTATGTGTCATGTATGATGAAACAGGAAATCTGGTCTTGTTGGCGAGTGGGGGTGGTCTTCTTAAGGGGGTTGTCTACTCGGCAGACTTCACTGTATTTTGGCTTCTTCTCTGGTTCCCACCATGTACCCTCGAGGCTGATTTGTTTCATATCCCGACCCTCGTTCATCTCACCTCACACTGACGATCATCTCTTCCTAATCTTTCCAAACATGTCAGGAGATAGGAGACGCCCCGGACTCTCTGTTATGTAAATGGCAGTCAGATAAAAATCTATGGTAACAAAACAGGATCGCAGTTGTGTTCCCCTTCCGGTCCCGCAATTCCCGCACTTTTTTTGAAATTCCCGCACTTTTCTGCAACATCACACGTGTCCGACATCTTATAAAAGGTAATATATCTTCATTTTTTGTATATATATGTTATTAGGGGGGGATTCTGTTTTACCCCCGAAACGCGTCGAGCCGCTTATTTATGAAATAAAGGAGGTGAGAGGAAGCTTGTTTGATCCGCGTGCGGTTCTCCATCCCTATTGCACAACCGCTTCTACAACTGCCCCAATACCACAGGCGGTCCCGGCCGGGGGGATGTCTTCACCACAGGGGCCTTGAGCTTATCCTGGTGAGGGGAGACACAGAGATATTTATTATAGTTATTTATTTTAATAATATGTTTTATCAGATTTTACTATTTACCCATCTATCTGCCTAGATAATCTTTCCACCATTAGTTCCTTCCAATTCCTTGCTTCATGTCTACGATTGGCGCTCACTAGTGGTCGTTTTGTTACCATTGATTTTTATTTGACTTTATGAAAACGTGTTGATTCCGATACCAGTAGCCACTGAGCAGCCGACCCTGGTATCTATATACTCCATATGTAATCTATCCCTCCCTTATGTATAGTCCCATCCTGGTCTCCATTTCACACTTCTCCTCCACATACGTTTAACGGTTCTTTCATCTTTATATGTAACCACCCCACTGCGCCAAACGTTTACATCTCATCGATAACCTGGGTGTAAATCCAAGTATCAAGTAGGTTATTTTAACCCCTCTTTTTTGAATTATCCTTTTTTATGTAAAGGGAAGTCTTGAGCTGTCAAGGTGACTGTTTCAAGTATTAACTAGAAGAATTCTGAGTTCAGCTCTGGAGTATAACACTGTAACTCAGGATCAGTACAGGATAAGTAATGTATGTACACAGTGACTGCACCAGCAGAATAGTGAGTGCAGCTCTGGAGTATAATACAGAATGTAACTCAGGATCAGTACAGGATAAGTAATGTATGTACACAGTGACTGCACCAGCAGAATAGAGAGTGCAGCTCTGGAGTATAATACAGGATGTAACTCAGGATCAGTACAGGATAAGTAATGTATGTACACAGTCATTGCACCAGCAGAATAGTGAGTGCAGCTCTGGAGTATAATACAGGATGTAACTCAGGATCAGTACAGGATAAGTAATGTATGTACACAGTGACTGCACCAGCAGAATAGCGAGTGCAGCTCTGGAGTATAATACAGGATGTAACTCAGGATCAGTACAGGATAAGTAATGTATGTACACAGTGACTGCACCAGCAGAATAGAGAGTGCAGCTCTGGAGTATAATACAGGATGTAACTCAGGATCAGTACAGGATAAGTAATGTATGTACACAGTCATTGCACCAGCAGAATAGTGAGTGCAGCTCTGGAGTATAATACAGGATGTAACTCAGGATCAGTACAGGATAAGTAATGTATGTACACAGTGACTGCACCAGCAGAATAGAGAGTGCAGCTCTGGAGTATAATACAGGATGTAACTCAGGATCAGTACAGGATAAGTAATGTATGTACACAGTCATTGCACCAGCAGAATAGTGAGTGCAGCTCTGGAGTATAATACAGGATGTAACTCAGGATCAGTACAGGATAAGTAATGTATGTACACAGTGACTGAACCAGCAGAATAGTGAGTGCAGCTCTGGAGTATAATACAGGATGTAACTCAGGATCAGTACAGGATAAGTAATGTATGTACACAGTGACTGCACCAGCAGAATAGTGAGTGCAGCTCTGGAGTATAATACAGTATGCAACTCAGGATCAGTACAGGATAAGTAATGTATGTACACAGTGACCTCACCAGCAGAATAGTGAGTGCAGCTCTGGAGTATAATACAGGATGTAACTCAGGATCAGTACAGGATAAGTAATGTATGTACACAGTGACTGCACCAGCAGAATAGTGAGTGCAGCTCTGGAGTATAATACAGAATTTAACTCAGGATCAGTACAGGATAAGTAATGTATGTACACAGTGACTGCACCAGCAGGATAGTGAGTGCAGCTCTGGAGTATAATACAGGATGTAACTGAGGGTCAGTACAGGATAAGTAATGTATGTACACAGTGACTCCACCAGCAGAATAGTGAGTGCAGCTCTGGAGTATAATACAGGTTGTAACTCAGGATCAGTACAGGATAAGTAATGTATGTACACAATGACTGCACCAGCAGAATAGTGAGTGCAGCTCTGCAGTATAATACTGGATGTAACTCAGGATCAGTACAGGATAAGTAATGTATGTACACAGTGACTGCACCAGCAGAAAAATGAGTGCAGCTTTGGAGTATAATACAGGATGTATCTCAGGATCAGCACAGGATAAGTAATGTATGTACACAGTGACTGCACCAGCAGAATAGTGAGTGCAGCTCTGGAGTATAATACAGGATGTAACTCAGGATCAGTGCAGGATAAGTAATGTATGTACACAGTGACTGCACCAGCAGAATAGTGAGCGCAGCTCTGGAGTATAATACAGGATGTAACTCAGGATCAGCACAGGATAAGTATTTTATGTACACAGTGACTGCACCAGCAGAATATTGAGTGCAGCTCTGGAGTATTATACAGGATGTAACTCAGGATCAGTACAGGATAAGTAATGTGTGTACACAGTGACTGCACCAGCAGAATAGTGAGTGCAGCTCTGGAGTATAATACAGGATGTAACTCAGGATCAGTACAGGATAAGTATTGTATGTACATAGTGACCTCACCAGCAGAATAGTGAGTACAGCTCTGGAGTATAATACAGGATGTAACTCAGGATCAGTGCAGGATGAGTAATGTATGTACACAGTGACTGCACCAGCAGAATAGTGAGTGCAGCTCTGGAGTATAATACAGGATGTAACTCAGGATCAGTACAGGATAAGTAATGTATGTACACAGTGACTGCACCAGCAGAATAGTGAGTGCAGCTCTGGAGTATAATACAGGATGTAACTCAGGATCAGTACAGGATAAGTAATGTATGTACACAGTGACTGCACCAGCAGAATAGTGAGTGCAGCTCTGGGGTATAATACAGGATGTAACTCAGGATCAGTACAGGATAAGTAATATATGTACACAGTGACTGCACCAGCAGAATAGTGAGTGCAGCTCTGGAGTATAATACAGGATGTAACTCAGGATCAGTGCAGGATTAATAATGTATGTACACATTGACTGCACCAGCAGAATAGTGAGCGCAGCTCTGGAGTATAATACAGGATGTAACTCAGGATCAGTACAGGATAAGTAATGTATGTACACAGTGACTGCACCAGCAGAATAGTGAGTGCAGCTCTGGAGTATAATACAGGATGTAACTCAGGATCAGTACAGGATAAGTAATGTATGTACACAGTGACTGCACCAGCAGAATAGTGAGTGCAGCTCTGGAGTATAATACAGGATGTAACTCAGGATCAGTACAGGATAAGTAATGTATGTACACAGTGACTGCACCAGCAGAATAGTGAGTGCAGCTCTGGAGTATAATACAGGATGTAACTCAGGATCAGTGCAGGATTAATAATGTATGTACACATTGACTGCACCAGCAGAATAGTGAGCGCAGCTCTGGAGTATAATACAGGATGTAACTCAGGATCAGTACAGGATAAGTAATGTATGTACACAGTGACTGCACCAGCAGAATAGTGAGTGCAGCTCTGGAGTATAATACAGGATGTAACTCAGGATCAGTACAGGATAAGTAATGTATGTACACAGTGACTGCACCAGCAGAATAGTGAGTGCAGCTCTGGAGTATAATACAGGATGTAACTCAGGATCAGTACAGGATAAGTAATGTATGTACACAGTGACTCCACCAGCAGAATAGTGAGTGCAGCTCTGGAGTATAATACAGGATGTAACTCAGGATCAGTACAGGATAAGTAATGTATGTACACAGTGACTGCACCAGCAGAATAGTGAGTGCAGCTCTGGAGTATAATACAGGATGTAACTCAGGTTCAGTACAGGATAAGTAATGTATGTACACATTGACTCCACCAGCAGAATAGTGAGTGCAGCTCTGGAGTATAATACAGGATGTAACTCAGGATCATTACAGGATAAGTAATGTATGTACACAGTGACTGCACCAGCAGAATAGTGAGTGCAGCTCTGGAGTATAATACAGGATGTAACTAAATGATTTTCCTATTTCATGACGTATAGTCATAGTTTTATTAAAGACACGGAGGCTTCGTATTGCTTTTTCCTTCTTTACTGACCACCAATAGCAGCAAAGAGAAAAAATTTACATACAAGGAACCATAGCAACCAATGTCCCTCCCCACTGGCCCCTATAATAGGCCGCTCTTCTTCTGTAACTTCCTCTTTCTTTGAACATTTGGTGCTGACATCCCGAACCTTCCAACGATAACTCTGAACTTTAACTGGAACGGAAAGTCCAAACGCCCATGAAGCGGAATCAACTAGCCAACGTGGCTACACTGTAGAACCCATCCACCGGTAACACGGCATCCTGCAACGGAAAGACTTCATCCTGGAAAATAAAACAGACCATAGGCCTAGGTGAAACAAAGATATGAGGACAGAACGTCCGCAAACCATCTACACCACTGACTCAACAGGAATAAAGACAGAGAACAATAAAAATTGTAACAAATAATATGCAATACAATGGCGATGAAACCACATTAGGACAACAAAACCTAAAATACAATAACTAAAACGGTTAATAATAATACTTAGAGGCAATGATACATGACCCCTGTAACAAAAACCGCGAGAAAAAACCCCCCAAGGGAGGGAATAGGGCGGGCAATACTCGCCTCCGTGTCTTTAATAAAACTATGACTTTACGTCATGAAATAGGAAAATCATTTAGTTTTACAGCAAGACATGGAGGCTTCGTATTGCAAGTTCAAAGCCCATCTATGATTGCAGTGAACAAATTAGATGGAGGCCGGAAATAGAACTCCCTGAACGTGGTAACCTCGGAGCCATAAGCCAGACGCATAACATCCCCTGATCTGGCCCCCAAAACCGCCCAGACGTTGGCAGAGGCCCCACACGCAGAATGGATCCTGAAGATAGACGTGTCAACACCGCCAATGACATTACCCATTAAAAGCCAGCGTACTAACGTAGGGCTAAAAAACCCGTCCAAAAAGATGACAAATAGGAACAAACAACCGAAAGCTGGCCGGAGACCGATGTGCCAGGGTCCTGGACTCGTATACCCAAAGGAACGCCACGGGACAAAAGACCAGGGAGGAATGAAAACTGGGGTAGGACACAAAACAATGCTAGTCTTGATGCGACGCGAAATGTTGCAAGTGACCCCCTCCGGGGTAAAGGAACATGCGTCGTAATCAAGGGCCCTCACCTCCGAGACCCTATTGCACGAAATAAGACAAAATAACGCCAGCAATTTAGCTGACAATTGCCTAAGTGTGAGTCAGCCACTGCAGGGATCCGTCGAGGAGAAGGGGATGGCGCAGACCCAGAGGGTTACGTAGGAGATCCAACCGGCTCGGAAGAAGGACAGGGATCTCCTTCCGAATTTACAAAAATGAAGGGAACCAGACCTGGGACCCCCAGAACGGAACCACCAGAACCAGATCCACCCGATGGCGGAGAACCTGCGTGAGTGTCCTCGGGGTCATCGAGAATGGAGGAAACATGTACAGGCGGGACACCGACCAGTCCTGGAGGAATGCATCCGTCGCCATCGCCTTCGGGTCCGGACGTCCGCTGAAGAACCGGGTGAGCTGACTGTTGAGTCGAGAGGCGAAGATCGACGGACATCGGACCCCATGAATCCGAAATCGCCGCGCACACCCCGCCAGGAGTTCCAACGCATTGATGTGTAGGAGGTATTCATCCGCCGACCACGGACCCCCAGTGGAGACCCCGTTGCAATGGACACCCCAGCCCCGGAGGCTCGCATCCGATTAGATTGTCAACTCCGGTAGAGATCCAAAGATCGCTCTGACATTCCACGCCTCTAGGTTGGCTATCCACCAACTCAACTCCTCCCGGGCTTCCGAAACCAGAACCATCGCGTCCGCAAAGGAGGCACCGTACCGAAGATGGGCGATATTCGGTCGCAGGAGCGCCCGGTAATGCAGTGGGGCTGGGAACCCCGCCTGAAATGATGAGGCCAACAGGACCGAAATGCGGGCCAGGTGACGTAACGAGAGATGGGGAGCGAGGAGTGCATGTCTCAACTCCTAGCGGATCGTCCGCCACTTCGCCGCCGGCAGACTGAGGGACTCCGAGAGTGAATCCACCGTGAATCCTAAGGACTCCATCCTCTGGGCCGGAGCAAGGCAGGACTTCTCCCAGTTGAGGGGGAAACCGAGACCCGACAGTAGGTCCGCCATCCGACGTAGATGTTCCAGTGATCCCGCTATGGACTCGTGCATCAGAAGGGTGTCGTCCAGGTAGATGATGAGGCACACACCCCGAGTCCTCAACCACGACACGACCGGACGCAGCAACTTGGTGAAACACCAGAGAGCTGAAGACAGCCCGAACGGCAGACAGGTGAACCTCCAGACCTCTCCTTCCCACCTGAAACGAAGCAGGTCCCTGGAACGAGTGGCTACCGGGACCGTCAGGTAGGCATCCTTCAGGTCCAGTTTCACCATCCAGTCCCCAGGGACTAACAAGTCCCGCAGGAAATGGATCCCTTCCATTTTGAAGAGACGGTAACGAACTACCGCATTCAACGAGCGAAGGTTGATGACCAGTCTCATCTGCCCATCTTTCTTCTGCACGAGAAAGATATTGCTGATCACACCCGCCAATGCCGGGGGCGCCGGCTCTATTGCCAACGTCTGTCTGAGGGACTGCAATTCCGCGTCCACCAACGCACGATCCGTGCGTAATCGGGGAACGAGCGGAGGGGAAGGAATAAGATAATGGGACCCCGTGAGCTCTATGTGAAATCCCCTGACCGTGGTAAGCACCCATGGATCCGTGGTAATGAGGCTCCCAGCGTGGGAAAAAAGCAGGAGTCTGCCCCCTGCACAAGGTATCATAGAATCCCCAAACCGGGGAGCACTTACCCAATGGTCTGCGAATGTTCGGGTTGCCCCGGAAGGAGCGAGAACGCCATTGATGTCCTCTTGTGGCGAAGAACGGAGTTGCGTTGCCTTGGTCCTGGAACTGAGGACGATGTCCACCGGAACCTCTGTATGCTCCACGGGTCTGGAAATTTGCACGGCCGGACAGGCGGCCCCTACCACTGCCGGCCCGATGAGAGGCCCGTCCCTGGAAGACCCTGCGCATGGATGCTTGGGCCTTGTCCAGCGCCGTAAAAGTGCCCACGAACCGGCTCATGTCCTTGATGAAGGACTCGCCGAAGAGGAGGCCCTGGGCGTCCTTCCCTGCCTCAGTGAGCGCCAAATTGGCCAATTTGGGGTCTATCTTAAATAAGATAGCCTTGCGCCTCTCAATCGCCACGGCCGTATTGGCGTTGCCAGTAAGGCATATGGCCCTCTGGGCCCATCCCCTCAATTCCACCGGGTCAATTGGGGTACCCTCAAACCTAGCCGCCTCGGCCATCTCCAAAATCCTGGTCAATGGACCAAACACGTCTAAAATCTTGTCCTGGCAGCTGCGGAGCACTGAATCCAGGCCCTTTTTAGGGTTCCAACCCGTTTTGGCTAGGAACTGCGACATCTTGGGGTCCACCAACGGGGTGTCACACACCTTATTGGGGACCACTGGCCGGGGACACTCGGACCTAAGTTTATTGCGTGACTCGCGGCTAAGCGAGTGACGCACCCAGTGCTCCAAATACGCTCCCACATGAGGGGAGGGAAGCCATTCCGCCGAACGAGGGTGATGTAGCGACTCGGGGTCGAACATCGGTTCGCCCGAATCATCCAACACGACCTCAGAACGGGTAGCGGTGGAAGTCGACGCCACTTCCTTGGCAGAGGAGGCCGCCGCAGCGGAGGTCGAGGGGCCCTGAACTGGGGCGGCGAGATCCTCCTCTGTGCCGTAATCCAAATCCGCTAACGCCTCCTCGTCTGAAGCTTGATCCGAGTCAGACACTTCCGGTGATTGCGCTCTAGCGCATTTCCATGTCCGCGCCCGTTCTGCCTGGCGGGAAGAGGCCCTTTTCCGTGAGCTAAGCACGGTTTCTGGGGTGGCAAGATGCGCACCAGTCAAATTCCCCTGTGATACAGGGGGTTCAATAGAGGTAGGCTGCGGTACGGCAATGGGGACTTGCAAGGGAGCACTAGCGGGACGTGCGGACATAGCCTGAGCAATAGTCTGTGACAAAACTGACGACATGGAGCCCATGGCTGCCACAATCGCGTCAGACACTGATCGTTGCAGGGCAAGTGCCTGCGCATCAGTCTCAGTGGGGTGAAGTCCCACCGGGGAGGATGGGGGGCGACTGGAAGTAGGGGGTGGAGTAGGAGCAGACATATCTAAGCTGATGCCTAAATGGGGCAGCGCTGGGACAACTAATAAATCAGGGGACAAAGCCGAGGTCACCTGAGACGTTAGGAGCAAGGGAGCAGGAGCCGCCGACCGTGCAGGGAGCCGGAACGAGTGACCGGAAGCAGGAAACGCAGAAGATCTGCCCCCAGAAGCCCGCGAAATGCGGTCGCCCTCACTAAGATGGCCGCCGAGATCTCGCGAGATCTCGCGGCCGGCCGATCACAGAGGGCTTCCAAGATGGCCGCCGAGATCTCGCGAGATCTCGCGGCCACCCGGATCGGAGAAGCGCCGGGAGTGGCGCCGCCGAAATCGAGAGGGAGGGCCCGCCCCCCAACCTCCGGGCAGTGCGGACGCAAGCGAAAGGTAGAAATGCCAATGGGGGATGGGGGAAGACCAGAGGAGCGCAAAGCCATATTCAAGGCAAGCCCAGAATGAACCTGTAAACCGGTGGGGGGGGGGAGGGGAGGGGGGAGAGCCCTAATGGCGCCGAATGAATATCCCCAAAGCGCGGGGATAAGCGCAGCGATACCAAACCCCCCACCTGCAACGCAAGATGCAAACGCAAGTGGAGCGCTGAGCAGCAAACAGGGTTAGTCACCCTGTGTACGCAGCTCAAAACCAAAAGAGACACCAACACAATAGCTAAAAACAGCAGAGAATAAAGGATGTACTTAGCTTGGCAGCAGCAAAGAAAGAGGAAGTTACAGAGGAAGAGCGGCCTATTATAGGGGCCAGTGGGGAGGGACCTTGGTTGCTATGGTTCCTTGTATGTAAATTTTTTCTCTTTGCTGCTATTGGTGGTCAGTAAAGAAGGAGAAAGCAATACGAAGCCTCCGTGTCTTGCTGTAAAACTCAGGATCAGTACAGGATAAGTAATGTATGTACACAGTGACTGCACCAGCAGAATAGTGAGTGCAGCTCTGGAGTATAATACAGGATGTAACTCAGAATCAGTACAGGATAAGTAATGTATGTACACAGTGACTGCACCAGCAGAATAGTGAGTGCAGCTCTGGAGTATAATACAGGATGTAACTCAGGATCAGTACAGGATAAGTAATGTATGTACACAGTGACTGCACCAGCAGAATAGAGAGTGCAGCTCTGGAGTATAATACAGGATGTAACTCAGGATCAGTGCAGGATAAGTAATGTATGTACACAGTGACTGCACCAGCAGAATAGTGAGTGCAGCTCTGGAGTATAATACAGGATGTAACTCAGGATCAGTACAGGATAAGTAATATATGTTCACAGTGACTGCACCAGCAGAATAGTGAGTGCAGCTCTGGAGTATAATACAGGATGTAACTCAGGATCAGTACAGGATAAGTAATATATGTACACAGTGACTGCACCAGCAGAATAGTGAGTGCAGCTCTGGAGTATAATACAGGATGTAACTCAGGATCAGTACAGGATAAGTAATGTATGTACACAGTGACTGCACCAGCAGAATAGTGAGTGCAGCTCTGGAGTATAATACAGGATGTAACTTAGGATCAGTACAGGATAAGTAATGTAATGTATGTACACAGTGACTGCACCAGCAGAATAGTGAGTGCAGCTCTGGAGTATAATACAGGATGTAACTCAGGATCAGTACAGGATAAGTAATGTATGTACACAGTGACTGCACCAGCAGAATAGTGAGTGCAGCTCTGGAGTATAATACAGGATGTAACTCAGGATCAGTACAGGATAAGTAATGTATGTACACAGTGACTGTACCAGCAGAATAATGAGTGCAGCTCTGGAGTATGATACAGGATGTAACTCAGGATCAGTACAGGATAAGTAATGTATGTACACAGTGACTGCACCAGCAGAATAGAGAGTGCAGCTCTGGAGTATAATACAGGATGTAACTCAAGATCAGTGCAGGATAAGTAATGTATGTACACAGTGACTGCACCAGCAGAATAGTGAGTGCAGCTCTGGAGTATAATACAGGATGTAACTCAGGATCAGTACAGGATAAGTAATGTATGTACACAGTGACTGCACCAGCAGAATAGAGAGTGCAGCTTTGGAGTATAATACAGGATGTAACTCAAGATCAGTACAGGATAAGTAATGTATGTACACAGAGACTGCACCAGCAGAATAGTGAGTGCAGCTCTGGAGTATAATATAGGATGTAACTCAAGATCAGTGCAGGATAAGTAATGTATGTACACAGTGACTGCACCAGCAGAATAGTGAGTGCAGCTCTGGAGTATAATACAGGATGTAACTCAGGATCAGTACAGGATAAGTAATGTATGTACACAGTGACTGCACCAGCAGAATAGTGAGTGCAGCTCTGGAGTATAATACAGGATGTAACTCAGGATCAGTCCAGGATAACCAGTGAAATGTAGGAAGACAGTGACTCAACTAGTAAATGATAAAGTTATTGAATGATTAATTATTGAAAATCAGATAAAAGCAGAAAACAGTCAAAATGAGTGAATTTCCCCAGAGCAGATTCTCACTTCTGCTTACTAGTCCTTCTAGGTGATCTTGGCTCAGATGCACCAGGGATGTGATGTGGTAACTTTTCTTTGGCGATTACTAATGTATGGGTGCTTCAGTCCGTACACAGCGCTTGGCTTCTGGGTTTTAAGTTTGATCAAAGTGAGAGTTCCGACTACGGGGAGCGAGCGGAATGAGAGCATCTCTCAGACACTGACGCGTGATGTAGAGTTCACTGTGGGGACATTTCCATCCCGTTTCATTGAAGTTCTTCATGGACAAACCCTGGAGCTATGATAAATAGAGCGGTCAGACACACGGAGGTGGCGGACTGCGGCTCACCACCGGCAGACAAATGACTAATCCAGTCCAGAGAACGCTCCACAGGAGAGATAATGGGGAGACTGGTGGAGGAGCACTGCTGCCTATGATTCCATTATGTGAAGTGGTGGTTTTGTTGTCACGTTGTACATTATATATTTTTTTCTTCTGAAAATATAAAAGCAAAACATCCTCCTGCAGTTCAGTGTATATATTATAAGCGTGCGTCCCCCGACTGTGACTGATGACAAGGCTCCATTCATTCCTAGACGTCACATCGCTGGAGTGTCTGACTGTAGATGATGCCGGGATCTTGATTTCCCAGCGGCCTCCCTGCTCTAGATGAAGACCAGTTCTGAATGAAAATATGAGGGAACTGTACATGATCAGGGGCCCAGAAACTGCACATCAGAACCAGACTTTATAGAAGAGGAAGGATTAACATCCGATGGCCGGACCTCACTCACATGTTTCATTTATATACCTGACCTATAGACACATCACTCATCAGCTTCATCCTATCAGTGTCTGACCTATAGACACATCACTTATCAGCTTCATCCTATCAGTATCTGACCTATAGACACATCACTCATCAGCTTCATCCTATCAGTATCTGATCTATAGACACATCACTCATCAGCTTCATCCTATCAGTATCTGACCTATAGACACATCACTCATCAGCTTCATCCTATCAGTATCTGACCTATAGACACATCACTCATCAGCTTCATCCTATCAGTATCTGATCTATAGACACATCACTCATCAGCTTCATCCTATCAGTATCTGACCTATAGACACATCACTTATCAGCTTCATCCTATCAGTATCTGACCTATAGACACATCACTCATCAGCTTCATCCTATCAGTATCTGACCTATAGACACATCACTCATCAGCTTCATCCTATCAGTGTCTGACCTATAGACACATCACTTATCAGCTTCATCCTATCAGTATCTGACCTATAGACACATCACTTATCAGCTTCATCCTATCAGTATCTGACCTATAGACACATCACTTATCAGCTTCATCCTATCAGTATCTGACCTATAGACACATCACTCATCAGCTTCATCCTATCAGTATCTGACCTATAGACACATCACTTATCAGCTTCATCCTATCAGTATCTGACCTATAGACACATCACTCATCAGCTTCATCCTATCAGTATCTGACCTATAGACACATCACTCATCAGCTTCATCCTATCAGTATCTGACCTATAGACACATCACTTATCAGCTTCATCCTATCAGTATCTGACCTATAGACACATCACTCATCAGCTTCATCCTATCAGTATCTGACCTATAGACACATCACTTATCAGCTTCATCCTATCAGTATCTGACCTATAGACATCACTCATCAGCTTCATCCTATCAGTATCTGACCTATAGACACATCACTTATCAGCTTCATCCTATCAGTATCTGACCTATAGACACATCACTTATCACCTTCATCCTATCAGTATCTGACCTATAGACACATCACTCATCAGCTTCATCCTATCAGTATCTGACCTATAGACACATCACTCATCAGCTTCATCCTATCAGTATCTGACCTATAGACACATCACTTATCAGCTTCATCCTATCAGTATCTGACCTATAGACACATCACTTATCAGCTTCATCCTATCAGTATCTGACCTATAGACACATCACTCATCAGCTTCATCCTATCAGTATCTGACCTCTAGACACATCACTCATCAGCTTCATCCTATCAGTATCTGACCTATAGACACATCACTCATCAGCTTCATCCTATCAGTATCTGACCTATAGACACATCACTTATCAGCTTCATCCTATCAGTATCTGACCTATAGACACATCACTTATCAGCTTTATCCTATCAGTATCTGACCTATAGACACATCACTTATCAGCTTCATCCTATCAGTATCTGACCTATAGACACATCACTTATCAGCTTCATCCTATCAGTATCTGACCTATAGACACATCACTTATCAGCTTCATCCTATCAGTATCTGACCTATAGACACATCACTTATCAGCTTCATCCTATCAGTATCTGACCTATAGACACATCACTTATCAGCTTCATCCTATCAGTATCTGACCTATAGACACATCACTTATCAGCTTCATCCTATCAGTATCTGACCTATAGACACACATCACTTATCAGCTTCATCCTATCAGTATCTGACCTATAGACACATCACTTATCAGCTTCATCCTATCAGTATCTGACCTATAGACACATCACTTATCAGCTTCATCCTATCAGTATCTGACCTATAGACACATCACTTATCAGCTTCATCCTATCAGTATCTGACCTATAGACACATCACTCATCAGCTTCATCCTATCAGTATCTGACCTATAGACACATCACTTATCAGCTTCATCCTATCAGTATCTGACCTCTAGACACATCACTCATCAGCTTCATCCTATCAGTATCTGACCTCTAGACACATCACTCATCAGCTTCATCCTATCAGTATCTGACCTATAGACACATCACTTATCAGCTTCATCCTATCAGTATCTGACCTATAGACACATCACTTATCAGCTTCATCCTATCAGTATCTGACCTATAGACAGATCACTTATCAGCTTCATCCTATCAGTATCTGACCTATAGACACATCACTTATCAGCTTCATCCTATCAGTATCTGACCTATAGACACATCACTTATCAGCTTCATCCTATCAGTATCTGACCTATAGACACATCACTCATCAGCTTCATCCTATCAGTATCTGACCTATAGACACATCACTTATCAGCTTCATCCTATCAGTATCTGACCTATAGACACATCACTTATCAGCTTCATCCTATCAGTATCTGACCTATAGACACATCACTTATCAGCTTCATCCTATCAGTATCTGACCTATAGATACATCACTCATCAGCTTCATCCTATCAGTATCTGACCTATAGACACATCACTTATCAGCTTCATCCTATCAGTATCTGACCTATAGACACATCACTCATCAGCTTCATCCTATCAGTATCTGACCTATAGACACATCACTTATCAGCTTCATCCTATCAGTATCTGACCTATAGACACATCACTTATCAGCTTCATCCTATCAGTATCTGACCTATAGATACATCACTTATCAGCTTCATCCTATCAGTATCTGACCTATAGACACATCACTTATCAGCTTCATCCTATCAGTATCTGACCTATAGACATATCACTTATCAGCTTCATCCTATCAGTATCTGACCTATAGACACATCACTCATCAGCTTCATCCTATCAGTATCTGACCTATAGACAGATCACTTATCAGCTTCATCCTATCAGTATCTGACCTATAGACACATCACTCATCAGCTTCATCCTATCAGTATCTGACCTATAGACACATCACTTATCAGCTTCATCCTATCAGTATCTGACCTATAGACTCATCACTTATCAGCTTCATCCTATCAGTATCTGACCTATAGACTCATCACTTCTCAGCTTCATCCTATCAGTATCTGACCTATAGACAGATCACTTATCAGCTTCATCCTATCAGTATCTGACCTATAGACAGATCACTTATCAGCTTCATCCTATCAGTATCTGACCTATAGACTCATCACTTATCAGCTTCATCCTATCAGTATCTGACCTATAGACACATCACTCATCAGCTTCATCCTATCAGTATCTGACCTATAGACAGATCACTTATCAGCTTCATCCTATCAGTATCTGACCTATAGACACATCACTCATCAGCTTCATCCTATCAGTATCTGACCTATAGACACATCACTTATCAGCTTCATCCTATCAGTATCTGACCTATAGACTCATCACTTATCAGCTTCATCCTATCAGTATCTGACCTATAGACACATCACTTATCAGCTTCATCCTATCAGTATCTGATCTATAGACACATCACTCATCAGCTTCATCCTATCAGTATCTGACCTATAGACACATCACTTCTCAGCTTCATCCTATCAGTATCTGACCTATAGACACATCACTTATCAGCTTCATCCTATCAGTATCTGACCTATAGACACACATCACTCATCAGCTTCATCCTATCAGTATCTGACCTATAGACACATCACTTATCAGCTTCATCCTATCAGTATCTGACCTATAGACACATCACTCATCAGCTTCATCCTATCAGTATCTGACCTATAGACACATCACTTATCAGCTTCATCCTATCTGTATCTGACCTATAGACACATCACTCATCAGCTTCATCCTATCAGTATCTGACCTATAGACACATCACTTATCAGCTTCATCCTATCTGTATCTGACCTATAGACACATCACTCATCAGCTTCATCCTATCAGTATCTGACCTATAGACACATATCACTTATCAGCTTCATCCTATCAGTATCTGACCTATAGACACATCACTTATCAGCTTCATCCTATCAGTATCTGACCTCTAGACACATCACTTATCAGCTTCATCCTATCAGTATCTGACCTCTAGACACATCACTTATCAGCTTCATCCTATCAGTATCTGACCTATAGACACATCACTTATCAGCTTCATCCTATCAGTATCTGACCTATAGACACATCACTTATCAGCTTCATCCTATTAGTGTCTGACCTATAGACACATCACTTATCAGCTTCATCCTATCAGTATCTGACCTACAGACACATCACTTATCACCTTCATCCTATCAGTATCTGACCTATAGACTCATCACTTATCAGCTTCATCCTATCAGTATCTGACCTATAGACACACATCACTTATCAGCTTCATCCTATCAGTATCTGACCTATAGACACATCACTTATCAGCTTCATCCTATCAGTATCTGACCTATAGACACATCACTTATCAGCTTCATCCTATCAGTGTCTGACCTATAGACACATCACTCATCAGCTTCATCCTATCAGTATCTGACCTATAGACACATCACTTATCAGCTTCATCCTATCAGTATCTGACCTATAGACTCATCACTTATCAGCTTCATCCTATCAGTATCTGACCTATAGACACATCACTTATCAGCTTCATCCTATCAGTATCTGATCTATAGACACATCACTCATCAGCTTCATCCTATCAGTATCTGACCTATAGACACATCACTTCTCAGCTTCATCCTATCAGTATCTGACCTATAGACACATCACTTATCAGCTTCATCCTATCAGTATCTGACCTATAGACACACATCACTCATCAGCTTCATCCTATCAGTATCTGACCTATAGACACATCACTTATCAGCTTCATCCTATCAGTATCTGACCTATAGACACATCACTCATCAGCTTCATCCTATCAGTATCTGACCTATAGACACATCACTTATCAGCTTCATCCTATCTGTATCTGACCTATAGACACATCACTCATCAGCTTCATCCTATCAGTATCTGACCTATAGACACATCACTTATCAGCTTCATCCTATCTGTATCTGACCTATAGACACATCACTCATCAGCTTCATCCTATCAGTATCTGACCTATAGACACATATCACTTATCAGCTTCATCCTATCAGTATCTGACCTATAGACACATCACTTATCAGCTTCATCCTATCAGTATCTGACCTCTAGACACATCACTTATCAGCTTCATCCTATCAGTATCTGACCTCTAGACACATCACTTATCAGCTTCATCCTATCAGTATCTGACCTATAGACACATCACTTATCAGCTTCATCCTATCAGTATCTGACCTATAGACACATCACTTATCAGCTTCATCCTATTAGTGTCTGACCTATAGACACATCACTTATCAGCTTCATCCTATCAGTATCTGACCTACAGACACATCACTTATCACCTTCATCCTATCAGTATCTGACCTATAGACTCATCACTTATCAGCTTCATCCTATCAGTATCTGACCTATAGACACACATCACTTATCAGCTTCATCCTATCAGTGTCTGACCTATAGACACATCACTTATCAGCTTCATCCTAACAATATCTGACCTATAGACATATCACTTATCAGCTTCATCCTATCAGTATCTGACCTATAGACACATCACTTATCAGCTTCATCCTATCAGTATCTGACCTATAGACCCGTCACTTATCAGCTTCATCCTATCAGTATCTGATCTATTAATATACATCAGTTTTCAGAGTCATCGTGTAGTTTAGGTTTTCCATCTTGTCCTTAGGAGTCTTGTCCATCTGTTACTTCTGACCCAGAAACAGAATACAGGAGGTTTGTCATTTTTCTTAGTGATGAGTAAAACGCATCTGGCAGATATTGTATTCAGTCTTGTGGGGAGGAGTTTTGTGTGCCCCCAACTATTGGGCCCCTCAGCTTTGTGACTCAGTTAATTGTGTTTAGTGGAATATTGCAATAACCATTATGTTTCTGGCACTAAAAACCTACAGGCACGTCTGATTATTGATGGGGTGTTTGTTCTCTAATGGAATATCTCACACTATACTGTAGATGAGATTGCCGCGCTGATACATGATAGCGACAGCTTGGTAATTCTGTCCCCATCGTGTTACCAAGAGTTTATTACAGAGCAGTGAAGCTGAACCAGGGCTGCTGTAATAATAGGATTTCTTAGTGGACGAACCTTGGTAATTGATAATTTGAGCTTCCATTAAGAAAATGCTGGGTGGGTGGATTAATACTGAGCGGACAGTTTAATAGGATATACAGATAGAAGAAGTGAGGGGAGCAGGCGAACAGTCATTTAAAATACGGTGGACTTCTCTGATAGCACTGCAGACCTTCACCTCCCAACGTCATCATACATACAGGGTCTTCTGGAGGACCCCTGCATCTTCTGCTCTTGTTAGGATGGGAATGGATGTCATCTCTATAATCTAAGACATTGTTCTGGAGTTTAAGGGGGAAATTTTGTGAAAAAATAAAAATAACATTTATTTAAATCTCCTAATAACACAATAACCTTTGCATGCATATCCCTTCCTACAGGCATGAGGTTGCCCTGATAAATAATCTCTACAAGCATAGCACATCCTACAGCCATGAGATCCCCCTAATATATAATCTCTGTAAGCATAGCCCTTCATACCTGCTTGAGGTTACATAGTTTCATAGTTAATACGGTTAAAAAAAGACTCGTCCATCAAGTTCAACCAAGGGATCGGTGGGATCTCGAATCCCAGAAGGAAGTGAGACTCAGATTTCTACACATTTTCAGAAGCATTAATGTCTTTTACTTTCAAGAATTGATCTAAACCTTTTTTTAAACTGTCCATTTTTCCTGCTGTGACCACGTCCTGAGGAAGTCTAGTCCTCAGATATACAGTTCTTACAGTAAAGAAGCTTTGACGCTTCTGGAGACTGAACTTCTTCTTCTCCAGTCGGAGGCAGCGCCCCTTTGTCTTTTGAGGGCATTTTACATGGAACAGTTTTTTACCATATTTTTTGTATGGCCCATTTATATATTTGTACAGGTTAATCATGTCCCCCTTAGACGTCTCTTCTTAAGACTAAATAAATTCCATTCTTTTAATCTTTCTTCATAACTCAGACCTTCCAGGCCCCTTATCAGTTTAGTCGCTCTCCTCTGTACTCTCTCCAGCTCCAGGGCGTCCTTTCTATGGACTGGTGCCCAGAACTGAACTGCATATTCCAGATGAGGCCGCACCAACGCTTTGTAAAGTGGTAATATTACATCCCTGCCCCGCGAGTGCATGCCTCGTTTAATGCATGACAATATCCTGGTGGCCTTAGAAGCAGCTGATTGACATTGTGCTGTAATTTAATCTACCATCTACAAGGACACCCAAATCTTTCTCTATAAGTGACTCTCCCAGTGTTACATCCCCTAGGACATATGATGCATGGAGATTATTACTACCAAGATGCAGAACTTTACATTTATCCACATTGAACCTCATTTACCAAGTTGATGCCCAATCACTCAGAGAGTCCAAGTCAGCTTGTAGTTTATGGACATCTTCCATAGACTGCACAGTACTACACAGCTTAGTGTCATCTGCAGAAATAGAAATGGTGCTATTAATCCCATCCTCGATATCATTAATAAATAAATTAAATAACAGAGGACCCAGCACTGAACCTTGGGGTCACCACTTATAACCTGGAACCATTCTGAATAGGAATCATTGACCACAACTCTCTGGACTCGGTCCTTCAGACAGCTTTCAATCCAATTACTGACTATACTTTCCAAGCCTATAGACCTTACTTTACCTATTGAAAATCTATGAAGGACAGGATCAAAAGCCTCTGCAAAATCCAGGAACACTACATCGACAGCCGCCCCTCTGTCCAGGCTACTACTCACCTCACTACATCGACAGCCGCCCCTCTGTCCAGGCTACTACTCACCTCACTACATCGACAGCCGCCCCTCTGTCCAGGCTTCTACTTACCTCACTATATCCACAGCCGCCCCTCTGTCCAGGCTACTACTCACCTCACTATATCCACAGCCACCCCTCTGTCCAGGCTACTACTCACCTCACTACATCCACAGCCTCCCCTCTGTCCAGGCTTCTACTTACCTCACTACATCCACAGCCACCCCTCTGTCCAGGCTTCTACTTACCTCACTACATCCACAGCCACCCCTCTGTCCAGGCTTCTACTCACCTCACTACATCCACAGCCGCCCCTCTGTTCAGGCCTCTACTCACCTCACTACATCCACAGCCGCCCCTCTGTCCAGGCTTCTACTCGCCTCACTACATCCACAGCCGCCCCTCTGTCCAGTCTACTACTTACCTCACTACATCCACAGCCGCCCCTCTGTCCAGTCTACTACTCGCCTCACTACATCCACAGCCGCCCCTCTGTCCAGGCTTCTACTCGCCTCACTACATCCACAGCCGCCCCTCTGTCCAGGATACTACTCACCTCACTACATCCACAGCCGCCCCTCTGTCCAGGCCTCTACTCACCGCACTACATCCACAGCCGCCCCTCTGTCCAGGATACTACTCGCCTCACTACATCCACAGCTGCCCCTCTGTCCAGGATACTACTCACCTCACTACATCCACAGCCGCCCCTCTGTCCAGGCCTCTACTCACCGCACTACATCCACAGCCGCCCCTCTGTCCAGGATACTACTCGCCTCACTACATCCACAGCTGCCCCTCTGTCCAGGATACTACTCACCTCACTACATCCACAGCCGCCCCTCTGTCCAGGCCTCTACTCACCTCACTACATCCACAGCCGCCCCTCTGTCCAGGATACTACTCGCCTCACTATATCCACAGCCGCCCCTCTGTCCAGGATACTACTCGCCTCACTACATCCACAGCCGCCCCTCTGTCCAGGCCTCTACTCACCTCACTACATCCACAGCCGCCCCTCTGTCCAGGCCTCTACTCACCTCACTACATCCACAGCCGCCCCTCTGTCCAGGATTCTACTTACCTCACTAAATCCTCAGCCGCCCCTCTGTCCAGGATTCTACTTACCTCACTACATCCACAGCCGCCCCTCTGTCCAGGCTTCTACTCACCTCACTACATCCACAGCTGCCCCTCTGTCCAGGCTTCTACTCCCCTCACTACATCCACAGCCTCCCCTCTGTCCAGGCTTCTACTCACCTCACTACATCCACAGCCGCCCCTCTGTCCAGGCTACTACTCACCTCACTACATCCACAGCCGCCCCTCTGTCCAGGCTTCTACTCCCCTCACTACATCCACAGCCGCCCCTCTGTCCAGGCTTCTACTCACCTCACTACATCCACAGCTGCCCGTCTGTCCAGGCCTCTACTCACCTCACTACATCCGCAGCTGCCCCTCTGTCCAGGCTTCTACTCACCTCACTACATCCACAGCCGCCCCTCTATCTAGGCTTCTACTCACCTCACTACATCCACAGCCGCCCCTCTGTCCAGGCTACTACTTACCTCACTACATCCACAGCCGTTCCTCTGTCCAGGATTCTACTTACCTCACTACATCCACAGCCGCCCCTCTGTCCAGGCTTCTACTCACTTCTCTGCATCCACAGCCGCCCCTCTGTCCAGTCTACTACTTACCTCACTACATCCACAGCCGCCCCTCTGTCCAGGATTCTACTTACCTCACTACATCCACAGCCACCCCTCTGTCCAGGCTTCTACTCACTTCTCTACATCCACAGCCGCCCCTCTGTCCAGGCTTCTACTCACCTCCTCATAAAAAACAAATCAGCTTAGTCTGACAACTTCTGTCCTTGGTAAACCCATGTTGGTTGTCACTTATAATATTATTTTCAGTCACATACTCCTGTATATAGTCCCTTAAGATTCCTTCAAACATTTTTCCCACAACAACAGTTAGGGCCCTTTCACACAGGCAAGATTTCCGCGCGGATGCAATGCGTGAGGTGAACGCATTGCACCTGCACTGAATCCGAACCCATTCATTTCTATGGGGCTGTGCACATGAGCGGTGATTTTCACGCATCACTTGTACGTTGCGTGAAAATCGCATCATGCTCCTCTTTGTGCATTTTTCACGTAACGCAGGCCCCATAGAAATGAATAGGGTTGCGTGAAAATCTCAAGCATCCGCAAGCAAGTGCGGATGCGGTGCGATTTTCACGCACGGTTGCTAGGTGACGATCGGGATGGGGACCCGATCATTATTATTTTCCCTTATAACATGGTTATAAGGGAAAATAATAGCATTCTGAATACAGAATGCATAGTACAATAGGACTGGAGGGGTTAAAAAAAAAAATAATAATAATAATTTAACTCACCTTAATCCAATTGTTCGCGCAGCCGGCTTCTCTTCTGTCTTCTTTTGTGAAGAAAAGGACCTTTGATGACGTCACTACATTCATCACATGGTCCGTTACATGATCCATCACCATAGTGATGGATCATGTGACGGACCATGTGATGAGTGTAGTGACGTCATCAAAGGTCCTATTTCTCACAGAACAAGACAGAAGAGATGCCGGCTGCGCGAACAAGTGGATTAAGGTGAGTTAAATTATTTTTTTTATTTTTTTTAACCCCTCCAGCCCTATTGTACTATGCATTCTGTCTTAAGAATGCTATTATTTTCCCTTATAACCATGTTATGCCCTGAAATGCTGACCTCAACCCGGGGAAATTAGCCTTTCTGATATCCAGTGTCTTTGCTCGGCCTGACAGAGTTTGCTTCTTATAGTTTAGGGGGAATATAATTATATTGTGGTCACTATTACCTAGTGTTTCTCATACAGTAACATGTCCAACAAGCTCTGCATCATTAGAGATCACCAGGTCCAGCAGAGCATCGCGCCTAGTGGGGGCTTCTACAGACTGGCCCATAAAGTGGAATCTTCTCCCCTTTGCGGTTGAGGCAGAACCAGGACCCCGGTCAATGTTTGTTAAGTTAAGATCTCCCATTATGAGCACTGTAGCCGCCTGTGCAGCCGCCGCCGCTCTCTTTGGTTATACAGTTGAGCTTCCATCTCTCTGTGATGTTAGGGGATCTATAGATTACACCAGTATTATTTTTTCAGTCTTTCTATCCCTTTGAACTTCCCCCCCATACGGTTTCCACATCCTCACCCTCCGCACCCACCATTGCCTCTTTCACACTTGTCTTCCCTCCTCACATACAGGCACAGACGCCACCACCTTTTCTATTGACCCGGTCTCTCCTAAATAGTGTAAAACCCTGAATATTAACAGCCCAGTCATGCGAAGAGTCCAACCATGTCTCAGCCCCACCAACTACATCTAGGTGCTCCTCTAGTACCACAGCCTCCAGCTCCCCCATTTTTCTAGCTGGACTTCTGGGATTTGTGAAAATACTATTACATGTAAAGTGAATATCAGCGATTTTTGGGTTACCTTGGTTGATGTTTGTATGCAGTGATGGCCAGTTTCCCGTGTTCGCCCCGCGAACACATACGGGCTGCCATCTTAACTCACAAGTCCAGCGAGGCACAGGTAAGCCCTTAGCTGTGTCTGCGCCGCGAGGCGGTCTGAAACAAATGCGGTCACCGGGAGCAGGCAGTTCCGAGAACAGCCACCGGGGGCCTTCATTGGGCTGTTCTCGGAACTGCCTGCTCCCAGTGAGCGCATTTGTTTCAGACCGGCTCGCGGCGCAGGCACAGGTAAGGACTTACCTGTGCATCGCCGGACTTGTGATTTAAGATGGCAGCCCGCATGTGTTCGCGGGCAAACTGGCCATCACTATTTGTATGTAACATGTCCATGTTACCAGCAGTTCTATTTTTCATTGGTGTATAGTTCTGCCCAGTCTTCTCCCTACTTTCCTCACTAACCCCAGCCCCCACTAAATCCCCACTGTCCCCTCCTATATCCCACTCTCTATCTACACTATCTACCCCCTTATTAGTATGACCCGCCCCCCCTAGATCCCAGTATAAAAGCTCCTCCAGCCGTCTAACCAGTCTTTCCTCAGGGCAGTTGCTCCCTCCCCATTGAGGTGCAGCCGGTCCCTACTGTAGAGCCTGTCCCCGACAGAGAAGTCGGCCCAGTTCTCCATGAACCCAAACACTTCCTTCCTGCACCAGCTTATGAGCCACTTATTTACCCCCTAAGTTCCCTTGTCTCTCTGGTGACGCTCGTGGCACTGGTAGTATTTCTGAAAACACTACCTTGGAGGCCCTGGACTTGAGCTTCTCTCCGTTCCCTAAAATCATTTTGAAGGACCTTCCATCTCCCCCTGACTTTGTCATTGGTGCCGATGTGTACCCTGACCGCCGAGTCTTCCCCTGCCCCACCCAGCAATCTGTCATTCCGATCTGCAATATGCCGATCCTGCGCGCTGTGGCACTGTGCCTGGTGTGCTTTAAAGAGGAGGCAGTGCCATTTCAAGCACTGCAGCCCCTTCCAACACCTGATCCAGGGAGTCGGACCCCCACCAGTCTGATATTGATGACCTATCCTAAGAATATATTATCAGTATTTAATTCCAGAAATTCATTGTGCATCAGTGGTCCCCATATTACAGAGATGTCAGTGGTCACTATATTACAGTGATATCAGTGGTCACTATATTACAGTGATATCAGTGGTCACCATATTACAGTGATATCAGTGGTCACTATATTACAGAGATGTCAGTGGTCACTATATTACAGTGATATCAGTGGTCCCCATATTACAGAGATGTCAGTGGTCACTATATTACAGTGATATCAGTGGTCACTATATTACAGTGATATCAGTGGTCACCATATTACAGTGATATCAGTGGTCACTATATTACAGTGATAACCATATTACAGTGATATCAGTGGTAACCATATTACAGTGATATCAGTGGTCACCATATTACAGTGATATCAGTGGTCACTATATTACAGTGATGTCAGTGGTCACCATATTACAGTGATATCAGTGGTCACCATATTACAGTGATATCAGTGGTCACCATATTACAGAGATGTCAGTGGTCACTATATTACAGTGATATCAGTGGTCACCATATTACAGTGATATCAGTGGTCACCATATTACAGAGATGTCAGTGGTCACTATATTACAGTGATATCAGTGGTCACTATATTACAGTGATATCAGTGGTCACCATATTACAGTGATGTCAGTGGTCACCATATTACAGTGATATCAGTGGTCACCATATTACAGAGATGTCAGTGGTCACTATATTACAGTGATATCAGTGGTCACCATATTACAGTGATATCAGTGGTCACCATATTACAGAGATGTCAGTGGTCACCATATTACAGTGATATCAGTGATCACCATATTACAGAGATGTCAGTGGTCACTATATTACAGTGATATCAGTGGTCACCATATTACAGTGATAACCATATTACAGTGATATCAGTGGTCACCATATTACAGTGATATCAGTGGTCACCATATTACAGAGATGTCAGTGTTCACCACATTCCAATGATATCAGTGGTCACCATATTACAGTGATATCAGTGGTCACTATATTACAGTGATATCAGTGGTCACCATATTACAGTGATATCAGTGGTCACCATATTACAGTGATATCAGTGGTCACCATATTACAGTGATATCAGTGGTCACCATATTACAGTGATATCAGTGGTCACCATATTACAGAGATGTCAGTGGTCACCATATTACAGTGATGTCGGTGGTCACCATATTACAGAGATGTCAGTGGTCACCATATTACAGTGATATCAGTGGTCACCATATTACAGTGATATCAGTGGTCACCATATTACAGTGATATCAGTGGTCACCATATTACAGAGATGTCAGTGGTCACCATATTACAGTGATATCAGTGGTCACCATATTACAGAGATGTCAGTGGTCACCATATTACAGTGATGTCAGTGGTCACCATATTACAGAGATGTCAGTGGTTACCATATTACAGAGATGTCAGCGGTCACCATATTACAGAGATGTCAGTGGTCTCCATATTACAGAGATGTCAGTGGTCACCATATTACAGTGATGTCAGTGGTCACCATATTACAGTGATGTCAGTGGTCACCATATTACAGTGATGTCAGTGGTCACCATATTACAGAGATGTCAGTGGTCACCATATTACAGTGATGTCAGTGGTCACCATATTACAGAGATGTCAGTGGTCACCATGTTACAGAGATGTCAGTGGTCATCATATTACAGTGATATCAGTGGACACCATATTACAGTGATGTCAGTGGTCACCATATTACAGTGATATCAGTGGTCACCATATTACAGTGATATCAGTGGTCACCATATTACAGTGATGTCAGTGGTCACCATATTACAGTGATATCAGTGGTCACCATATTAAAGTGATGTAATACAGTGATATTACAAAGATATATGTTGTAGATCAGTCGGCACTGTGGATATGGCGTGGTGGTGCACGTGTCCTAGGACTGGTAAAGGACTGGCACTATCTCTTGAAGTCTTGCAAATATTTCTCTATTCTTTATTTCATAGCAGCGGAGAGAACCTACTGTGATTACACATTTTTCTCTTCCTTCTCCAGGGTGTTGACCAGGTGAGTAATTAGGGTGAGGCTGTCTAATTAGGAGAAGTTAAATATCCAGCCTTGAGGGCAGCTCAGTCCTTTGTATCCAGAGGAATAAAGCCGGCTGGTTTGAGAGCTGCACTTATACAAGCCGGCAAATAACGTGAGTTTGTCAGCGTTCGCGTGTTTGATTTCCAGTGTGTGTTTGTATTAGGGATCGACCGATACTGCCGATACCACCGATAATGCATAAGTCTCTGAGTCTGCCATGTCTTTCGGCTGCCAGTGCCAACTATCGCGGGAGTACCGGAGAGACTACGCGTGTGGGCGTGCCTGCCTGGAACGTCCCCAAACCGGACTCCGTAGGCGGCGCTAGTCGATGTGACTGACGTCATTGGAGGCGGGAAAGTGGTCAGTGTGGGGCAGAGTGGAGAAACCGAGGGCCTGCGAGATTAGTCCCTGTACACCTGTGCTACGGTAATAATAAATACGTGCGTCCGAGTAGATATACAGTGCGTTACCTACAACCTCATATTACACACCTTATATACCTCATAATATTATACACATAGTGTGTTACCTACGACATCATATTACACACCTTATATACCTCATATACTATTATACACATGGTGTGTTACCTACGACATCATATTACACACCTTATATACCTCATATACTATTATACACATGGTGTGTTACCTACAACCTCATATTACACACCTTATACCTCATAATATTATACATATACGGTTACAGTGTGTTTTATATATATATATACCTCAGCTCATATACTACCTCATACACTCCTTACATTCCTCACAAGCTTTTATTGTTATATATATTTATTTTATTTCCCCCTCGATTCCACATATTTCTTGCACGCTGCTCCCATAGCTGCGCCCTCTACCCTGGATACAGGATGAGATACAGCCTCTACCCTGGATACAGGATGAGATACAGCCTCTACCCTGGATACAGGATGAGATACTGCCTCTAGCCTGGATACAGGATGAGATACAGCCTCTAGCCTGGATACAGGATGAGATACTGCCTCTACCCTGGATACAGGATGAGATACTGCCTCTACCCTGGATACAAGATGAGATACAGCCTCTACCCTGGATACAGGATGAGATACGCCCTCTACCCTGGATACAAGATGAGATACAGCCTCTACCCTGGATACAGGATGAGATACAGCCTCTACCCTGGGTACAGGATGAGATACTGCCTCTAGCCTGGATACAGGATGAGATACAGCCTCTACCCTGGATACAGGATGAGATACTGCCTCTAGCCTGGATACAGGATGAGATACTGCCTCTACCCTGGATACAGGATGAGATACTGCCTCTACCCTGGATACAGGATGAGATATGGCCTCTAGCCTGGATACAGGATGAGATACTGCCTCTACCCTGGATACAGGATGAGATACAGCCTCTACCCTGGATACAGGATGAGATACTGCCTCTAGCCTGGATACAGGATGAGATACTGCCTCTACCCTGGATACAGGATGAGATACTGCCTCTACCCTGGATACAGGATGAGATACAGCCTCTACCATGGATACAAGATGAGATACTGCCTCTACCCTGGATACAAGATGAGATACGGCCTCTACCCTGGATACAGGATGAGATACAGCCTCTACCCTGGATACAGGATGAGATACTGCCTCTAGCCTGGATACAGGATGAGATACTGCCTCTAGCCTGGATACAGGATGATATACGGCCTCTACCATGGATACAAGATGAGATACTGCCTCTACCCTGGATACAAGATGAGATACGGCCTCTACCCTGGATACAGGATGAGATACAGCCTCTACCCTGGATACAGGATGAGATACTGCCTCTAGCCTGGATACAGGATGAGATACTGCCTCTAGCCTGGATACAGGATGATATACGGCCTCTACCCTGGATACAGGATGAGATACTGCCTCTAGCCTGGATACAGGATGAGATACTGCCTCTACCCTGGATACAGGATGAGATACTGCCTCTAGCCTGGATACAGGATGATATACGGCCTCTACCCTGGATACAAGATGAGATACTGCCTCTACCCTGGATACAAGATGAGATACTGCCTCTACCCTGGATACAGGATGAGATACAGCCTCTACCCTGGATACAAGATGAGATACTGCCTCTACCCTGGATACAAGATGAGATACGGCCTCTACCCTGGATACAAGATGAGATACAGCCTCTACCCTGGATACAGGATGAGATACTGCCTCTACCCTGGATACAGGATGAAATACTGCCTCTACCCTGGATACAAGATGAGATACTGCCTCTACCCTGGATACAAGATGAGATACTGCCTCTACCCTGGATACAAGATGAGATACTGCCTCTACCCTGGATACAGGATGAGATACTGCCTCTAGCCTGGATACAAGATGAGATACTGCCTATACCCTGGATACAAGATGAGATACTGCCTCTACCCTGGATACAAGATGAGATACTGCCTCTACCCTGAATACAAGATGAGATACTGCCTCTACCCTGAATACAAGATGAGATACTGCCTATACCCTGGATACAAGATGAGATACTGCCTCTACCCTGGATACAGGATGAAATACTGCCTTTACCCTGGATACAGGATGAGATACTGCCTCTAGCCTGGATACAGGATGAGATACTGCCTCTACCCTGGATACAGGATGAGATACAGCCTCTACCCTGGATACAGGATGAGATACGGCCTCTACCCTGGATACAGGATGAGATACGCCCTCTACCCTGGATACAGGATGAGATACTGCCTCTACCCTGGATACAGGATGAGATACTGCCTCTACCCTGGATACAGGATGAGATACGGCCTCTACCCTGGATACAGGATGAGATACGCCCTCTACCCTGGATACAGGATGAGATACTGCCTCTACCCTGGATACAGGATGAGATACGGCCTCTACCCTGGATACAAGATGAGATACTGCCTCTACCCTGGATACAAGATGAGATACTGCCTCTACCCTGGATACAGGATGAGATACTGCCTCTACCCTGGATACAAGATGAGATACTGCCTCTAGCCTGGATACAAGATGAGATACTGCCTCTACCCTGGATACAGGATGAGATACTGCCTCTACCCTGGATACAGGATAAGATACTGCCTCTACCCTGGATACAAGATGAGATACTGCCTCTACCCTGGATACAGGATAAGATACTGCCTCTACCCTGGATACAGGATAAGATACTGCCTCTAGCCTGGATACAAGATGAGATACTGCCTCTACCCTGGATACAGGATGAGATACTGCCTCTACCCTGGATACAGGATGAGATACTGCCTCTAGCCTGGATACAAGATGAGATACTGCCTCTACCCTGGATACAAGATGAGATACTGCCTCTAGTTTTGATACAAGATGAGATACTGCCTCTACCCTGGATACAGGATGAGATATGGCCTCTAGCCTGGATACAAGATGAGATACTGCCTCTACCCTGGATACAAGATGAGATACTGCCTCTAGCCTGGATACAAAATTAGATACAGCCTCTAGCCTGGATACAAGATGAGATACTGCCTCTACCCTGGATACAGGATGAGATACTGCCTCTAGTTTTGATACAAGATGAGATACTGCCTCTACCCTGGATACAGGATGAGATATGGCCTCTAGCCTGGATACAAGATGAGATACTGCCTCTACCCTGGATACAAGATGAGATACGGCCTCTACCCTGGATACAGGATTAGATACTGCCTCTAGCCTGGATACAGGATGAGATACGCCCTCTAGCCTGGATACAGGATGAGATACTATCTCTAACCTGGATACAAGATAAGATACGCCCTCTAGCCTGGATACAGGATGAGATACGGCCTCTAGCCTGGATACAAGATGAGATACGGCCTCTAGCCTGGATACAGGATGAGATAATGCCTCTAGCCTGGATACAGGATGAGATAGTTCTTCTAGCCTGGATAGAAGATGAGATACGGCCTTTAGCATGGATACAATATGATATATGACCTCTAACCTGGAAACAAGATGAGATACGGCTTCTAGCCTGAATAGAAGATGAGATATGGCCTCTAACCTGGAAACAAGATGAGATATGGCCTCTAGCCTGGATACAAGATGAGATACTGCCTCTAGCCTGGATACAGGATGAAATACAATGTCTAGTTTTGATACAAGATGAGATACACCCTCTAGTTTTGATACAAGATGAGATACACCCTCTAGCCTGGATACAAGATGAGATACACCCTCTAGCCTGGATACAAGATGAGATACCGCCTCTAGCCTGGATACAAGATGAGATACACCCTCTAGTTTTGATACAAGATGAGATACACCCTCTAGTTTTGATACAAGATGAGATACACCCTCTAGTTTTGATACAAGATGAGATACACCCTCTAGCCTGGATACAAGATGAGATACACACTCTAGCCTGGATACAAGATGAGATACACACTCTAGCCTGGATACAAGATGAGATACACCCTCTAGCCTGGATACAAGATGAGATACACCCTCTAGCCTGGATACAAGATGGAATATGTTTGGGCATGGAGGCATCCTGCGGTATTTGCCCACAGATGTTACAGCTGGGCCGGTAGATCCTGAACACTCGTAGGTTGGTGAAGCTTATGTCTCAGCTGGTCCCATAAATGCTCAATTTGTGGTAAATCTGGTGACCGGGCAGGAAAGGAAATGTAATCTGGAAGAGACATTCCAGGGAAACATAGTAACATAGTACATAAGGCCGAAAAAAGACATTTGTCCATCCAGTTCGGCCTGTTATCCTGCAAGTTGATCCAGAGGAAGGGAAAAAAAAACCCTGTGAGGTAGAAGCCAATTTTCTCCACTTTAGAGGAATAAAAAATTCCTTCCTGACTCCAATCAGAATAACTCCCTGGATCAACGACCCCTCTCTAGTAGCTATAGCCTGTAATATTATTACACTCCAGAAATACATCCAGGCCCCTCTTGAATTCCTTTATTGTACTCACCATCACCACCTCCTCAGGCAGAGAGTTCCATAGTCTCACTGCTCTTACCGTAAAGAGTCCATAGTCTCACTGCTCTTACCGTAAAGAGTCCATAGTCTCACTGCTCTTACCGTAAAGAATCCATAGTCTCACTGCTCTTACAGTATAGAGTCCATAGTCTCACCGCTCTTACAGTAAAGAGTCCATAGTCTCACTGCTCTTACACTATAGAGTCCATAGTCTCACTGCTCTTACAGTAAAGAGTCCATAGTCTCACTGCTCTTACCGTAAAGAGTCCATAGTCTCACTGCTCTTACAGTAAAGAGTCCATAGTCTCACTGCTCTTACAGTAAAGAGTCCATAGTCTCACTGCTCTTACCGTAAAGAGTCCATAGTCTCACTGCTCTTACAGTAAAGAGTCCATAGTCTCACTGCTCTTACAGTAAAGAGTCCATAGTCTCACTGCTCTTACCGTAAAGAGTCCATAGTCTCACTGCTCTTACAGTATAGAGTCCATAGTCTCAGTGCTCTTACAGTATAGAGTCCATAGTCTCACTGCTCTTACAGTATAGAGTCCATAGTCTCACTGCTCTTACAGTAAAGAGTCCATAGTCTCACTGCTCTTACAGTAAAGAGTACATAGTCTCACTGCTCTTACAGTAATAGTCCATAGTCTCACTGCTCTTACAGTACAGAGTCCATAGTCTCACTGTTCTTACAGTAAAGAGTCCATAGTCTCACTGCTCTTACAGTAAAGAGTCCATAGTCTCACTGCTCTTACAGTAAAGAATCCATAGTCTCACCGCTCTTACAGTAAAGAGTTCATAGTCTCACTGCTCTTACCGTAAAGAGTCCATAGTCTCACTGCTCTTACCGTAAAGAGTCCATAGTCTCACTGTTCTCACAGTAAAGAGTCCATAGTCTCACTGCTCTTACAGTAAAGAGTCCATAGTCTCACTGCTCTTACAGTAAAGAGTCCATAGTCTCACTGCTCTTACAGTAAAGAGTACATAGTCTCACTGCTCTTACAGTAAAGAGTCCATAGTCTCACTGTTCTTACAGTAAAGAGTCCATAGTCTCACTGCTCTTACAGTAAAGAATCCATAGTCTCACTGCTCTTACAGTAAAGAGTCCATAGTCTCACTGCTCTTACCGTAAAGAGTCCATAGTCTCACTGCTCTTACCGTAAAGAGTCCATAGTCTCACTGTTCTCACAGTAAAGAGTCCATAGTCTCACTGCTCTTACAGCAAAGAGTCCATAGTCTCACTGCTCTTACAGTAAAGAGTCCATAGTCTCACTGCTCTTACAGTAAAGAGTCCATAGTCTCACTGCTCTTACAGTAAAGAGTCCATAGTCTCACTGCTTTTACAGTAAAGAGTCCATAGTCTCACTGCTCTTACAGTAAAGAGTCCATAGTCTCACTGCTCTTACAGTATAGAGACCATAGTCTCACTGCTCTTACAGTATAGAGACCATAGTCTCACTGCTCTTACAGTAAAGAGTCCATAGTCTCACTGCTCTTACAGTAAAGAGTCCATAGTCTCACTGCTCTTACAGTATAGAGTCCATAGTCTCACTGTTCTCACAGTAAAGAGTCCATAGTCTCACTGCTCTTACAGCAAAGAGTCCATAGTCTCACTGCTCTTACAGTAAAGAGTCCATAGTCTCACTGCTCTTACAGTAAAGAGTCCATAGTCTCACTGCTCTTACAGTAAAGAGTCCATAGTCTCACTGCTCTTACAGTAAAGAGTCCATAGTCTCACTGCTCTTACAGTATAGAGACCATAGTCTCACTGCTCTTACAGTATAGAGACCATAGTCTCACTGCTCTTACAGTAAAGAGTCCATAGTCTCACTGCTCTTACAGTAAAGAGTCCATAGTCTCACTGCTCTTACAGTATAGAGTCCATAGTCTCACTGCTCTTACAGTAAAGAGTCCATAGTCTCACTGCTCTTACCGTAAAGAATCCATAGTCTCACTGCTCTTACAGTATAGAGTCCATAGTCTCACCGCTCTTACAGTAAAGAGTCCATAGTCTCACTGCTCTTACACTATAGAGTCCATAGTCTCACTGCTCTTACAGTAAAGAGTCCATAGTCTCACTGCTCTTACCGTAAAGAGTCCATAGTCTCACTGCTCTTACAGTAAAGAGTCCATAGTCTCACTGCTCTTACAGTATAGAGTCCATAGTCTCACTGCTCTTACAGTAAAGAGTCCATAGTCTCACTGCTCTTACAGTACAGAGGCCATAGTCTCACTGCTCTTACAGTATAGAGTCCATAGTCTCACTGCTCTTACAGTAAAGAGTACATAGTCTCACTGCTCTTACAGTAATAGTCCATAGTCTCACTGCTCTTACAGTACAGAGTCCATAGTCTCACTGTTCTTACAGTAAAGAGTCCATAGTCTCACTGCTCTTACAGTAAAGAATCCATAGTCTCACTGCTCTTACAGTAAAGAGTCCATAGTCTCACTGCTCTTACCGTAAAGAGTCCATAGTCTCACTGCTCTTACCGTAAAGAGTCCATAGTCTCACTGTTCTCACAGTAAAGAGTCCATAGTCTCACTGCTCTTACAGTAAGGAGTCCATAGTCTCACTGCTCTTACAGTAAAGAGTCCATAGTCTCACTGCTCTTACAGTAAAGAGTCCATAGTCTCACTGCTCTTACAGTAAAGAGACCATAGTCTCACTGCTCTTACAGTAAAGAGTCCATAGTCTCACTGCTCTTACAGTAAAGCGTCCATGGTCTCACTGCTCTTACAGTATAGAGTCCATAGTCTCACTGCTCTTACAGTACAGAGTCCATAGTCTCACTGCTCTTACAGTATAGAGACCATAGTCTCACTGCTCTTACAGTAAAGAGTCCATAGTCTCACTGCTCTTACAGTAAAGAGTCCATAGTCTCACTGCTCTTACAGTATAGAGTCCATAGTCTCACTGCTCTTACAGTACAGAGTCCATAGTCTCACTGCTCTTACAGTAAAGAGTCCATAGTCTCACTGCTCTTACAGTAAAGAGTCCATAGTCTCACTGCTCTTACAGTAAAGAGTCCATAGTCTCACTGCTCTTACAGTAAAGAGCCCATAGTCTCGCTGCTCTTACAGTAAAGAGTCCATAGTCTCACTGCTCTTACAGTAAAGAGTCCATAGTCTCACTGCTCTTACAGTAAAGAGTCCATAGTCTCACTGCTCTTACAGTATAGAGTCCATAGTCTCACTGCTCTTACAGTAAAGAGTCCATAGTCTCACTGCTCTTACAGTATAGAGTCCATAGTCTCACTGCTCTTACAGTAAAGAGTCCATAGTCTCACTGCTCTTACAGTATATAGTCCATAGTCTCACTGCTCTTACAGTAAAGAGTCCATAGTCTCACTGCTCTTACAGTATAGAGTCCATAGTCTCACTGCTCTTACAGTAGAGTCCATAGTCTCACTGCTCTTACAGTATAGAGTCCATAGTCTCACTGCTCTTACAGTAAAGAGTCCATAGTCTCACTGCTCTTACAGTAAAGAGTCCATAGTCTCACTGCTCTTACAGTAAAGAGTCCATAGTCTCACTGCTCTTACAGTAAAGAGTCCATAGTCTCACTGCTCTTACAGTAAAGAGTCCATAGTCTCACTGCTCTTACAGTAAAGAGTCCATAGTCTCACCGCTCTTACAGTAAAGAATCCTTTTCTATGTTTGTGTACAAACCTTCTTTCCTCCAGACGCAGAGGATGTCCCGTCGTCACAGTCCTGGAGATAAATAGATGATGGGAGTGATCTCTGTACTGACCCCTGATATATTTATACATAGTAATTAGATCTCCCCTCAGTCGTCTTTTTTCTAACGTGAATAACCCTAATTTTGATAATCTTTCAGGGTACTGTAGTTGCCCCATTCCAGTTATTACTTTAGTTGCCCTCCTCTGGACCCTCTCCAGCTCTGCTTTGTCTGCCTTGTTCACAGGAGCCCAGAACTGTACAAGGTCCTCCATGTGTGGTCTGACTAGTGATGTGTAAAGTGGTAGGACTATGTTCTCATCACCGCCATCTATGCCCCTTCTGATGCAACCCATTATCTTATTGGCCTTGGCAGCAGCTGCCTGACACTGGTTTTTGCAGCTTAGTTTGCTGTTTATTAAAATTCCTAGATCCTTTTCCATGTCAGTGTTACCCAGTGTTTTACCATTTAGTATGTACGGGTGACTTGCATTATTCCTTCCTATGTGCATAACTTTACATTTGTCAGTGTTAAACCTCATCTGCCCAAGCCTGCAATCTATCCAGATCCCTCTGTAGTAGTATACTGTCCTCTGTAGTATATATATACAGTATACTGTCCTCTGTAGTATGTATATACAGTATACTGTCCTCTGTAGTGTATATATACAGTATACTGTCCTCTGTAGTGTATATATACAGTATACTGTCCTCTGTAGTATATATACAGTATACTGTCCTCTGTAGTGTATATATACAGTATACTGTCCTCTGTAGTGTATATATACAGTATACTGTCCTCTGTAGTGTATATATACAGTATACTGTCCTCTAGTGTATATACAGTATACTGTCCTCTGTAGTGTATAGTCCTCTGTAGTATATATACAGTATAATGTCCTCTGTAGTATATATACAGTATACTGTCCTCTGTAGTATATATATATACAGTATACTGTCCTCTGTAGTATATATACAGTATACTGTCCTCTGTAGTATATATACAGTATACTGTCCTCTGTAGTATATCTACAGTATACTGTCCACTGTAGTATATATACACAGTGTACTGTCCTCTGTAGTATATATACAGTATACTGTCCTCTGTACTATATATACAGTATACTGTCCTCTGTAGTATATATATATATACAGTATACTGTCCTCTGTAGTATATATACAGTATACTGTCCTCTGTAGTATATATACAGTATACTGTCCTCTGTAGTATATATACAGTATACTGTCCTCTGTAGTATATATACAGTATACTGTCCTCTGTAGTATATATACAGTATACTGTCCTCTGTAGTATATATACAGTATACTGTCCTCTGTAGTATATATACAGTATACTGTCCTCTGTAGTATATATATATATACAGTATACTGTCCTCTGTAGTATATATACAGTATACTGTCCTCTGTAGTATATATATATATACAGTATACTGTCCTCTTCAGTGTTAATTACTTTACACAGTTTAGTGTCATCTGCGAAAATTTATATTTTACTGTGCAAGCCTTCTACAGGATTATTAATAAATATATTGAAGAAAATAGGGCCCAATACTGACCCCTGAGGTACCCCACTAGTGACAGTGACCCCTCCAGTACTGACCCCTGAGGTACCCCACTAGTGACGGTGACCCCTCCAGTACTGACCCCTGTGGTACCCCACTAGTGACCGTGACCCCTCCAGTACTGACCCCTGAGGTACCCCACTAGTGACAGTGACCCCTCCAGTACTGACCCCTGAGGTACCCCACTAGTGACAGTGACCCCTCCAGTACTGACCCCTGTGGTACCCTACTAGTGACAGTGACCCCTCCAGTACTGACCCCTGAGGTACTCCACTAGTGACAGTGACCTTTTCAGTACTGACCCCTGAGGTACCCCACTAGTGACAGTGACCCCTCCAGTACTGACCCCTGAGGTACCCCACTAGTGACAGTGATCTCTCCAGTACTGACCCCTGAGGTACCCCACTAGTGACAGTGATGCAATCTGAGTGTGTACCGTTAATAACCCCCTCTGTTTTCTATCCCTCAGCCAGTTACTTACCCACATACAGACGTTTTCTCCCAGTCCGAGCATTCTCATTTTATATACTAACCTTTTATGTGGTACAGTGTCAGATGCTTTGGAGAAGTCCAGATATACGACATCCATTGATTCGCCGCGGTCAAGTCTAGAACTTGCCTCCTCATAGAAACTGATTACATTAGTCTGACATGACCGATCCCTCACGAAGCCATGCTGATATGGCGGTATTTTCTTATTTCCGTTGAGATGCTCTAATATAGCATCTCTCAGAAAACCTTCAAACAGTTTACCCACAACAGATGTTACACTTACCGGCCTATAGTTTCCGGGCTCTGTTTTTGGACCCTTTTTGAATATTGGCACCACATCTGCCATGCGCCAATCCTGTGGGATTGGCTGAAAAATGCCAGCACTTGTCAGCCCTGCCATGAGAGGACCACATGCACATATCATTGAGCTGTTAGTGTCCCTCCTATCACTACTAGGGAGGACCGACTATCGTGTGTCATGGCAGTTGGTTTCAGTTGTCGGGGGCTGACACATACCAGCACTTTAATGAGCATCAGTATTTTCCTTCCCCGATCTCCTCACTGCCGCAGTCATTGAAATATCTTGCTTGCTCTGGGGTTACTATGGTAGCATCATGTGACCTCTTCTGTAAAGGCATTGCAGAATAGTGCAGGTCACATGACAGGAAGTCTGTGCAGAATTAGTCTGTAGATGGTACCATGGTGGCCAGTAGACCAACACAACATGGAGAATATTATTGTGTACAGTATATTTGGTAGTGCCCCAAACCGCACATGGGATTCAGGGTCTCCCTTGATCATTTCTGACCCCATCATGTTTGTGCCTCATTACTTCACGTAGAATATTCTAGATCTGATTTCTATAAGTCAGGGTACAGGGAAGCGTGTGATGTCACTGGCACGGTGGAGGCCTCAACCTGTGTTATTATATTTGAGTTGTCACATGATGCAACCGTGTCCACGCGTTTTGACCTCAGATCTGTATGTAGAATATGACAGCTATGAGCAGCAGGGATATTAAAGGATTATCGGCGGCACAGACAGAGGATTTGTCTCAGGATTAATAAAAGATACAACACAGGGAACAAATAACCAGAAGTGTGGATGGGGGCAAGCTCCACGAGGAGAAAGGGAACAGCTGAGAACCTAGACGGGGCCCCAGGGATACACCATAAGTGTGGACAGGGGTGAGCGCTACAAGGAAAGAGGGGGCAACAGAGAACCTAATCAGTGCCCCAGCGTATACACTACAAGTGTGGAGAGGGGCGAGCTCTACAAGGAAAGAGGGGGCAACAGCAAACCTAGATAGTGCCCCAGGGACACCATAAGTGTGTGGACAGGGGTGAGCGCTACAAGGAAAGGGGCAACAGAGAGAGCCTAGAAATGGTCATGGGGTATACACCACAAGTGTGGACGTGGGCAAGCGCCACAAGGAAAGAGGGGGCAACAGAGAGCTTAGAAATGGCCCCGGGGTATACACTACAAGTATGGATGGGGGCGAGCTCTACAAGGAAAGAGGGGGCAACAGAGAGCCTAGAAATGGCCCCGGGGTATACACTACAAGTATGGATGGGGGCGAGCTCTACAAGGAAAGAGGGGGCAACAGAGAGCCTAATCAGTGCCCCAGCGTATACACCACAAGTGTGGACGTAGGCAAGCGCCACAAGGAAAGAGGGGGCAACAGAGAGCTTAGAAATGGCCCCAGGGTATACACTACAAGTGTGGAGAGGGGCGAGCTCTACAAGGAAAGAGGGGGCAACAGCAAACCTAGATAGTGCCCCAGGGACACCATAAGTGTGGACAGGGGTGAGCGCTACAAGGAAAGAGGGGGCAACAGAGAGCTTAGAAATGGCCCCAGGGTATACACCACAAGTATGGAGAGGGGCGAGCTCTACAAGGAAAGAGGGGGCAACAGAAAGCCTAGAAATGGCCCCAGGGTATACACTACAAGTATGGATGGGGGCGAGCTCTACAAGGAAAGAGGGGGCAACAGAGAGCCTAATCAGTGCCCCAGCGTATACACCACAAGTGTGGAGAGGGGTGAGCGCTACAAGGAAAGAGGGGGCAACAGAGAGCTTAGAAAAGGGCTTCTTTACTAGAGGAACTAGCTGATGATCCGGCGTTGCTTTTTTTTTAATTTATTGCAATTTTATATAAAATAACAGTGACTTTCACAATGGCTACCCCTTTAACTGTGACCTCCCCTTTAACAGTGACTTCCATGGTGACCGCCCCTTTAACAGTGACTTTCACGGTGGCCGTCCTTTTAACAGTGACCGCCCCTTTAACAGTGACTTTCACATGGGCTGCCCCTTTAACAGTGAACTCCACGGTGCCCGCCCCTTTAACAGTGAACTCCACAGCGCCCGTCTGTTTAAGGCCCCATTCAAACATCCTCAATTTGCGGAACGGAATTGCGGACCACTTCCGGGTCCACCTTTCACGAAAAAAATAATTTGCGGACAAGAATAGTCATATTCTATTAGTGCCGGCGATGTGCGGTCCGCAAAATGCGGAATGCACATTGCCGGTGTCCGTGTTTTGCGGATCCGCAGATCTGTGGATCCGTAAAACACAGTATGGAGGTGTGAATGGAGCATAATAGTGGCCCCTGCCCCCCATGCATGTAGCAGTGTAGTTGTGTCATCATACGTCATATGACTGAATACTTAAGGACCTGCGAACTGCTAAAATCTGTGGTCAGTTGTTATGGCAACCTGGAGTAGGCTGCGAGCTTCTATTGGCTAATAAGGGACATGTGACCGTGTGTATGGCAGTTAGATATGAAGAGAAAGGCTTGCAGGCTTGTATTGGATAATGCAGGTCATTTTTTGGGAATATCTCGGGAACGGTACGTCCTAGAGAGCTGAGACCCCCACAAGAATTCTTTCCAGGTAGCAAGAGATGTGTATACCAAGTTTCGTTGAAATGGACGGTTGCGTTTTTGAGTTTTCGCGGAACATACATATACATGCATACATACACATATATACTTCCTTTTATATATATATATATATATATAGATTCAGATGCAAAACAATACAGACAAGGCATAGGGCTGGCTTCTCCAGTCTCCTCCCTGAGACGAGGCATAGGGCTGGCTTCTCCAGTCTCCTCCCTGAGACGAGGCATAGGGCTGGCTTCTCCAGTCTCCTCCCTGAGACGAGGAACAGGAATGACTTCTCCAGTCTCCTCCCTGAGACAAGGCATAGGGCCGGCTTCTCCAGTCTCCTCCCTGAGACGAGGCATAGGGCTGGCTTCTCCAGTCTCCTCCCTGAGATGAGGAACAGGAATGACTTCTCCAGTCTCCTCCCTGAGACGAGGCATAGGGCTGGCTTGTCCAGTCTCCTCCCTGAGACGAGGCATAGGGCTGGCTTCTCCAGTCTCCTCCCTGAGACGAGGAACAGGAATGACTTCTCCAGTCTCCTCCCTGAGATGAGGCATAGGGCTGGCTTCTCCAGTCTCCTCCCTGAGACGAGGCATAGGGCTGGCTTCTCCAGTCTCCTCCCTGAGACGAGGCATAGGGCTGGCTTCTCCAGTCTCCTCCCTGAGACGAGGCATAGGGCTGGCTTCTCCAGTCTCCTCCCTGAGACGAGGCAGAGGGCTGGCTTCTCCAGTCTCCTCCCTGAGACGAGGCATAGGGCTGGCTTCTCCAGTCTCCTCCCTGAGACGAGGCATAGGGCTGGCTTCTCCAGTCTCCTCCCTGAGACGAGGCATAGGGCTGGCTTCTCCAGTCTCCTCCCTGAGACGAGGCATAGGGCTGGCTTCTCCAGTCTCATCCCTGGCAGAAGAAGGGTTTGATGCTGAGGAAAGGCCTGAGCTAGCTTTCCCTCTCTCTCTTCAGAAGGCTGGTATCCTGGTCCAAGGCTGGTGATCCGGGGTCTGTGGCAGTGTATCCCCATCTCAGCGTCTTCTTTTGGTCACTCAGTAGTCGAGCAGAGTCTCCCCCTCCAAGCACTGGTTCCTAACTGCAGCACACTAGGGGCTCTGACTGCTCTCCTTATATACAGTTTTAGTTAGACTGGAACCTTCTAGTACAACACAACTGTTTTTCCAGACAGAAGCAAGTTTCGAGACATAACAGAGGTAAAACCAGACATTCACAAGGACAGGCTGTCTGGTTTTGGTGGTAAACAACTGTAACGGATCCACTTCCGTTAATGGACGCTTCCTAGCTTGCGCCGAGGACCACAAGCACCGCACTGGACACAACAAGCACCGCAGACTCCACAACCGCCGTAGCTTAACTGGAGCCGCGCCGTCTTCCTTTCACCCTGAACGAACCTCCAGCATTCAGGACCGTGTGGGAAAGATCTCTCCTCCAGGGAATATGCAGAGCATAGCAATCCCCAGCGTGACACAGCAATTCTCTCCAATAACGAGACGAGGCTGTGTTTTGAAGGGTTAGAAAAACATGAACTGAGCATGAACATGAACTCTTTATTGAGGGCTACCCGCCCGTATTTATGCAGGTCCCCACAATGCATCATGGTCTCCTCCTCTCTGCCCTGGAGACACCCGAAGTGCAATTCAATTATCTTCCAGGACAAAGGGAAACCACGAATACACATGTGGGAACAATAGGAGAGGAATTTCCACCCAAATACACAAAAACCTCCTTTCTGTCTGTGATATAATTATGGGTTAACGTAACTATCACAGACAGTAAAAATACAGTTTTTAAACATAGTCTATAACTTTAAAACCATACATTCCATCTCCATAAAAATTACATATTTAAACTCTGCATACATCAAACATAAACACTTCCAAAAATCACACAAATCCCTCCAGCGGATCAAAAGTTCAGTGAAAGTCCTTTATGACCGACCGCAAGCACAACTTCTGCCCAAAACAGTTCCATAGATTCTTTACTATACACCGCTGACCGCGTTCGGTCCTAAGAACAGTCCAGACATGCGGCATAGTTCTGTTCTTGAAGGGTAATATGTCCCGGGGCCATAGTCGTAGGGCAGGAGGCTAGCCATCAGTCCTCTACAATGCCCAGTGGCAAATGGCAGTTTGTCACAACAACGTCTCGATTTTTCCCTCCAAACCAGGCTATTCTTTAAACCGTATGGCAGCTGTGGAAAATTACCAGCTTCTTTTTCAAAGTCCCAAAAGTCTCTCAGTATTTATTAACCCTTTCCACAGAGCTATGTAAATACAGTGATACTGAACAGGATATATATCACAACTTATAAAATGCAGTTACACAGTATTAAACAGTCCATGTTAACCCTTTCAAGTGAAATAATGTAAAGTTATTTCTTTGCATAAGGGAAACAGGCAAATGTCCACAAATGTCCAGACTTCACAGTACCCCTGCCCCAGGGCACTAGAGCAACTGAGAACCGAAACATAGCCCCCAGGGTATAAGCCACCAGTGTGGACAGGGGCAAGCCCCAAAAGGAGGGAATGAACAACAGTGAACCTAAACAGGGCCCCCAGGGTATACACCACAAGTGTGATCAGGGGCGAGCTCCAAGAGAAGCTGTCAGTCAGGAGGTGTCAGCCAGGAGGTGTCAGCCAGGAGCTATCAGTCAGGAGCTATCAGTCAGGAGGTGTCAGTAAAGGGTATCAGTCAGGAGGTGTCAGCCAGGAGGTATCAGCCAGGAGGTATCAGTAAAGTGCTATCAGTCAGGAGGTGTCACTCAGGAGGTGTCAGCCAGGAGGTGTCAGCCAGGAGCTATCAGTCAGGAGCTATCAGTCAGGAGGTGTCAGTAAAGGGTATCAGTCAGGAGGTGTCAGTCAGGGGGTGTCAGCCAGGAGGTGTCAGCCAGGAGGTATCAGTCAGGGGCTGTCGGTCAGGAGGTGTCGGTCAGGAGGTGTCGGTCAGGAGGTGTCAGTCAGGAGGTGTCAGTCAGGAAGTGTCAGTCAGGAGGTGTCGGTCAGGGGCCGTCGGTCAGGAGGTGTCGGTCAGGAGGTGTCGGTCAGGAGGTGTCAGTCAGGTGCCGTCAGTCAGGGGCCGTCAGTCAGGGGCCGTCAGTCAGGAGGTGTCAGTCTGGATGTGACTGGAGTATAATACCCAATGGAACAGCAGAAGAGTGAGTGCAGCTCTTGATGTTAATGGGGTATAAGGCCTGATGTAACAGCAGAATAGTGAGTGCAGCTCTGGATGTGAGTGGCGTATTAAACATGATGTAACAGCAGAATAGTGACTGCAGCTCTGGATGTGACTGGAGTATAAGGCCTGATGTAACAGCAGAATAGTGACTGCTGCTCTGGATGTGACTGAAGTATAAGACCTGACGTAACAGCAGAATAGTGACTGCAGCTTTGGATGTGACTGGAGTTTAAGACCTGACGTAACAGCAGAATAGTGACTGCTGCTCTGGATGTGACTGAAGTATAAGACATGATGGAAAAGCAGAACAGTGACTGCAGCTTTGGATGTGACTGGAGTATAAGACCTGACGCAACAGCAGAATAGTGACTGCATCTCTGGATGTGACTGGAGTATAAGACCTGACGTAACAGTAGAATAATGACTGCAGCTCTGGATGTGGCTGGAGTATGACATGATGTAAGAATAGTGAGTGCAGCTCTGGATGTAACTGGAGTATAATACCTGCTGTAACAGCAGAATAGTGACTGCAGCTCTGAATGTGACTGGAGTATAAGACCTGATGTAACAGCAGAATAGTGACTACAGCTCTGGATGTGGCTGGAGTATAAGACATGATGTAAGAATAGTGAGTGCAGCTCTGGATGTAACTGGAGTATAATACCTGCTGTAACAGCAGAATAGTGACTGCAGCTCTGAATGTGACTGGAGTATAAGACCTGATGTAACAGCAGAATAGTGACTGCAGCTTTGGATGTGACTGGAGTATAAGACCTGACGTAACAGTAGAATAGTGACTGCAGCTCTGGATGTGGCTAGAGTATAAGACATGATGTAAGAATAGTGAGTGCAGCTCTGGATGTAACTGGAGTATAATACCTGCTGTAACAGCAGAATAGTGACTGCAGCTCTGGATGTGACTGGAGTATAAGACCTGATGTGACAGCAGAATAGTGACTGGAGTATAAGACCTGATGTAACAGCAGAATAGTGAGTGCAGCTCTGGATGTGACTAGACATGTGATTATTGCAGTTTTTGGCTCTTACGTCAGGTCTCATTGTCCCTTCAGATCTGAACTGGGTGCGGATCCTGCTGTACTGTGTCATCTTCCTCCTCAGCGTCTTCGGGAATACTCTCATCATCATCGTCCTGGTGATGAACAAGCGTCTGCGCACCATCACCAACTGCTTCCTGCTGTCCCTGGCCGTCAGCGACATCATGGTGTCCCTGCTCTGCATGCCCTTCACCCTTATCCCCAACCTCCTGGGGAACTTCATCTTCGGGGAGGTCATCTGTAAGACCGCCGCGTACTTCATGGGTAAGAATCTGTCAGTGAAATATTAACTTCCAGAGGCTCCTCCTCATCTACTGTTTCCAACAGCTGAAGGTTCGTTACAATGTATCTACCTCTAGACAATGCTTCTCCTGACATGTTTGTTACAGTGTATCAGTCTGAAGTCCAGGCCTTGCTGCTAACAGAAGGTTCTCTAGATCAGACACAGGGGCCATTCTATAGGGGGCTTGCAGTCATACTCGGGTCAGAGGCAGTAGTACAATGAATGGCGCTCTATGGTCGGGGGCTTTGTGTTTAGCCCTTCCCTGGCTACACTGTAACAGCTGAGCAGCTGTGGAGCAGGACCGAGCCAGATCTTCATCCAGTGAGGCAGAGCACCGTCCTTGGTGAAGTTTTTTTTAGCCTGTAGATAAATCTTATAAAACATATTTCTAGTGGCGAGCCTGGCGTCTGACTTAAAGGGGTTGTCCCATTGTCTTAATGGAACATCCCCTTTAATGACCTGTCATCAGGTCATATGAGATGGGTGGAGGCAGACATCCGGCATCCCCGACCATCAATTGTTTTCACCAGAAGGCTTCATCCACTGTTTAGTGATAATGTAGAGCTCTGACACAATAATGCAGAGCCCTGACACAATAATGCAGAGCCCTGTGATAATAATGCAGAGCCCTGACACAATAATGCAGAACCCTATAATGATAATGCAGATCCCTGAGATAATAATGCAGAGCCCTGTGATAATAATGCAGAGCCCTGTGATAATAATGCAGAGCCCTGTGATAATGATGCAGAGCCCTGAGATAATAATACAGAGCCCTGTGATAATGATGCAGAGCCCTGTGATAATAATGCAGAGCTCTGAGATAATAATGCAGAGCCCTGTGATAATAATGCAGAGCCCTGTGATAATAATGCAGAGCCCTGTGATAATAATGCAGAGCCCTGAGATAATAATGCAGAGCCCTGTGATAATAATGCAGAGCCCTGTGATAATAATGCAGAGCCCTGAGATAATAATGCAGAGCCCTATAATGATAATGCAGATCCCTGAGATAATAATGCAGAGCCCTGAGATAATAATGCAGACTCCTGAGATAATAATGCAGAGCCCTATCATTATAATGCAGAGCCCTGAGATGATAATGTAGAGCTCTGAGATAATAATGCAGAGCCCTGAGTGAGATAATTATGCAGAGCCCTGAGTGAGATAATAATGCAGAGCCCTGAGATAATAATGCAGAGCGCTGAGATAATAATGCAGAGCCCTGAGATAATAATACAGAGCCCTGTGATAATGATGCAGAGCCCTGAGATAATGATGCAGAGCCCTGAGATAATGATGCAGAGCCCTGAGATAACAATGCAGAGCGCTGAGATAATAATACAGAGCGCTGTGATAATAATGCAGAGCCCTGAGATAATAAACTAGAGCTTAAGCTTGATTTACACAGACCGAAGTTCAGGCTGATTATAGGGAGGGAACATTCCTACAAACACCCGATAATCTGGCGGTGTGTAAACAGCCTCTGCTGCCCAGGAGCAATGACTCTGTATGGCGATGAGTGATGACAGCAGCCATCCATAGTGCTCATACTGTGTAGGGGATCGCTGAGTGTAAGTCCAGAGCTTCACCTGCACTTAACAAGCAGCCAACTGTCAGGAAGGAACGCTCCATTCCCACCAATCGTCTTCTCTTCGCAGCACCTAACTGCGCCTTTAGAAATAATAAGGGAGAGCTTAGAAATATGAGGCAGAAGTCAGATTATGGGGTAGATAAGATACTGCTCAGCGATTATAAGGTAGAGCTCAGAGATAATAAGGTAGAGCTCAGAGATAATAAAGTGATAATAAGGTAGAGATCAGAGATTATAAAGTACAGCTCAGAGATAATTCGGTAGAGTTCAGAGATATTAAGGTGGAGCTCAGAGATAATAAGGTAGAGCTCAGAGATAATAAGGTAGAGCTCAGAGATTATAAAGTAGAGTTCAGAGATTTTAAGGTGGAGCTTAGAGATAAGGTGAAGCTCAGAGATAAGATAGAGCTCAGGGATAATAAAGTAGAGCTCAGGGATTATAAAGTGGAGTTTAGAGATAATAAGGTGAAGCTCAGAGATAAGGTGGAGCTTAAAGATAATAAAGTAGAGGTAAGATATTAAGATTGAGCTCAGAGATAACAAGGTAGAGCTAGTAAGGTAGAGCTCAGAGAAGCTCAGAGATAATAAGGTAGAGCTAAGATAATAAAGTACAGCTCAGAGATAATGAGGTGGAGTTCAGAGATGAAAAGGTAGAGCTCAGAGATTATAAAGTAGAGCTCAGAGATTATAAAGTTGCACTTACAGTTACAGTGTAGCTGAGAGATATTAAGATTGAGCTCAGAGTTAAGGTGGAGCTCAGAGATAATAAGGTAGAGAGCAGAGATAATATGGTAGAACTCAGTGATTATAAAGTAGAGCTCAGAGATAATAGGACAGAGCTCAGAGATAATAGGACAGAGCTCAGAGATAATAGGACAGAGCTCAGAGATAATAGGACAGAGCTCAGAGATAATAGGACAGAGCTCAGAGATAATAAGACAGAGCTCAGAGATAATAAGACAGAGCTCAGAGATAATAAGGCAATGCTCAGAGATAGTAAGGTAGAGCTCAGAGATAGTAAGGTAGAGCTCAGAAATTGAAAAATGGAGCTCAGAAATATTAAGGTAGAGCTCCGAGTTTATAAAGTTAGAGGTCATAGATAATAAGTTAGAGCTCAGATTATGAAGTAGTGCTCAGAGATAGTAAGGTGGAGCTCAGAGATAATAAGATGGAGCTGACAGATAATAAGGCAGAGCTCAGCAATAGTAGAGCTCAGATTATAAAGTAGTGCTCAAAGATAGTAAGGGAGAACTCAGAGATGACGTAGAGCTCAGACATGATAAAATGGAATTCAGAAGTGATAAGGTAGAGCTCAGAGATAATAAGGTGGAGCAGAGATAAGGTAGAGCTCAGATAATAGGGTGAAGTATAGAGATAGTAAGGTGGCGGTCAGGGATAATAAGGAAGAGCTCAGAGATAATAAGATGGAACTCACAGATAATAACGCAGAGCTCAGCGATAATAAGGTAGAGTTTAACGATAATAAGGTAGAGCTCAGATTATAAAGTAGTGCTCAGAGATAGTAAGGAAGAGCTCAGAGATGATGAAGTAGAGCTCAGAGACGATAAGATGGAGCCCAGAGGTGATAAGGTAGAGCTCAGAGATAATTGGGTGGAGTTCAGAGATAGTAACAGAGAGCTCAAATAATAAGGTTGAGCTCAGAGATGATGGTGGCACTCAGGGATAATAATGGATAATAAGGGAGAGCTAAGAAATAGGTGGAGCTCATAGATAATAAGGGAGAGCTCAGATTATAAAGTAGTGCTCAGAGGTAGTAAGGTGGAGCTCAGAGATAAGGTGGAGCTCAGGGATAATAAGGGAGAGCTCAGATTATAAAGTAGTGCTCAGAGGTAGTAAGGTGGAGCTCAGAGATAAGGTGGAGCTCAGGGATAATAAGGGAGAGCTCAGATTATAAAGTAGTGCTCAGAGGTAGTAAGGGAGAGTTCAGAGATAAGGTGGAGCTCAGGGATAATAAGGGAGAGCTGAGATTAAAAGTAGTGCTCAGAGATAAGGAAGTGCTCAGAGATAGTAAGGGAGAGCTTAGATTATAAAGTAGTGCTCACAGATAGTAAGTGAGTGCTCAGAGATAATAATTTACAGATCAGAGATGATGAATTAGAGCTCAGAGATAAGGAAGTGCTCACAGATAGTAAGTGAGTGCTCAGAGGTAATAATTTACAGATCAAAGATGATGAATTAGAGCTCAGAGATAAGGAAGTGCTCAGAGATAGTAAGGGAGAGCTTAGATTATAAAGTAGTGCATAGTAAGGGAGTGCTCAGAGATAATAATTTACAGATCAGAGATGATGAATTAGAGCTCAGAGATAAGGAAGTGCTCAGAGATAGTAAGGGAGAGCTTAGATTATAAAGTAGTGCTCAGAGATAGTAAGGGAGTGCTCAGAGATAATAATTTACAGATCAAAGATGATGAATTAGAGCTCAGAGATAAGGAAGTGCTCACAGATAGTGAGTGCTCAGAGATAATAATTTACAGATCAGAGATGATGAATTAGAGCTCAGAGATAAGGAAGTGCTCAGAGATAGTAAGGGAGAGCTTAGATTATAAAGTAGTGCTCAGAGATAGTAAGGGAGTGCTCAGAGATAATAATTTAGAGCTCAGAGATTATAAATTGGAGCTCGAGGATAATAAGGGAGAGCTCAGAGATAGTAAGGTGGAGCTCAGAGATAAGGTAGTGCTCAGAGATACATATTATGGATTGTCTTGACACTGTGAGGCCCTGTCTGTCTCATCCCTGTTCATCTCTCTTCACCCCACAGGTATCTCCGTCAGCGTCTCCACCTTCAACCTGGTGGCCATTGCCATCGAACGCTACAGCGCTATTTGCAATCCCTTGAAGTCCCGTGTCTGGCAGACCCGATCCCACGCCTACAAGGTCATCGCTGCCACCTGGATCCTATCCATCGTAATAATGATCCCGTACCTTGTGTACAACAAGCTGGTGAGCTTCACCATGGCCGGGAACCAAGAGGGCTACCAGTGCCGCCTGAAGTGGCCCAATGACCAGGTGCAGCAGGCATGGTAAGCGGTCACGTCACATACGTGTTCTGGGTGTCAACCCTTGTCTCCAATCCTGCAGACATCCAGCATGTCCCCCATCTTTTCTCTGTGCTGGGTTCATGTGTCAGTCAGTGTGCAGCAGAAAGCGGGTGGAGACATTGAGTTCATGTCTCATGTGGTCACAGTTACATGGCGCGTCTCATCAGTCATACGTGCTCTGCAGTCAGGTCCATAAATATTGGGACATGGACACAATTCTGACATTTTTGGCTCTATAAACCACCACAATGGATGTGAGATGAAACAAACAAGATGTGCTTTACCTGCAGACTGTCAGCTGTAATTTGAGGTATTTACATCCAAATCAGGTGAACGGTGCAGGAATTACAGCAGTTTGCATATGTGCCTCCCACTTGTTAAGGGACCAGAAGTAATGGGACAATTGTCTTCTCAGCTGTTCCATGGCCAGGTGTGTGTTATTCCCTCATTATCCCAATTACAATGAGCAGATAAAAGGTCCAGAGGTCATTTCCAGTCTGCTATCTGCATTTGGAATCTGTTGCTGTCAACTCTCAAGATGAGATCCAAAGAGCTGTCACTATGAGTGAAGCCATCATTAGGCTGAAAAAACACAACAAACCCATCAGAGAGATAGCAAAAACATTAGGCCTGGCCAAAACAACTGCTTGGAACATTCTTAAAAAGAAGGAACGCACCGGTGAGCTCAGCAACACCAAAAGACCCGGAAGACCATGGAAAACAACTGTGGTGGATGAGCGAAGAATTCTTTCCCTGGTGAAGAAAACACCCTTCACAACAGTTGGCCAGATCAAGAACACTCTCCAGGAGGTCGGTGTATGTGTGTCAAAGTCAACAACCAGGAGAAGACTTCACCAGAGTGAATACTGAGGGTTCCCCACAAGATGTAAACCGTTGGTGAGCCTCAAAAACAGGAAGGCCAGATTAGAGTTTGCCAAACGACATCTAAAAAAGCCTTCACAGTTCTGGAACAACATCCTATGGACAGATGAGACCAAGATCAACTTGTACCAGAGTGATTGGAAGAGAAGAGTATGGAGAAGGAAAGGAACTGCTCATGATCCTAAGCATACCACCTCATCAGTGAAGCATGGTGGTGGTAGTGTCATGGCGTGGGCATGTATGGCTGCCAATGGAACTGCTTCTCTTGTATTTATTGATGATGTGACTGCTGACAAAAGCAGCAGGATGAATTCTGAAGTGTTTCGGGCAATATTATCTGCTCATATTCAGCCAAATGCTTCAGAACTCATTGGACGGCTCTTCACAGTGCAGATGGACAATGACCCAAAGCATACTGCAAAAGCAACCAAAGAGTTTATAAGGGAAAGAAGTGGAATGTTCTGCAATGGCCAAGTCAATCACCGGACCTGAATCCGATTGAGCATTTCACTTGCTGAAGACAAAACTGAAGGGAAAATGCCCCAAGAACAAGCAGGAGCTGAAGACAGTTGCAGTAGAGGCCTGGCAGAGCATCACCAGGGATGAGACCCAGCGTCTGGTGATGTCTATGCGTTCCAGACTTCAGGCTGTAATTGACTGCAAAGGAATTGCAACCAAGTATTAAAAAGTGAAAGTTTGATTTATGATTATTATTCTGTCCCATTACTTTTGATCCCTTAACAAGTGGGAGGCACATATGCAAACTGCTGTAATTCCTGCACCGTTCACCTGATTTGGATGTAAATCCCCTCAAATTACAGCTGACAGTCTGCAGGTAAAGCACATCTTGTTTGTTTCATTTCAAATCCATTGTGGTGGTGAATAGAGCCAAAAATGTTACAATTGTGTCAGTGTCCCAATATTTATGGACTTGACTATATATTTCTTCCGTCCTCGTCACCTCAATATAGTCCACCTCTGCTCCGCTATCCGCTCGTCACAGTATAAGGCTGCTTTATTACGCATGGGGGGGGGGGCATTTATTCTGCATTGAAGAGCACATGACACCGGCCTCATAGGTTTCTCAGGAGGTGATGACCTATGGAGAATCTCTTGCTCTTCTGCCACTTGGTGGTGATGAGCTTGATAGGCTGGTACGGTTTCCGTCATGTCCAGACTTTGCGCTGTGAACGCTGCCATGGTCAGGCTCTTCATTTCGTGATTTCCGAGAGCCAAGTAAAGTAAACAGTAAAGGAATGAGCGGGGCGGCCTGGTGTATAATGGGTGACATTGGACAACGACCTCCATGTCCTTCTGCAGGAACGTTAGGTGGAGAAAGTCGTAAAGCTCCACAAGGACATCATATCTGGTATTTACTTCTAGATTACAAGCTCTTAGTAAACAGTAACAGGAATGTCCCCGACAGTCACAAATGCGAGAGAGCACCTCTCCTAATTGTCTGGGCAGAGATCACTGAGGAGGAACTGCATCAACAACTGCTGACCTCTACGTCACAGGAACCACCTCTGTGGATGGAAGATTGGAGTGGAGTCCAAGCAAGTGGAGGCTGTGGGGTCTGAGAACACTCAAGGTCATAGCGACACTTCTGCCATTTGGGTGTCTTGGTCCAGGGGTGTGTTATGTGCGAGGACGGGTTAGAGCAACACTAATGGCCAGAGGAAAAACATCCATAGGTCACTGCTGGTCCCAGCCGTGGAGAACATGTCATGTGACATCTGCCAGTGTCAGCACCAAACGTGGCTGCTCCTTCAACCCAGAACATCCTCATCTCTGACTTCTGTATAGCATCTGAGGCCCTGAGTCCTCTCTGAGCAGAACATCTTAAAGGATCAGAAATGTGCAGGTGTTATGGCCGCCATGCACATTCAGTAACGGTCGGCCGAACAATTGTACGGCCAGCGGCTCTCTCCCGACTCGCCCATACACATACATGTACAGCCATCAGCTCTCTCTCCCGACTCCTCCATACACATACATGTACAGCCAGCAGCTCTCTCTCCCGACTCCTCCATACACATACATGTACAGCCAGCAGCTCTCTCTCCCGACTCCCCCATACACATACATGTACAGCCAGCAGCTCTCTCTCCCGACTCCTCCATACACATACATGTACAGCCAGCAGCTCTCTCTCCCGACTCCTCCATACACATACATGTACAGCCAGCAGCTCTCTCTCCCGACTCGCCCATACACATACATGTACAGCCAGCAGCTCTCTCTCCCGACTCCCCCATACACATACATGTACAGCCAGCAGCTCTCTCTCCCGACTCCTCCATACACATACATGTACAGCCATCAGCTCTGTTCCCGACTCCCCCATACACATACATGTACAGCCAGCAGCTCTCTCTCCCGACTCGCCCATACACATACATGTACAGCCATCAGCTCTGTTCCCGACTCTCCCATACTCATACATGTACAGCCAGCAGCTCTCTCTCCCGACTCCTCCATACACATACATGTACAGCCAGCAGCTCTCTCTCCCGACTCCTCCATACACATACATGTACAGCCAGCAGCTCTCTCTCCCGACTCCCCCATACACATACATGTACAGCCAGCAGCTCTCTCTCCCGACTCGCCCATACTCATACATGTACAGCCAGCAGCTCTCTCTCCCGACTCCTCCATACACATACATGTACAGCCAGCAGCTCTCTCTCCCGACTCCTCCATACACATACATGTACAGCCAGCAGCTCTCTCTCCCGACTCCCACATACATGTACAGCCATCAGCTCTGTCTCCCGACTGCCCCATACATATACATTTTCAGCCAGCAGCTATCTCTCTCGATTTGCCCATACACATACAGTACAGACCAAAAGTTTGGACACACCTTCTCATTCAAAGAGTTTTCTTTATTTTCATGACTATGAAGGCATCAAAACTATGAATTAACACATGTGGAATTATATACATAACAAACAAGTGTGAAACTACAGAAAATATGTCATATTCTAGGTTCTTCAAAGTAGCCACCTTTTGCTTTGATTACTGCTTTGCACACTCTTGGCATTCTCTTGATGAGCTTCAAGAGGTAGTCCCCTGAAATGGTCTTCCAACAGTCTTGAAGGAGTTCCCAGAGATGCTTAACACTTGTTGGCCCTTTTGCCTTCACTCTGCGGTCCAGCTCACCCCAAACCATCTCGATTGGGTTCAGGTCCGGTGACTGTGGAGGCCAGGTCATCTGGCGCAGCACCCCATCACTCTCCTTCATGGTCAAATAGCCCTTACTTTCAAAGTTTTCCCAATTTTTCGACTGACTGACTGACCTTCATTTCTTAAAGTAATGATGGCCACTCTTTTTTCTTTACTTAGCTGCTTTTTTCTTGCCATAATACAAATTCTAACAGTCTATTCAGTAGGACTATCAGCTGTGTATCCACCTGACTTCTCCTCAACGCCACTGATGGTCCCAACCCCATTTATAAGGCAAGAAATCCCACTTATTAAACCTGACAGGGCACACCTGTGAAGTGAAGACCATTTCAGGGGACTACCTCTTGAAGCTCATCAAGAGAATGCCAAGAGTGTGCAAAGCAGTAATCAAAGCAAAAGGTGGCTACTTTGAAGAACCTAGAATATGACATATTTTCAGTTGTTTCACACTTGTTTGTTATGTATATAATTCCACATGTGTTAATTCATAGTTTTGATGTCTTCATAGTCATGAAAATAAAGAAAACTCTTTGAATGAGAAGGTGTGTCCAAACTTTTGGTCTGTACTGTACATGTACAGCTAGCAGCTCTGTCTCCCGACTCCCCCATACATATACATGTACAGCTATCAGCTCTGTCTCCCGACTCCCACATACATGTACAGCCAGCAGCTCTCTCTCCCGACTCCCCCATACACATACATGTACAGCCAGCAGCTCTCTCTCCCGACTCGCCCATACACATACATGTACAGCCATCAGCTCTGTCTCCCGACTCCCCCATACACATACATGTACAGCCAGCAGCTCTCTCTCCCGACTCCCCCATACACATACATGTACAGCCAGCAGCTCTCTCTCCCGACTCCCCCATACACATACATGTACAGCCATCAGCTCTGTCTCCCGACTCCCCCATACACATAAATTTACAGCCAGCAGCTCTCTCTCCCGACTCCTCCATACACATACATATACAGCCAGCAGCTCTGTCTCCCGACTCCCCCATACACATACATATACAGCCAGCAGCTCTCTCTCCCGACTCCCCCATTCACATACATATACAGCCAGCCATTCTCTCTCTCCCGACTCCTCCATACACGTACATGTGCTCCGGGGCAGACTGGGAACTTTAACCCTTTCACCACTGGATGTTTTTTGTTTGTTTTTTCATTTTTTCATTTTCATTTTTCTTTCCTATCTTCCTTGAGCCATAACTTTTTTATATTTCACATAACTCCTCTGTCCCCTCCAGGCCCCTCTTTCGTCCCCAGACTCCTCTGTCCCCTCCAGGCCCCTCTTTCCTCTCCAGACTCCTCTGTCCCCTCCAGGCCCCTCTTTCCTCCCCAGACTCCTCTGTCCCCTCCAGACCCCTCTTTCCTCTCCAGACTCCTCTGTCCCCTCCAGGCCCCTCTTTCCTCCCCAGACTCCTCTGTCCCCTCCAGGCCCCTCTTTCGTCCCCAGACTCCTCTGTCCCCTCCAGGCCCCTCTTTCCTCTCCAGACTCCTCTGTCCCCTCCAGGCCCCTCTTTCCTCCCCAGACTCCTCTGTCCCCTCCAGGCCCCTCTTTCCTCCATAGACTCCTCTGTCCCCTCCAGGCCCCTCTTTCCTCCCCAGACTCCTCTGTCCCCTCCAGGCCCCTCTTTCCTCCATAGACTCCTCTGTCCCCTCCAGGCCCCTCTTTCCTCCCCAGACTCCTCTGTCCCCTCCAGGCCCCTCTTTCCTCCCCAGACTCCTCTGTCCCCTCCAGGCCCCTCTTTCCTCCCCAGACTCCTCTGTCCCCTCCAGGCCCCTCTTTCCTCTCCAGACTCCTCTGTCCCCTCCAGGCCCCTCTTTCCTCCCCAGACTCCTCTGTCCCCTCCAGGCCTCTCTTTCCTCTCCAGACTCCTCTGTCCCCTCCAGGCCCCTCTTTCCTCCCCAGACTCCTCTGTCTCCTCCAGGCCCCTCTTTCCTCCCCAGACTCCTCTGTCCCCTCCAGGCCCCTCTTTCCTCCCCAGACTCCTCTGTCTCCTCCAGGCCCCTCTTTCCTCTCCAGACTCCTCTGTCCCCTCCAGGCCCCTCTTTCCTCCCCAGACTCCTCTGTCCCCTCCAGGCCTCTCTTTCCTCTCCAGACTCCTCTGTCCCCTCCAGGCCCCTCTTTCCTCCATAGACTCCTCTGTCCCCTCCAGGCCCCTCTTTCCTCCCCAGACTCCTCTGTCCCCTCCAGGCCCCTCTTTCCTCCCCAGACCCCTCTGTCTCCTCCAGGCCCCTCTTTCCTCTCCAGACTCCTCTGTCCCCTCCAGGCCCCTCTTTCCTCTCCAGACTCCTCTGTCCCCTCCAGGCCCCTCTTTCCTCCCCAGACTCCTCTGTCCCCTCCAGGCCCCTCTTTCCTCCCCAGACTCCTCTGTCCCCGCCAGGCCCCTCTTTCCTCCCCAGACTCCTCTGTCCCCTCCAGGCCCCTCTTTCCTCTCCAGACTCCTCTGTCCCCTCCAGGCCTCTCTTTCCTCCCTAGACTCCTCTGTCCCCTCCAGGCCCCTCTTTCCTCCCCAGACTCCTCTGTCCCCTCCAGGCCCCTCTTTCCTCCCCAGACTCCTCTGTCCCCTCCAGACCCCTCTTTCCTCTCCAGACTCCTCTGTCCCCTCCAGGCCCCTCTTTCCTCTCCAGGCCCCTCTGTCCCCTCCAGGCCCCTCTTTCCTCTCCAGGCCCCTCTTTCCTCTCCCGACCCCTCTGTCCCCTCCAGGCCCCTCTTTCCTCTCCAGGCCCCTCTTTCCTCTCCAGACTCCTCTGTCCCCTCCAGGCCCCTCTTTCCTCTCCAGGCCCCTCTTTCCTCTCCCGACCCCTCTGTCCCCTCCAGGCCCCTCTTTCCTCTCCAGGCCCCTCTTTCCTCTCCAGACCTCTCTGTCCCCTCCAGGCCCCTCTTTCCTCGCCAGACTCCTCTGTCCCCTCCAGGCCCCTCTTTCCTTCCCAGACTCCTCTGTCCCCTCCAGGCCCCTCTTTCCTCTCCAGACTCCTCTGTCCCCTCCAGGCCTCTCTTTCCTCTCCAGACTCCTCTGTCCCCTCCAGGCCTCTCTTTCCTCTCCAGACTCCTCTGTCCCCTCCAGGCCCCTCTTTCCTCTCCAGACTCCTCTTTCTCCTCCAGGCCCCTCTTTCCTCTCCAGACTCCTCTGTCCCCTCCAGGCCCCTCTTTCCTCTCCAGACTCCTCTGTCCCCTCCAGGCCCCTCTTTCCTCTCCAGACTCCTTTGTTTCTTCCTGTCCCCCATGTTCCCCCTGAGCTTGGAATGACCTATTTTTTTATATTCTCCTGAAAGTTTTTCCAGTCGATATAATCCCAGTATTACAACACCTGCATCTTCTCATTGCTCAAGTTATTTGCACACATCAGAAGCATGCACATGGTGAGACGTTTACCGATGTATCACTATGACGTTTTCAGGCTTCCTACATAATGGATTATAAGATTGTAGCATTGATGCCTGGTCTCCCTTATATGGTTGTATTGTATGTTGTGTGGCCCTTCATGGGGCCCCTTGATCTGCACTGATGTTCAGCTTGTGTCCTGTGTCTCATCTCCAGGTACGTCATCCTGCTTACTGTGCTCTTCTTCATTCCCGGAGTGGTGATGATTGTGGCGTACGGACTCATCTCGCATGAGCTCTACAGAGGAATTCAGTTTGAGATGGACTTAAACAAAGAGGCCAAAGGTACCACACCCCGAGATCTCCTCCATTTGTCCTAGGAAGGGACAGAGCGGAAGGTTTTGTTTTTTGACTTTTCATTATTAGAGAATTAGATAGCTATACTTAAAATATATCGTCCTACAGTCCCTGGGTAACTTCCCGCAGGCATCGAGGGACCTCATCTGGACAGTATTGGGCAGAAATAGCAAGGTGACAACTGTAGGTATTCCAGAAAATCACCAGACAGAAGTATAACCCCTATCGTCTCTAGTATGAGGCTACCAGATTCTCCAATGTTGACACACCAGATCCACCAGTTTGGATACACCAGATCTAGCAGTGTGGACACACCAGATCCACCAGTATAGACACACCAGATCCAGCAGTGTGGACACACCAGATCCACCAGTATAGACACACCAGATCCACCAGTATAGACACACCAGATCCAGCAGTATAGACACACCAGATCCAGCAGTATAGACACACCAGATCCAGCAGTATAGACACACCAGATCCAGCAGTATAGACACACCAGATCCACCAGTGTGGACGCACCAGATCCAGCAGTGTGGACGCACCAGATCCACCAGTATAGACACACCAGATCCAGCAGTGTGGACGCACCAGATCCAGCAGTGTGGACGCACCAGATCCAGCAGTGTGGACGCACCAGATCCAGCAGTGTGGACACACCAGATCCAGCAGTGTGGACACACCAGATCCAGCAGTGTGGACACACCAGAGCCACCACTATAGACACACCAGATCCAGCAGTGTGGAGACACCAGATCCAGCAGTGTGGACACATCTGATCCCATAGTGTAGACACACCAGTTCCAGCAGTATGGTGTCACGGTAAGTGGGGATAAGGGGAACACCAACAAAACAAACAGCAATAGGTAAACAGACTAGGCCCCAAAGCTAGGGAGGAGGGAATGGTAACCTCCTAACAATCCCTGAGCCTCTCCCTGACTGCTGACAGTATAAGCAAGTCCTGATGGTGAACGAACTCATACGCTGGAACCTAAGTCCTGCTGACACTGTAGCAAACCCTAACTTAGGGAGCGGGGAATGAGACAGCCGGTACCTTCCACCGTGAAGGAACCAGGGTCTCCGTGAGACCTAGAAGCAACACACGCACAAAGGAGAAAACAGGAGGACTTAGCTTGAGACGAGTGGGAAGCAGAGGATCCACAAACAACCAGCATAGAACTCCAGAAGGAAATATCAACCGCAAAGTCAGCAGTAAGAGGCAGACTTAAATAGAGCCTCTAAACAGCTAATGAGCAGAACCTGTGGAGAGGTGGGATCCTGCCCACAACAAACAGAAAGGAAACACAGAAAGACCTGTCAGATAGACTCACGTGCTGCAAGTCTATCCAATCTTCTCAGATCTCTCACAGGGCAGGCAGTGACATATGGACACAACAGATCCTATAGTATGGACACACTCGATCCTATAGTATGGAGACACCAGATACAGCAATATGTACACAACAGATCCACCAGTTTGGATACACCAGATACAGCAATATGTACACAACAGATCCACCAGTGTAGACACCAGATCCAGAAGTATGGATGCACCAAATTCACCAGTGTGGACGTACCAGATCCTGCAGTATGTACGCACCAGATCGAGCAGTGTAGACACACCAGATCCAGCAGTATGGATGGATCAGATCCAGCAGTATGGATGGATCAGATCCAGCAGTATGGACACACCAGATCCAGCAGTATGGACACACCAGATCCTATAATATGGACACACCAGATCCAATAGTATGGACACACCAGATCCTATACTGTAGTATGGACACAGCAGATCCAGCAGTATGGACACACCCGATCCTATAGTTTGGACTCAGCAGATCCAGCAGTGTGACTGCACCAGACCCTATAGTATGGACACACCAGATCCAGCAGTATGGATGCACCAGATCCAGCAGTATGGACACATCAGATCCTGTAGTATAGACACACCAGATCCAGCAGTATGGACACACCAGATCCTATAGTATGTGTAGCCAAACACGCTCCGCTACAGTATAGACACAACAGATCAAGCAGTATGGACGCACTAGATCCAGCAGTGTGGACACAGCAGATCCAACATTATGGACACACCAGAACCAGCAGTGTCGACACACCAGATCAAGCAGTATGGACACACCAGATCCTATAGTATGGACACACCAGATCCTATAGTATGGACTCACTAGATCCAGCAGTATGGACACACCAGATCCAGCAGTATGGACACACCAGATCCAGCAGTATGGACACACCAGATCCAGCAGTATGGACACACCAGATCCAGCAGTATGGACACACCAGATCCAGCAGTATGTACGCAGCAGATCCAGCAGTATGGACACAGCAGATCCAGCATTATGGACACACCAGAACCAGCAGTGTGAACACACCAGATCCTATAGTATGGACACAGCAGATCCAGCAGTATGGACACACCAGATCCTATAGTATGGACACACCAGATCCTATAGTATGGACACACCAGATCCTATAGTATGGACACACCAGATCCAGCAGTATGGACACACCAGATCCAGCAGTATGGACACAGCAGATCCAGCATTATAGACACACCAGAACCAGCAGTGCGAACACACCAGATCCTATAGTATGGACACACCAGATCCTATAGTATGGACACACCAGATCCAGCAGTGTGGACACAGCAGATCCAGCATTATGGACATACCAGATTCATCAGTGTGGTCGCAGCAGATCCACCAGTGTTGACACACCGGATCCAGCACCATATCCGTTAGTATGGATGTACCAAATCCAGCATTGTGGACAAACCAGATCCAGCAGTATGGACACACCAGATCCAGCAGTATGGACGCACAAGATTTAGAAGAATGGATACCCGAGATTCATCAGTGTGGACACAACAGATCCAGCAGTGTGAAAACTCCAGATCCAGCAGTGTGGATGCACCAAATGCAGCAGTGTGGAAGCACTAGATCCAACGATATGTAAATACCAGTATGGACGCACTAGATCCAGCAGTATGGACGCAGCAGATCCACCCATCTTGAAGCACCAGATCCAGCAGTCTCAATTTATAGAGGGGCCCTGGTTTCCCTCTCCCGTTACCTCCATATTTTCTCATAAGGTGTAAGACTGACTTTGAGGACCGCGGGTGATGTCATAGTGTGGGTATTGGTGAGGGGCAGTTTTACCAGGACAGTCTAACCACCGGTTGTAGGGATGACTACACTGCAGCGGCCATATGTGACAGACAGGACAGCCATAGATGAGTACTAAGGAGATATTTGCTTGGAGATGGTGTAGACATGGCGTATCTTCCCTTCTGGTCCTGCAGCCTGGACAGACTCCTCATCCACTTCCTCCAGTTTCTTCTAACATTTTCCAACCTTTTTTCCTATTTGGGCCTAAAACCCTTGTGTTGTTTCTTCTATCTTACAGCCATTAAGAATGGCGTCAGTGTCGCCATATCAACATCTGCCACCAACTGTGATGAGAGCGATGGCTGCTACATCCAAGTCAACAAACGACGTAACACTATGGAGATGTCCACCCTGACTCCAGACGCCTGCACCAAGATGGACCGCGCCCGCATCAACAATTCCGAAGCCAAGCTCATAGCCAAGAAGCGCGTCATCCGCATGCTCATTGTCATCGTGGCCATGTTTTTCATCTGTTGGATGCCAGTTTATGTTGCCAACACCTGGAAGGCCTTTGATGAGAAGTCCGCCTATAACATGCTCTCCGGAGCCCCCATTTCCTTCATCCACTTGTTGTCTTACACGTCCGCTTGTGTCAACCCAATCATCTACTGCTTCATGAACAAGCGCTTTCGTAAGGCATTTCTGGCCACATTTGCTGGTTGTATCAAGCCTTGCCGGCGTTTTCGTGAACCCGAGGAGGATATAGGGGCCACGGGGGCTTCTTTTTCCAAGTTTAGCTACACCACTGTCAGCAGCTTGGGGCCTCCATGAGCGCTGCCTCTAACATGGAAGGATTGTGAGCCCCATCTCGGGACCAGCACTCCAATATAGACCACTCCACGCATCCTCCCAAAAGAGCAGGACGTGCTCCTCCATGGATCTATGACACGGAATGCAGCCTTGATGGACCACACGACTGGTTCCTCCTGTTCCTCTGGTGCTGTCCTGTTGTGTGATCACAGGAACCAGTATTAAAGACGCATGAGTGTGGGTCCGAGGACCCGAAAGACACGATTGTTGATGTTGTACCTCTGTATGTTGTAATATCGTGCAATATATGAAGTGTTGGGTGCAGCTGGACATTGGCGCCTCGTGTTACAGGAATCGGGAATGATACCACTGATTTGTGAGGAGGCACCTATGAGCGTATGGATGTTACCATAGGGTTAATCTGTCTGATCAGAGCTAGGAATTCTGGGAATATTAGAAGTTAGTGACAAGGCAGTTCAGGGGTCCTGGGGCCACATCTGTATGTTGGCTGTATGTTTGCCCATGTTCTCGTGGGTTTCCACCAAGTTCTCTGTTTTCCTCCACTCATTGGATCCAATGTGTGAGATAGGGATGGATGGATGGAGTAATACATTGTAGACCACATAGGGAAACAAGATTATAAGCTCCTGGGGCATGGATGATGGGAGTAATACATTGTAGACCACACAGGGAGATTAGATTGTGAGCTTCTGGGACATGGATGATGGGAGTGATACAGGGACAATTAAAGGGGAATACTTGCTGCCCTGAGTGAGGATCCCTCTGGTCAATATGCAGAAATACCATCCATCACTCCATCAGAACGCCCCATGACCTGCAACTCCGGAGGTTCCCAAATAAGACGCCAAAGATACAGATATAGGATCTGGTTCACACTTGTGTCAGGGCTTCAGATATAACCGGAGTCGGGGGGGGGAAGGGTGATGGATCTGTTTTCGTATCCTGATGGATCCCATTGACTAATTATTTCACAGTAGAGATCAGCCGATGGAACGGACCCTGACACCAATGTGGACAGAGGCAAACACAGACTTTACCACTGGTGGAAGAGATGAAGTCCACTGTGACGTCCTGGAGCCTCTCTGTTCTGTCCTATAGATCAATTAGATTCAGTGAAAAACATCCCAGTAGCAGTGAGTGCTGGGGAGCGGTGCGGCTGCGGGTAAGTGCTGGGGAGCGGTGCGGCTGGGGGTCAGTTCTGGGGAGCGGTGCGGCTGGGGTCAGTGCTGGGGAGCGGTGCGGCTGGGGGTCAGTTCTGGGGAGCGGTGCGGCTGGGGTCAGTTCTGGGGAGCGGTGCGGCTGGGGTCAGTGCTGGGGAGCGGTGCGGCTGGGGGTCAGTTCTGGGGAGCGGTGCGGCTGGGGTCAGTGCTGGGGAGCGGTGCGGCTGGGGGTCAGTGCTGGGGAGCGGTGCGGCTAGGGGTCAGTGCTGGGGAGCGGTGCAGCTGGGGGTCAGTGCTGGGGAGCGGTGCGGCTAGGGGTCAGTGCTGGGGAGCGGTGCGGCTGGGGGTCAGTGCTGGGGAGCGGTGCGGCTGGGGGTCAGTGTTGGGGAGCGGTCGGCTGCGGGTAAGTGATGGGGAGCGGTGCGGCTGGGGGTCAGTGTTGAGGAGCGGTGCGGCTGGCGGTCTCAGTTGGTTCTGCGGTCGGGGGGTCAGTGGTGGGGAGCGGTGCAGCTGGCGGTCTTGTTGGTTCTGTGGTTGGGGGGGTTAATGCTGGGGAGCGGTGCGGCTGGGAGTCAGTGTTGAGGAGCGGTGTGGTTGGTGGTCTCGGTTGGTTCTGCGGTCGGGGGGTTAGTGTTGAGGAGCGGTGTGGCTGGCGGTCTCAGTTGGTTCTGCGGTCGGGGGTCAGTGGTGGGGAGTGGTGCAGCTGGCGGTCTTGTTGGTTCTGTGGTTGGGGGGGGTCAATGCTGGGGAGCAGTGCCGCTGGGGGTCAGTGTTGAGGAGCGGTGCGGCTGGGGTCAGTGCTGGGGAGCGGTGCGGCTGGGGGTCAGTGCTGGGGAGCGGTGCGGCTAGGGGTCAGTGCTGGGGAGCGGTGCGGCTGGCGAGCGGTGCGGCTAGGGGTCAGTGCTGGGGAGCGGTGCGGCTGGGGGTCAGTGCTGGGGAGCGGTGCGGCTGGGGGTCAGTGCTGGGGAGCGGTGCGGCTGGGGAGCGGTGCGGCTAGGGGTCAGTGCTGGGGAGCGGTGCGGCTGGGGGTCAGTGCTGGGGAGCGGTGCGGCTGGGGGTCAGTGTTGGGGAGCGGTCGGCTGCGGGTAAGTGATGGGGAGCGGTGCGGCTGGGGGTCAGTGTTGAGGAGCGGTGCGGCTGGCGGTCTCAGTTGGTTCTGCGGTCGGGGGGTCAGTGGTGGGGAGCGGTGCGGCTGGCGGTCTTGTTGGTTCTGTGGTTGGGGGGGGTCAATGCTGGGGAGCAGTGCCGCTGGGGGTCAGTGTTGAGGAGCGGTGCGGCTGGGGTCAGTGCTGGGGAGCGGTGCGGCTAGGGGTCAGTGCTGGGGAGCGGTGCGGCTGGGGAGCGGTGCGGCTAGGGGTCAGTGCTGGGGAGCGGTGCGGCTGGGGGTCAGTGCTGGGGAGCGGTGTGGTTGGTGGTCTCGGTTGGTTCTGCGGTCGGGGGGTTAGTGTTGAGGAGCGGTGTGGCTGGCGGTCTCAGTTGGTTCTGCGGTCGGGGGTCAGTGGTGGGGAGCGGTGCAGCTGGCGGTCTTGTTGGTTCTGTGGTTGGGGGGGGTCAATGCTGGGGAGCAGTGCCGCTGGGGGTCAGTGTTGAGGAGCGGTGCGGCTGGGGTCAGTGCTGGGGAGCGGTGCGGCTGGGGGTCAGTGCTGGGGAGCGGTGCGGCTAGGGGTCAGTGCTGGGGAGCGGTGCGGCTAGGGGTCAGTGCTGGGGAGCGGTGCGGCTGGGGGTCAGTGCTGGGGAGCGGTGCGGCTGGGGGTCAGTGCTGGGGAGCGGTGCGGCTGGGGAGCGGTGCGGCTAGGGGTCAGTGCTGGGGAGCGGTGCGGCTGGGGGTCAGTGCTGGGGAGCGGTGCGGCTGGGGGTCAGTGTTGGGGAGCGGTCGGCTGCGGGTAAGTGATGGGGAGCGGTGCGGCTGGGGGTCAGTGTTGAGGAGCGGTGCGGCTGGCGGTCTCAGTTGGTTCTGCGGTCGGGGAGTCAGTGATGGGGAGCGGTGCGGCTGGCGGTCTTGTTGGTTCTGTGGTTGGGGGGGTCAATGCTGGGGAGCGGTGCGGCTGGGAGTCAGTGTTGAGGAGCGGTGCGGTTGGTGGTCTCGGTTGGTTCTGCGGTCGGGGGGTTAGTGGTGAGGAGCGGTGTGGCTGGCGGTCTCAGTTGGTTCTGCGGTCGGGGGTCAGTGGTGGGGAGCGGTGCAGCTGGCGGTCTTGTTGGTTCTGTGGTTGGGGGGGGTCAATGCTGGGGAGCAGTGCCGCTGGGGGTCAGTGTTGAGGAGCGGTGCGGCTGGCGGTCTTGGTTGGTTCTGCGTTCGGGGGTCAGTGTTGAGGAGCGATGCGGCTGGCGGTCTTGGTTGATTCTGCGGTCGGGGGTCAGTGTTGAGGAGCGATGCGGCTGGCGGTCTTGGTTGGTTCTGCGGTCGGGGGTCAGTGTTGAGGAGCGATGCGGCTGGCGGTCTCGGTTGGTTCTGCGGTCGGGGGGTCAGTGGTGGGGAGCGGTGCAGCTGGCGGTCTCGGTTGGTTCTGCGGTTGGAGGGTCAGTGGTGGGGAGCGGTGCGGCTGGCGGTCTCGGTTGGTTCTGCGGCTGGGGGTCAGTGTTGAGGAGCGGTGCGGCTGTGCGTCAGTTCTGGCCCTGCGGTTGGGGGGGTCGTCCTCACAGCTGGATTTCTGGGTTGCGGTTCGTTGTCTATGAATATTTTACTGGTGCCGATGAATAATTGAGCGGTCGGGAACCACGATATCCCCTGATATCAGAGCACTGGCCAGGAATCCGAGCGTATCACACGCATGGACGGGCAACTCATGAAATACATTAACTGCTTTTGTAATGGTGCAGCGCAGGGTGGTTGGTGTGTGTGCCAGCAGTGATGTCACCTACAGGGACAGGCAGGCACAGATATCTGCAGATGTAGCAGAGCTGAGTGTGTCATTTGATTCTTTGGTGCAGCATCCTGATACCTGCAGTCTCATGTAACAGACTACATTGTGATGTGACCAGGAGCTCAGCTCTGCTACATCTGGAGGATTCTTGTATTTATGATGATAACTCAGATTGTCCTGGTTACAATATTTAAAGGGGTTCTCCCACGACAAATGTAAAAATTGAAAATCAGAGATCATATAGGACATGACAATCTCTTCCTAACGAAGCTAGAACCAGCCCCGGACCTCACATGGATCCAGAGATCTCCTCATTCATTGCTCTTCTAGATTTATATTAAGCTGGCAGCTCAGGGGGTGTGTCTTCTCTGCTGCAGCTCAGGGGGAGTGTCCATTCTGATGCAGCTCAGGGGGCGTGTCTTCTCTGCTGCAGCTCAGGGGGCATGTCCATTCTGCTGCAGCTCAGGGGGCGTGTCCATTCTGCTGTAGCTCAGGTTGTGTGTCGATTCTGTTGCAGCTCAGGGGGCGTGTCCATTCTGCTGTAGCTCAGGTTGTGTGTCCATTCTGCTGCAGCTCAGGGGGCTTGTCCATTCTGCTGCAGCTCAGGGGGCTTGTCCATTATGCTGCAGCTCAGGGGGGCGTGTACACTCTGCTGCAGCTCAGGGGGCGTGTCTTCTCTGCTGCAGCTCAGGGGCGTGTCCATTCTGCTGCAACTCAGGTGCGTGTCTTCTCTGCTGCAGCTCAGGGGGCGTGTCCATTCTGCTGTAGCTCTCTTCCTGTCACAACTCAGGGGGGCGTGTCTTCTCTGCTGCAGCTCAGGGGGCGTGTCTTTGCTGCAGCTCAGGGGGCGTGTCCATTCTGCTGCAGCTCAGTGGGCGTGTCCATTCTGCTGTAGCTCAGTGGGCGTGTCCATTCTGCTGTAGCTCTCTTCCTGTCACAGCTCAGGAGGCACTTGTAGGATGGAAATGAGCGTGTGCGGCCTTCTCCGTGAGCAGGACAAAGAAATACGAAAAAAACAAGCAGCAGGTGGCGCCACACAGATAGATTTTATGGAATATCTCAGGGGCTATACAGAATGGTTAATTACAGGCAGTTGCAGAAGTCTTCAGATCTAGGTGCTGGTTTATAAACTGTAAAATATTTGTCAAGGGACAACCCCTTTAAAGGAGAAGTTCAGTCACCCCTGCACTTCATCTGCATGAGCTCATCTGCATGAGCTCGTTCTGCAAAACATAGCTGCTGTGGGGGGTGTTCGGAGGGGCATGACGATGTTTATTATTTATTTTATGCACTTATATAGCACTACTATCTTCTGCCGCGCTTTACACAATATGATGTGATATGCCATGATTTATAGAGTAGGGGGTGTATATGTTGTCATATGGCTTGAAATATAGAGTAGGAGAGTCGATATGATGGGGTCCTCTCCCTTTAGATCGTGATCTGTTTCAGCTTGGTCGGGTCATCTCCCTCCAGGTTGTGATTTGTTTCAGCTTAGTCAGGGTCCTCTCCCTCCAGTTTGTGATCTGTTTCAGCTTAGTTGAGGTCCTCTCCTTCCAGGTTGTGATCTGTTTCAGCTTAGTTGAGGTCCTCTCTCTCCAGGTTGTGATCTGTTTCAGCTTAGTTGAGGTCCTCTCTCTCCAGGTTGTGATCTGTTTCAGCTTAGTTGAGGTCCTCACCCTCCAGGTTGTGATCTGTTTCAGCTTAGTTGAGTTCCTCTCCCTCCAGGTTGTGATCTGTTTCAGCTTAGTTGAGGTCCTCTCCCTCCAGGTCATGATCTGTTTCAGCTTAGTCGGGGTCCTCTCCCTCCAGGTTGTGATCTGTTTCAGCTTAGTCGGGGTCCTCTCCCTCCAGGTTGTGATCTGTTTCAGCTTAGTTGAGGTCCTCTCCCTCCAGTTTGTGATCTGTTTCAGCTTAGTCGGGGTCCTCTCCCTCCAGGTTGTGATCTGTTTCAGCTTAGTTGAGGTCCTCCCCCCTCCAGGTTGTGATCTGTTTCAGCTTAGTCGGGGTCCTCTCCCTCCTGGTTGTGATCCGTTTCAGCTTAGTTGAGGTCCTCTCCCTCCAGGTTGTGATCTGTTTCAGCTTAGTTGAGGTCCTTTACCCCCCATGTTGTGATCTGTTTCAGCTTAGTCGGGGTCCTCTCCCTCCAGGTTGTGATCTGTTTCAGCTTAGTTGAGGTCCTCTCCCTCCAGGTTGTGATCTGTTTCAGCTTAGTCGAGGTCCTCTCCCTCCAGGTTGTGATCTGTTTCAGCTTAGTTGAGGTCTTCTCCCTCCAGTTTGTGATCTGTTTCAGCTTAGTCTGGGTCCTCTCCCTCCAGGATGTGATCTGTTTCAGCTTAGTTGAGGTCCTCTCCTTCCAGGTTGTGATCTGTTTCAGCATAGTCGGGGTCCTCTCAGCTTAGTTGAGGTCCTCTCCCTCCAGGTTGTGATCTGTTTCAGCTTAGTTGAGGTCCTTTACCCCCCATGTTGTGAACTGTTTCAGCTTAGTCTGGGTTCTCTCCCTCCAGGTCGTGATCTGTTTCAGCTTAGTTGAGGTCCTTTCCCCCCCAGGTTGTGATCTGTTTCAGCTTAGTTGAGGTCTTCTCCCTCCAGTTTGTGATCTGTTTCAGCTTAGTCGGGGTCCTCTCCCTCCAGGATGTGATCTGTTTCAGCTTAGTTGAGGTCCTCTCCTTCCAGGTTGTGATCTGTTTCAGCATAGTCGGGGTCCTCTCAGCTTAGTTGAGGTCCTCTCCCTCCAGGTTGTGATCTGTTTCAGCTTAGTTGAGGTCCTTTACCCCCCATGTTGTGATCTGTTTCAGCTTAGTCTGGGTCCTCTCCCTCCAGGTGGTGATCTGTTTCAGCTTAGTTGAGGTCCTCTCCCTCCAGGTTGTGATCTGTTTCAGCTTAGTTGAGGTCCTCTCCCTCCAGGTTGTGATCTGTTTCAGCTTAGTCGGGGTCCTCTCCCTCCAGGTTGTGATCTGTTTCAGCTTAGTTGAGGTCCTTTCCCCCCCCCAGGTTGTGATCTGTTTCAGCTTAGTCGGGGTCCTCTCCCTCCAGGTTGTGATCTGTTTCAGCTTAGTTGAAGTCCTCTCCCTCCAGGTTGTGATCTGTTTCAGCTTAGTTGAGGTCCTCTCCCTCCAGGTTGTGATCTGTTTCAGCTTAGTTGAGGTCCTCTCCCTCCAGGTTGTGATCTGTTTCAGCTTAGTTGAGGTCCTCTCCCTCTGGATCGTGATCTGTTTCAGCTTAGTTGAGGTCCTCTCCCTCCTGGTTATGATCTGTTTCAGCTTAGTTGAAGTCCTCTCCCTCCAGGTTGTGATCTGTTTCAGCTTAGTTGAGGTCCTCTCCCTCCAGGTTGTGATCTGTTTCAGCTTAGTTGAGGTCCTCTCCCTCCAGGTTGTGATCTGTTTCAGCTTAGTTGAGGTCCTCTCCCTCTGGATCGTGATCTGTTTCAGCTTAGTTGAGGTCCTCTCCCTCCTGGTTATGATCTGTTTTAGCTTAGTTGAGGTCCTCTCCCTCCAGGTTGTGATCTGTTTCAACTTAGTTGAGGTCCTCTCCCTCCAGGTTGTGATCTGTTTCAGCTTAGTTGAGGTCCTCTCCCTCTGGGTCGTGATCTGTTTCAGCTTAGTTGAGGTCCTCTCCCTCCAGGTTGTGATCTGTTTCAGCTTAGCTGAAGTCCTCTCCCTCCAGATCATGATCTGTTTCAGCTTAGTCGGGGTCCTCTCCCTCCAGGTCGTGATCTGTTTCAGCTTAGTTGAGGTCCTCTCCCTCCAGGTCCTTATCTGTTTCAGCTTAGTTGAGGTCCTCTCCCTCCAGATCGGGATCTGTTTCAGCTTAGTCAGGGTCCTCTCCCTCCAGGTCGTGATCTGTTTCTGCTTAGTTGAGGTCCCCTCCCTTCATTGTGTGATCTGTTTTAGCTAAGTGGCTTCACCCTGCCATCCTCCCCTTCTTATCTCTCACTCTTCGTCTGGTTTCCTCCATCTCCTTTGTCGTGGTCGGGGATATTCTTGTGATATTATAGAGTAGAAACCAGCAGCTACTTTGTGAATGCAGCATTAACCCTCCTGCGCTTTGACTCCTCTGGTGGATGCTGCTCTGGGATGTCCTTGTTGGGTAGATTAACTGCTTGGAGCGGCTGCTGGGACTGAGATCACTGATATCCGCAGTGCCTTACAGCACCACCCACGACTCGCTCCAGGGCCTGCAAACTGTGACCTTGTAGAAAAAGGTCAAGTTACACACCCTTTATAGCAGTGCTGAGGACTCTCTGTGTTACCGGCACAACAGATCCAGCCACAGCAGGGAATGGGTCTTAAATATTCACTGGTTAATATGTAAGGAGATCCCAGCGGTCTAGGGTGACAGACAGCACTGAAGTCCTTGAGACATGGAAGCCACAAATATTAAGAGAGCGATTCTGGTTCCCCTGTGGTAATGGTCTGTGACCGTACACTTACCCTGTATAAGCAAATCTGGGAATGAAATGTTATGTGAACTCAGCCTTATCCTTGTGATGTAAACTGAGTCTTAACCTTGTGATGTGAACTCAGCCTTGTCCTTGAGGTGTAAACTGAGCCTTAACCTTGTGATGTGAACTGAGTCTTAACCTTGTGGTTGGAAGGTTTTTACAGAAACAGATGTAGGTTTTATTTTTACATTTATGTGAGGAACAGAATTAATCAAAGTCCCTAATTTTTAGCAATTTTTCTCCCCACATAAAGGGAAAAAATATATAATAATTCATCTTTTTCCCCATAAACCTTCCAAACACTAGCTTAAGGCTCAGTTCACACCACAAGGTAGAGGCTCAGTTCACACCACAAGGTAGAGGCTCAGTTCACACCACAAGGTAGAGGCTCAGTTCACACCACAAGGTAGAGGCTCAGTTCACACCACAAGGTAGAGGCTCAGTTCACACCACAAGGTAGAGGCTCAGTTCACACCACAAGGTAGAGGCTCAGTTCACACCACAAGGTAGAGGCTCAGTTCACACCACAAGGTAGAAGCTCAGTTCACACCACAAGGTAGAGGCTCAGTTCACACCACAAGGTAGAGGCTCAGTTCACACCACAAGGTAGAGGCTCAGTTCACACCACAAGGTAGAGGCTCAGTTCACACCACAAGGTTAAGACTCAGTTTACACCACAAGGTTAAGACTCAGTTTACACCAGGAGGTTAAGACCAAACTAGGTTGTGTGTCAAATAAGAACCCACTGATGTATGTATGATGCTGTGTGATGGATGTTTGGTGACAGTGAGTGTTGACTTGTTCCCCTGCACACACTATGGTCCTTACTGCACTAACTTGTACATATCTCTTTCTACTGTAAATGAGATGTTCTTATATCTACATCAACCATGAACAGTAGATTTAGTCATTAGAGGAACCATTGAGCCAGCTCCACATGTCTGATCTAAATCTGAGACCCCTCTGCTCCTGCCGGATGTATACCAAGATGAAGCTGTAGATATATTTCTGTACGTGACCATAATAGTGCAAGAATAAAGAATTCTCTACAATAACATGGTCCATGTGTATATAGCGGCACATCTATCCCATGGTCTTACATAGTCCATGTGTTTATAGCGGCACATCTATCCCATGGTCTTACATAGTCCATGTGTATATATAGCGGCACATCCATCCCTTGGTCTTACATAGTCCATGTGTTTATAGCGGCACTTCCATCCCCTGGTCTTACATAGTCCATGTGTATATAGCGGCACTTCCATCCCCTTGACTTACATAGTCCATGTGTATATAGCGGCACATCCATCCCTTGGTCTTACATAGCCCATGTGTATATAGCGGCACATCTATCCCCTGGTCTTACATAGTCCATGTGTATATAGCGGCACATCTATCCCCTGGTCTTACATAGTCCATGTGTATATAGCGGCACATCTATCCCCTGGTCTTACATAGTCCATGTGTATATAGCGGCACATCTATCCCCTGGTCTTACATAGTCCATGTGTATATAGCGGCACATCCATCCCTTGGTCTTACATAGCCCATGTGTATATAGCGGCACATCCATCCCTTGGTCTTCCATAGCCCATGTGTATATAGCGGCACATCTATCCCCTGGTCTTACATAGTCCATGTGTATATAGCGGCACATCTATCCCATGGTCTTACATAGTCCATGTGTATATAGCGGCACATCCATCCCCTGGTCTTACATAGTCCATGTGTATATAGCGGCACATCCATCCCCTGGTCTTACATAGTCCATGTGTATATAGCGGCACATCTATCCCATGGTCTTACATAGTCCATGTGTATATAGTGGCACATCCATCCCCAGGTCTTACATAGTCCATGTGTATATAGCGGCACATCTATCCCATGGTCTTACATAGTCCATGTGTATATAGCGGCACTTCCATCCCCTGGTCTTACATAGTCCATGTGTATATAACGGCACATCCATCCCCAGGTCTTACATAGTCCATGTGTATATAACGGCACATCCATCCCCAGGTATTACATAGTCCATGTGTATATAGCGGCACATCCAACCCCTGGTCTTACATAGTCCATGTGTATATAGCGGCACATCCCTCCCCAGGTCTTACATAGTCCATGTGTATATAGCGGCACATCTATCCCCTGGTCTTACATAGTCCATGTGTATATAGCGGCACATCCCTCCCCAGGTCTTACATAGTCCATGTGTATATAGCGGCACATCTATCCCCTGGTCTTACATAGTCCATGTGTATATAGCGGCACATCCAAACCCTGGTCTTACATAGTCCATGTGTATATAACGGCACATCCAACCTCAGGTCTTACATAGTCCATGTGTATATAGCGGCACATCCAACCCCTGGTCTTACATAGTCCATACCATTGGATTATGAATACTTGACCCTATGACAGTAGAGCGTTGCCTATCTGCCCCATCTCCAGATGCCGTGCCCAGATTACTGACTGGTGACCAGTGAGCACAGTCCCATCATACCTACACAGACCGCAGGTAGTAGAGCGGGGACCATCTGTATGTCCACCACCATTCATACACTGATTATCTCGTGATAATGGTGTCTGTCGGGAGGGATATATCCGCGAACACTTCCGGATGTGTTTCATGCAGGAAAATGGGCCATAATGTGATGTGTAGGCCACTTGGTCAGGTCATCTCCACAATGGCTGGTCTTCAAGTGCATTCCCATTTTTTATGGAGTCCATGATGTGATGGTTTAGAGCTGGTTTGGGAACATAAGGTGGACCTACAGAATATTAGGTTTTAATGTTTTGGCTGATCGGCGTGTACTGTATATCATCCTTATCTCTCAGAGAGTTCATCATTTGGCCACTTCTTTCAAATCTGTTAGAACCAATATAGCCACCATTACAGCTACTCCATGCTATCCCCCTTCCCAGCTGCATGAATGTAAAACCCCTTTAAAGCGGCCATATTGGTTGTCACCCAGCCTTCCCTGAATCAGATATACAGAAAAGACGTCTGGCTGTAATGGGGGCTTTACTGGCTTGATACATTTTCCCATTACATTATACACTGCTCGTTTCCATGGTTACGCCCACTGTGCAATCCATCAGTGGTGGCCGTGCTTGCACACTATTTTTACGCTGAGCGCTCCGGGTCCCCTGCTGGTCTCGGAGCGCTCACAGCGTATGTCCCCAGGCAGCACTCCACCAGCGTCTCGGCGTGTGCGTCTTCGCTCTCTAGGGCGCGCGCGCCGGGACTCTTAGATTCAAAGGACCAGTGCACCAGTGATTGGTGCCTGGTCCAAAGGGGTTATTAAGGGTTAAGGTTGTGAGAGGCAGTGCTGACTTAATTAGGCTGCACCTGTGCACTGCCCATTTATACCTTCTCCTCCCACAGCCTTCTGCCGGATCTTTGTGCCTTGTGCCTCAGAGAAAGCGTTCCCTATGATGTTAGTTTGCCTTACCTGTTGCCGTACCCGTTGCTACCGTCCACTCGCCTTTGAACCTTTGCCGCCTGCCCTGACCGCTGCTTCGTCCGACTACGCTCTTGCCTTCTCCCTGTGTACCACGCCTTATCAGTTGCCAGAGAGGTCGAGTTGTTACTAGGGGACACGACCTGGTAGTTACCGCCGCGGCAAATCCATCCCGCTTTGCGGCGGGCTCTGGTGAAGACCAGTAACTGCTTAGAACCGGTCCTCTAGTACAACCCGCGCCATTGCCTCTCTGGTGCAGAGGATTCACTACCTGTCCTGCCGGTTCGTGACAGTAAGATCCGGCCATGAATCCCACTGATGTTCCGCTGCCAAGCCTGGAGGACCTCACCACCATTGTGGCCCAGCAGGGTCAACAGCTGGCCCAGTTGACCGCTATGTTGCAGCAGCTCCTGCCTTCACTGCAACAGCCAGCTCCTCCGTCTGCTCCTGCTGCATCACCTCCGCCTGCCGTTACCACCGGTTCCAGAATCCGTTTGTCCCTACCAGACAAATATGACGGAGATCCTAAGCAGTGCCGTGGGTTCTTGTCGCAGTGCTCTCTCCACCTCGAGCTTCTGTCCGACCAGTTTCCTTCTGAGCGAGCCAAGGTAGCCTTTATTCTCAGTTTACTGTCCGGGAAGGCCCTGGCCTGGGCTACACCACTATGGGACCGCGCAGATCCTGCCACCGCATCCGTCCAGAGCTTCTGCCTAGAGTTCCGGAATGTTTTTGAGGAGCCTGCCCGGGTTACCTCCGCAGAGACTGCCTTACTAAATTTGACCCAAGGAGGTTCTTCCGTGGGTGACTATGCCATTCAGTTCCGCACTCTGGCCTCTGAGCTGAACTGAAACAATGAAGCCCTTTGTGCCACTTTCAAGAAAGGACTTAACAGTGAAGTAAAGGACATTCTGGCTGCACGTGAGCTTCCTTCCACTCTTTGTGACCTCATCTTGCTGGCCACTAGGATAGACAAACGTTTAGCCGAAAGACAGGAGGAACTCCTCCTTGAAAAGGAAAAAGCTCGTCCTAGACGCTTTCCTCGTCTGGCTCCCGTTTTTCCGCATCCAACTCAACCCGCTACTGGGTTTTCCGCCGTGGAAGCCATGCAGGTGGATCGGTCACGCTTGACTCCGCAAGAACGAAGCCGCCGCAGAAACGAGAACCTGTGTCTGTACTGTGCCAGTACCGAGCACTTCCTTAGAGATTGTTCTCTCCATCCACCGCGTTCGGGAGTAAGCGTGGGAGAGGCGTTGCTAGGTGTGGATTCTTCTTCTCCACGTCTCATCATACCCGTGCAGTTGATCATCTCTTCCAAGTCCTCTTTCTCCGCAGCCGCCTTCTTGGATTCCGGTTCAGCTGGCAACTTCATTCACGCCTCCTTGGTTGACAAGTACCGTATTCCAGTAATCCGTCTACCCAAGCCGTTTTTCATCTCTACTGTTAACGGTGAGAGACTCTCAGCCACCGTGCAGTTCCGTACCCAGCCTCTACAGATGGACATCAGAATATTTCATACCGAGACTTTAGAGTTTTTTGTCCTTCCCTTCAGTTCCTCCGAACTCCTCCTGGGTCTGCCGTGGCTTCAACTTCATAGTCCTGTCCTGAATTGGTCCACCGGTGAAATCCTGCATTGGGGCTCCTGTTCGGACCGCTGTCTCAAGCCTGCTCTGGTCAAACAGAACCCGCAAGTTTCTCCGCCTTCTGGGCTGCCCAAGCCATACCATTCCTTCACGGATGTCTTCTGCAAGAAACAAGCTGAGGTTCTTCCTCCTCACCGATCCTATGATTGCCCGATCGACCTGATACTCGGTTCTACTCCACCTCGGGGCAGAATTTATCCTCTCTCACCTCCTGAGACTCTTGCCATGTCCGACTATATACGTGAGAACCTACAGAGAGGATTCATAAGAAAATCTTCTTCTCCTGCTGGGGCCGCTTTATTCTTCGTGACAAAAAAAGACGGCTCCCTCCGCCCCTGCATTGACTACAGAGGTCTTAATAAAATTACCATCAAGAACCGTTACCCTCTGCCTCTAATCTCTGAGCTATTTGATCGTCTCCGAGGGGCTAAGATCTTCACTAAATTGGACCTCCGAGGGGCCTATAATCTGATCCGTATCCGTGAGGGAGACGAATGGAAGACCGCCTTTAACACAAGGGACGGCCATTTCGAGTATTTGGTGATGCCCTTCGGCCTCTGCAACGCACCTGCTGTCTTCCAGGAATTCGTCAATGATATTTTCAGGGACTTACTTTACACCTGCGTGGTCGTATACCTGGATGATATCCTCATCTTTTCCTCCAATTTGGATCTACACCGGGTCCATGTGCAACAAGTTCTTACTCGTCTCAGGAGAAATCGCCTATACGCTAAACTTGAAAAATGTCTATTTGAACAGACCTCCCTGCCTTTCCTGGGATACATTATCTCAGCCCAAGGACTTCAAATGGACCCAGCCAAACTCTCGGCGGTTCTGGATTGGCCACGTCCCTCTGGACTCCGAGCCATACAAAGATTTCTGGGCTTTGCGAATTACTACAGGCAATTCATCCCTCACTATTCCACTCTGGTAGCTCCTATCGTGGCCTCACTAGAAAAGGAGCTAACCCCAAATCCTGGCCTTCCCAAGCCGAGGAAGCCTTCCAGTCCCTGAAATCCGCCTCTGCACCCGTTCTCTCTAGACCAGATTCCACCAAGCCCTTCTCTCTTGAAGTGGATGCCTCCTCGGTGGGAGCCGGAGCCGTCCTCACCCAGAAGTCTTCCCGGGGCAAGACTTCAACTTGTGGCTTCTTTTCAAAAACATTCTCTTCCGCAGAGAGAAATTACTCCATTGGGGACAGGGAACTGCTGGCTATTAAATTGGCACTGGAGGAATGGAGACATTTACTCGAGGGGGCCACACATCCTGTGTACATCTTCATGGACCACAAGAACCTGGCTTATCTCCAGTCTGCTCAGAGATTAAATCCCCGTCAGGCTCGTTGGTCTCTGTTCTTCGCCCGCTTTAACTTTGAGATCCATTTCCGTCCGGCTTGCAAGAACATTAGGGCAGATGCTCTGTCTCGCTCCTCTGATGTGGTGGGCGACGAGTTAACACCTCGATATATTATCCCTCCAGAACGCCTTATTACAGTCGCTCCCGTGGACCTGCGCCTTCTTCCTCCTGGCAAATCCTACGTACCTCCACGTCAGCGGCTGCGAATTCTCAAGTGGGGCCACGCCTCCCCTTTTGCCGGTCATCCAGGGGTGCTAAAGTCTCTCCAACTAATCTCCCAAAGGTACTGGTGGCCTTCTCTGGAGAAAGATGTCTCGGACTTCGTCCAGGCCTGTATGATTTGCGCCCGGGATAAATCGCCTCGCCAGAGACCAGCGGGTCTCCTCTTGCCTCTACCTGTTCCTGAAGTTCCCTGGTCTCACATCGCCATGGACTTTATTACTGATCTTCCCTCCTCCCATGGCAAGTCCGTTATTTGGGTCGTGGTGTATCGCTTCTCCAAGATGGCTCACTTTGTACCCCTGCCCGGTCTACCCTCTGCACCCATGTTGGCCATGTTGTTCTTCCGTCTCCATGGCCTTCCCAAACATATTGTCTCGGATCGTGGGGTACAATTCGTCTCCAAATTCTGAAGGGCTCTATGTGCCCAGCTCGGGATCAAATTGGACTTTTGTTCTTCGTACCACCCTCAATCTAACGGCCAAGTAGAACGGGTGAACCAGATTTTGGGTGACCCCCCTGCGTCACTTTGTATCCTCTCGCCATGACGACTGGGCTGATCTACTTCCCTGGGCGGAGTTCTCCTACAACTACAAACAATCCTCTGCCTCTAACAAGTCTCCTTTCTTTGTAGTTTTTGGCCGTCATCCTCTTCCACCGCTGCCGCAGTCTCCCACTCCTTCTTCTGTACCTGCCGTTGACAGTCTTATACAGGATTTTTCCTCCATCTGGCGAGAAACCCACGCTGCTCTCCTCAGGACTTCCGCCCGTATGAAGGTTCAAGCTGACAAGAGACGCAGATCTCCACCGGAATTTCGCCCGGGTGACAAGGTGTGGCTCTCCTCTAGGTACATCCAATTTAGGGTCCCAAGTTACAAGTTGGGCCCTCGTTTCTTGGGACCCTATAAAATCAAGAGTCGTATCAATCAAGTTTCTTATCAGCTCCATCTTCCTCCCTCTCTCCGAATCCATAACTCCTTCCATGTCTCCCTTTTTAAACCTGCTATCTTTAACCGTTTTTCTCCCAAGCTTGTTTCTCCCACCCCTGTCGCCGGTACCTCCGATATATTCTCTGTTAAGGAGATCTTGGCGACCAAGATCTCCCGGGGGAAAAGATTTTTTTGGGTCGACTGGGAGGGCTGCGGTCCTGAGGAGAGGTCATGGGAGCCGGAGGAGAACATCCTGGACCGCAGTCTCATCCGCAAGTTCTTCGATACCAAAAAGGGAGGGAGACCAAAGGGGGGGGGGGTACTGTTACGCTGAGCGCTTCGGGTCCCCTGCTGGTCTTGGAGCGCTCACAGCGTATGTCCCCAGGCAGCACTCCAGCGTCTCGGCGTGTGCGTCCTCGCTCTCTAGGGCGCACGCGCGCCGGGACTCTTAGATTCAAAGGACCAGTGCACCAGTGATTGGTGCCTGGTCCAAAGGGGTTATTAAGGGCTAAGGTTGTGAGAGGCAGTGCTGACTTAATTAGGCTGCACCTGTGCACTGCCCATTTATACCTTCTCCTCCCACAGCCTTCTGCCGGATCTTTGTGCCTTGTGCCTCAGAGAAAGCGTTCCCTACGATGTTAGTTTGACTTAACTGTTGCCGTACCCGTTGCTACCGTCCCCTCGCCTTTGAACCTTTGCCGCCTGCCCTGACCGCTGCTACGTCCGACTACGCTCTTGCCTTCTCCCTGTGTACCACGCCTTATCAGTTGCCAGAGAGGTCGAGTTGTTACTAGGGGACACGACCTGGTAGTTACCGCCGCGGCAAATCCATCCCGCTTTGCGGCGGGCTCTGGTGAAGACCAGTAACTACTTAGAACCGGTCCTCTAGTACAACCCACGCCATCGCCTCTCTGGTGCAGAGGATTCACTACCTGTCCTGCCGGTTCGTGACAACTATAGGTAAAAGCACCAGCCTATGTGAGCTCCCACGGTCCCAGTCTCAAGAGAGGCTGGCCCTTTTTCATATAGCATGCAAGCACGACCATTGATGGATTGCAGGGTGGTCGTAACTATGGAAACAAGCAGTGAAAAATGAATCTAGCCAGCAAAGGAGGCAATATGGAGAATCACAATACATTAGTAAGAGGTTTGTATTCACTTCCACTACAAGATAAATGCCACTTGCTGAAGTGAGACAGCCCTTTAAGGTTATCTGCTCCCATCAAGATGTCATGGGGATGATCTTCTCTCATCTTGCTCAACCGTGGAGTAGAATCCGTGGATTGCTCAATGTGAACATTGGTAAGTGTTGATAGGAAGACCACGGCACTCGGGAGAGAATGTTGCATAAATATCTTATTTATTTTCTTATATTTTGTTTTATATTTTTTTGTGCATATATATATATATATATATATATATATCCATCCGGAAAAATAAATTCATAGGAGTATACTGGCCAACGTTTCGGTCTTATCCAAGACCTTGTTCACGGCCTGAGTATTGAGGCTAGTAGAGGCATCGGATGGCGTTGGTAAGTGAACCTCATGTACCGATCCACCATGTTTGTCCTTGTAGACACAATCTGTATACTGTATAAGATGTTATCAGCAGAGCAAACAATCTGTCATCGGCTTCTCTTAGATCAAGTCTTCAGGATAATATAGCACAGCTCCACTGACTGAGGAGCCCACATCCTCCACCTTCTGCTGAAGAGTCAATGGGATGCCTATGAAGCATGGAGAGGCGGTCTACTATCCAGCGGACAATACAAGTCTATGAAGCATGGAGAGGCAGTCTACTGTATAGTAAAGTCTACTGTGCAGCAAACAATACAAGCTTAGTAGAATGGAGAGGCAGTCTACTGTATAGTAAAATATACTGTACAGCAGACAATACAAGCCTATGAAGACTGGAGAAACAATCTACTGTATGGAAAAGTCTAATCTACAGCAGACAATACAAGCCTCGTAGCATGGAGAGGCAGTCTACTGTATGGTAAAATCTACTGTATAGCAGACAATACAATCCTATGAAGCATGGAGGGGTGGTCTACTGTATAGCAGACAATAAAAGCTTAGTAGCATGGAGAGGCAGTCTACTGTATGGTAAAATCTACTGCACAGCAGACAATACAATCCTAGGAAGCATGGAGGGGCGGTCTACTGTATAGTAAAGTCTACTGTACAGCAGACAATACAATCCTATGAAGCATGGAGGGGCGGTCTACTGTATAGTAAAGTCTACTGTACAGCAGACAATACAATCCTAGGAAGCATGGAGAGGCGGTCTACTGTATAGTAAAGGCTACTGTACAGCAAACAATACAAGTCTATGAAGCATGAAGAGGCAGTCCTCTGTATGGTAAAATATACTGTACAGCAGACAATACAAGCTTATGAAGTATGGAGAAGCAGTTTCCTGTATGGTAAAGTTTACTGTCAAGCAGATAATACAAGCCTAGTAGCATGGAAAGGCAGTCTCCTGCATAGTATAGTCTTCTGTGTAGCAGACAATACAAGCCTATGAAGCATGGAGAGGCAGTCTACTGTATGGCAAAGTCTACTCCACAGCAAACAATATAAGCCTCATAGCATAAAGAGGCAGTCCTCTGTATGGTAAAATCTATTGTATAGCAGACAATACACACCTAGAAGCATTGAGAGGCAGTCTACAGTATAGTAAAGTCTAATGTACAGCAAAAAATAGAAGCCTTCAAAACATGAAAAGGTGGACTACTGTATAGTAAAGTTCTCTGTACAGCAAAGAATACAAGCCTAGTAGCATTGATAGGCAGTCTACTGTATAGTAAGGTTTACTCTACAGCAGACAATACAAGCCTAGTAGCATGGAGAGGAGGTCTACAGTACAGCAAACTATACAAGCCTATGAAACATGGAGAGCTGGTCGACTGTATAGTAAAGTTTATTGTAGGGCAGACAATACAAGACTAGTAACATAGACATTCTGTCTACTGTACAGCAGACAGCACAAGACTAGTAGCATGGAGAGGCGGTGTACTGTATACTAATGTCTACTGTAAAGCAGTCAATACAAGTCTATGTAGTATGCAGAAGAAGTCTACTGTATACTAAAATATATTTTAAAGCAGACAATACAAGTCTATGTAGCATGGAGAGGCAGTCTATTGTATAGTAAAGTAAACTGTATAGCAAACACCACAAGCCTATGAAGCATGGAGAGGCAGTCTACTGTATAGTAAAGTCTACTGTGCAGCAAACAATACAAGCCTAGTAGCATGGAAAGGCGGTCTACTGTATACTAAACTCTACTGTACAGCAGATAATACAAGTCTATGGTTCAATGGGAGTAATGACTGGAATATAACAATACCGGGGTTCTCTCTATATAGGAAAGACAGAGAAGGCAAGAAAGGGGGAAGGGTTGGCCCTGTATGTGAAAGATAGCATAAAATCTAATACAAGTTAGCGAGAACAATTTAGAGTCAGTTTGGGTTACCTTGCAGCTTGATAATCATAAGGTAACTCGTGTAGGTGTGATATATAGACCACCTAGCCAAGTCAAAGAATTAGATGATCTACTAGTTGAGGAAATAGCTAAAATGATATTGAAGGGGGAAGTTATCATTATGGGAGATTTCAATCTTCCTGATGTAAACTGGAAAACCAAAATAGCTAGTTCTGCCAGGAGTACAGATATTCTAAATTCCCTACTGGGATTATCTCTACAACAAGTAGTGGAGGAGCCAACCCGGAAGGAGGCCATTTTAGATTTAGTATTCACAAATGGGAATTTGGTATCTGATATTACTGTAGGGGAAAGCTCGGGATCTAGTGATCACCAGTCAGTGTGGTTTACTATAAGTACAGTGACTGAGTCACACCACACAAAAACAAAAGTTTTAGATTTTAGAAAAACGGACTTTTCTAAAATTAGATTAGTGGTATACGAGTCCCTATCAGATTGGAACAGTTTCATTGGAGTCCAGGAGAAATGGGACTACTTAAAAGTGGCACTATTGAAGGCAACAGAAAATTGCATTAGGCTTGTCAGTAAAAGCAAAGAAAGGAAGAGACCACTGTGGTACTCAGCAGAAGTGGCCAAAATCATTAAAAACAAGATAGCATTTAGGAATTATAATAAAAAAAAAACGAGTATGACAGACAAATTTATAAGATTAGGCAGAGAGAGGCCAAACAAGTTATAAGAGCTTCTAAAGCACAGGCAGAAGAGAATTGAGCTCAGTCAGGGAAAAAAGGCGATAATACATTCTTCAGATACATAAATGAGAAAAGGAAACTAAAACAAGGAATTACAAAATTAAAAACAAAAGAAGGAAGGTATATGGAAGAGGATAAAGAACTAGCTGACTGCCTCAATAAATACTTCTGTTCAGTCTTTACAAAGGAAAATGAAGGAGAAGGACCTCAGTTAGGAAAGAAAACTAATGAATCTTTTGATGCATGTGTCTTTACAGAGGAAGAGGTTCTAAGTCAGCTGTCTAAAATCAATACAAATAAGTCACAGGGGCCTGATGGGATACACCCAAAGCTATTAAAAGAGCTCAGTGGTGAACTAGCAAAACCATTAACAGATTTATTTAACCAATCACTAACAACAGGAGTCGTCCCAGAAGATTGGAAATTAGCAAATGTTGTGCCCATTCACAAGAAAGGTAGTAGGGAGAAATCGGGCAACTATAGGCCAGTAACAAGATAGAAATAGAGGCTGCTCCTACAGAACGAATGGATCAGGGTACTCACCTCCCAGTCCACCCAGACCATCTGAGAGAAAAAAGAAATGGCAAAGTAACGAGGGGCACTCCAAATTCGGGAAATGATAGACAGCGCTATGCAAATAGGTCAAGCATTTAATATAGTAGACCAATAAATACACATATAGGCAGTAAAATCCTACAAGCAATAGAACAGTATCTCAGAAGAATCTGTACACTGGATGAGCGTCGTCCCAGTATAACCTCTAATAGCGAGGGATAATGGCAATGCCTGGATGTTGATCCCAATCTGTGGCCCAGCGGCAGGCTCCGATGGAACCGGATCAAGGGACAGACTCTTTTAGCCTCTTGCCGGCAGAGCTATTTCGGCACTCTGTAATATCCCAACCACCGTGGATGTGTCCCGCTTCCCCAGCAGGATGGACAGGTAATAATAATAGTGGCAGATGTACTTTACCACACTCCGTCACACATTGGACACTCTGCTCACTTCTCGTGCCGTTCTTACCCAACGCGGCGTCCCACGTGGTATGGACTCTCCAACGTGACGTCTGACGTGACTCCTCGGCTTCACAGCGGAACGGTGTCAAGCGCTCAATGCAGTCCTGGATTGTATGTTCCAGCGCCTCCACTTAGAGGATCATGCAACGTAGAAGGTGACTTAGTCCATATAGGAGCAATAATCGCAGAAATAAATGCTTGCAGGTAGAAAAAGCTCACTGTCCCAACAGAACCAGACGCGTTTCAGGGTATACACCCCTTCCTCACCACTGAGGAACGACACGAGAGGCGAGCAGAGTGTCCAGCGTGTGACGGAGTGTGGTAAAGTATATCTGCCACTATTATTATTACCTGTCCATCCTGCTGGGGAAGCGGGACACATCCACGGTGGTTGGGATATTACAGAGTCTTTGGGCTTGGACTCCCATATTGTTGAATGGATTAGGCAGTGGCTGAGGGACAGACAACAGAGGGTTGTAGTCAATGGAGTATATTCAGACCATGGTCTTGTTACCAGTGGGGTACCTCAGGGATCTGTTCTGGGACCCATATTGTTTAATATCTTTATCAGCGAAATTGCAGAAGGCCTCGATGGTAAGGTGTGTCTTTTTGCTGATGACACAAAGATCTGTAACAGCGTTGATGTTTCTGGAGGGATACAGCAAATGGAAAAGGATTTAGGAAAACTAGAGGAATGGTAAAAAATCTGGCAACTAAAATGTAATGTTGATAAGTGCAAGATAATGCACCTGGGGCGTTGTGACGGTATCATCCGTGTCACCGTCTAGTATTCCCTTCTCCCCTTGAAATAGCACCGCCAAATAATCCACCGAGCAATAAATTGCTATTATCGCTGGTATCGCCAAATAAGTCTATACATTAGCCCAAGCTGAATGATAGAAATACTTTACTGGAAGGCCTCACATTGAAAAAATACAATTGCTTTTATCCCCTGCCCCCATGCAAGGGAGACACCCACAGCAAACATACATTAACTCATAACACAAAGGTTACAACCCACATAGACACCATGGTTAACATAATCAACACAGGCAGGAGAATACACATTGCCCTCTGTCCTGAGAGACAATCGAATTACAACTCGGTTGTCTCCAGGACAGAGGACAATCACCAATACACACAGAGAGACAATGGAACAGACATCACTTACTCAAACATACAATGTCCCACCCTTTACAATACACATAGACATTTAACACATCCCAAAATGGCACGAATTAGACCAGGAATTCAAAAGTTAGTACAAGTCCCTTTGGCCTGGCTGTACTCATAGCTTTTCTGCACAAAACCGGTGCATACAACATGGGACCATAATCGCATGGTAAGAGGCTGGCAAGTAGTCCTCTCCAAGCACTCGTGGCCACCTCAAAAGAGGGGAGTTTGTCACAGGCGTAAAAACCCAAGAGCAGAATATAACATCAGTGATACAGTCCTAACCTCAGTATCTGAGGAAAGGGGTTTAGGGGTCATTATTTCAGAAGACTTAAAGGTAGGCAGACCATGTCATAGAGCAGCAGGAGATGCCAGCAGAATGCTGGGGTGTATAGGGAGAGGCATTACCAGTAGACAGAGGGGGGCGCTCATGCCGCTCTACAGAGCACTAGTGAGACCTCATCTGGAGTATTGTGCGCAGTACTGGAGACCATATCTCCAGAAGGATACTGATACTCTAGAGAGAGTTCAGAGAAGAGCTACTAAACTAGTACATGGATTGCAGGATAAAACTTACCAGGAAAGATTAAAGGACCTTAACATGTATAGCTTGGAAGAAAGAAGAGACAGAGGGGAGATGAGAGAAACTGCTAAATACATAAAGGGAATCAACAAGGTAAAAGAGGAGAGAAGATTTACAAGAAGAAAAACTGCTACAAGAGGACATAGTGTTAAATTAGAGGGGCAAAGGGTTAACAGTAATATCAGGAAGTATTACTTTACTGAGAGAGTAGTGGATGCATGGAATAGCCTTCCTGCAGAAGTGGTAGCTGCAAATACAGTGAAGGGGTTTAAGCATGCATGGGATAGGCATAAGGCCATCCTTCATATAAGATAAGGCCAGGGGCTATCCATAGTATTCAGTATATTGGGCAGACTGGATGGGCCAAATGGTTCTTATCTGCCGACACATTCTAGGTTTCATAGAGGAGCAGTGTACTCGTAGTAAAGTCTACTACACAGCAAACAATACAAGCCTAGTAGCATGTAGACTAGTGATGGATGAACATTGGCCGAGACGGTTTGCGAACGCAAATGTGTGTTCACGCTCAAATGTTCGCGAACTGTGTGTTCACAGCAGGGCCCCATTCATTTTAATGGCAGGCGAACCTGGAAAACCTTCAGCTCATATTTGCAGCCACCAAATACTTACTAGAAGTGCACAAATAGTCCCACAACGTGGACAGTGACACCAGATGGATTATTCCAATTTGCGATCTCCATTCATTATTTTTTTCAATGCAAAATATTGGCAATCTAATTTTCGCGTACGCGCATGCACAAATGCACTATAAAGAATACAATACATTATAGGTATATAACACCCCTGCTTCAATCCCTCTTTTGGGGGGCAACAGGTATATCACACCAGTAGAAATTATTTGTTCCGATAGCGTTTGTCCCTCTATATAGCTGCGGTATCGCTGTAGAACCGCACACAACTGCCGCACATTACAAATGCACTATAATATACCTTATGTGTTAGAAAGTATATTATAAGTATATCGCACCCCTCAGTGTATCACACCTATCGATAAGTATATCGCACCTATTATAAGTATATCCCACCTATTATAAGTATATCGCACCTATTATAAGTATATCGCACCTATTATAAGTATATCACACCTATTATAAGTATATCGCACCTATTATAAGTATATCGCACCTATTATAAGTATATCGCACCTATTATAAGTATATTGCACCTATTATAAGTATATCGCACCTATTATAAGTATATCGCACCTATTATAAGTATATCACACCTATTATAAGTATATCACACCTATTATAAGTATATTGCACCTATTATAAGTATATCGCACCTATTATAAGTATATTGCACCTATTATAAGTATATCGCACCCCTCAGTGTATCACACCTATCGATAAGTATATCGCACCTATTATAAGTATATCGCACCTATTATAAGTATATCACACCTATTATAAGTATATCGCACCTATTATAAGTATATCGCACCTATTATAAGTATATCGCACCTATTATAAGTATATTGCACCTATTATAAGTATATCGCACCTATCGATAAGTATATCGCACCTATTATAAGTATATCGCACCTATTATAAGTATATTGCACCTATTATAAGTATATTGCACCTATTATAAGTATATCGCACCTATCGATAAGTATATCGCACCTATTATAAGTATATCACACCTATTATAAGTATATCGCACCTATTATAAGTATATCACACCTATTATAAGTATATCACACCTATTATAAGTATATTGCACCTATTATAAGTATATCGCACCTATTATAAGTATATTGCACCTATTATAAGTATATCGCACCCCTCAGTGTATCACACCTATCGATAAGTATATCGCACCTATTATAAGTATATCGCACCTATTATAAGTATATCGCACCTATTATAAGTATATTGCACCTATTATAAGTATATCGCACCTATTATAAGTATATCGCACCTATTATAAGTATATTGCACCTATTATAAGTATATCGCACTTATTATAAGTATATCGCACCTATTATAAGTATATCGCACCTATCGATAAGTATATCGCACCTATTATAAGTATATCGCACCTATTATAAGTATATTGCACCTATTATAAGTATATCGCACCTATTATAAGTATATCGCACCTATTATAAGTATATCACACCTATTATAAGTATATCACACCTATTATAAGTATATTGCACCTATTATAAGTATATCGCACCTATTATAAGTATATCGCACCTATTATAAGTATATTGCACCTATTATAAGTATATCGCACCCCTCAGTGTATCACACCTATCGATAAGTATATCGCACCTATTATAAGTATATCGCACCTTTTATAAGTATATCACACCTATTATAAGTATATCGCACCTATTATAAGTATATCGCACCTATTATAAGTATATCGCACCTATTATAAGTATATTGCACCTATTATAAGTATATCGCACCTATCGATAAGTATATCGCACCTATTATAAGTATATCGCACCTATTATAAGTATATTGCACCTATTATAAGTATATCGCACCTATCGATAAGTATATCGCACCTATTATAAGTATATCGCACCTATTATAAGTATATCGCACCTATTATAAGTATATCACACCTATTATAAGTATATTGCACCTATTATAAGTATATCGCACCTATTATAAGTATATTGCACCTATTATAAGTATATTGCACCTATTATAAGTATATCGCACCCCTCAGTGTATCACACCTATCGATAAGTATATCGCACCTATTATAAGTATATTGCACCTATTATAAGTATATCGCTCCTATTATAAGTATATCGCACCTATTATAAGTATATCGCACCTATTATAAGTATATTGCACCTATTATAAGTATATCGCACCTATTATAAGTATATCGCACCTATTATAAGTATATCGCACCTATTATAAGTATATCGCACCCATTATAAGTATATCGCACCTATTATAAGTATATCGCACCTATCGATAAGTATATTGCACCTATTATAAGTATATCGCACCTATTATAAGTATATCGCACCTATTATAAGTATATTGCACCTATTATAAGTATATCGCACCTATTATAAGTATATCGCACCTATTATAAGTATATCGCACCTATTATAAGTATATCGCACCTATTATAAGTATATCGCACCTATTATAAGTATATCGCACCTATTATAAGTATATCGCACCTATCGATAAGTATATTGCACCTATTATAAGTATATCGCACCTATTATAAGTATATCGCACCTATTATAAGTATATTGCACCTATTATAAGTATATCGCACCTATTATAAGTATATCGCACCTATTATAAGTATATCGCACCTATTATAAGTATATCGCACCTATTATAAGTATATCGCACCTATTGATAAGTATATCGCACCTATCGATAAGTATATCGCACCTATTATAAGTATATCGCACCTATTATAAGTATATCGCACCTATTATAAGTATATCGCACCTATTATAAGTATATCGCACCTATTATAAGTATATCGCACCTATTATAAGTATATCGCACCTATTGATAAGTATATTGCACCTATTATAAGTATATCGCACCTATTATAAGTATATCGCACCTATTATAAGTATATCGCACCTATTATAAGTATATCGCACTTATTATAAGTATATCGCACCTATTATAAGTATATCGCACCCCTCAGTAAGTCACACCTATCGATAGCGCACCTATACCCAGTGGCGTAACTACCGGGGAAGCAGGGGAAGTGGCTGCTTCGGGGCCCAGGCTGCTTTGGGGCCCGGGGCCCGACAGCGTATCAGTCAAGTTTAATCCTTTTTATTTATATGAAAATTACCTTCCTAATGTGCCCAAGAGGTTGTCCCTCCGGCCGTTTGTGCCCAGCCGCGCCCATTATCGCCAAGTCCACCACCGCCCCGCTGTTAATTATTCACTGCTGTCCTCGTCTCTTTTTCTTTTCTAAGTGCGCCGCAGTCTCGCACATGCGCTGATGTTACTCGCGTCCGGGCCCATGCGGTGTCCTGGCAGCAGCCTCAAGTAGTGTAATCACGCATGCGCCAGCTTTCTCCGCTTTCTGGCGCATGCGCGATTACATGAGGCTCCTGCCAGGACACTGCGCGGGCCCGCAAGTGAGTAACATCAGCGCATGTGCAAGACTACGGTCGACTAAAAAGACGAGGACAGCAGTGAATAATTAATAGCGGGACGGCGCTAGGCTTGGCGATAATGGGCGCAGCTGGGCACAAACGGCCGGAGGGACAGCCCTTTGGGCACGTTAGGAAGGTCATTTGCATATAAATAAAAAAGATTTTTATCAAAAATAAAAAGGACAGGTGGGGGTAAAAATAGTATATCAAAAATTGGGCGGGGGGCCCATACAAAAATTTGCTGTGGGGCCCAGGCACTTCTAGTTACGCCCCTGCCTATACCAGTCCTTAGAAGGACTTTTGTGGCCCTATTAGCCAGCGTTTGGTGCCCCTAACAGCCTGTCCTGCCCACACAGCAGCCTCTCCCTACACTGGCAAAAGACTGAATGTAAAATGGCGGCCAGATCGGGTTTATTTATAAGGTAGGAGGTGTGTCCATGTGCTGAACCGTCTCCATTGGCCGTCCTGTCCCACCTGATGGATGTGTCATGGGTCAAAGTTCTTCACAATGTAAAAGATTATGGCGGGCGCGAATATCGCCATATGTTCGCATGTTCGGCGAATCGCGAACATGCAAAGTTTGCCGCGAACCGACCGCCGGGCGAACCGCAAGGCCATCTCTAACTGTAAGTAATTTGACATTAAAGCCGTGTATTTGATTACATTTCACATGCATGTTATAACAATCGCTGTATATGCAGATCGAGAGCTTAAAAAAAGCGCCATTGCGAAAATCCCTAATGATGCGATTTATCTTTCCGCAGTACACACAACTTGACATTATATAAGGTCTCATGAGATATTAGTGATTGGTGCACTAAGTATTGTTGTGAGAACTTGCCACTCCAGTACAGGCCCCAAACATTAGCCGACAGGCGTTCACCTGACAGCGAAGAACTTTGTAGGATTCTGTGGCTGGAGGGACATTAGGCGGTCACAGGATAAATATGTAACTGTCGGCCAGTACAGGCCCCAAAAATTAGGCATTCAACAGACGTAAAAGGCCTTTTATGCCGCTGTATTTACCTAAGACAGGGACCATGATTGTTCTGGGTGGTGGCGGATATTTGTGGGCTGGCATGAGGGAATTCAATCAAACATGGTTGTCACAGGTGTTGAATTCCTCCGAGATCCATGCATCATTCATTTTTAGAAATGTGAGGTAGTCCACACTGTCGTGAGCTAGGCGAGTGCGCTTATCGGACAAGATCCCCCCTGGTGCGCTGAACGTCCTTTCGGACAAGACACTGGACGAGGGGCAAGCCAACAGTAGAAATTATTGGTTCCAATAGTGTTTGTCACTCTGTGTAGATGTGGTAACGCAGCGAAACCACAAACAAATGCTGCACTACCTATATGCACTATGTAGAAAGTATATTATTGGTATATATTATTGGTATATAACACCCCTGCTTCAATTCGTTTTTTGGGGGGGCAGCTGGTAAATCACACTAGTAGAAATGATTTGTTCGAATAGCGTTTGTCCCTCTGTGTGGCTGCAGTATCTCAGCAGAACCGCACACAACTGCTGCACAATACAATCACACCATAGGTCTCCCAGTGTTACATCCCCTAGGACATATGAAGCACGGAGATTATTACTACCAGGATGCAGAACTTTACATTTATCCACATTGAACCTCATTTGCCAAGTTGATGCCCAATCACTCAGAGCGTCCACGTCAGCTTGTAGTTTATGGACATCTTTCATAGACTGCACAGTACTACAGTCGTGGCCAAAAGTTTTGAGAATTACATAAATATTGGAAATTGGAAAAGTTGCTGCTTAAGTTTTTATAATAGCAATTTGCATATACTCCAGAATGTTATGAAGAGTGATCAGATGAATTGCATAGTCCTTCTTTGCCATGAAAATTAACTTAATCCCAAAAAACTTTTCCCTGCATTTCATTGCTGTCATTAAAGGACCTGCTGAGATCATTTCAGTAATCATCTTGTTAACTCAGGTGAGAATGTTGACGAGCACAAGGCTGGAGATCATTATGTCAGGCTGATTGGGTTAAAATGGCAGACTTGACATGTTAAAAGGAGGGTGATGCTTGAAATCATTGTTCTTCCATTGTTAACCATGGTGACCCGCAAAGAAACGCGTGCAGCCATCATTGCGTTGCATAAAAATGGCTTAACAGGCAAGGATATTGTGGCTACTAAGATTGCACCTCAATCAACAATTTATAGGATCATCAAAAACTTCAAGGAAAGAGGTTCAATTCTTGTTAAGAAGGCTTCAGGGCGTCCAAGAAAGTCCAGCAAGCGCCAGGATTGTCTCCTAAAGAGGATTCAGCTGCGGGATCGGAGTGCCACCAGTGCAGAGCTTGCTCAGGAATGGCAGCAGGCAGGTGTGAGCGCATCTGCACGCACAGTGAGGCCAAGACTTTTGGAAGATGGCCTGGTGTCAAGAAGGACAGCAAAGAAGCCACTTCTCTCCAAAAAAAACATCAGGGACAGATTGATCTTCTGCAGAAAGTATGGGGAATGGACTGCTGAGGACTGGGGCAAAGTCATATTCTCCGATGAAGCCTCTTTCCGATTGTTTGGGGCATCTGGAAAAAGGCTTGTCCGGAGAAGAAAAGGTGAGCGCTACCATCAGTCTTGTGTCATGCCAACAGTAAAGCATCCTGAGACCATTCATGTGTGGGGTTGCTTCTCATCCAAGGGAGTGGGCTCACTCACAATTTTGCCCAAAAACACAGCCATGAATAAAGAATGGCACCAAAACACCCTCCAACAGCAACCTCTTCCAACAATCCAACAACAGTTTGGTGAAGAACAATGCATTTTCCAGCACGATGGAGCACCGTGCCATAAGGCAAAAGTGATAACTAAGTGGCTCGGGGACCAAAACGTTGACATTTTGGGTCCATGGCCTGGAAACTCCCCAGATCTTAATCCCATTGAGAACTTGTGGTCAATCCTCAAGAGGCGGGTGGACAAACAAAAACCCACTAATTCTGACAAACTCCAAGAAGTGATGATGAAAGAATGGGTTGCTATCAGTCAGGAATTGGCCCAGAAGTTGATTGAGAGCATGCCCAGTCGGATTGCAGAGGTCCTGAAAAAGAAGGGCCAACACTGCAAATACTGACTCTTTGCATAAATGTCATGTAATTGTCGACAAAAGCCTTTGAAACGTATGAAGTGCGTGTAATTATATTTCACTACATCACAGAAACAACTGACACAAAGATCTAAAAGCAGTTTAGCAGCAAACTTTGGGAAAACTAATATTTGTGTCATTCTCAAAACTTTTGGCCACGACTGTACACAGCTCAGTCTCATCTGCAAATATAGAAATGGTGCTAATAATCCCGTCCTCGATATCATTAATAAATACATTAAATAACAGAGGACCCAGCACTGAACCTTGGGGTCACCATTTATAACCCGGGACCGTTCTGAATAGGAATAATTGACCACAGCTCTCTGGACACGGTCCTTCAGCCAGTTTTTACTCCAATTACGAACTATACTTTCCAAGCCTATAGACCTTACTTTACCTATTAAACGTCTATGAGGGACAGGATCAAATGTACTACATCCACAGCCGCCCCTCTGTCCAGGCTACTACTCACCTCACTACATCCACAGCCGCCCCTCTGTCCAGGCTACTACTCACCTCACTACATCCACAGCCGCCCCTCTGTCCAGGCTACTACTCACCTCACTACATCCACAGCCGCCCCTCTGTCCAGGCTACTACTCACCTCACTACATCCACAGCCACCCCTCTGTCCAGGCTACTACTCACCTCACTACATCCACAGCCGCCCCTCTGTCCAGGCTACTACTCACCTCACTACATCCACAGACGCCCCTCTGTCCAGGCTACTACTCACCTCACTACATCCACAGCCACCCCTCTGTCCAGGCTACTACTCACCTCACTACATCCACAGCCGCCCCTCTGTCCAGGCTACTACTCACCTCACTACATCCACAGCCGCCCCTCTGTCCAGGCTACTACTCACCTCACTACATCCACAGCCACCCCTCTGTCCAGGCTACTACTCACCTCACTACATCCACAGCCGCCCCTCTGTCCAGGCTACTACTCACCCCACTACATCCACAGCCGCCCCTCTCTCCAGGCTACTACTTACCTCACTACATCCACAGCTGCCCCTCTGTCCAGGCTACTACTTACCTCACTACATCCACAGCCGCCCCTCTGTCCAGGCTACTACTCACCTCACTACATCCACAGCCGCCCCTCTGTCCAGGCTACTACTCACCTCACTACATCCACAGCCGCCCCTCTGTCCAGGCTACTACTTACCTCCCTACATCCACAGCCACCCCTCTGTCCAGGCTACTACTCACCTCACTACATCCACAGCCGCCCCTCTGTCCAGGCTACTACTTACCGCACTACATCCACAGCTACCCCTCTGTCCAGGCTACTACTTACCTCACTACATCCACAGCCGCCCCTCTGTCCAGGCTACTACTTACCGCACTACATCCACAGCTACCCCTCTGTCCAGGCTACTTCTCACCTCACTACATCCACAGCCGCCCCTCTGTCCAGGATACTACTTGCCTCACTACATCCACAGCCGCCCCTTTGTCCAGGCTTCTACTTACCTCACTACATCCACAGCCGCCCCTCTATCTAGGCTTCTACTTACCTCACTACATCCACAGCCGCCCCTCTGTCCAGGCTACTACTCACCTCACTACATCCACAGCCACCCCTCTGTCCAGGCTACTACTCACCTCACTACATCCACAGCCGCCCCTCTGTCCAGGCTACTACTCACCTCACTACATCCACAGCCGCCCCTCTGTCCAGGCTACTACTCACCTCACTACATCCACAGCCACCCCTCTGTCCAGGCTACTACTCACCTCACTACATCCACAGCCGCCCCTCTGTCCAGGCTACTACTCACCCCACTACATCCACAGCCGCCCCTCTCTCCAGGCTACTACTTACCTCACTACATCCACAGCTGCCCCTCTGTCCAGGCTACTACTTACCTCACTACATCCACAGCCGCCCCTCTGTCCAGGCTACTACTCACCTCACTACATCCACAGCCGCCCCTCTGTCCAGGCTACTTCTCACCTCACTACATCCACAGCCGCCCCTCTGTCCAGGCTACTACTTACCTCCCTACATCCACAGCCACCCCTCTGTCCAGGCTACTACTCACCTCACTACATCCACAGCCGCCCCTCTGTCCAGGCTACTACTTACCGCACTACATCCACAGCTACCCCTCTGTCCAGGCTACTACTTACCTCACTACATCCACAGCCGCCCCTCTGTCCAGGCTACTACTTACCGCACTACATCCACAGCTACCCCTCTGTCCAGGCTACTTCTCACCTCACTACATCCACAGCCGCCCCTCTGTCCAGGATACTACTTGCCTCACTACATCCACAGCCGCCCCTTTGTCCAGGCTTCTACTTACCTCACTACATCCACAGCCGCCCCTCTATCTAGGCTTCTACTTACCTCACTACATCCACAGCCGCCCCTCTGTCAAGGATACAACTTGCCTCACTACATCCACAGCCACCCCTCTGTCCAGGCTACTACTCACCTCACTACATCCACAGCCGCCCCTCTGTCCAGGCTACTACTCACCTCACTACATCCACAGCCACCCCTCTGTCCAGGCTACTACTCACCTCACTACATCCACAGCCGCCCCTCTGTCCAGGCTACTACTCACCTCACTACATCCACAGCCACCCCTCTGTCCAGGTGTCACGACCGCTACCCCAGCAGCAGTCGTGTCGCACCAGACGGAGGGGAAGGGGGACCCTTATCTACGGATGGGAATAGTATGGCCACCCCTGATTAACCCTAAGCTGGCACCTGTCTGCCCTGATACCCTAGACGGGGTGTGAACCCGTGCGGCGAGCAGGATGCCTAAACCCTCAGTCACCCTAAAAAGGCCTAGAGTGGGGAAAGGCAGATGGGAGCACTAGTCACCATCACTCATGTCGAGGAGAACAGCAGGGGAAGACAGCAACAAACAAACTATATCAGAGATAGACTTATCCAGTCACGAGCAGAGAAGGCGATCCCAATCACGACAGTCCACGCCGGACAAGAGCTCCACAGCAACACCATCAAACGATCTCCTTCAAAGGTCAGAATAGAACTGGAAGTAAGGACTATATCTGGCAATGACTGCAAGTGAAAGTGAAACTAATATAGTAGCTGGGAGTGGCAGACAGGACTCACCTGAGAAGGATGCCTACAAACTCCCAGTCAGGACAAAAAGGTTCACAAGGCAAAACCCAGATGACATACCCTGAACCACGGAGCAAACTCACAAGCTATCGCGAGTAGCAAGTCGCTGCGACCTTCTCCTCCCAGACCTGTCTGGATCAGTCACAGTCGTGACAGTACCCCCCTTTCTACGAGGGGCCCCTGGACCCTCAAGACCAGGCCTCTCCGGATGGGAGCTATGAAAAGCCCGAATGAGTCTGTCCGCTTTTATCTCTGATGCTGGAACCCACATTCTCTCTTCGGAACCATAACCTTTCCAGTGCACCAGGTACTGAAGAGAGCGGCGAATATATCGTGAATCAACAATCTTTTCTACCTGAAACTCAAGACTGCCATCAACAACCTCTGGTGGAGGCGGTAGTGGCAATGGTTGAGGAGGTTCTACATATCTCTTAAGCAGAGATCTGTGGAAGACATTATGGATCCTTAGAGTCTGAGGTAGCTCCAGACGAAAAGCCACCGGGTTAATGATCTTAATTACCCTATAAGGACCAATAAATCTAGGACCTAATTTCCACGAGGGAACCTTCAACTTGATATTTCTGGTAGACAACCACACCAAGTCATTCACCCCAAGGTCCGGACCTTCAGAGCGCTTCCTATCAGCCGCACGTTTGTATCTACCACCAATTCTCTTCAAACTTTCTTGCACACTCTGCCACACTGAAGAAAGTGAAGACGCAAATCGTTCCTCCTCGGGAATCCCAGACGGCCCCCCCTCACTAAACTTACAAAACTGAGGATGGAAACCATACGCACCAAAAAATGGTGACTTATCGGTGGATTCTTGACGACGATTATTAATGGCAAACTCGGCTAACGTTAAATAAGATGACCATTCCTCCTGATTTTCGGAAACAAAGCATCTCAAATATGTCTCTAGGTTTTGATTGGTACGTTCAGTCTGACCGTTGGACTGTGGATGGAAAGATGAAGAAAACAACAGATGAACCCCTAAACGAGAACAAAAAGCTTTCCAAAATTTAGAAACGAATTGGGTACCACGATCCGAAACAATATCGGAAGGGACCCCGTGAAGCTTCACGATGTGGTCAATAAAAACCTGAGCCAGTGTGTTAGCATTAGGCAATGCGGCAAGAGCAATAAAGTGCACCATTTTACTGAATCTGTCAACAACTACAAGAATAACAGTCTTCCCCGCTGATACTGGTAGATCCGTAATGAAATCCATTGACAGGTGCGTCCAAGGCCTGTTGGGGATGGCCAGAGGTAAAAGACGCCCTGCCGGACGAGTATGATCTACTTTAGAACGAGCACAGGTAGCACATGCAGACACAAAATTCAACACCTCCTGGCGCCATTTAGGCCACCAGAACCGACGAGACACTAACTCAGAGGTTGCCCTACTACCTGGGTGTCCTGCCAGTGTGGAGTTATGGTGTTCTTTTAGTATCTCCAGTCGTAAATTTTCTGGCACAAACAGTTTACCCGAGGGGCAGGAGGCCGGGGCGTCCCCCTGAGCTTCCAACACCCTCCCCTCCAAACCTGAGTGTAATGCAGAGACCACCATCCCCTTTTGCAAAATGGGCTCTGGTACCTCAACATCACCCCCTCCAGGAAAACTTTGAGACCATGCATCCGCCTTAGTATTTTTTGCCCCCGGGCGATAGGTTATTACAAAATTAAACCTAGTAAAAAATAACGACCACCGAGCCTGTCTAGGGGTGAGACGTTTAGCAGACTCCAGATATAATAAGTTTTTGTGATCAGTAATCAAAGTGACGGGATGAACCGCCCCCTCCAAAAAATGACGCCACTCCTCAAAAGCCAACTTAATAGCCAAAAGTTCCCTGTTGCCAATATCATAGTTCCTTTCTGCAGTAGACAATTTCTTTGAAAAGAAAGCACACGGACTCCATTCACCAGGGGACGGGCCCTGAGATAGTACCGCTCCCACCCCCACCTCTGATGCGTCAACCTCTACAATAAAAGGAAGCGAGACATCTGGCTGTACGAGAATAGGGGCCGAGGTGAATCTCTCCTTCAGAGATGCAAAGGCAGTTTTGGCTGCATGTGACCATTTGGAAAAATCGGATCCCTTTCGGGTCATGTCCGTCAGTAGTTTGACCACCAAGGAATAGTTTTTTATAAACTTTCTATAAAAATTGGCAAACCCCAGGAAGCGTTGCAATGCCTTCAGGTTCTCAGGCAGATCCCAGTCTATAATCACCCGGACTTTCTCTGGATCCATGCGGAAACCTGAATCTGACAACACATACCCCAGAAATGGCAGTTCTTTTACGGCGAACACACATTTTTCTAACTTAGCAAACAATTTGTTGGCCCTTAATATCTGCAGCACTTGTCTCACATGGATCTTATGTGTATCCAGATCCGGGGAATAGACCAGGATGTCATCAAGATATATCACAACAAATCTCCCGATAAGGTGACTAAAAATATCGTTGACAAAATGTTGGAATACCGCAGGCGCATTAGTAAGACCAAATGGCATGACCAGATTTTCATAATGCCCTTCCGGAGTATTAAAAGCCGTCTTCCACTCATCCCCCTCTTTGATGCGAACCAGGTTATAGGCTCCTCTGAGATCCATTTTGGAGAACCATTTAGCACCAGCAACCTGATTAAAGAGGTCGGGAATGAGAGGAAGAGGATAGGGATCTCGGATAGTTATCCGGTTTAATTCCCGGAAATCCAGGCAAGGACGTAGGCCCCCATCTTTCTTTTTAACGAAAAAGAACCCTGCAGCCACAGGTGAAGAAGAGGGTCTGATGTGTCCCTTAGCTAAACTCTCCGAAATATAATCTTTCATAGCCTTCCTCTCCGGGCCGGAAAGATTGTATAACCGGGTTTTAGGTAGTTTTGCCCCAGGTAATAGATTAATCGGGCAATCATATGGACGATGAAGTGGTAACCCCTGACAACCCTTCTCAGAGAACACATCCATAAAATCTGACAGAAAGGCAGGTAAAGATGTTACAGAGAGTGTAGAGCACCTACTACTCAAGCAGTTGTCCTTACAATGTTCACTCCACTCCACAATCTCCCCGGCCTGCCAATCCACCACTGGATTGTGAGTCACCAGCCAGGGAAGCCCCAATACCATAGGAGCCGGAAGACCGTCCAGGACATAACACGAGATATGCTCTTTATGGAGGTCCCCTACCTGCAGATGGATATTATGAATGATCTGAGTTAACTCTTTCTGAGTAAGAGGGGAGGAGTCGATGGCAAAAACAGGAATAGTTCTGCGTATCGGTTCTGGAGTAAAACCCAGAGCCTGAGCAAACCGTGAATCCACCAAGTTGACCCCCGCCCCACTGTCCAAAAAGACGGAACAGATCTCAGTCTTATTGCCCGCCTCAACGGTAGCGGACAACAAAAACGGAGACATGCGTATGGAGGAAACGAATACGCCCAGACTGTTCTCCTCCGCACAATCTGGGGACTCTAGTTTTCCGGCGGCTACTTTGTTTGTGGTCTCTTGGGTTCTGAGGGACAAACCTTTACAAAATGACCCCTCCCCCCACAACGAAAACAAACCTCTGACCTACGGCGGGTTTCACCCGTCTAGTGGCGCCCCCTATTTGCATTGGTTCGACTAGATCATAACAAACCGATCCCTGCCCTATAGAGGCCTCCGTAAAATTCAATAGTCTCTCCCTGAGTCGTCTGTCGATTCTTATGGACAGAGACATAGCAGCCTCCAGAGACCCAGGGACCTCGTATACCGCCAGCGCGTCTTTTCATTTTTCAGACAACCCCTGGCAGAACTGACTCCTAAGGGCCGAGTCGTTCCATAACGTATCAGTAGCCCACCTACGGAATTCGGAACAATATAGTTCAGCAGACCGGTTCTCTTGCCGAAGTCTACGTAGCTTAGACTCAGCCAGTGAGACCCTGTCCGGGTCATCATATACGATACCCAGGGCTTTAAAAAACTCCTCCACTGATCGTAAGGCCAGAGAGTCTGATGGTAGGGAGAAAGCCCAAGCCTGCGGATCTCCTTGCAGGAGAGAAATTACAATACCCACCCGTTGTTCCTCACCGCCGGAGGATCTAGGGCGTAACCTGAAGAACAATTTGCAAGCTTCTCTGAAGGTTACAAATTGGTCTCTCCCTCCTGAGAACCTATCAGGTAAAGCCACTTTTGGCTCAGGAGTACCTTGGTTTCCCGTAGCAACGGTGGAACCCAAGGATGGCTGCTGCAGCACTGTTGCTTTTAATCCTGCCACTTCAAGGGATAATCCCTGTAATTGTTTCGCCAAAACCGTAACCGGATCCATAGTGGAACAGAAAATTACAAAGCAAAACAGCAAGCAAAAAAAAAAAAAAAGGAAATGTCACTTTTTTTTATTTTATATATATATATATATTTTTTTTAAAAGGCCAGATATACTGTCACGACCGCTAACCCAGCAGCAGTCGTGTCGCACCAGACGGAGGGGAAGGGGGACCCTTATCTACGGATGGGAATAGTATGGCCACCCCTGACTAACCCTAAGCTGGCACCTGTCTGCCCTGATACCCTAGACGGGGTGTGAACCCGTGCGGCGAGCAGGATGCCTAAACCCTCAGTCACCCTAAAAAGGCCTAGAGAGGGGAAAGGCCGATGGGAGCACTAGTCACCATCAGTCATGTCTAGGAGAACAGCAGGGGAAGACAGCAACAAACAAACTATAGCAGAGATAGACTTATCAAGTCACGAGCAGAGAAGGCGATCCCAATCACGACAGTCCACGCCGGACAAGAGCTCCACAGCAACACCATCAAACGATCTCCTTCAAAGGTCAGAATAGAACTGGAAGTAAGGACTATATCTGGCAATGACTGCAAGTGAAAGTGAAACTAATATAGTAGCTGGGAGTGGCAGACAGGACTCACCTGAGAAGGATGCCTACAAACTCCCAGTCAGGACAAAAAGGTTCACAAGGCAAAACCCAGATGACATACCCTGAACCACGGAGCAAACTCACAAGCTATCGCGAGTAGCAAGTCGCTGCGACCTTCTCCTCCCAGACCTGTCTGGATCAGTCACAGTCGTGACACCAGGCTACTACTCACCTTACTACATCCACAGCCGCCCCTCTCTCCAGGCTACTACTCACCTCACTACATCCACAGCCACCCCTCTGTCCAGGCTACTACTCACCTCACTACATCCACAGCCACCCCTCTGTCCAGGCTACTACTCACCTTACTACATCCACAGCCGCCCCTCTCTCCAGGCTACTACTCACCTCACTACATCCACAGCCGCCCCTCTGTCCAGGCTACCACTCACCTCACTACATCCACAGCCGCCCCTCTGTCCAGGCTTCTACTCACCTCACTACATCCACAGCCGCCCCTCTGTTCAGGCTACTACTCACCTCACTACATCCACAGCCGCCCCTCTGTCCAGGCTACTACTCACTTTACTATATTCACAGCCGCCCCTCGGTCCATGCTACTACTCACCTCACTGCATCCACAGCCGCCCCTCTGTCCAGGCTACTACTCACCTCACTACATCCACAGCCGCCCCTCTGTCCAGGCTACTACTCACCTCACTACATCCAGAGCCGCCCCTCTGTCCAGGCTACTACTTACCGCACTACATCCACAGCTACCCCTCTGTCCAGGCTACTACTTACCTCACTACATCCACAGCCAACGCTCTGTCCAGGCTACTACTCACCTCACTACATCCACAGCCGCCCCTCTGTCCAGGCTACTACTCACCTCACTACATCCACAGCTACCCCTCTGTCCAGGCTACTACTTACCGCACTACATCCACAGCTACCCCTCTGTCCAGGCTACTTCTCACCTCACTACATCCACAGCCGCCCCTCTGTCCAGGATACTACTTGCCTCACTACATCCACAGCCGCCCCTCTGTCCAGGCTTCTACTTACCTCACTACATCCACAGACGCCCCTCTGTCCATGCTTCTACTCACCTCATTACATCCACAGCCGCCCCTCTGTCCAGGCTACTACTCAGTTCACTACATCCACAGTCGCCCCTCTGTCCAGGCTACTACTCACCCCACTACATCCACAGCCGCCCCTCTGTCCAGGCTACTACTCACCTCACTACATCCACAGCCGCCCCTCTGTCCAGGCTACTACACACCTCACTACATCCACAGCCGCCCCTCTGTCCAGGCTACTACTCACCTGACTACATCCACAGCCGCCCCTCTGTCGAGGCTACTACTCACCTGTCACGGCTGTATGTGAGCAACAATAGTATACACAGTAAAAGGGCTACTGACCGTACCCAAACTAGGGAGGATAAAGGGTGACCCCTGTCAGACCCTCAAAGCTCTCCCTATTCTGCTAAAGCACATGCCCGGATCCAAATGGCGGAACGAGGCATGCCCACGTACCTAAGACTGATGACCACTGTAACCCCTACAATAGTGGAAGGGGCACGGCCACCGGTGCCTTACTCAGTATATGGAGGGAACCGTGGCCACCTCAGATCCAGTCAGAAAATAATCAGGTACACAACAATGTCTGTACACTTAGCTGAAGGTGTTGCAGCCGCAGAGAAGACGGATCCAAGGACAGCTGGCAATATCCGGAGTGCTTGCTGCAGCAGAACACAGGTCCAGTGAACTGATAGCTACAAGTGAAGATACTAAAGCAATAGCTACAACTGAAATGAGAACTATAATCCACGCCCTACAATAGGAGGAGGGGTGATATAAAGAGAGGGAAATCAAACGCATGAGGAACAGCTGGGAGGAAGGAAACCAAAAGTAAACAGAGCAGTGAGAACTCCTCCCAGCTCTAGTAGTGACATCATCACAGGGGTGGAGAAACAGAGCTGTGAGAACGTCCCAAAGCTCTGGTAGTGACAGTACCCCCCCCTCTACGGGTGGACTCCGGACACCCAGGACCCACCTTCTCAGGATGAGCCCTATGAAATGCCCTGATGAGGCGAGTGGCTTTAATGTCCGACACCGGAACCCACATCCTCTCCTCAGGACCATAACCCTTCCAATGAACGAGGTACTGAAGAGAACCGCGGACAATGCGAGAGTCCACAATTCTGGAAACCTCAAACTCCAGATTGCCTTCAACGAAAATCGGAGGAGGAGGCAAAGAGGAGGGTACCATGGGCTGGACATATGGTTTTAAGAGAGATCTGTGAAATACATTATGTATCTTCCAAACCCGTGGAAGATCAAGACGGAAGGCAACAGGATTGATGACTGACAAGATTTTATAAGGCCCAATAAACTTGGGACCCAATTTCCAGGAGGGAACCTTCAGTTTAATATTTCTTGTAGACAACCACACCAGATCACCCACATTCAGGTCCGGACCAGGCACACGTCTCTTATCAGCCACACGCCTATACCTCTCACTCATCTTTTTAAGATTACTCTGAATCTTTTGACAAATGGTAGACAAAGACGAGGAAAATCTCTCCTCCTCAGGTAAACCAGAAAGAGCCCCTCCCGAGAATGTCCCAAACTGCGGATGGAACCCATATGCACCAAAGAATGGTGACTTAACAGAAGATTCCTGACGACGGTTGTTCAGAGCAAACTCAGCAAGAGGGAGAAATGAACACCAATCCTCCTGGTTCTCTGCTACAAAACAGCGCAAATATGTCTCCAGATTCTGATTGAGGCACTCAGTCTGACCATTCGACTGCGGGTGAAAAGCAGAAGAGAAGGACAGCCGAACCCCCAGGCGAGAACAGAAAGCCTTCCAGAACCTGGACACAAATTGCGTGCCTCTATCGGAAACAATATCAGAGGGAATGCCGTGCAATTTAACAATATGGTCGACAAAAGCTTGCGCCAACGTTTTAGCATTAGGTAAACCAGGGAAAGGTACGAAATGAGCCATCTTGCTAAAACGGTCCACCACCACCAGGATCACCGACTTCCCCGAGGAACGAGGAAGATCCGTGATAAAGTCCATGGACAGGTGTGTCCAAGGACGGGAAGGTATGGGTAACGGGAGAAGGGAACCTGAAGGCCGTGAACGAGGGACCTTAGCACGAGCGCACGTCTCACAAGCAGCCACAAAACCCTCCACCGACTTACGAAGAGCCGGCCACCAAAATCTCCGAGCAATGAGATCTACCGTGGCTCTACTCCCGGGGTGACCAGCAAGAACCGTATCATGATGCTCCTTAAAGAGTTTGTGATGTAGCTCAGGAGGCACGAACAACTTCCCAGAAGGACAACGGACAGGTGCCTCAGTCTGGGCAGCCTGGACCTCGGCCTCCAAATCGGAATATAGAGCAGAAACAACTACCCCCTCCGCCAAAATGGGACCCGGGTCCTCGGAGTTTCCTCCTCCCGGAAAACAGCGAGAGAGAGCATCAGCCTTCACATTTTTTATCCCAGGTCGGAATGTAACAACAAAATTGAATCTGGAGAAGAACAGAGACCATCTGGCCTGTCTCGGATTCATACGCCTGGCCGACTCCAAGTATGCCAGATTCTTATGGTCGGTAAAAACGGTGATAGGGTGCCTGGCCCCCTCCAACCAATGGCGCCATTCCTCGAAAGCCAACTTGATGGCCAACAACTCCCTATCTCCCACATCATAGTTTCTTTCTGCCGGGGAGAGTTTTTTAGAGAAAAAGCACAGGGTCGCCATTTGGCAGGAGAAGGGCCCTGGGACAAAACCGCACCCACACCCACCTCGGAAGCATCCACCTCAACAATAAAAGGTAAGGAAACATCGGGATGCACCAAGACGGGAGCAGACGCAAAACTCTCTTTAATCTTAGAAAAGGCTGCAAGCGCCTCCTCCGACCAAGAGGAAAAATCCGCCCCCTTTTTTGTCATATCAGTAAGGGGTTTGACAACAGAGGAATAATTCAAAATGAACTTTCTGTAATAGTTCGCAAAACCCAGAAAGCGCATCAATGCCTTCTGATTCTCAGGAAGCTCCCACTCAAGTACAGCACGGACCTTCTCCGGATCCATGCGAAAACCAGAAGCAGAGAGGAGAAAACCCAGAAATTGAATCTCCGATACCATAAAAAGACATTTCTCCAGCTTGGCGTACAATTTATTTTCCCGCAGAATCTGCAGAACCTGAAAAAGATGATCCTGATGGGTCTGAACATCAGGGGAAAAAATCAAAATATCATCAAGATACACCAATACAAATTTCCCCATTAAATGGTAGAAAATACTATTAACAAAATGCTGAAAGACGGCCGGAGCATTCATCAGGCCGAAAGGCATAACGAGATTCTCGAAATGCCCGTTAGGGGTATTAAAGGCCGTTTTCCATTCATCCCCCTCTCTGACCCTGACCAGGTTGTACGCGCCTCTCAAATCCAATTTGGAAAACACCTTGGCCCCAACAATTTGGTTGAAGAAGTCCGGGATCAGAGGAAGGGGATAGGGATCGCGAATCGTGATACGGTTCAGCTCCCTAAAATCTAGGCAAGGTCTCAGAGAGCCATCTTTTTTTTTAACAAAAAAAAAACCCGCGGCCACAGGTGACTTTGAGGGACGAATATGCCCCTTCTCGAGACTCTCGGAGATATAAGTTCGCATTGCGATTCTTTCCGGTTGTGAGAGATTGTAGAGGCGTGCTTTTGGCAGCTTGGCGCCGGGAATGAGGTTAATGGGACAGTCAAACTCCCGGTGAGGAGGTAGCTCCTGAACACCGCTCTCGGAAAACACGTCCGAGAAATCAGAGAGAAATGATGGCACAGTTTTAGTAGACACCTCTGCAAAAGTCGCTGTGAGACAATTCTCTCTACAAAAGTCACTCCACTCATTTATTTGCCTTCCTTGCCAATCAATAGTGGGGTTATGTCTAGTGAGCCAGGGTAACCCCAAAACTAGAGGAGAAGGCAATCCGTTAAGGACAAAACAAGATATATCCTCCACATGAGTGTCACCTACAGCTAGCCGGATATTGTGAACAATGCCCTTCAGAGATCTCTGTGAGAGTGGAGCAGAGTCAATAGCAAAAACAGGTATATCCTTTTCTAATGTGCAAACCTGAAAACCATGCATGGCTACAAATTGAGTGTCAATAAGATTGACGACCGCTCTACTATCGACAAAAATCTCACAAGAAATGACTTTGCTCTCTAGCGCCACCCTGGCAGACAGGAGAAAACGGGAACTGCAGGTCAGAGGAAAAGCATCAATTCCTACATCAACTTTGCCCAAAGTAGCAGATGAAGCAGAATTTGATGATTTACCTTTTGAGGTTTTTCTCTTATTATCGCTCTTAGTACAGTTCAAGAATCTCCTAGACGGACAAACATTTGCCAAATGACCTATGCCCCCACAACAAAAACACACCATACTCTGAGGACTAAATCCTCTTTTATCAGGGGCAAGTCGACCTAGCTGCATGGGCTCCTCCTCAGAGGGGAGCGGGACAGGATGAGGCCCCTGCATACTGAATGAGTCCACACCACTGCCCCTAGACTGACTATGGCTGGACAGAGAGGTCTTGTTTCTTTCTCTTAGACGCCTGTCAAGGCGTACCGCCAATGACATGGCAGACTCTAAGGACGTTGGTCTCTCATGGAAAGCAAACGCATCTTTCAATCTCTCTGAGAGACCATGACAGAACTGACTCCGGAGTGCAGCATCATTCCAACCCGAATCAGCTGCCCATCTCCGAAATTCAGAACAATAAAGCTCCGCAGACAGTTTGTTCTGGCATAAAACACGTAAGTTAGATTCGGCCAGAGCAACACGATCCGGGTCATCATAAATGTGCCCCAGGGCCACAAAAAATCTTTCCACGGATCGAAGGGAGGGATCCCCTGATGGCAGCGAAAAGCCCAAGTCTGAGCATTACCCCTGAGCAGGGAGATGACAATCCTCACCCTCTGCTCCTCCTTACCAGAGGAGTGGGGACACAAGCAAAAATGGAGTTTGCATGCCTCTCTAAAGCGAACAAAATTCTCACTGCCCCCGGAGAACGTTTCCGGAAGTGAGACCTTTGGCTCGCAACAGACTCCATGAGCCGGAGCAGAGCCCAATGCTTGAAGCTGAGTCATAGATTGACGGAGATCCGCTACTTCCAAAGAAAGACCCTGCATGCGGTCAACCAGGCCAGAAAGCGGATCCATGTCAAAAAAGGACGGTTTTGGTGGATTATAATGTCTCGGCTGTATGTGAGCAACAATAGTATACACAGTAAAAGGGCTACTGACCGGACCCAAACTAGGGAGGATAAAGGGTGACCCCTGTCAGACCCTCAAAGCTCTCCCTATTCTGCTAAAGCACATGCCCGGATCCAAATGGCGGAACGAGGCATGCCCACGTACCTAAGACTGATGACCACTGTAACCCCTACAATAGTGGAAGGGGCACGGCCACCGGTGCCTTACTCAGTATATGGAGGGAACCGTGGCCACCTCAGATCCAGTCAGAAAATAATCAGGTACACAACAATGTCTGTACACTTAGCTGAAGGTGTTGCAGCCGCAGAGAAGACGGATCCAAGGACAGCTGGCAATATCCGGAGTGCTTGCTGCAGCAGAACACAGGTCCAGTGAACTGATAGCTACAAGTGAAGATACTAAAGCAAGAGCTACAACTGAAATGAGAACTATAATCCACGCCCTACAATAGGAGGAGGGGTGATATAAAGAGAGGGAAATCAAACGCATGAGGAACAGCTGGGAGGAAGGAAACCAAAAGTAAACAGAGCAGTGAGAACTCCTCCCAGCTCTAGTAGTGACATCATCACAGGGGTGGAGAAACAGAGCTGTGAGAACGTCCCAAAGCTCTGGTAGTGACATCACCTCACTACATCCACAGCCACCCCTCTGTCCAGGCTACTACTCACCTCACTACATCCACAGCCGCCCCTCTGTCCAGGCTACTACTCACCTCACTACATCCACAGCCACCCCTCTGTCCAGGCTACTACTCACCTTACTACATCCACAGCCGCCCCTCTCTCCAGGCTACTACTCACCTCACTACATCCACAGCCGCCCCTCTGTCCAGGCTTCTACTCATCTCACTACATCCACAGCCGCCCCTCTGTCCAGGCTACTACTCACCTCACTACATCCATAGCCGCCCCTCTGTCCAGGCTACTACTCACCTCACTACATCCACAGCCGCCCCTCTGTCCAGGCTTCTACTCATCTCACTACATCCACAGCCGCCCCTCTGTCCAGGCTACTACTCACCTCACTACATCCACAGCCGCCCCTCTTTCCAGGCTACTACTTACCTCACTACATCCACAGCCACCCCTCTGTCCAGGCTACTACTCACCTCACTACATCCACAGCCGCCCCTCTGTCCAGGCTACTACTTACCGCACTACATCCACAGCTACCCCCCTGTCCAGGCTACTACTTACCTCACTACACCCACAGCCGCCCCTCTGTCCAGGCTACTACTTACCGCACTACATCCACAGCTACCCCTCTGTCCAGGCTACTTCTCACCTCACTACATCCACAGCCACCCCTCTGTCCAGGCTACTACTTACCGCACTACATCCACAGCTACCCCTCTGTCCAGGCTATTGCTTACCTCACTACATCCACAGCCGCCCCTCTGTCCAGGATACTACTTGCCTCACTACATCCACAGCCGCCCCTCTGTCCAGGCTACTACTTACCTCACTACATCCACAGCCGCCCCTCTATCTAGGCTTCTACTTACTTCACTACATCCACAGCCGCCCCTCTGTCAAGGATACTACTTGCCTCACTACATCCACAGCCGCCCCTCTGTCCAGGCTTCTACTCACCTCACTACATCCACAGCCACCCCTCTGTCCAGGCTACTACTCACCTCACTACATCCACAGCCTCCCCTGTGTCCAGGCTTCTACTTACCGCACTACATCCACAGCCGCCCCTCTTTCCAGGCTTCTACTTACCTCACTACATCTACAGCCGGCCCTCTGTCCAGGCTACTACTTACCTCACTACATCCACAGCTGCCCCTCTGTCCAGGCTACTACTTACCTCACTACATCCCCAGCCACCCCTCTGTCCAGGCTACTACTTACCTCAATACATCCACAGCTGACCCTCTGTCCAGGCTGCTACTCACCTCACTATATCCACAGACGCCCCTTTGTCTAGGCTACTACTCACCTCACTACATCCACAGCCGCCCCTCTCTCCAGGCTATTACTCACCTCACTACATCCACAGCTGCCCCTCTGTCCAGGCTACTACTTACCTCACTACATCCACAGCCACCCCTCTGTCCAGGCTACTACTTACCTCAATACATCCACAGCTGACCCTCTGTCCCGGCTGCTACTCACCTTACTACATCCACAGCCGCCCCTCTCTCCAGGCTATTACTCACCTCACTACATCCACAGACGCCCCTCTGTCCAGGCTTATACTTACCTCACTACATCCACAGCCTCCCCTCTGTCCAGGCTTCTACTCACCTCACTATATCCACAGCTGCCCCTCTGTCCAGGATACTACTTACCTCACTACATCCACAGCCGCCCCTCTGTCCAGGCTACTACTCACCTCACTACATCCACAACCACCCCTCTGTCCAGGCTTCTACTCACCTCACTACATCCACACCGACCCTCTGTCCAGGCTACTACTCACCTTACTACATCCATAGCTGCCCGTCTGCCCAGGCTACTACTCACCTCCTCATAAAAACCAATCAGGTTAGTCTGACAACTTCTGTCCTTGGTAAACCCATGCTGGTTATCACTTATAATATTATTTATAGTCTCATTCTCCTGTATATAGTCTCTTAAGAATCCTTCAAACATTTTTCCCACAACAGAAGTTAAACTAACTGGTCTATAATTACCTGTGGAGGACCTAGATCCATTTTTGAATATGGGCACCACATTTGCCTTGCGCCAATCACTTGGCACTGTACCAGTCCCTAGAGAATCCTTTAAAATTATAAACAGGGGCACAGCAATGACTGAACTGAGCTCTTTAAGCGCTCTTGGTTGTAATCCATCTGGACCCGGAGCCTTGTTCACATTTACCCTATTTAACTTCTCTTGGACCATATCTACAGTTAGCCAATTGAGTATATTACTGGATGTACTAACAGCCCCAGCACCACAGATATCAGCTCCTTGCTCTTCTTTTGTATATACAGAGCTAAAAAAAACATTTAGTAACTCTGACTTTTCCTTATCTTCAGTGACTAACCCCCCTTTACCATTATTTAGGGTACCTACCTGCTCAGACCTTGGTTTAATAGCATTTATATATTTAACCCCTTAAGGACACGGCCATATTTCACCTTAAGGACCAGGCCATTTTTTGCAAATCTGACCAGTGTCACTTTATGTGGTGATAACTTTGAAACGCTTTGATTTATCCAGGCCATTCTGAGATTGTTTTTTCGTCACATATTGTACTTTATGACACTGGTAAAATGGAGTAAAAAAAATAATCTTTTTTATTTATAAAAAAATACCAAATTTATAAAAAATTTTGAAAGATTTGTAAATTTTTAAGTTTCAATTTCTCTACTTCTATAATACATATTAATACCTACAAAAATAGTTATTACTTTACATTCCCCATATGTCTACTTCATGTTTGGATCATTTTGGGAATGACATTTTATTTTTGGGGGATGTTACAAGGCTTAGAAATTTTAGAAATTTTCAAAAACCCACTTTTTAAAGAATCAGTTCAGGTCTGAAGTCACTTTGTGAGGCTTACATAATAGAAACCACCCAAAAATGACCCCATTCTAGAAACTACACCCCTGAAGGTATTCAAAACTGATTTTACACACTTTGTTAACCCTTTAGGTGTTCAACAAGAATTAATGGAAATTTCTAAATTTTACTTTTCTGGCAGATTTTCCATTTTAATAATTTTTCAGTTACAAAGCAAGGGTTAACAGCCAAACCAAACTCAATATTTATGGCTCTGATTCTGTAGTTTACAGAAACACCCCATTTGTGATCGTAAACTGCTGTACGGGCACACGGCAGGACGCAGAAGGAAAGGAATGCCATACGGTTTTTGGAAGGCAGATTTTGCTGGACTGTTTTTTTTACACCATGTCCCATTTGAAGCCCCCCTGATGCACCCCTAGAGTAGAAACTCCAAAAGGTATTCAAAACAGATTTTACAAACTTTGTTAACCCTTTAGGTGTTCCACAAGAATTAATGGAAAATAGAGATAAAATTTAGAAATTTCACTTTTTTACCCATTTTATAAACTACGGGATAGGGTGGCAGTTTTGTTGGTACTAGTTTAGGGTACATATGATTTTTGGTTGCTCTATATTACACTTTTTGTGAGGCAAGGTAACAAGAAATAGCTGTTTTGGCACTGTTTTTATTTTTTGTTATTTACAACATTCATCTAACAGGTTAGATCCTGTGGTATCTTTATAGAGCAGGTTGTCACGGATGTGGTGATACCTAATATGTATACAATTTTTTTTATTTATGTAAGTTTTACACAATGATTTCATTTTTGAAACAAAAAAAATCATTTTTTAGTGTTTCCATAGTCTGAGAGCCATAGTTTTTTCAGTTTTTGGGCTATTATTTTGGGTAGGGTATGATTTTTGCGGGATGAAATGACGGTTTGATTGGCACTATTTTAGGGTGCGTATGACTTTTTGATCGCTTGATATTACACGTTTTGTGATGTAAGGTGGCTTTTTGTACACCGTTTTTATTTTTATTTTTTTACGGTGTTCACCTGAGGGGTTAGGTCATGTGATATATTTATAGAGCAGGTTATTATGGATGCGGCGATACCTAAGGCTACTTTCACACCTGCGTTCAGGTGTCCGCTCATGAGCTCCGTTTGAAGGGGCTCACGAGCGGTCCCGAACGCAGCCGCCCGGCCCTGATGCATTCTCTATGGAGGCGGATCCACTGAGAATGCATCCGCCTGCCAGCGCTCAGCCTCCGCTCCGCGAGCGGATACCTGAACGCTGCTTGCAGCGTTCAGGTGTCCGCCTGGCCGTGCGGAGGCGAGCGGATCCGTCCAGACTTACAATGGAAGTCAATGAGGACGGATCCGCTTGAAGATGACACCATATGGCTCAATCTTCAAGCGGATCCGTCCCCCATTGACTTTCAATGTAAAGTCTGAACGGATCCGCTCAGACTACTTTCACACTTAGAAAATTTTCTAAGTTTTAATGCAGACGCATCCGTTCTGAACGGATGCGAACGTCTGCATTATAGGAGCGGATCCGTCTGAGCAGACATCAGACGGATCCGCTCCGAACGCTAGTGTGAAAGTAGCCTTATATGTATACTTTTTTATTTATGTAAGTTTTACACAATATCAGCTTTTTTAAAACAAAAAAAATGATGTTTTAGAGTCTTCATATTCATAGCCATAGTTTATTTTTATTTTTTGGGAGATTGTCTTAGGTAAGGGCTCATTTTTTGCGGGATGAGGTTAGATTGGCGCTATTTTGTTGGGCATATGCCTTTTTGATCGCTTGCTGTTATACTTTTAGTGATGTAAGGTGACAAAAAAATGGTTTATTTAGCACAGTTTTTATTTTTTACGGTGTTCATCTAAGGGGTTAGGTCATGTGATACGGACGCGGCGATACCTAATACGTTTACAATTTTTTTTTTACTTTATTTGGGGGAAATTACATTTTTTTGTTTTTTTTTTACTTGAAACTTTTAATTTGTTTTGGGGAAAACTTTATTTTTTCAACTTTTTATTCACTTTATTTTGTGTCCCACTTTGGGACTTGAACTTTTGGGGGTCTGATCCCCTTTACAATGCTTTCTAATACTTCTGTATTGGAATGCATTGGCTGTATGAGTAATACTGTGTGTATTACTCATACAGCTTCCGGCCTGTGAGATCCGGGGGGCTGAATCTCACAGGCTCGTCACCGGATGGCAGCGCGCTGCCTTCCATGCCATCGGGTCCCCATTACAGCTACACGGGGACCTGATCACCTCCGACCGCCCGCCGCAACTCCCGTAAATGCCGCAAACCACAGGTCACGGGACCCTCCCGCGCATTGTCCCAGGTTGCCTGTTCAATGATTTGAGCAGGCACCCAGTTCCGATCACCGCCCGCCGCGCGGTGGTGATCGGAACTATACATGCCGTACCGGTACGTCACGTGTCCCTAACAGGTTAAAGAATGTTTTGGGATTTGTTTTACTCCCTTTCGCCACCTGCTGTTCGTTTTGTATTTTTGCTAATTTTATCTCCTTTTTACAGATTTTATTAAGCTCTTTGTAAACTACAAACGCTCCAGCCGACCCCTCAGATTTGTATTTTTTAAATCCCATTGTTTTGTCTTTTATTGCCCTTTTTACAGTAGCTGTAAGCCTTGGGGGGTTAATTTAGCCGTTTATACTTGTTACCTAAAGGGATACATTTTTAGTGCTATTACTCAATGTGGATTTGAAGCTCTCCCGTTTATCCTCAGTATTATTATGTGACGGCAGCTGCTCCCAGTCTATGCCCTGAAATGCTGCCCTCAACCCGGGGAAATTAGCCTTTCTGATATCCAGTGTCTTTGCTTGGCCTGACAGAGTTCGCTTCTTATGGTTTAGGGGGAATATAATTATATTGTGGTCACTATTACCTAGTGTTTCTCATACAGTAACATGTCCAACAAGCTCTGCATCATTAGAGATCACCAGGTCCAGCAGAGCATCGCGCCTAGTGGGGGCTTCTACAGACTGGCCCATAAAGTGGTCCTGCAGCAAGTTCAGGAATTTTCTACATCCACAGTGAGCGATAAAATAAGTTTGTATGTAGACAATGTGATTCTGTTTCTGGATCAGGGATGGAAAATCCTTCCGTATGTCATAGAGGTAATAGAACATTATGGTAAATTATCAGGTTATATGATCAATTGGACAAAGTCATCGCTCCTCCCGCTGAACCGGAAAGCTGTAGACGTGGGGAGCCGAGGCCGCGTCCTGGCTCCTCATGATTCCTTGAATTATTTGGGGGTTAAGATTGGGGTTCCTATAAGTAGGTTTTATGAGCTTAATTTGGCCCCAGTGTTGAATAAAGTTAGGACCAAAGTTGGTGCTTGGCGGAAATTGACACTGGCACAGTCAGATCGAATGGCACTGATCAGGATGATTATTCTGCCTATAGTCTTGTTCCCGATGTGTGCTTCTCCTATCTGGATTGATGATATTTTTTTCCATAGATTGGAGACCTTGATTAACGACCTAATCTGGGGCAGGAAGAGGGTGCGTATAAAGCAGAGATATCTATGGCTGTCGGAGGCAGATGGTGGGCTGTCACTACCCACAGATTCAGCGGTGCTGTTATTGGAAAGAGAGTTTACTTCACGATATTTAAATAAAGTTATCGATAGTCCAATAGAGAATATTTTTGCATATTTGGAAACTGGGACTATGGGAATGAGGAGGTCCTTGCTGATCCCTTGCTCACTACAGAGGGTGTGGAACAAGCTGAAGGAGATCCTCAAAGTCTCCGGCCCGTTTGTTTTCACCCCTCTGTGGGGGAACGGGGCGCAGGAGGAATTCTTCAAAATTACAGATTTTGGTTATTGGTCACGAAATGGCATCTACATGGTGCCTCACCTTTTTTATTTGGGTCGTTTCAAAACACTTTTGGAATTCGGCTTTAACGATAGTTCACCATTAGACTTAATTATGTATGCACGTTTGAAACATATATTTGTAGCCTCTAGGAATAGGGGTTGTATTTTCCCACGAGAGAATATATTTTTTGATTATTGTGTTGCCCAGAAGGATGAGAAGGTGAAGCTATCTAGCTTATACGCTAAACTCCGAATGGCACTGGCAACTGTAACGCCTTTTAAAAGCCCAAGTAAGTGGGAGCAAGAGCTGAACTGCCCCCCACTGCAGTGGTCCACTATCTATAGGAGCGTGAGAAGGGCAACAGTCTCCAGTGCTCATAGATTAATCCAATTTAAGATCCTCCATAGACTGTACTATACGCCCAAAATCCAAGGGAAATTCCCTTAAAATAGGGGCCGGGACTGTTGCTGCCCTAAATGTGGATATGTTAATGCGGACTATGTCCATTTGCTTTGGAGCTGCAATAAAATAAGGAAATATTGGGATGAGGTTTTCTCTGCTCTACAAAAGGAATCCTCAATGAACTATAACCCGGGGATCTTGATAGTGATCTTTGGAGACTATGGCTCAGAAACGGAAGTCCCCCCCCAGGCTAGACGGATTTGGATGAGAGGATTGATGGTGGCGAAGGTATAGATCCCACTCTCTTTTAGGGAGTGGGATCTATACCTTCAACAAATAAAAATGTATGAGGATATTGGAAGGAATCGGAGAGCTGCACGCAGAGCCACGTAGGAATACCTAGTTAGAGTTAATGTATTTATTGTATGATGCATTTGAATGAATTGAGGGGAATGACAGCTAATGGGGGAGGGGGGTATAATGACATTTATGATTGATATTCGATATACACTGATGTGCCAATATCGGCCTATGTATTAATTTTATGATTGACATATTATATACACTGATGAGTTCAATATCGGCCTATGTACTAATTTCCTGACTTTTCAAAATATGTACTAATTCTATGCATCAATTTTATGACTTTTCAAAATAAAAATAAAGCTTAAAGTAAAAAAAAAGTTCAGGAATTTTCTCCCCTTTGCGGTTGAGGCAGAACCAGGACCCCGGTCAATGTTTGTTAAGTTAAGATCTCCCATTATGAGCACTGTAGCCGCCTGTGCCGCCGCCGCCGCTCTCTTTGGTTATACAGTTGAGCTTCCATCTCTCTGTGATGTTAGGGGGTCTATAGATTACACCAGTATTATTTTTTCAGTGTTTCTATCCCTTTGAACTTCCCCCCATACGGTTTCCACATCCTCACCCTCCGCACCCACCATTGCCTCTTTCACACTTGTCTTCACTCCTCACATACAGGCACAGACGCCACCACCTTTTCTATTGACCCGGTCTCTCCTAAATAGTGTAAAACCCTGAATATTAACAGCCCAGTCATGTGAGGAGTCAACCATGTCTCAGCCCCACCGACTACATCTATGGGTTCTTCTAGTACCACAGCCTCCAGCTCCCCCATTTTTCTAGCTGGACTTCTGGGATTTGTGAAAATACTATTACCTCTAAAGTGAAGATCCGGGATATTTTTGGTTACCTTGGTTGATGTTTGTATGTAACAGGTTTTTGTTACCGGTAGTTCTATGTTTTATCGGTGTATAGTTCTGCCCAGTCTTCTCCTTACTTTCCTCACTAACCCCAGGGAGACATTACCAGTAGACAGAGGGGGGCGCTCATGCCGCTCTACAGAGCACTAGTGAGACCTCATCTGGAGTATTGTGCTCAGTACTGGAGACCATATCTCCAGAAGGATACTGATACTTTGGAGAGAGTTCAGAGAAGAGCTACTAAACTGGTACATGGATTGCAGGATAAAACTTACCAGGAAAGATTAAAGGACCTTAACATGTAGAGCTTGGAAGAAAGACGAGACAGAGGGGAGATGAGAGAAACTGCTAAATACATAAAGGGAATCAACAAGGGAAAAGAGGAGAGAAGATTTAAAAGAAGAAAAACTGCTACAAGATCTGTGTACACCGAGCATTAACCACCAAGAACGTCACTGCCCCCCCCACTGTGCACAACTCTATATAATCTGCCAGATGGAAGACTACACTACACGCCGCACAGTACACTGCCACTACACACTGCACAGTACACTGCCACTACACACTGCACAGTACACTGCCACTACACACTGCACAGTACACTGCCACTACACACTGCACAGTACACTGCCACTACACACTGCACAGTACACTGCCACTACACGCTGCACAGTACACTGCCACTACACGCTGCACAGTACACTGCCACTACACGCTGCACAGTACACTGCCACTACACGCTGCACAGTACACTGCCACTACACGCTGCACAGTACACTGCCACTGCACAGTACACTGCCACTACACGCTGCACAGTACACTGCCACTACACACTGCACAGTACACTGCCACTACACGCTGCACAGTACACTGCCACTACACGCTGCACAGTACACTGCCACTACACGCTGCACAGTACACTGCCACTACACGCTGCACAGTACACTGCCACTACACGCTGCACAGTACACTGCCACTACACACTGCACAGTACACTGCCACTACACACTGCACAGTACACTGCCACTACACGCTGCACAGTACACTGCCACTACACGCTGCACAGTACACTGCCACTACACACTGCACAGTACACTGCCACTACACGCTGCACAGTACACTGCCACTACACGCTGCACAGTACACTGCCACTACACGCTGCACAGTACACTGCCACTACACGCTGCACAGTACACTGCCACTACACGCTGCACAGTACACTGCCACTACACACTGCACAGTACACTGCCACTACACACTGCACAGTACACTGCCACTACACACTGCACAGTACACTGCCACTACACGCTGCACAGTACACTGCCACTACACGCTGCACAGTACACTGCCACTACACGCTGCACAGTACACTGCCACTACACGCTGCACAGTACACTGCCACTACACGCTGCACAGTACACTGCCACTACACGCTGCACAGTACACTGCCACTACACACTGCACAGTACACTGCCACTACACACTGCACAGTACACTGCCACTACACGCTGCACAGTACACTGCCACTACACACTGCACAGTACACTGCCACTACACACTGCACAGTACACTGCCACTACACGCTGCACAGTACACTGCCACTACACGCTGCACAGTACACTGCCACTACACGCTGCACAGTACACTGCCACTACACGCTGCACAGTACACTGCCACTACACGCTGCACAGTACACTGCCACTACACGCTGCACAGTACACTGCCACTACACGCTGCACAGTACACTGCCACTACACGCTGCACAGTACACTGCCACTACACGCTGCACAGTACACTGCCACTACACGCTGCACAGTACACTGCCACTACACGCTGCACAGTACACTGCCACTACACGCTGCACAGTACACTGCCACTACACGCTGCACAGTACACTGCCACTACACGCTGCACAGTACACTGCCACTACACGCTGCACAGTACACTGCCACTACACGCTGCACAGTACACTGCCACTACACGCTGCACAGTACAATGCCACTACACGCTGCACAGTACACTGCCACTACACGCTGCACAGTACACTGCCACTACACGCTGCACAGTACACTGCCACTACACGCCGCACAGTACACTGCCACTACGCGCCGCACAGTACACTGCCACTACGCGCCGCACAGTACACTGCCACTACGCGCCGCACAGTACACTGCCACTACACGCCGCACAGTACACTGCCACTACACGCTGCACAGTACACTGCCACTACATGCCGCACAGTACACTGCCACTACACCCCGCACAGTACACTGCCACTACACGCCGCACAGTACACTGCCACTACACGCCGCACAGTACACTGCCACTACACGCCGCACAGTACACTGCCACTACGCGCCGCACAGTACACTGCCACTACGCGCCGCACAGTACACTGCCACTACGCGCCGCACAGTACACTGCCACTACGCGCCGCACAGTACACTGCCACTACGCGCCGCACAGTACACTGCCACTACACACTGCACAGTACACTGCCACTACACACTGCACAGTACACTGCCACTACACACTGCACAGTACACTGCCACTACACACTGCACAGTACACTGCCACTACACGCTGCACAGTACACTGCCACTACACGCTGCACAGTACACTGCCACTACACGCTGCACAGTACACTGCCACTACACGCTGCACAGTACACTGCCACTACACGCTGCACAGTACACTGCCACTGCACAGTACACTGCCACTACACGCTGCACAGTACACTGCCACTACACACTGCACAGTACACTGCCACTACACGCTGCACAGTACACTGCCACTACACGCTGCACAGTACACTGCCACTACACGCTGCACAGTACACTGCCACTACACGCTGCACAGTACACTGCCACTACACGCTGCACAGTACACTGCCACTACACACTGCACAGTACACTGCCACTACACACCGCACAGTACACTGCCACTACACGCTGCACAGTACACTGCCACTACACGCTGCACAGTACACTGCCACTACACACTGCACAGTACACTGCCACTACACGCTGCACAGTACACTGCCACTACACGCTGCACAGTACACTGCCACTACACGCTGCACAGTACACTGCCACTACACGCTGCACAGTACACTGCCACTACACGCTGCACAGTACACTGCCACTACACACTGCACAGTACACTGCCACTACACACTGCACAGTACACTGCCACTACACACTGCACAGTACACTGCCACTACACGCCGCACAGTACACTGCCACTACACGCTGCACAGTACACTGCCACTACACGCTGCACAGTACACTGCCACTACACGCTGCACAGTACACTGCCACTACACGCTGCACAGTACACTGCCACTACACGCTGCACAGTACACTGCCACTACACACTGCACAGTACACTGCCACTACACACTGCACAGTACACTGCCACTACACGCTGCACAGTACACTGCCACTACACACTGCACAGTACACTGCCACTACACACTGCACAGTACACTGCCACTACACGCTGCACAGTACACTGCCACTACACGCTGCACAGTACACTGCCACTACACGCTGCACAGTACACTGCCACTACACGCTGCACAGTACACTGCCACTACACGCTGCACAGTACACTGCCACTACACGCTGCACAGTACACTGCCACTACACGCTGCACAGTACACTGCCACTACACGCTGCACAGTACACTGCCACTACACGCTGCACAGTACACTGCCACTACACGCTGCACAGTACACTGCCACTACACGCTGCACAGTACACTGCCACTACACGCTGCACAGTACACTGCCACTACACGCTGCACAGTACACTGCCACTACACGCTGCACAGTACACTGCCACTACACGCTGCACAGTACACTGCCACTACACGCTGCACAGTACACTGCCACTACACGCTGCACAGTACAATGCCACTACACGCTGCACAGTACACTGCCACTACACGCTGCACAGTACACTGCCACTACACGCTGCACAGTACACTGCCACTACACGCTGCACAGTACACTGCCACTACGCGCCGCACAGTACACTGCCACTACGCGCCGCACAGTACACTGCCACTACGCGCCGCACAGTACACTGCCACTACACGCCGCACAGTACACTGCCACTACACGCTGCACAGTACACTGCCACTACATGCCGCACAGTACACTGCCACTACACCCCGCACAGTACACTGCCACTACACGCCGCACAGTACACTGCCACTACACGCCGCACAGTACACTGCCACTACACGCCGCACAGTACACTGCCACTACGCGCCGCACAGTACACTGCCACTACGCGCCGCACAGTACACTGCCACTACGCGCCGCACAGTACACTGCCACTACGCGCCTCACAGTACACTGCCACTACACCCTGCACAGTACACTGCCACTACACCCCGCACAGTACACTGCCACTACACGCCGCACAGTACACTGCCACTACACGCCGCACAGTACACTGCCACTACACGCCGCACAGTACACTGCCACTACACGCCGCACAGTACACTGCCACTACACGCCGCACAGTACACTGCCACTACACGCCGTACAGTACACTGCCACTACACGCCGCACAGTACACTGCCACTACACGCCGCACAGTACACTGCCACTACACGCTGCACAGTACACTGCTACTACACGCTGCACAGTACACTGCCACTACACGCTGCACAGTACACTGCCACTACACGCTGCACAGTACACTGCCACTACACGCCGCACAGTACACTGCCACTACACGCCGCACAGTACACTGCCACTACACGCCGCACAGTACACTGCCACTACACGCCGCACAGTACACTGCCACTACACGCCGCACAGTACACTGCCACTACGCGCCGCACAGTACACTGCCACTACGCGCCGCACAGTACACTGCCACTACGCGCCGCACAGTACACTGCCACTACGCGCCGCACAGTACACTGCCACTACGCGCCGCACAGTACACTGCCACTACACGCTGCACAGTACACTGCTACTACACGCTGCACAGTACACTGCCACTACACGCTGCACAGTACACTGCCACTACACGCTGCACAGTACACTGCTACTACACGCTGCACAGTACACTGCCACTACACGCTGCACAGTACACTGCCACTACACCCTGCACAGTACACTGCCACTACACGCTGCACAGTACACTGCCACTACACGCTGCACAGTACACTGCTACTACACGCCGCACAGTACACTGCCACTACACGCCGCACAGTACACTGCCACTACGCGCCGCACAGTACACTGCCACTACACGCCGCACAGTACACTGCCACTATACGCCGCACAGTACACTGCCACTATACGCCGCACAGTACACTGCCACTACACGCTCCACAGTACACTGCCACTACATGCTGCACAGTACACTGCCACTACACGCTGCACAGTACACTGCTGGATGTGGAGGTCCTAGGCTGGTGTGGTTACATGTGGTCTGCGGTTGTGAGGCCGGTTGGATGTACTGCCAAATTCTCTGAAACGCCTTTGGAGACGCCTTATAGTAGAGAAATGAACATTCATTTCACGGGCAACAGCTCTGGTAGACATCCCTGCAGTCAGCATGCAAATTGCACGCTCCCTCAAACGTTGCGACATCTGTGGCATTGTGCTGTGTGATCAAACTGCACATTTCAGAGTGGCCTTTTATTGTGGGCAGTCTAAGGCACACCTGTGCAATATTCATGCTGTCTAATCAGCACCTTGATCTGCCGCACCTGTGAGGTGGGATGGATTATCTCGGCAGAGGAGAAGTGCTCACTGACACAGATCTAGACAGATTGTGGATAATATCTGAGAGTAATGGGTCTTCTGTGTCTGTAGAAAATGTTTCAGGTCTTTGAGTTCAGCTCATGCAAAATGGGAGCAAATCCGTAAGTGTTGTGTTTATATTTCTGTTCAGTGTAGATGAAAGGAGGCGACATATTTGTGTGTGACCCCCGTGGTTCCCTGGGGCCCCTCGACCCTCCATCCACCAGGAACGGTTCACATCTGTTGGGAATTCTCTTCTGTGGGAAACTGTTTTATATTAACTCATTTTATAAAAATGCTTTTGAGATAAAATGAGGAATCCTCAGTGCGGAGGTCGTGCCGTGTCCCGGGGGTCTGCGCCGTCACCGGCCTCATTCGGGGCCACTCTGCGGGGCTCAATAATGTGCTGATGAGAAGCTCCGCCCAGTCTATGTGCAGAAGGGGCCCAGTAGATTATTTTTCTCATGAAAAGGAATAGAACTTCAGTGTAAAGCATGGTTGAAGACAGAGCTGAAGTATAAAGCATGAAGGAAGACAGAGCTGCAGTGTAAAGCATGGAGGAAGACAGAGCTGCGGTGTAAAGCATGAAACAAGACAGAACTGTAGTGTTAAGCATGAAGGAAGACAGATCTTTAGTGTAAAACATGAAGAAAGATAGAACTGAAGTGTAAAGCATGATGGAAGACAGAGCTGCAGTGTAAAGAACAAAAAAACTGTGCTGCAGTGTAAAGCATGAAGGAAGAAAGCTGTAGTGCATGGCATGAAAGAAGACAGTGCTGCAGTGTAAAGTATGAAGGAAAACAGAGCTGCAGTGTAAAGCACGAAGGAAGAATGCTGTAGTGCAAAGCATGAAATAAGACAGTGCTGCAATATAAAGCATGAAGGAAGACAGTGCTGCAGTGTAAAGTATGAAGGAAAACAGCGCTACAGTGTAAAGCATGGAAGAGTGACGGAGCAGTAGCCGGAGCCTCTGATGAGACAAGGCTCACGGAGGGTCCTATATGGCTTGGCGTTGGTCGCCGGCTCCGGCCTCCCTTCAACTTTATCATTACTGAATACTTCTGCAACTTTCTAATAGATTTTGAGTTTCATTTCTTCACCATTTTCAAGATCTCTGCTTGCTGAGCAAATTTGTTTTACAATCAGAGCCTGACAACCATCAGGGTTCAGCTCCCAGAATATACTCCTCACTGATCAGGTCAGGGCGACTTGTGGAACACAATGTTTCAATTCACTGAAAGCAAGCAGAGATCCTGAGAATGTTGCTTTTTCGGTTATCGGATGGGTGATGGTCATACATGACAGCAGCGGACGGACCGAGTCTCCGACACTGCTTGTTGCCCGGTATTGGAGCCGGGGGTTCACATACTTTGCGGCCTCTGATTTTTGGATAGGCTGTGATGTTGCTGTCAGTGTACTTCTCACCTCTGCTGTGCGGCCCTGACACCCACCCCACACACCGGAGGGTTGTCAGCCACACGGTGAGTCTATCAATTTCACGGGTAATTGCAGATAAAGTGGCGGCTAATTCCTTATCAGGAATCAATAAGCAGAGCGATGGTGCGGAAGCGGGGGCGTGACGTCCCAGGGGTCAGGGGCCCCGCGCTGCCGTCCTTACATAAAGAGCTGATGTGGAGCCAGCGAGGGACATAATTGGAGAGATAAGAGCCGGGATCAGCCGCCGCCGCCGCAGGTGCCAAGTTCTCCATTAGGCAGTAATGTGTTTGCCAAGTGCACGTTTGGCTGAGGACAGATCTGCGGGGAGAGGAAGACGCGACCCCAGCCTCTCCTCGTCTCTTGGGGGCCACATGGTCTTAAAGAGATGCTCAATCAGTCATCTGAATGTCCTCAACAGACTGTTCTAGAATGAGAGACTTCCTGTGATGAGTACAACCACTGCCATCAGGTGCAGCATCAGGGATGATGGGAGTACCAGTTCAGTTAGTTAGTGATTTTGGTCGTCATCACATCTCAGGCCCCAGTTACTCTTCACAAGGTGCATTGAATGGATCTGAGAAGACGCTGGTCACATTATCCCCTCAGATTATAGATCATTTCATAGTGACCCCCACATAATGGGTTCCCCGGGGCCCAGATATTGCAGATGATGCATTGTCTTTCATGGGCTGAAATACCAGACATGACCACGGACAGAGGAGGGTGTGCTGTTTTCCTAGTCCTGGAAACCCCTCTAGACATGGATGCTGTGCCCCAAAATCAGAGGTCACACATATTCTTATTCAATTTAGTGTCACGTTGGGTGGAGTAACCTGGAACGTCTCTGATGATGATGAGTCTTCATTGCTTGGTTGGGCATTGTTGGTAAAACATGAAGCAACTTCCTCAGCTTGAGATCAGGTCAGGATCACTGATGATCAGTTTACAAATTTCTCACTGCTCCAGAGAAGACAACCAGAGACCTCAGTCACCACCATGACAACCACCACTAACAATTTCAAAAACACCATCACCACTGCCACCATTAGCATCACCACCACCATCAAAAATGGCTACCACCACCCAAAAATACCAAAACCATCACCACCATCAACACCACCAACAATGTGAAAAACACCATCACCACGTCTACCATCATAATCAACACCATCACTAACAATATCAAAATCACCATCATTACTGCTACCACCAACACCACCACCAGCATCATCAACACCACCACCACCAACAATGTCTAAATCACTATCACCTACCACCAACATCACCACCACTGCCAACAATGCCAAAAACACCACAACCATGGCAATCACCACCAACAATGTCAAAAACACCACCATCACTAACAAGGCAAAAAAATATATATATACCACCTACACCATCAACACGACCGTGATAACCACCACCAGCTATGTCAAAAACACTAACACCATCACCACTGTTACCACCAACACCCACAACATCAACGCTGCCACCATGACTACCAACTCCAACAATGTCAAAAACACCAACCCCACTTCTATTACCAACACCACACCAAGGCCAAAATCACCATTCACAACACCTACTTCTACAAACATTACCACCACTGCCAAGTCAAAAATTACCATCAACACCACCACCAATGCCAAAAACACCACCCGTGAACTTCATTATGACTGCCACCATCGCCATTATCACCACTAACACTGCCACCATAATGAGGCCTAAATATATCACTTCCCACGTAGAGGAGATGGAGTAGACCTGGCCTAAATATGTCCTACCGTAATGATGAGGTGAAACAGACCTGGCTTCAGTATGTCCAAACACAGTGAAGAGGTGGAGTAGACCTGGCTTCATTATATCCCACCGTAGAGAGGAAGTGGAGCAGACGTGGCCTTAGTGTGTCCCACCATAGTGAGGAGATGGAGCAGACCTGGCCTAAATATATCTGTGCAGTCTGACATTCAGCCTAAACCATTCCTGTCTTCCAAATAAGAGGACTGTTCTTTGTAGTCTAACTTGTTTATTGGTCAACAGGTCGCACACATGTGATTGATTATATATGACTGATTGATTGATTGATTGGTAAAACAGGATTGTTTGGTAAAACTACAAGAATACAAATAACATATATAAGAACTAAGCATAGATAGCATGTACTATAACATTTGCATTGACAGTGAAAGCACATGGTAAAATGGCTGCCTGTACATAGGATTACATGGCTAGCTAACAGTAATAACAACTCCCAGAGTAACAATTACAACTAACAGAACAGCTCTGCATAACATCATGTCCCTGAAACAAAGGTAGATCTCTCACCAGATATGATTTTACATGGATGGTGGAGCTTGAGAAGGAGACATGCATAGGACAGCTCTGAACTGTGTCCTCGAGACTGGAGACTTCTCTTTCCCAGAATGCTTTGCACTCCCACAATGCAGTGCACCGCCCACAATGCAGAAGTATTGTAACAGGAAAAACAAAGTGTAATACAACTTAACACCGCTAGATGGTGCTATAACCACATTAAACACGTCAGAAATACCAAGACTGAGGCAGACGTGATCTGTAATAATTCTCTAACCCTGCTGGGCAGAACAATATCACTCCATAATGAGGATGTGGAGAAGACCTGCCTTAATATGTCCCACCATAGTGAGGAGGTGGAGCAGTCCTAGTCTTAGTGTCTCCCACCATAGTGAGGAGGTGGAGCAGTCCTGGTCTTAGTGTCTCCCACCATAGTGAGGAGGTGGAGCAGTCCTGGTCTTAGTGTGTCCCACCATAGAGTGAGGAGGTGGAGCAGTCCTAGTCTTAGTGTGTCCCACCATAGAGTGAGGAGGTGGAGCAGTTCTGGTCTTAGTGTGTCCCACCATAGTGAGGAGGTGGAGCAGTCCTGGTCTTAGTGTGTCCCACCATAGTGAGGAGGTGGAGCAGTCCTGGTCTTAGTGTCTCCCACCATAGTGAGGGGGTGGAGCAGACCTGGTCTTAGTGTGTCCCACGATAGAGTGAGGAGGTGGAGCAGTCCTGGCCTTAGTGTGTCCCACCATAGTGAGGAGGTGGAGCAGTCCTGGTCTTAGTGTGTCCCACCATAGTGAGGAGGTGGAGCAGTCCTGGTCTTAGTGTCTCCCACCATAGTGAGGGGGTGGAGCAGTCCTGGTTTTAGTGTCTCCCACCATAGTGAGGGGGTGGAACAGACCTGGTCTTAGTGTCTCCCACCCTAGTGAGGAGGTGGAGCAGTCCTGGTCTTAGTGAGTCCCACCATAGTCAGGAGGGGGAGTAGACGCAGCCTTAGTGTGTCCCACCATAGTGAGGAGGTGGAGCAGTCCTGGTCTTAGTGTGTCCCACCATAGTGAGGAGGTGGAGCAGTCCTGGTCTTAGTGTGTCCCACCATAGTGAGGAGGTGGAGCAGTCCTGGTCTTAGTGTGTCCCACCATAGTGAGGAGGTAGAGCAGACCTGGTCTTAGTGTGTCCCACCATAGTGAGGAGGTGGAGCAGTCCTGGTCTTAGTGTATCCCACCATAGTGAGGAGGTGGAGCAGTCCTGGTCTTAGTGTGTCCCACCATAGTGAGGAGGTGGAGCAGACCTGGTCTTAGTATGTCCCACCATAGTGAGGAGGTGGAGCAGTCCTGGTCTTAGTGTGTCCCACCATAGAGTGAAGAGGTGGAACAGTCCTGGTCTTAGTGTGTCCCACCATAGAGTGAGGAGGTGGAGCAGTCCTGGTCTTAGTGTGTCCCACCATAGTGAGGAGGTGGAGCAGTCCTGGTCTTAGTGTGTCCCACCATAGAGTGAGGAGGTGGAGCAGTCCTGGTCTTAGTGTCTCCCACCATAGTGAGGGGGTGGAGCAGGACTGGTCTTAGTGTGTCCCACCATAGTGAGGAGGTGAAGCAGTCCTGGTCTTTATGTGTCCCACCATAGTGAGGAGGTGGAGCAGACCTGGTCTTAGTGTGTCCCACCATAGTGAGGAGGTGGAGCAGTCCTAGTCTTAGTGTCTCCCACCATAGTGAGGAGGTGGAGCAGTCCTGGTCTTAGTGTCTCCCACCATAGTGAGGAGGTGGAGCGGTCCTGGTCTTAGTGTGTCCCACCATAGTAAGGAGGGGGAGTAGACCCGACCTCATATGGTGTCTCATTATTGAATTTCATATTACCCATTTCAAGCATAAAACAAAGCTGGTAGAAAAGAGCAACCTGAGATCCAACCTCTGGTAAACATGAATGCTCCTTCGTGAGCACTGCCCATCTGTCCTTCTCCCAAGCTGACCCATCCGATGATCCTGGAGGGACAGATGGTGAGCAGATGCCCGAGTCCCTCAACAACAAGCACTGAGTAAATAAACAGGATGGTCCCTGGGCTCGGCTAGGGGGTTAGATTTCTTGATGTCAGTCTGCTGGACATGAAACTAATATGGAGACTTCAATTTTTTGGGAGAGAATAAGTATTTATTAAGGAACACTTCACCCTACAGACTGATGAGTGCGGAGAAAACCATCAGGATACAAAGGAATTCCTTACAGTAAGAGCAGTGCTATATCCAACCGCAAGAGAGAGCAATGCAAGGTTATGCTAGGCGGAGTTTAGTGATCACATGACTGTGCACCTGGCAGCAGGTAAAAGAAATAACATAAGTGGGTGGAGTCTGCCACCTACAGGTGTGTCCACCATTAGAGAATTTGCTTAAGGGCTCCAATTTCTCACAATACAATTTCAATACAATATTGTGATATTCTAGAAGAACCCTCGACAGGTTGCAGTCCACAGCACAACCACTGGGTGGCCACCATAGACGCAGACAGTATCATGGTAGCGTGGTTTCTTGTTTAGCATTTGTCAGGTGAATGAGCGGTCCTTCCTGGTTGACAAATAACCAGTCATCATCATCTGGTCAGCAGGACAAAAACTCTGGACCAATCATGGGCGGCAGTGGTGGCCCACCTTAGAAAGTTATTGGCCGAGCGTCATTTCTTCCATGTTGACAGGGACCAGAAACCAGAGACCAGCGGGAACCTGGCAAGTGTCAGAACGAGAGCGGTGGAGGAATCGGGGAGTAATGCTTGTCTTAGGAATCAAACACATTCTGCCCTTTTGCTAAGAATTATTGATGAACAATTGGTTTATGGCTGTAAGTCAAAATCCAACAGCTCCACCCTTCCGTCCTCTGATATCTGCCATCAGAGGGGAGTCAGGAGGCCCCTATACATGTTAGAGTGTCAGCCGAAGTAATGTGTCTGAACGCCTTGAAGGAGTCAATACACCTTCGATAGCTATCAGCCAACAGCTAGTCTTCCTGAATGCTTGGTTTGGCTGAGCATGCATGTGTGTGGAAAGAGATGGGAAAGCCATTTGAATATACCTCTGTCCTCCTCCAGACTTCTCTGTCCCTCCAGACTCCACTGTCTCCTTCAGACTCCACTGTATCCTCCAGACCCTTCTGTTCTAACCAAACCCCTCTGTCCCAACCAGACCCCTCTGTCTTATTTAGTCTCCTCTGTCCTTTCCAGAATCTTTTGTCCTCCTCAGACCCCTCTTTCTTCTTCAGTCTTCTCTGTCCCCCTCCAGACCCTCTGACCCCTCCAGACTCCTCTGTCCCCTCCAGACTCCTCTGTCCCCTCCAGACTCCTCTGTCCCTTCCAGACTCCTCTGTCCCTTCCAGACTCCTCTGTCTCTTCCAGACTCCTCTGTCCCCTCCAGACTCCTCTGTCCCCTCCAGACTCCTCTGTCCCCTCCAGACTCCTCTGTCCCCTCCAGACTCCTCTGTCCTCCCCAGACTCCTTTGTCCTCCTCAAGACCTCTATATCTCCTCTAGTCTCCTCTGTCCCCTCCAGACTTCTTTGTCTCCTTCGGACTCTACTGTCCCAACCAGACCCTTCTTACTCCAAACCTCCGTATCTCACCTCAGACAACTCTATTCCCTTCCAGACCCCACTATCCCTCTCCAGACTCTGTATCCTACTCAAGAACATTATATCCCCCTCCAGACCCTCTATCCCCCTCAGAACCATCTATCCCCCTCCAGACCAATCTCCCTCTAGACCCTTCTATCTCCCTTTAGAACCCTTTATCCTTCTCTGGGCCCCTCTGTCTCCCTCCAGAGGCCTCTGTCCCCCTCCAGACCCTTCTATCTCCTTCCAGATTACTCTGTCCCCCTCCAGACCCCTCTCTCTCCCTCCAGACCCCTCTATCCCACTCCAGACCCCTCTATCCCATTCCAGACCCCTCTATCCCACTCCAGACCCCTCTCCCTCCCTCCAGACCCCTCTATCTCCTTCCAGACCCCTTTATTCCACTCCAGACCCCTCTATCTCACTCCAGACCCCTCTCCCTCCCTCCAGGCCCCTCTCTCTCCCTCCAGATCCTTCTATCCCACTCCAGACCCCTCTATCCCACTCCAGACCCCTCTATCTCCCTCCAGACCCCTCTATCTCCTTCCAGATCACTATGTCCCACTCCAGACCCCTCTCTCTCCCTCCAGATCCTTCTATCCCACTCCAGACCCCTCTATCCCACTCCAGACCCCTCTCTCTCCCTCCAGACCCCTCTATCTCCTTCCAGATCACTCTGTCCCACTCCAGACCCCTCTCTCTCCCTCCAGATCCTTCTATCCCACTCCAGACCCCTCTATCCCACTCCAGACCCTTCTATCTCCTTCCAGATCACTCTGTCCCACTCCAGACCCCTCTATCCCCCTCCAGATTCTTTGATATCATTAAGATAGATGGCCGGCCGGTCGCACTGATATTGGCTGGTTCGGCAGACGATTATCGAATGTGTTCAGCCACCTTAAGCTTCGTCCTCCCTGGTGTTCTGGTTCTGGTGGCCTTGAGGACAAGATGGCGATGTCTAAACCTTACAGATCCCATTGTAAGTGAATGAGATCTAGATGGATTATTACAGATCTGCTGTATGTATGATGGATCATCTGTGACGCCAGTGTGAGCAGGGCCGTATATGACATGGAGCGCAGAGGTCGAGCCGGGGCGTCGGTGCGGGAGCTTCTGTAGGTACAGGACACGTGCCTGTGAATATGGAGTCTCTGAGGTGTCGCTGACTGCGTTGTTTACGGGGATCATGTTACTTGTTTTCCTCCAGATCTATGACGTCAGCTGCAGGTGGAGAAGAGGTCAGTGCCACCAAGACCTGCGGATGATGAGCTCTGGTCCCGGAATGTGTGTCCCTGCACAACTTTGAGGAATATTATGGATCTTTAGCGCACCGACATGGGCCAATATAGGACAGGGGCCACATTATACTGATCATGCTGCCTCCCTTCCCCATGTCCTAGATGTAACATCATGACCTGGAGCCGCCATCTAGCGCCCCACTGTACTCCTATACACAAAAGCAGAGCTAAACACAGGAGCATGCACATACATAGTAATATACTCTAGTCACATCCAGAGCTGCATTCTGCAGGCATCAGAGCTGAAATCACCCAGCACACTCTGCTTCTCCAGTGTCTGCCCAGAGCTGGCTGTGGAGATTTGGATTCTGGAAAGTGTGTGAACAGGCAAATACACCATACAATGTGCAAATAACAGTGCCATAAAAATACTAATAATTGTGCCGTACAGCGTACTAACAACAGTGCCATACAGCGTTCAAATTACACTGCCATACAGAGTATAAATAATACTGCCATACAGAGTATAAATAACAATGCCATACAGAGTATAAATAATACTGCCATACAGAGTATAAATAACACTGCCATACAGAGTATAAATAACACTGCCCTACAGAGTATAAATAACACTGCCATACAGAGTATAAATAACACTGCCCTACAGAGTATAAATAACACTGCCCTACAGAGTATAAATAACACTGCTATACAGCATATAAATAACACTGCCACACAGAGTATAAATAACACTGCCATACAGAGTATAAATAACACTGCCACACAGAGTATAAATAACACTGCCCTACAGAGTATAAATAACACTGCTATACAGCATATAAATAACACTGCCATACAGAGTATAAATAACACTGCCATACAGAGTATAAATAACACTGCCATACAGAGTATAAATAACACTGCCATACAGAGTATAAATAACACTGCCATACAGAGTATAAATAACACTGCCATACAGAGTATAAATAACAGTGCCATACAGAGTATAAATAACAGTGCCATACAGAGTATAAATAACACTGCTGTACAGAGTATAAATAACAGTGCCATACAGAGTATAAATAACACTACCATACAGAGTATGAATAACACTGCCATAAAGAGTATAAATAACACTGACACAGAGTATGAATAACACTGCCATACAGAGTATAAATAATACTGCCATACAGAGTATAAATAACACTGCCATAAAGAGTATAAATAACAGTGCCATAAAGAGTATAAATAACACTACCATACAGAGTATAAATAACACTGCCATACAGAGTATAAATAACACTGCCATACAGAGTATAAATAACACTGACACAGAGTATAAATAACACTGCCATACAGAGTATAAATAACAGTGCCATAAAGAGTATAAATAACACTGCCATACAGAGTATAAATAACACTGCCATACAGAGTATAAATAACACTGACACAGAGTATAAATAACAGTGCCATACAGAGTATAAATAATACTACCATACAGTGTATAAATAACAGTGCCTTACAGAGTATAAATAACACTGCTGTACAGAGTATAAATAACACTGCCATACAGAGTATAAATAATACTGCCATACAGAGTATAAATAACACTGCCATACAGAGTATAAATAACACTGCTGTACAGAGTATAAATAACACTGCCATAAAGAGTATAAATAATACTGCCATACAGAGTATAAATAACACTGCCATACAGAGTATAAATAACACTGCCATACAGAGTATAAATAACACTGCCATACAGAGCATAAATAATACTGCCATACAGAGTATAAATAACAGTGCCATACAGAGTATAAATAACAGTGCCATACAGAGTATAAATAACAGTGCCATACAGAGTATAAATAACAGTGCCATACAGAGTATAAATAACACTGCTGTACAGAGTATAAATAACACTGCCATAAAGAGTATAAATAACACTGCCATACAGAGTATAAATAACACTGCCATACAGAGTATAAATAACACTGACACAGAGTATAAATAACAGTGCCATACAGAGTATAAATAACACTGCCATACAGTATATAAATAACACTGCCATACAGAGTATAAATAACACTGCCATACAGAGTATAAATAATACTGCCATACAGTGTACAAATAACAATGCCATACAGAGTATAAATAACAGTGCCATACAGAGTATAAATAACACTGCCATACAGTAAATAAATAACACTGCCATACAGTGTATAAATAACACTGCCATACAGCATATAAATAACAGTGCCATACAGAGTATAAATAATACTGCCATACAGAGTATAAATAACAGTGCCATACAGTATATAAATAACACTACCATACAGAGTATAAATAACACTGCCATACAGAGTATAAATAATACTGCCATACAGAGTATAAATAACACTGCCATACAGTGTATAAATAACAGTGCCATACAGAGTATAAATAATACTGCCATACAGAGTATAAATAACAGTGCCATACAGTATATAAATAACACTGCTGTACAGAGTATAAATAACACTGCCATACAGAGTATAAATAATACTGCCATACAGAGTATAAATAACACTGCCATACAGTGTATAAATAACACTGCTGTACAGAGTATAAATAACACTGCCATAAAGAGTATAAATAATACTGCCATACAGAGTATAAATAACACTGCCATACAGAGTATAAATAACACTGCCATACAGAGTATAAATAACACTGCCATACAGAGCATAAATAATACTGCCATACAGAGTATAAATAACAGTGCCATACAGAGTATAAATAACAGTGCCATACAGAGTATAAATAACAGTGCCATACAGAGTATAAATAACACTGCTGTACAGAGTATAAATAACACTGCCATAAAGAGTATAAATAACACTGCCATACAGAGTATAAATAACACTGCCATACAGAGTATAAATAACACTGACACAGAGTATAAATAACAGTGCCATACAGAGTATAAATAACACTGCTATACAGTATATAAATAACACTGCCATACAGAGTATAAATAACACTGCCATACAGAGTATAAATAATACTGCCATACAGTGTACAAATAACACTGCCATACAGAGTATAAATAACAGTGCCATACAGAGTATAAATAACACTGCCATACAGTGTATAAATAACACTGCCATACAGTAAATAAATAACACTGCCATACAGTGTATAAATAACACTGCCATACAGCATATAAATAACAGTGCCATACAGAGTATAAATAATACTGCCATACAGAGTATAAATAACAGTGCCATACAGTATATAAATAACACTACCATACAGAGTATAAATAACACTGCCATACAGAGTATAAATAACAGTGCCATACAGAGTATAAATAACAGTGCCATACAGAGTATAAATAACACTGCCATACAGTGTATAAATAACACTGCCATACAGTAAATAAATAACACTGCCATACAGTGTATAAATAACACTGCCATACAGCATATAAATAACAGTGCCATACAGAGTATAAATAATACTGCCATACAGAGTATAAATAACAGTGCCATACAGTATATAAATAACACTACCATACAGAGTATAAATAACACTGCCATACAGAGTATAAATAACAGTGCCATACAGAGTATAAATAACACTGCCATACAGAGTATAAATAACACTACCATACAGAGTATAAATAATACTGCCATACAGTGTACAAATAACACTGCCATACAGAGTATAAATAACAGTGCCATACAGAGTATAAATAACACTGCCATACAGTGTATAAATAACACTGCCATACAGTAAATAAATAACACTGCCATACAGTGTATAAATAACACTGCCATACAGCATATAAATAACAGTGCCATACAGAGTATAAATAATACTGCCATACAGAGTATAAATAACAGTGCCATACAGTATATAAATAACACTACCATACAGAGTATAAATAACACTGCCATACAGAGTATAAATAACAGTGCCATACAGAGTATAAATAACACTGCCATACAGAGTATAAATAACACTACCATACAGAGTATAAATAACAGTGCCATACAGAGTATAAATAATACTGCCATACAGAGTATAAATAACAGTGCCATACAGTATATAAATAACACTGCCATACAGAGTATAAATAACAGTGCCATACAGTATAAATAACACTGACACAGAGTATAAATAACACTACCATACAGTGTATAAATAACACTACCAAACAGAGTATAAATAACACTGCCATAAAGAGTATAAATAACACTGCCATACAGAGTATAAATAACACTGCCATACAGAGTATAAATAACACTGCCATAAAGAGTATAAATAACACTGCCATACAGAGTATAAATAACACTGCCATACAGAGTATAAATAACACTGCTATACAGAGTATAAATAACACTGCCATAAAGAGTATAAATAACACTGACATACAGAGTATAAATAACACTGCCATAAAGAGTATAAATAACACTACCATACAGTGTATAAATAACACTGACATACAGAGTATAAATAACACTGCCATCATTATAGGTGCCTCATCTGTTAATGAGATCAGGATGGCAGTGTCGGTGCAGTAGATGACTGTGAAGAGGATGGAGTGGGGTGAGTGTTGGAGACACGTGTATAATACCGTCACAAGCTTAGGAGACATTAATATGGAGCATCTGTTCTGCAGGTGACTGGTCGGCACATGTAATAATTCATGTCCTCTCATTAGACAGCACCACGGTGACTGCCTGCTTTGTGACATTCTTCACTGTAGTCATGTGCTCACAGCAGCCTCAGCTGGTGACCCAATTGATGTGCCAAAGGGCCTGTTAGCAGCAGGCTGGGGTTCTGGGCTCATGGACGCTCACCGGAGCCATGTGTCACGGATGGTGTTGCAGAAAGCTGGAACTTATAAATAAACATCCGACTGGCTTGATCACAAACTAAGGAGCATAAAGGTGAGCCCTATAAAGACCCCTAGAGCTCTCCCTGACTGCTATGCCCATGCAAAGGTCTTTATGGTAGACGATTGCATGCCCACGTACCTTATACTGTGTGACACCTGAAATATAATAGTGAGGGGACATGACCACCGGCTCCCTGCACTTAATACGGAAGGAGTCAGGGTCACCTAGAATCAAGCCAGCAAGGAAACACAAATAAAGGAAACAGACTTATCTGAGGAATCAGCAGTAGCAGCCTCCAGCAGTGAACACCTCATCCAGGAAGTAGTATAAACCGCAAAGTGAGGCAGTATGGGAGGGAATATAAAGGGAGACAATTAGTGTAAATAGGTGACAGCTGGGAGAAGGAAAGGAGATGACAAAGTGAAACCAAAACAAAGAACCTCATGCAAGAGGTAGAGAAGAACGTCTGCCAGACCTTCTCACAGAACTGGCGGTGACACAATGTTACATGTGACGGGTCCAGTTCTCATTCAATCAAAAGAACAACAGCTTTTTATATAACCTATTCAGGTAGGCCATTACTGGCCTTGGCAGCAGCCGCCTGACACTGGGTGAGTAACTCCCCAGCCTGTGGTCAGTCTCATTCAGCTGGGGCCGATATGTGGTAACTTCTGCCCACAAGACGGGACCTGCAGCTTCTCATCATCATTTTAGTCTCTCTGTGATGTCATCTTCAGAAGTAAATACCCGCCAGAGAATAAAGGTCTGCAGAAACGGCAGCAGGAGACTGAACGGCGCTCTCAGAATAGAGGATGGTGCAGAACTGCCCCATATAACACCGCCAGTAAGTGTGCTCCAATACTGATCCATATGACACCGCCAGGAAGAGTGCTCCAATACTGACCTATATCACACCGCCAGTAAGTGTGCTCCAATAGTGACCCATATGACACCGCCAGTAAGTGTGCTCCAATACTGATCCATATGACACCGCCAGGAAGAGTGCTCCAATACTGACCTATATCACACCGCCAGTAAGTGTGCTCCAATACTGACCCATATGACACCGCCAGTAAGAGTGCTCCAATACTGACCCCATATGACACCGCCAGGAAGAGTGCTCCAATAGTGACCCATATGACACCGCCATTAAGTGTGCTCCAATAGTGATCCATATGACACTGCCAGTAAGTGTGCTCCAATAATGACCTATATGACACCGCCAGTAAGTGTGCTCCAATACTGACCCATATAACACCGCCAGTAAGTGTGCTCCAATACTGACCCATATGACACCGCCAGTAAGTGTGCTTCAATAATGACCTATATCACACCGCCAGTAAGTGTGCTCCAATAGTGACCCATATGACACCGCCAGTAAGTGTGCTCCAATACTGACCCATATAACACCGCCAGTAAGTGTGCTCCAATACTGACCCATATGACACCGCCAGTAAGTGTGCTCCAATACTGACCCATATGACTCTGCCAGTAAGTGTGCTCCAATACTGACCCATATGACACCGCCAGTAAGTGTGCTCCAATAGTGACCCATATGACACCGCCAGTAAGTGTGCTCCAATACTGACCTATATCACACCGCCAGTAAGTGTGCTCCAATAGTGACCCATATGACACCGCCAGTAAGTGTGCTCCAATACTGACCTATATCACACCGCCAGTAAGTGTGCTCCAATAGTGACCCATATGACACCGCCAGTAAGTGTGCTCCAATACTGACCTATATCACACCGCCAGTAAGTGTGCTCCAATACTGACCCATATGACACTGCCAGTAAGTGTGCTCCAATACTGACCCATATGACACCGCCAGTAAGTGTGCTCCAATACTGACCCATATGACACCGCCAGTAAGTGTGCTCCAATACTGACCCATATGACGCCTCCAGTAAGTGTGCTCCAATACTGACCCATATGACGCCTCCAGTAAGTGTGCTCCAATACTGACCCCATATAACACCGCCAGTAAGTGTGCTCCAATACTGACCCCATATAACACCGACAGTAAGTGTGCTCCAATACTGATCCATATGACACCGCCAGGAAGAGTGCTCCAATACTGACCCATATGACACCACCAGTAAGTGTGCTCCAATACTGACCCATATGACACTGCCAGTAAGTGTGCTCCAATACTGACCCCATATAACACCGACAGTAAGTGTGCTCCAATACTGACCCATATGACACCGCCAGTAATAGTGCTCCAATACTGACCCATATGACACCGCCAGGAAGAGTGCTCCAATACTGATCCATATGACACCGCCAGGAAGAGTGCTCCAATACTGACCTATATGACACCGCCAGTAAGTGTGCTCCAATACTGACCCATATGACACCGCCAGTAAGTGTGCTCCAATACTGATCCATATGACACCGCCAGTAAGTGTGCTCTAATACTGACCCATATGACACCGCCAGTAAGTGTGCTCCAATACTGATCCATATGACACCGCCAGTAAGTGTGCTCCAATACTGACCCATATCACACCGCCAGTAAGTGTGCTCCAATACTGACCCATATGACACCGCCAGTAAGTGTGCTCCAATACTGACCCATATAACACCGCCAGTAAGTGTGCTCCAATACTGACCCATATGACACCGCCAGTAAGTGTGCTCCAATACTGACCCATATCACACCGCCAGTAAGTGTGCTCCAATACTGACCCATATGACACCGCCAGGAAGTGTGCTCCAATACTGACCTATATCACACCGCCAGTAAGTGTGCTCCAATACTGACCTATATCACACCGCCAGTAAGTGTGCTCCAATACTGACCTATATCACACCGCCAGTAAGTGTGCTCCAATACTGACCCATATGACACCGCCAGGAAGAGTGCTCCAATACTGACCCCATATAACACCGCCAGTAAGTGTGCTCCAATACTGACCCCATATGACACCGCCAGTAAGTGTGCTCCAATACTGACCCAATATAACACCGCCAGTAAGTGTGCTCCAATACTGACCTCAAATGACACCGCCAGTAAGTGTGCTCCAATACTGACCCATATGACACCGCCAGTAAGTGTGCTCCAATACTGACCCATATGACACCGCCAGTAAGTGTGCTCCAATACTGACCCCATATGACACCGCCAGTAAGTGTGCTCCAATACTGACCCAATATAACACCGCCAGTAAGTGTGCTCCAATACTGACCTCAAATGACACCGCCAGTAAGTGTGCTCCAATACTGACCCATATGACACCGCCAGTAAGTGTGCTCCAATACTGACCCATATGACGCCTCCAGTAAGTGTGCTCCAATACTGACCCATATGACACCGCCAGTAAGTGTGCTCCAATACTGACCCATATGACACCGCCAGTAAGTGTGCTCCAATACTGACCCATATGACGCCTCCAGTAAGTGTGCTCCAATACTGACCCCATATGACACCGCCAGTAAGTGTGCTCCAATACTGACCCAATATAACACCGCCAGTAAGTGTGCTCCAATACTGACCTCAAATGACACCGCCAGTAAGTGTGCTCCAATACTGACCCATATGACGCCTCCAGTAAGTGTGCTCCAATACTGACCCATATGACACCGCCAGTAAGTGTGCTCCAATACTGACCCATATGACACCGCCAGTAAGTGTGCTCCAATACTGACCCATATGACACCGCCAGTAAGTGTGCTCCAATACTGACCCATATGACACCGCCAGTAAGTGTGCTCCAATACTGACCCCATATGACTCTGCCAGTAAGTGTGCTCCAATACTGACCCATATGACACCGCCAGTAAGTGTGCTCCAATACTGACCCATATGACACCGCCAGTAAGTGTGCTCCAATACTGACCCCATATGACTCTGCCAGTAAGTGTGCTCCAATACTGACCCATATGACACCGCCAGTAAGTGTGCTCCAATACTGACCCATATGACACCGCCAGTAAGTGTGCTCCAATACTGACCCATATGACACCGCCAGTAAGTGTGCTCCAATACTGACCCATATGACACCGCCAGTAAGTGTGCTCCAATACTGACCCATATAACACCGCCAGTAAGTGTGCTCCAATACTGACCCATATGACACCGCCAGTAAGTGTGCTCCAATACTGACCCATATGACACCGCCAGTAAGTGTGCTCCAATACTGACCCATATGACGCCTCCAGTAAGTGTGCTCCAATACTGACCTCAAATGACACCGCCAGTAAGTGTGCTCCAATACTGACCCATATGACACCGCCAGTAAGTGTGCTCCAATACTGACCCATATGACACCGCCAGGAAGAGTGCTCCAATACTGACCCATATGACACCGCCAGTAAGTGTGCTCCAATACTGACCCATATGACACCGCCAGTAAGTGTGCTCCAATACTGACCCATATGACACCGCCAGTAAGTGTGCTCCAATACTGACCCATATAACACTGCCAGTAAGTGTGCTCCAATACTGACCCATATGACTCCGCCAGTAAGTGTGCTCCAATACTGACCCATATGACGCCTCCAGTAAGTGTGCTCCAATACTGACCCATATGACACCGCCAGTAAGTGTGCTCCAATACTGACCCATATGACACCGCCAGTAAGTGTGCTCCAATACTGACCCATATGACACCTCCAGTAAGTGTGCTCCAATACTGACCCATATGACACCGCCAGTAAGTGTGCTCCAATACTGACCCATATGACTCTGCCAGTAAGTGTGCTCCAATACTGACCCATATGACACCGCCAGTAAGTGTGCTCCAATACTGACCCATATGACACCGCCAGTAAGTGTTCTCCAATACTGACCCATATGACGCCTCCAGTAAGTGTGCTCCAATACTGACCTCAAATGACACCGCCAGTAAGTGTGCTCCAATACTGATCCATATGACACCGCCAGTAAGTGTGCTCCAATACTGACCCATATGACGCCTCCAGTAAGTGTGCTCCAATACTGACCCATATAACACCGCCAGTAAGTGTGCTCCAATACTGACCCATATGACAGCGCCAGTAAGTGTGCTCCAATACTGACCCCATATGACACCGCCAGTAAGTGTGCTCCAATACTGACCCATATGACTCTGCCAGTAAGTGTGCTCCAATACTGACCCATATGACACCGCCAGTAAGTGTGCTCCAATACTGACCCATATAACACTGCCAGTAAGTGTGCTCCAATACTGACCCATATGACACCGCCAGTAAGTGTGCTCCAATACTGACCCATATGACACCGCCAGTAAGTGTGCTCCAATACTGACCCATATCACACCGCCAGTAAGTGTGCTCCAATACTGACCCATATGACGCCTCCAGTAAGTGTGCTCCAATACTGACCCATATGAAACCGCCAGTAAGTGTGCTCCAATACTGACCCATATGACACCGCCAGTAAGAGTGCTCCAATACTGACCCATATGACGCCTCCAGTAAGTGTGCTCCAATACTGACCCATATGAAACCGCCAGTAAGTGTGCTCCAATACTGACCCATATGACACCGCCAGTAAGTGTGCTCCAATACTGACCCATATGACACCGCCAGTAAGTGTGCTCCAATACTGACCCATATGACACCGCCAGTAAGTGTGCTCCAATACTGACCCATATGACACCGCCAGTAAGTGTGCTCCAATACTGACCCATATGACACCGCCAGTAAGTGTGCTCCAATACTGACCCATATGACTCTTCCAGTAAGTGTGCTCCAATACTGACCCATATGACTCCGCCAGTAAGTGTGCTCCAATACTGACCCATATAACACCGCCAGTAAGTGTGCTCCAATACTGACCCATATGACACCGCCAGTAAGTGTGCTCCAATACTGACCCCATATGACACCGCCAGTAAGTGTGCTCCAATACTGACCCATATGACTCTGCCAGTAAGTGTGCTCCAATACTGACCCATATAACACCGCCAGTAAGTGTGCTCCAATACTGACCCATATGACACCGCCAGGAAGAGTGCTCCAATACTGACCCATATAACACCGCCAGGAAGAGTGCTCCAATACTGACCCATATGACACTGCCAGTAAGTGTGCTCCAATACTGACCCATATGACTCTGCCAGTAAGTGTGCTCCAATACTGACCCATATGACACCGCCAGTAAGTGTGCTCCAATACTGACCCATATGACACCGCCAGTAAGTGTGCTCCAATACTGACCCATATGACACCGCCAGTAAGTGTGCTCCAATACTGACCCATATGACACCGCCAGTAAGTGTGCTCCAATACTGACCCATATGACACCGCCAGTAAGTGTGCTCCAATACTGACCCATATGACTCCGCCAGTAAGTGTTCTCCAATACTGACCCATATGACACCGCCAGTAAGTGTGCTCCAATACTGACCCATATGACACCGCCAGTAAGTGTGCTCCAATACTGACCCATATGACACCGCCAGTAAGTGTGCTCCAATACTGACCCATATAACACCGCCAGTAAGTGTGCTCCAATACTGACCCATATGACACCGCCAGTAAGTGTGCTCCAATACTGACCCATATGACACCGCCAGTAAGTGTGCTCCAATACTGACCCATATGACACCGCCAGTAAGTGTGCTCCAATACTGACCCATATGACACCGCCAGTAAGTGTGCTCCAATACTGACCCATATGACTCCGCCAGTAAGTGTGCTCCAATACTGACCCATATGACACCGCCAGTAAGTGTGCTCCAATACTGACCCATATGACACCGCCAGTAAGTGTGCTCCAATACTGACCCATATGACACCGCCAGTAAGTGTGCTCCAATACTGACCCATATGACTCCGCCAGTAAGTGTGCTCCAATACTGACCCCATATAACACCGCCAGTAAGTGTGCTCCAATACTGACCCATATGACACCGCCAGTAAGTGTGCTCCAATACTGACCCATATGACGCCTCCAGTAAGTGTGCTCCAATACTGACCCATATGACGCCTCCAGTAAGTGTGCTCCAATACTGACCCATATGACTCCGCCAGTAAGTGTGCTCCAATACTGACCCATATGACACTGCCAGTAAGAGTGCTCCAATACTGACCCATATGACACCGCCAGTAAGTGTGCTCCAATACTGATCCATATGACACCGCCAGTAAGTGTGCTCCAATACTGACCCATATGACACCGCCAGTAAGTGTGCTCCAATACTGACCCATATGACACCGCCAGTAAGTGTGCTCCAATACTGACCCATATGACTCCGCCAGTAAGTGTGCTCCAATACTGACCCATATGACACCGCCAGTAAGTGTGCTCCAATACTGACCCATATGACACCACCAGTAAGTGTGCTCCAATACTGACCCATATAACACCGCCAGTAAGTGTGCTCCAATACTGACCCATATAACACCGCCAGTAAGTGTGCTCCAATACTGACCCATATGACACCGCCAGTAAGAGTGCTCCAATACTGACCCATATGACACCGCCAGTAAGTGTGCTCCAATACTGATCCATATGACACCGCCAGTAAGTGTGCTCCAATACTGACCTATATCACACCGCCAGTAAGTGTGCTCCAATAGTGACCCATATAACACCGCCAGTAAGTGTGCTCCAATACTGACCCATATCACACCGCCAGTAAGTGTGCTCCAATACTGACCCATATAACACCGCCAGTAAGTGTGCTCCAATACTGACCCATATAACACCGCCAGTAAGTGTGCTCCAATAGTGACCCATATAACACCGCCAGTAAGTGTGCTCCAATACTGACCCATATAACACCGCCAGTAAGTGTGCTCCAATACTGACCCATATAACACCGCCAGTAAGTGTGCTCCAATACTGACCCATATAACACCGCCAGTAAGTGTGCTCCAATACTGACCCATATAACACCGCCAGTAAGTGTGCTCCAATACTGACCCATATGACACCGCCAGTAAGTGTGCTCCAATACTGACCCATATGACACCGCCAGTAAGTGTGCTCCAATACTGACCCATATGACACCGCCAGTAAGTGTGCTCCAAAACTGACCCATATGACACCGCCAGTAAGTGTGCTCCAATACTGACCACATATAACACCGCCAGTAAGTGTGCTCCAATACTGACCCATATGACACCGCCAGTAAGTGTGCTCCAATACTGACCCATATAACACCGCCAGTAAGTGTGCTCCAATACTGACCCATATGACACCGCCAGTAAGTGTGCTCCAATACTGACCCATATGACGCCTCCAGTAAGTGTGCTCCAATACTGACCCATATGACACCGCCAGTAAGTGTGCTCCAATACTGACCCATATGACACCGCCAGTAAGTGTGCTCCAATACTGACCCATATAACACCGCCAGTAAGTGTGCTCCAATACTGACCCATATAACACCGCCAGTAAGTGTGCTCCAATACTGACCCATATGACACCGCCAGTAAGTGTGCTCCAATACTGACCAATATGACACCGCCAGTAAGTGTGCTCCAATACTGACCCATATGACACCGCCAGTAAGTGTGCTCCAATACTGACCCATATGACTCCGCCAGTAAGTGTGCTCCAATACTGACCCATATGACTCCGCCAGTAAGTGTGCTCCAATACTGACCCATATGACTCTTCCAGTAAGTGTGCTCCAATACTGACCCATACGACACCGCCAGTAAGTGTGCTCCAATACTGACCCATATAACACCGCCAGTAAGTGTGCTCCAATACTGACCCATATGACACCGCCAGTAAGTGTGCTCCAATACTGACCCATATGACACCGCCAGGAAGAGTGCTCCAATACTGACCCATATGACACCGCCAGTAAGTGTGCTCCAATACTGACCCATATAACACCGCCAGTAAGTGTGCTCCAATACTGACCCATATGACTCTTCCAGTAAGTGTGCTCCAATACTGACCCATACGACACCGCCAGTAAGTGTGCTCCAATACTGACCCATATAACACCGCCAGTAAGTGTGCTCCAATACTGACCCATACGACACCGCCAGTAAGTGTGCTCCAATACTGACCCATATGACTCTGCCAGTAAGTGTGCTCCAATACTGACCCATATGACGCCTCCAGTAAGTGTGCTCCAATACTGACCCATATGACACCGCCAGTAAGTGTGCTCCAATACTGACCCATATGACACCGCCAGTAAGTGTGCTCCAATACTGACCCATATGACTCCGCCAGTAAGTGTGCTCCAATACTGACCCATATGACACCGCCAGTAAGTGTGCTCCAATACTGACCTATATAACACCGCCAGTAAGTGTGCTCCAATACTGACCCCATATGACACCGCCAGTAAGTGTGCTCCAATACTGACCCATATGACACCGCCAGTAAGTGTGCTCCAATACTGACCCATATGACACCGCCAGTAAGTGTGCTCCAATACTGACCCATATGACACCGCCAGTAAGTGTGCTCCAATACTGACCCATATGACACCGTCAGTAAGTGTGCTCCAATACTGACCCATATGACGCCTCCAGTAAGTGTGCTCCAATACTGACCCCATATAACACCGCCAGTAAGTGTGCTCCAATACTGACCCATATGACACCGCCAGTAAGTGTGCTCCAATACTGACCCATATGACACTGCCAGTAAGTGTGCTCCAATACTGACCCATATGACACCGCCAGTAAGTGTGCTCCAATACTGACCCATATGACTCCGCCAGTAAGTGTGCTCCAATACTGACCCATATGACTCCGCCAGTAAGTGTGCTCCAATACTGACCCATATGACACCGCCAGTAAGTGTGCTCCAATACTGACCCATATGACACCGCCAGTAAGTGTGCTCCAATACTGACCCATACGACACCGCCAGTAAGTGTGCTCCAATACTGACCCATATGACTCCGCCAGTAAGTGTGCTCCAATACTGACCCATACGACACCGCCAGTAAGTGTGCTCCAATACTGACCCATATGACACCGCCAGTAAGTGTGCTCCAATACTGACCCATATGACACCGCCAGTAAGTGTGCTCCAATACTGACCCATATGACACTGCCAGTAAGTGTGCTCCAATACTGACCCATATGACACCACCAGTAAGTGTGCTCCAATACTGACCCATATGACACCACCAGTAAGTGTGCTCCAATACTGACCCATATGACACCGCCAGTAAGTGTGCTCCAATACTTACCCATATGACACCGCCAGTAAGAGTGCTCCAATACTGACCCATATGACACCGCCAGTAAGTGTGCTCCAATACTGACCCATATGACACCGCCAGTAAGTGTGCTCCAATACTGACCCATATGACTCTTCCAGTAAGTGTGCTCCAATACTGACCCATATGACACCGCCAGTAAGTGTGCTCCAATACTGACCCATATGACACCGCCAGTAAGTGTGCTCCAATACTGACCCATATGACACCGCCAGTAAGTGTGCTCCAATACTGACCCATATGACTCCGCCAGTAAGTGTGCTCCAATACTGACCCATATAACTCCGCCAGTAAGTGTGCTCCAATACTGACCCCATATCACACCGCCAGTAAGTGTGCTCCAATACTGACCCATATAACACCGCCAGTAAGTGTGCTCCAATACTGACCCATACGACACCGCCAGTAAGTGTGCTCCAATACTGACCCATATGACACCGCCAGTAAGTGTGCTCCAATACTGACCTATATCACACCGCCAGTAAGTGTGCTCCAATACTGACCCATATGACACCACCAGTAAGTGTGCTCCAATACTGACCCATATGACACCGCCAGGAAGTGTGCTCCAATACTGACCCATATGACACCGCCAGTAAGTGTGCTCCAATACTGACCCATATAACACCGCCAGTAAGTGTGCTCCAATACTGACCCATATGACTCCGCCAGTAAGTGTGCTCCAATACTGACCCATACGACACCGCCAGTAAGTGTGCTCCAATACTGACCCATATGACACCGCCAGTAAGTGTGCTCCAATACTGACCCATATGACACCACCAGTAAGTGTGCTCCAATACTGACCCATATGACGCCTCCAGTAAGTGTGCTCCAATACTGACCCCATATAACACCGCCAGTAAGTGTGCTCCAATACTGACCCATATGACGCCTCCAGTAAGTGTGCTCCAATACTGACCCCATATAACACCGCCAGTAAGTGTGCTCCAATACTGACCCATATGACGCCTCCAGTAAGTGTGCTCCAATACTGACCCCATATAACACCGCCAGTAAGTGTGCTCCAATACTGACCCATATGACACCGCCAGTAAGTGTGCTCCAATACTGACCCATATGACACCGCCAGTAAGTGTGCTCCAATACTGACCCATATGACGCCTCCAGTAAGTGTGCTCCAATACTGACCCATATGACGCCTCCAGTAAGTGTGCTCCAATACTGACCCATATGACACCACCAGTAAGTGTGCTCCAATACTGACCCATATGACACCGCCAGTAAGTGTGCTCCAATACTGACCCATATGACACCGCCAGTAAGTGTGCTTCAATACTGACCCATATAACACCGCCAGTAAGTGTGCTCCAATACTGACCTATATCACACCGCCAGTAAGTGTGCTCCAATACTGACCCATATGACTCCGCCAGTAAGTGTGCTCCAATACTGACCCATATGACGCCTCCAGTAAGTGTGCTCCAATACTGACCCATATGACACCGCCAGTAAGTGTGCTCCAATACTGACCCATATGACACCGCCAGTAAGTGTGCTCCAATACTGACCTATATCACACCGCCAGTAAGTGTGCTCCAATACTGACCCATATGACGCCTCCAGTAAGTGTGCTCCAATACTGACCCCATATAACACCTCCAGTAAAAGTGCTCCAATACTGACCTATATGACGCCTCCAGTAAGTGTGCTCCAATACTGACCCATATAACACCGCCAGTAAGTGTGCTCCAATACTGACCCATATGACACCGCCAGTAAGTGTGCTCCAATACTGACCCATATAACACCGCCAGTAAGTGTGCTCCAATACTGACCCATATGACACCGCCAGTAAGTGTGCTCCAATACTGACCCATATGACACCACCAGTAAGTGTGCTCCAATACTGACCCATATGACACTGCCAGTAAGTGTGCTCCAATACTGACCCATATGACACTGCCAGTAAGTGTGCTCCAATACTGACCCATATAACACCGCCAGTAAGTGTGCTCCAATACTGACCCATATGACACCACCAGTAAGTGTGCTCCAATACTGACCCATATGACACCGCCAGTAAGTGTGCTCCAATACTGACCCATACGACACCGCCAGTAAGTGTGCTCCAATACTGACCCATATGACACCGCCAGTAAGTGTGCTCCAATACTGACCCATATGACTCCGCCAGTAAGTGTGCTCCAATACTGACCCATATGACACCGCCAGTAAGTGTGCTCCAATACTGACCCATATGACGCCTCCAGTAAGTGTGCTCCAATACTGAACCATATAACACCGCCAGGAAGAGTGCTCCAATACTGACCCATATGACGCCTCCAGTAAGTGTGCTCCAATACTGAACCATATAACACCGCCAGGAAGAGTGCTCCAATACTGACCCCATATAACACCTCCAGTAAAAGTGCTCCAATACTGACCTATATGACGCCTCCAGTAAGTGTGCTCCAATACTGACCCATATGACACCGCCAGTAAGTGTGCTCCAATACTGACCCATATGACACCGCCAGTAAGTGTGCTCCAATACTGACCCATATGACACCGCCAGTAAGTGTGCTCCAATACTGACCCATATGACACCGCCAGTAAGTGTGCTCCAATACTGCCCCATATAACACCGCCAGTAAGTGTGCTCCAATACTGACCCATATAACACCGCCAGTAAGTGTGCTCCAATACTGACCCATATGACACCGCCAGTAAGTGTGCTCCAATACTGACCCATACGACACCGCCAGTAAGTGTGCTCCAATACTGACCCATATGACTCTTCCAGTAAGTGTGCTCCAATACTGACCCATATAACACCGCCAGTAAGTGTGCTCCAATACTGACCTATATCACACCGCCAGTAAGTGTGCTCCAATACTGACCCATATGACTCCGCCAGTAAGTGTGCTCCAATACTGACCCATATAACACCGCCAGTAAGTGTGCTCCAATACTGACCCATATAACACCGCCAGTAAGTGTGCTCCAATACTGACCCATATGACACCGCCAGTAAGTGTGCTCCAATACTGACCCATATGACACCACCAGTAAGTGTGCTCCAATACTGACCCATATGACACCACCAGTAAGTGTGCTCCAATACTGACCCATACGACACCGCCAGTAAGTGTGCTCCAATACTGACCCATATGACTCTTCCAGTAAGTGTGCTCCAATACTGACCCATATAACACCGCCAGTAAGTGTGCTCCAATACTGACCTATATCACACCGCCAGTAAGTGTGCTCCAATACTGACCCATATGACTCCGCCAGTAAGTGTGCTCCAATACTGACCCATATGACTCCGCCAGTAAGTGTGCTCCAATACTGACCCCATATAACACCGCCAGTAAGTGTGCTCCAATACTGACCTATATCACACCGCCAGTAAGTGTGCTCCAATACTGACCCATATGACGCCTCCAGTAAGTGTGCTCCAATACTGACCCATATAACACCGCCAGTAAGTGTGCTCCAATACTGCCCCATATGACACCGCCAGTAAGTGTGCTCCAATACTGACCCATATAACACCGCCAGTAAGTGTGCTCCAATACTGACCCATATGACGCCTCCAGTAAGTGTGCTCCAATACTGACCCATATGACACCGCCAGTAAGTGTGCTCCAATACTGACCCATATAACACCGCCAGTAAGTGTGCTCCAATACTGACCCATATAACACCGCCAGTAAGTGTGCTCCAATACTGACCCATATGACACCGCCAGTAAGTGTGCTCCAATACTGACCCATATGACGCCTCCAGTAAGTGTGCTCCAATACTGACCCATATGACACCGCCAGTAAGTGTGCTCCAATACTGACCCATATGACACCGCCAGTAAGTGTGCTCCAATACTGACCCATATGACACCGCCAGTAAGTGTGCTCCAATACTGACCCATATGACACCGCCAGTAAGTGTGCTCCAATACTGACCCATATGACACCGCCAGTAAGTGTGCTCCAATACTGACCCATATGACACCGCCAGTAAGTGTGCTCCAATACTGACCCATATGACACCGCCAGTAAGTGTGCTCCAATACTGACCCATATGACACCGCCAGTAAGTGTGCTCCAATACTGACCCATATGACACCGCCAGTAAGTGTGCTCCAATACTGACCCATATAACACCGCCAGTAAGTGTGCTCCAATACTGACCCATATGACACCGCCAGTAAGTGTGCTCCAATACTGACCCATATAACACCGCCAGTAAGTGTGCTCCAATACTGACCCATATGACACCGCCAGTAAGTGTGCTCCAATACTGACCCATATGACACCGCCAGTAAGTGTGCTCCAATACTGACCCATATGACACCGCCAGTAAGTGTGCTCCAATACTGACCCATATGACACCGCCAGTAAGTGTGCTCCAATACTGACCCATATGACACCGCCAGTAAGTGTGCTCCAATACTGACCCATATGACACCGCCAGTAAGTGTGCTCCAATACTGACCCATATGACACCGCCAGTAAGTGTGCTCCAATACTGACCCATATGACACCGCCAGTAAGTGTGCTCCAATACTGACCCATATGACACCGCCAGTAAGTGTGCTCCAATACTGACCCATATGACACCGCCAGTAAGTGTGCTCCAATACTGACCCATATGACACCGCCAGTAAGTGTGCTCCAATACTGACCCATATGACACCGCCAGTAAGTGTGCTCCAATACTGACCCATATGACACCGCCAGTAAGTGTGCTCCAATACTGACCCATATGACGCCTCCAGTAAGTGTGCTCCAATACTGACCCATATGACACCGCCAGTAAGTGTGCTCCAATACTGACCCATATGACACCGCCAGTAAGTGTGCTCCAATACTGACCCATATGACACCGCCAGTAAGTGTGCTCCAATACTGACCCATATGACACCGCCAGTAAGTGTGCTCCAATACTGACCCATATGACACCGCCAGTAAGTGTGCTCCAATACTGACCCATATGACACCGCCAGTAAGTGTGCTCCAATACTGACCCATATGACACCGCCAGTAAGTGTGCTCCAATACTGACCCATATGACACCGCCAGTAAGTGTGCTCCAATACTGACCCATATGACACCGCCAGTAAGTGTGCTCCAATACTGACCCATATGACACCGCCAGTAAGTGTGCTCCAATACTGACCCATATGACACCGCCAGTAAGTGTGCTCCAATACTGACCCATATGACACCGCCAGTAAGTGTGCTCCAATACTGACCCATATGACACCGCCAGTAAGTGTGCTCCAATACTGACCCATATGACACCGCCAGTAAGTGTGCTCCAATACTGACCCATATGACACCGCCAGTAAGTGTGCTCCAATACTGACCCATATGACACCGCCAGTAAGTGTGCTCCAATACTGACCCATATGACACCGCCAGTAAGTGTGCTCCAATACTGACCCATATGACACCGCCAGTAAGTGTGCTCCAATACTGACCCATATGACACCGCCAGTAAGTGTGCTCCAATACTGACCCATATGACACCGCCAGTAAGTGTGCTCCAATACTGACCCATATGACACCGCCAGTAAGTGTGCTCCAATACTGACCCATATGACACCGCCAGTAAGTGTGCTCCAATACTGACCCATATGACACCGCCAGTAAGTGTGCTCCAATACTGACCCATATACACCGCCAGTAAGTGTGCTCCAATACTGACCCATATGACACCGCCAGTAAGTGTGCTCCAATACTGACCCATATAACACCGCCAGTAAGTGTGCTCCAATACTGACCCATATGACACCGCCAGTAAGTGTGCTCCAATACTGACCCATATGACACCGCCAGTAAGTGTGCTCCAATACTGACCCATATGACACCGCCAGTAAGTGTGCTCCAATACTGACCCATATAACACCGCCAGTAAGTGTGCTCCAATACTGACCCATATGACACCGCCAGTAAGTGTGCTCCAATACTGACCCATATGACACCGCCAGTAAGTGTGCTCCAATACTGACCCATATGACACCGCCAGTAAGTGTGCTCCAATACTGACCCATATGACACCGCCAGTAAGTGTGCTCCAATACTGACCCATATGACACCGCCAGTAAGTGTGCTCCAATACTGACCCATAGACACCGCCAGTAAGTGTGCTCCAATACTGACCCATATGACACCGCCAGTAAGTGTGCTCCAATACTGACCCATATGACACCGCCAGTAAGTGTGCTCCAATACTGACCCATATAACACCGCCAGTAAGTGTGCTCCACTACTGACCCATATGACACCTTCCAGTAAGTGTGCTCCAATACTGACCCCATATGACCACCGCAGTAAGTGTCACCGCCAGTAAGTGTGCTCCAATACTGACCCATATGACACCGCCAGTAAGTGTGCTCCAATACTGACCCATATGACACCGCCAGTAAGTGTGCTCCAATACTGACCCATATGACACCGCCAGTAAGTGTGCTCCAATACTGACCCATATGACACCGCCAGTAAGTGTGCTCCAATACTGACCCATATGACACCGCCAGTAAGTGTGCTCCAATACTGACCCATATGACACCGCCAGTAAGTGTGCTCCAATACTGACCCATATGACACCGCCAGTAAGTGTGCTCCAATACTGACCCATATAACACCGCCAGTAAGTGTGCTCCAATACTGACCCATATGACACCGCCAGTAAGTGTGCTCCAATACTGACCCATATGACACCGCCAGTAAGTGTGCTCCAATACTGACCCATATGACACCGCCAGTAAGTGTGCTCCAATACTGACCCATATGACACCGCCAGTAAGTGTGCTCCAATACTGACCCATATGACTCCGCCAGTAAGTGTGCTCCAATACTGACCCATATGACACCGCCAGTAAGTGTGCTCCAATACTGACCCATATAACACCGCCAGTAAGTGTGCTCCAATACTGACCCATATGACACCGCCAGTAAGTGTGCTCCAATACTGACCCATATAACACCGCCAGTAAGTGTGCTCCAATACTGACCCATATGACACCGCCAGTAAGTGTGCTCCAATACTGACCCATATAACACCGCCAGTAAGTGTGCTCCAATACTGACCCATATGACACCGCCAGTAAGTGTGCTCCAATACTGACCCATATGACACCGCCAGTAAGTGTGCTCCAATACTGACCCATATGACACCGCCAGGAAGAGTGCTCCAATACTGACCCATATGACACCGCCAGTAAGTGTGCTCCAATACTGACCCATATAACACCGCCAGTAAGTGTGCTCCAATACTGACCCATATAACACCGCCAGTAAGTGTGCTCCAATACTGACCCATATGACTCCGCCAGTAAGTGTGCTCCAATACTGACCCATATGACACCGCCAGTAAGTGTGCTCCAATACTGACCCATATAACACCGCCAGTAAGTGTGCTCCAATACTGACCCATATGACACTGCCAGTAAGTGTGCTCCAATACTGACCCCATATAACACCGCCAGTAAGTGTGCTCCAATACTGACCCATATGACACCGCCAGTAAGTGTGCTCCAATACTGACCCATATGACACCGCCAGTAAGTGTGCTCCAATACTGACCCATATGACGCCTCCAGTAAGTGTGCTCCAATACTGATCCATATGACTCCGCCAGTAAGTGTGCTCCAATACTGACCCATATGACACCGCCAGTAAGTGTGCTCCAATACTGACCCATATGACGCCTCCAGTAAGTGTGCTCCAATACTGATCCATATGACTCCGCCAGTAAGTGTGCTCCAATACTGACCCATATGACACCGCCAGTAAGTGTGCTCCAATACTGACCCATATGACACCGCCAGTAAGAGTGCTCCAATACTGACCCCATATGACACCGCCAGTAAGTGTGCTCCAATACTGACCCATATGACGCCTCCAGTAAGTGTTCTCCAATACTGACCCATATGACGCCTCCAGTAAGTGTGCTCCAATACTGACCCATATGACACCGCCAGTAAGTGTGCTCCAATACTGACCCATATGACGCCTCCAGTAAGTGTGCTCCAATACTGACCCATATGACGCCTCCAGTAAGTGTGCTCCAATACTGACCCCATATGACGCCTCCAGTAAGTGTGCTCCAATACTGACCCATATGACACCGCCAGTAAGTGTGCTCCAATACTGACCTCAAATGACACAGCCAGTAAGTGTGCTCCAATACTGACCCATATGACGCCTCCAGTAAGTGTGCTCCAATACTGACCCCATATGACACCGCCAGTAAGTGTGCTCCAATACTGACCCATATGACACCGCCAGTAAGTGTGCTCCAATACTGACCCCATATGACGCCTCCAGTAAGTGTGCTCCAATACTGACCCCATATGACACCGCCAGTAAGTGTGCTCCAATACTGACCCATATGACACCGCCAGTAAGTGTGCTCCAATACTGACCCATATGACACCGCCAGTAAGTGTGCTCCAATACTGAGCCATATGACACCGCCAGTAAGTGTGCTCCAATACTGACCCATATGACGCCTCCAGTAAGTGTGCTCCAATACTGATCCATATGACACTGCCAGTAAGTGTGCTCCAATACTGACCCATATAACACCGCCAGTAAGTGTGCTCCAATACTGACCCATATGACACCACCAGTAAGTGTGCTCCAATACTGACCCATATGACGCCTCCAGTAAGTGTGCTCCAATACTGACCCATATGACACCGCCAGTAAGTGTGCTCCAATACTGACCCCATATGACGCCTCCAGTAAGTGTGCTCCAATACTGACCCATATGACACCGCCAGTAAGTGTGCTCCAATACTGACCTCAAATGACACAGCCAGTAAGTGTGCTCCAATACTGACCCATATGACACCGCCAGTAAGAGTGCTCCAATACTGAGCCATATGACACCGCCAGTAAGTGTGCTCCAATACTGACCCATATGACGCCTCCAGTAAGTGTGCTCCAATACTGATCCATATGACACCGCCAGTAAGTGTGCTCCAATACTGACCCATATAACACCGCCAGTAAGTGTGCTCCAATACTGACCCATATGACACCACCAGTAAGTGTGCTCCAATACTGACCCATATGACACCGCCAGTAAGTGTGCTCCAATACTGACCCATATGACACCGCCAGTAAGTGTGCTCCAATACTGACCCATATGACACCGCCAGTAAGTGTGCTCCAATACTGACCCATATGACACCGCCAGTAAGTGTGCTCCAATACTGACCCATATGACACCGCCAGTAAGTGTGCTCCAATACTGACCCATATAACACCGCCAGTAAGTGTGCTCCAATAGTGACCCATATAACACCGCCAGTAAGTGTGCTCCAATACTGACCCCATATGACACCGCCAGTAAGAGTGCTCCAATACTGACCCATATGACACCGCCAGTAAGTGTGCTCCAATACTGACCCATATGACACCACCAGTAAGTGTGCTCCAATACTGACCCATATGACACCACCAGTAAGTGTGCTCCAATACTGACCCATATGACACCGCCAGTAAGTGTGCTCCAATACTGACCCATATAACACCGCCAGTAAGTGTGCTCCAATAGTGACCCATATAACACCGCCAGTAAGTGTGCTCCAATACTGACCCCATATGACACCGCCAGTAAGAGTGCTCCAATACTGACCCATATGACACCGCCAGTAAGTGTGCTCCAATACTGACCCATATGACACCGCCAGTAAGTGTGCTCCAATACTGCCCCATATAACACCGCCAGTAAGTGTGCTCCAATACTGACCCATATGACACCGCCAGTAAGTGTGCTCCAATACTGACCCATATGACACCGCCAGTAAGTGTGCTCCAATACTGACCCATATAACACCGCCAGTAAGTGTGCTCCAATACTGACCCATATGACACCTCCAGTATGTGTGCTCCAATACTGACCCATATGACACCGCCAGTAAGTGTGCTCCAATACTGCCCCATATAACACCGCCAGTAAGTGTGCTCCAATACTGACCCATATGACACCGCCAGTAAGTGTGCTCCAATACTGACCCATATCACACCGCCAGTAAGTGTGCTCCAATACTGCCCCATATAACACCGCCAGTAAGTGTGCTCCAATACTGACCCATATGACACCGCCAGTAAGTGTGCTCCAATACTGACCCATATGACACCGCCAGTAAGTGTGCTCCAATACTGACCCATATGACACCGCCAGTAAGTGTGCTCCAATACTGACCCATATGAAGCCTCCAGTAAGTGTGCTCCAATAGTGACCCATATGACGCCGCCAGTAAGTGTGCTCCAATACTGATCCATATGACACCGCCAGTAAGTGTGCTCCAATACTGACCCATATGACACCGCCAGTAAGTGTGCTCCAATACTGACCCATATGACACCGCCAGTAACTGTGCTCCAATACTGACCCATATGACACCGCCAGTAACTGTGCTCCAATACTGACCTATATCACACCGCCAGTAAGTGTGCTCCAATACTGACCCATATGACACCGCCAGTAAGTGTGCTCCAATACTGACCTATATCACACCGCCAGTAAGTGTGCTCCAATACTGACCCATATGACTCTGCCAGTAAGTGTGCTCCAATACTGACCCCATATAACACCGCCAGTAAGTGTGCTCCAATACTGACCCATATGACACCGCCAGTAAGTGTGCTCCAATACTGACCCATATGACACCGCCAGTAAGTGTGCTCCAATACTGACCCATATAACACCGCCAGTAAGTGTGCTCCAATACTGACCCATATGACACCGCCAGTAAGTGTGCTCCAATACTGCCCCATATAACACCGCCAGTAAGTGTGCTCCAATACTGACCCATATGACACCGCCAGTAAGTGTGCTCCAATACTGACCCCATATGACACCGCCAGTAAGTGTGCTCCAATACTGACCCCATATGACACCGCCAGTAAGTGTGCTCCAATACTGACCCCATATGACACCGCCAGTAAGTGTGCTCCAATACTGACCCATATGACACCGCCAGTAAGTGTGCTCCAATACTGACCCATATGACACCGCCAGTAAGTGTGCTCCAATACTGACCCATATGACACCGCCAGTAAGTGTGCTCCAATACTGACCCATATGACGCCTCCAGTAAGTGTGCTCCAATACTGACCCATATGACACCGCCAGTAAGTGTGCTCCAATACTGACCCATATGACACCGCCAGTAAGTGTGCTCCAATACTGACCCATATGACACCGCCAGGAAGTGTGCTCCAATACTGACCCATATGACACCGCCAGGAAGTGTGCTCCAATACTGACCCATATGACGCCTCAAGTAAGTGTGCTCCAATACTGACCCATATGACACCGCCAGTAAGTGTGCTCCAATACTGACCCATATGACACCGCCAGTAAGTGTGCTCCAATACTGACCCATATGACACCGCCAGTAAGTGTGCTCCAATACTGACCCCATATAACACCGCCAGTAAGTATGCTCCAATACTGACCCATATGACACCGCCAGTAAGTGTGCTCCAATACTGACCCATATGACACCGCCAGTAAGTGTGCTCCAATACTGACCCATATGACACCGCCAGTATGTGTGCTCCAATACTGACCCATATGACGCCTCCAGTAAGTGTGCTCCAATACTGACCCATATGACACCGCCAGTAAGAGTGCTCCAATACTGACCCATATGACTCTGCCAGTAAGTGTGCTCCAATACTGACCCCATATAACACCGCCAGTAAGTGTGCTCCAATACTGACCCATATGACTCTGCCAGTAAGTGTGCTCCAATACTGACCCATATGACTCTGCCAGTAAGTGTGCTCCAATACTGACCCATATGACTCTGCCAGTAAGTGTGCTCCAATACTGACCCATATGACACCGCCAGTAAGTGTGCTCCAATACTGACCCATATGACACCGCCAGTAAGTGTGCTCCAATACTGACCCATATGACACCGCCAGTAAGTGTGCTCCAATACTGACCCATATGACACCGCCAGTAAGTGTGCTCCAATACTGACCCATATGACACCGCCAGTAAGTGTGCTCCAATACTGACCCATATGACACCGCCAGTAAGTGTGCTCCAATACTGACCCATATGACACCGCCAGTAAGTGTGCTCCAATACTGACCCATATAACACCGCCAGTAAGTGTGCTCCAATACTGACCCATATAACACCGCCAGTAAGTGTGCTCCAATACTGACCCATATAACACCGCCAGTAAGTGTGCTCCAATACTGACCCATATGACGCCGCCAGTAAGTGTGCTCCAATACTGACCCATATGACACCGCCAGTAAGTGTGCTCCAATACTGACCCATATGACACCGCCAGTAAGTGTGCTCCAATACTGACCCATATGACACTGCCAGTAAGTGTGCTCCAATACTGACCCCATATAACACCGCCAGTAAGTGTGCTCCAATACTGACCTATATGACACCGCCAGTAAGTGTTCTCCAATACTGACCTATATGACGCCTCCAGTAAGTGTGCTCCAATACTGACCTATATGACGCCTCCAGTAAGTGTGCTCCAATACTGACCCCATATAACACCGCCAGTAAGTGTGCTCCAATACTGACCCATATGACACTGCCAGTAAGTGTGCTCCAATACTGACCCATGTGACACCACCAGTAAGTGTGCTCCAATACTGACCCATATGACACCGCCAGTAAGTGTGCTCCAATACTGACCCATATGACACCGCCAGTAAGTGTGCTCCAATACTGATCCATATGACACCACCAGTAAGTGTGCTCCAATACTGACCCATATGACGCCTCCAGTAAGTGTGCTCCAATACTGACCCCATATAACACCGCCAGTAAGTGTGCTCCAATACTGACCCATATGACACTGCCAGTAAGTGTGCTCCAATACTGACCCATGTGACACCACCAGTAAGTGTGCTCCAATACTGACCCATATGACACCGCCAGTAAGTGTGCTCCAATACTGACCCATATGACACCACCAGTAAGTGTGCTCCAATACTGACCCATATGACGCCTCCAGTAAGTGTGCTCCAATACTGACCCCATATAACACCGCCAGTAAGTGTGCTCCAATACTGACCCATATGACTCCGCCAGTAAGTGTGCTCCAATACTGACCCATATGACACCGTCAGTAAGTGTGCTCCAATACTGACCCATATAACACCGCCAGTAAGTGTGCTCCAATACTGACCCATATGACACCGCCAGTAAGTGTGCTCCAATACTGACCCATATGACACCGCCAGTAAGTGTGCTCCAATACTGACCTATATGACGCCTCCAGTAAGTGTGCTCCAATACTGACCCATATGACGCCTCCAGTAAGTGTGCTCCAATACTGACCCATATGACACCGCCAGTAAGTGTGCTCCAATACTGACCCATATGACACCGCCAGTAAGTGTGCTCCAATACTGACCCATATGACGCCTCCAGTAAGTGTGCTCCAATACTGACCCATATGACACCGCCAGTAAGTGTGCTCCAATACTGACCCATATGACACCGCCAGTAAGTGTGCTCCAATACTGACCCATATGACACCACCAGTAAGTGTGCTCCAATACTGACCCATATGACGCCTCCAGTAAGTGTGCTCCAATACTGACCCATATAACACCGCCAGTAAGTGTGCTCCAATACTGACCCATATGTCACCGCCAGTAAGTGTGCTCCAATACTGACCCATATGTCACCGCCAGTAAGTGTGCTCCAATACTGACCCATATGACACCGCCAGTAAGTGTGCTCCAATACTGACCTATATGACACCGCCAGTAAGTGTGCTCCAATACTGACCCATATGACGCCTCCAGTAAGTGTGCTCCAATACTGACCCATATGACACCGCCAGTAAGTGTGTTCCAATACTGACCCATATGACACCGCCAGTAAGTGTGCTCCAATACTGACCCATATGACACCGCCAGTAAGTGTGCTCCAATACTGACCCCATATAACACCGCCAGTAAGTGTGCTCCAATACTGACCCATATAACACCGCCAGTAAGTGTGCTCCAATACTGACCCATATGACACCGCCAGTAAGTGTGCTCCAATACTGACCCATATGACGCCTCCAGTAAGTGTGCTCCAATACTGACCCATATGACGCCTCCAGTAAGTGTGCTCCAATACTGACCTATATGACACCGCCAGTAAGTGTGCTCCAATACTGACCCATATGACGCCTCCAGTAAGTGTGCTCCAATACTGACCCATATGACACCGCCAGTAAGTGTGTTCCAATACTGACCCATATGACACCGCCAGTAAGTGTGCTCCAATACTGACCCATATGACACCGCCAGTAAGTGTGCTCCAATACTGACCCCATATAACACCGCCAGTAAGTGTGCTCCAATACTGACCCATATAACACCGCCAGTAAGTGTGCTCCAATACTGACCCATACGACACCGCCAGTAAGTGTGCTCCAATACTGACCCATATGACACCGCCAGTAAGTGTGCTCCAATACTGACCTATATCACACCGCCAGTAAGTGTGCTCCAATACTGACCCATATGACGCCTCCAGTAAGTGTGCTCCAATACTGACCCCATATGACACCGCCAGTAAGTGTGCTCCAATACTGACCCATATGACTCCGCCAGTAAGTGTGCTCCAATACTGACCCATACGACACCGCCAGTAAGTGTGCTCCAATACTGACCCATATGACACCGCCAGTAAGTGTGCTCCAATACTGACCCCATATGACACCGCCAGTAAGTGTGCTCCAATACTGACCCATATGACACCGCCAGTAAGTGTGCTCCAATACTGACCCATATGACACCGCCAGTAAGTGTGCTCCAATACTGACCCCATATGACACCGCCAGTAAGTGTGCTCCAATACTGACCCATATAACACCGCCAGTAAGTGTGCTCCAATACTGACCCCATATGACACCGCCAGTAAGTGTGCTCCAATACTGACCCATATGACACCGCCAGTAAGTGTGCTCCAATACTGACCCATATGACACCGCCAGTAAGTGTGCTCCAATACTGACCCATATGACACCGCCAGTAAGTGTGCTCCAATACTGACCCATATGACACCGTCAGTAAGTGTGCTCCAATACTGACCCATATGACGCCTCCAGTAAGTGTGCTCCAATACTGACCCCATATAACACCGCCAGTAAGTGTGCTCCAATACTGACCCATATGACACCGCCAGTAAGTGTGCTCCAATACTGACCCATATGACACCACCAGTAAGTGTGCTCCAATACTGACCCATATGACGCCTCCAGTAAGTGTGCTCCAATACTGACCCCATATAACACCGCCAGTAAGTGTGCTCCAATACTGACCCATATGACGCCTCCAGTAAGTGTGCTCCAATACTGACCCCATATAACACCGCCAGTAAGTGTGCTCCAATACTGACCCATATGACACCGCCAGTAAGTGTGCTCCAATACTGACCCATATGACGCCTCCAGTAAGTGTGCTCCAATACTGACCCATATGACGCCTCCAGTAAGTGTGCTCCAATACTGACCCATATGACACCACCAGTAAGTGTGCTCCAATACTGACCCATACGACACCGCCAGTAAGTGTGCTCCAATACTGACCCATATGACTCTTCCAGTAAGTGTGCTCCAATACTGACCCATATAACACCGCCAGTAAGTGTGCTCCAATACTGACCTATATCACACCGCCAGTAAGTGTGCTCCAATACTGACCCATATGACTCCGCCAGTAAGTGTGCTCCAATACTGACCCATATGACGCCTCCAGTAAGTGTGCTCCAATACTGACCCATATAACACCGCCAGTAAGTGTGCTCCAATACTGACCCATATAACACCGCCAGTAAGTGTGCTCCAATACTGACCCCATATAACACCTCCAGTAAAAGTGCTCCAATACTGACCTATATGACGCCTCCAGTAAGTGTGCTCCAATACTGACCCATATGACACCGCCAGTAAGTGTGCTCCAATACTGACCCATATGACACCGCCAGTAAGTGTGCTCCAATACTGACCCATATGACACCGCCAGTAAGTGTGCTCCAATACTGACCCATATAACACCGCCAGTAAGTGTGCTCCAATACTGACCCATATGACACCGCCAGTAAGTGTGCTCCAATACTGACCCATATGACACCACCAGTAAGTGTGCTCCAATACTGACCCATATGACACCGCCAGTAAGTGTGCTCCAATACTGACCCATATGACACCGCCAGTAAGTGTGCTCCAATACTGACCCATATGACACCACCAGTAAGTGTGCTCCAATACTGACCCATATGACACCGCCAGTAAGTGTGCTCCAATACTGACCCATACGACACCGCCAGTAAGTGTGCTCCAATACTGACCCATATGACACCGCCAGTAAGTGTGCTCCAATACTGACCCATACGACACCGCCAGTAAGTGTGCTCCAATACTGACCCATATAACACCGCCAGTAAGTGTGCTCCAATACTGACCCATATGACTCCGCCAGTAAGTGTGCTCCAATACTGACCCATATGACGCCTCCAGTAAGTGTGCTCCAATACTGAACCATATAACACCGCCAGGAAGAGTGCTCCAATACTGACCCCATATAACACCTCCAGTAAAAGTGCTCCAATACTGACCTATATGACGCCTCCAGTAAGTGTGCTCCAATACTGACCCATATGACACCGCCAGTAAGTGTGCTCCAATACTGACCCATATGACACCGCCAGTAAGTGTGCTCCAATACTGCCCCATATAACACCGCCAGTAAGTGTGCTCCAATACTGACCCATATAACACCGCCAGTAAGTGTGCTCCAATACTGACCCATATGACACCGCCAGTAAGTGTGCTCCAATACTGACCCATATGACACCACCAGTAAGTGTGCTCCAATACTGACCCATACGACACCGCCAGTAAGTGTGCTCCAATACTGACCCATATGACTCTTCCAGTAAGTGTGCTCCAATACTGACCCATATAACACCGCCAGTAAGTGTGCTCCAATACTGACCTATATCACACCGCCAGTAAGTGTGCTCCAATACTGACCCATATGACTCCGCCAGTAAGTGTGCTCCAATACTGACCCCATATAACACCGCCAGTAAGTGTGCTCCAATACTGACCTATATCACACCGCCAGTAAGTGTGCTCCAATACTGACCCATATGACGCCTCCAGTAAGTGTGCTCCAATACTGACCCATATAACACCGCCAGTAAGTGTGCTCCAATACTGCCCCATATGACACCGCCAGTAAGTGTGCTCCAATACTGACCCATATAACACCGCCAGTAAGTGTGCTCCAATACTGACCCATATGACGCCTCCAGTAAGTGTGCTCCAATACTGACCCATACGACACCGCCAGTAAGTGTGCTCCAAGACTGACCCATATGACACCGCTAGTAAGTGTGCTCCAATACTGACCCATATAACACCGCCAGTAAGTGTGCTCCAATACTGACCCATACGACACCTCCAGTAAGTGTGCTCCAATACTGACCCATATCACACCGCCAGTAAGTGTGCTCCAATACTGACCCATATAACACCGCCAGTAAGTGTGCTCCAATACTGACCCATATGACACCGCCAGTAAGTGTGCTCCAATACTGACCCATACGACACCGCCAGTAAGTGTGCTCCAATACTGACCCATATGACACCGCCAGTAAGTGTGCTCCAATACTGACCCATATGACACCGCCAGTAAGTGTGCTCCAATACTGACCCATATAACACCGCCAGTAAGTGTGCTCCAATACTGACCCCATATGACACCGCCAGTAAGTGTGCTCCAATACTGACCCATATGACACCGCCAGTAAGTGTGCTCCAATACTGACCCATATGACACCGCCAGTAAGTGTGCTCCAATACTGACCCATATAACACCGCCAGTAAGTGTGCTCCAATACTGACCCCATATAACACCGCCAGTAAGTGTGCTCCAATACTGACCCATATGACACCGCCAGTAAGTGTGCTCCAATACTGACCCATATGACACCGCCAGTAAGTGTGCTCCAATACTGACCCCATATAACAGCGCCAGTAAGTGTGCTCCAATACTGACCCATATGACACCGCCAGTAAGTGTGCTCCAATACTGACCCCATATGACACCGCCAGTAAGTGTGCTCTAATACTGACCCATATGACACCGCCAGTAAGTGTGCTCTAATACTGACCCATATGACACCGCCAGTAAGTGTGCTCTAATACTGACCCATATGACACCGCCAGTAAGTGTGCTCCAATACTGACCCATATGACACCGCCAGTAAGTGTGCTCCAATACTGACACATATAACACCGCCAGTAAGTGTGCTCCAATACTGACCCATATGACACCGCCAGTAAGTGTGCTCCAATACTGACCCATATGACACCGCCAGTAAGTGTGCTCCAATACTGACCCCATATAACACCGCCAGTAAGTGTGCTCCAATACTGACCCATATAACACCGCCAGTAAGTGTGCTCCAATACTGACCCATATGACACCGCCAGTAAGTGTGCTCCAATACTGACCCCATATAACACCGCCAGTAAGTGTGCTCCAATACTGACCCATATGACACCGCCAGTAAGTGTGCTCCAATACTGACCCATATAACACCGCCAGTAAGTGTGCTCCAATACTGACCCATATGACACCGCCAGTAAGTGTGCTCCAATACTGACCCATATGACACCGCCAGTAAGTGTGCTCCAATACTGACCCATATGACACCGCCAGTAAGTGTGCTCCAATACTGACCCATATGACTCTGCCAGTAAGTGTGCTCCAATACTGACCCATATGACACCGCCAGTAAGTGTGCTCCAATACTGACCCATATGACACCGCCAGTAAGTGTGCTCCAATACTGACCCATATGACACCGCCAGTAAGTGTGCTCCAATACTGACCCATATGACACCGCCAGTATGTGTGCTCCAATACTGACCCATATGACGCCTCCAGTAAGTGTGCTCCAATACTGACCCATATGACACCGCCAGTAAGAGTGCTCCAATACTGACCCATATGACTCTGCCAGTAAGTGTGCTCCAATACTGACCCCATATAACACCGCCAGTAAGTGTGCTCCAATACTGACCCATATGACTCTGCCAGTAAGTGTGCTCCAATACTGACCCATATGACTCTGCCAGTAAGTGTGCTCCAATACTGACCCATATGACACCGCCAGTAAGTGTGCTCCAATACTGACCCATATGACACCGCCAGTAAGTGTTCTCCAATACTGACCCCATATAACACCGCCAGTAAGTGTGCTCCAATACTGACCCATATGACTCTGCCAGTAAGTGTGCTCCAATACTGACCCATATGACTCTGCCAGTAAGTGTGCTCCAATACTGACCCATATGACACCGCCAGTAAGTGTGCTCCAATACTGACCCATATGACACCGCCAGTAAGTGTGCTCCAATACTGACCCATATGACACCGCCAGTAAGTGTGCTCCAATACTGACCCATATGACACCGCCAGTAAGTGTGCTCCAATACTGACCCATATGACACCGCCAGTAAGTGTGCTCCAATACTGACCCATATGACACCGCCAGTAAGTGTTCTCCAATACTGACCCATATAACACCGCCAGTAAGTGTGCTCCAATACTGACCCATATGACTCTGCCAGTAAGTGTGCTCCAATACTGACCCATATGACTCTGCCAGTAAGTGTGCTCCAATACTGACCCATATGACACCGCCAGTAAGTGTGCTCCAATACTGACCCATATGACACCGCCAGTAAGTGTGCTCCAATACTGACCCATATGACTCTGCCAGTAAGTGTGCTCCAATACTGACCCATATGACACCGCCAGTAAGTGTGCTCCAATACTGACCCATATGACACCGCCAGTAAGTGTGCTCCAATACTGACCCATATGACACCGCCAGTAAGTGTGCTCCAATACTGACCCATATGACACCACCAGTAAGTGTGCTCCAATACTGACCCCATATGACACCGCCAGTAAGTGTGCTCCAATACTGACCCATATGACGCCTCCAGTAAGTGTGCTCCAATACTGACCCATATGACGCCTCCAGTAAGTGTGCTCCAATACTGACCCATATGACACCGCCAGTAAGTGTGCTCCAATACTGACCCCATATAACACCGCCAGTAAGTGTGCTCCAATACTGATCCATATGACACCGCCAGTAAGTGTGCTCCAATACTGACCCATATGACTCTGCCAGTAAGTGTGCTCCAATACTGACCCATATGACACCGCCAGTAAGTGTGCTCCAATACTGACCCATATGACTCTGCCAGTAAGTGTGCTCCAATACTGACCCATATGACTCTGCCAGTAAGTGTGCTCCAATACTGACCCATATGACACTGCCAGTAAGTGTGCTCCAATACTGACCCATATGACACTGCCAGTAAGTGTGCTCCAATACTGACCTCAAATGACACCGCCAGTAAGTGTGCTCCAATACTGACCCATATGACACCGCCAGTAAGTGTGCTCCAATACTGACCCATATGACACCGCCAGTAAGTGTGCTCCAATACTGACCCCATATGACACCGCCAGTAAGTGTGCTCCAATACTGACCCATATGACACCGCCAGTAAGTGTGCTCCAATACTGACCCATATGACGCCTCCAGTAAGTGTGCTCCAATACTGACCCATATGACACCGCCAGTAAGTGTGCTCCAATACTGACCCATATGACACCGCCAGTAAGTGTGCTCCAATACTGACCCATATGACACCGCCAGTAAGTGTGCTCCAATACTGACCCCATATAACACCGCCAGTAAGTGTGCTCCAATACTGACCCATATGACACCGCCAGTAAGTGTGCTCCAATACTGACCCATATGACTCCGCCAGTAAGTGTGCTCCAATACTGACCCATATGACACCGCCAGTAAGTGTGCTCCAATACTGACCCCATATAACACCGCCAGTAAGTGTGCTCCAATACTGACCCATATGACACCGCCAGTAAGTGTGCTCCAATACTGACCCATATGACACCGCCAGTAAGTGTGCTCCAATACTGACCCATATGACACCGCCAGTAAGTGTGCTCCAATACTGACCCATATGACACCGCCAGTAAGTGTGCTCCAATACTGACCCATATGACACCGCCAGTAAGTGTGCTCCAATACTGACCCATATGACACCGCCAGTAAGTGTGCTCCAATACTGACCCATATGACTCTGCCAGTAAGTGTGCTCCAATACTGACCTCAAATGACACCGCCAGTAAGTGTGCTCCAATACTGACCTATATGACACCGCCAGTAAGTGTGCTCCAATACTGACCCCATATAACACCGCCAGTAAGTGTGCTCCAATACTGACCCATATGACACCGCCAGTAAGAGTGCTCCAATACTGACCCATATAACACTGCCAGTAAGTGTGCTCCAATACTGACCCATATGACACCGCCAGTAAGTGTGCTCCAATACTGACCCATATGACACCGCCAGTAAAAGTGCTCCAATACTGACCCATATGACTCTGCCAGTAAGTGTGCTCCAATACTGACCCATATAACACCGCCAGTAAGTGTGCTCCAATACTGAACCATATGACACCGCCAGTAAGTGTGCTCCAATACTGACCCATATGACACCGCCAGTAAGTGTGCTCCAATACTGACCCATATGACACCGCCAGTAAGTGTGCTCCAATACTGACCCATATGACACCGCCAGTAAGTGTGCTCCAATACTGACCTATATGACACCGCCAGTAAGTGTGCTCCAATACTGACCCATATGACACCGCCAGTAAGTGTGCTCCAATACTGACCCATATGACACCGCCAGTAAGTGTGCTCCAATACTGACCCATATGACACCGCCAGTAAGTGTGCTCCAATACTGACCCATATGACGCCTCCAGTAAGTGTGCTCCAATACTGACCCATATGACACCGCCAGTAAGTGTGCTCCAATACTGACCCATATGACACCGCCAGTAAGTGTGCTCCAATACTGACCCATATAACACCGCCAGTAAGTGTGCTCCAATACTGACCCATATAACACCACCAGTAAGTGTGCTCCAATACTGATCCATATGACACCGCCAGGAAGAGTGCTCCAATACTGACCTATATGACACCGCCAGTAAGTGTGCTCCAATACTGACCCATATAACACCGCCAGTAAGAGTGCTCCAATACTGACCCATATGACACCGCCAGTAAGTGTGCTCCAATACTGACCCATATGACGCCTCCAGTAAGTGTGCTCCAATACTGACCCATATGACACCGCCAGTAAGTGTGCTCCAATACTGACCCCATATGACACCGCCAGTAAGTGTGCTCCAATACTGACCCATATGACTCCGCCAGTAAGTGTGCTCCAATACTGACCCATATGACTCCGCCAGTAAGTGTGCTCCAATACTGACCCCATATGACACCGCCAGTAAGTGTGCTCCAATACTGACCCCATATGACACCGCCAGTAAGTGTGCTCCAATACTGACCCATATAACACCGCCAGTAAGTGTGCTCCAATACTGACCCCATATGACACCGCCAGTAAGTGTGCTCCAATACTGACCCATATAACACCGCCAGGAAGAGTGCTCCAATACTGACCCATATGACACCGCCAGTAAGTGTGCTCCAATACTGACCCATATAACACCGCCAGTAAGTGTGCTCCAATACTGATCCATATGACACCGCCAGTAAGTGTGCTCCAATACTGACCCATAAGACACCGCCAGTAAGTGTGCTCCAATACTGACCCATATGACACCGCCAGTAAGTGTGCTCCAATACTGACCCCATATGACACCGCCAGTAAGTGTGCTCCAATACTGACCCATATGACTCCGCCAGTAAGTGTGCTCCAATACTGACCCATATGACGCCTCCAGTAAGTGTGCTCCAATACTGACCCATATGACGCCTCCAGTAAGTGTGCTCCAATACTGACCCCATATGACACCGCCAGTAAGTGTGCTCCAATACTGACCCATATGACACCGCCAGTAAGTGTGCTCCAATACTGACCCATATGACACCGCCAGTAACTGTGCTCCAATACTGACCCCATATGACACCGCCAGTAAGTGTGCTCCAATACTTACCCATATAACACCGCCAGGAAGAGTGCTCCAATACTGACCCATATGACACCGCCAGTAAGTGTGCTCCAATACTGACCCATATGACACCGCCAGTAAGTGTGCTCCAATACTGACCCCATATGACACCGCCAGTAAGTGTGCTCCAATACTGACCCCATATGACACCGCCAGTAAGTGTGCTCCAATACTGATCCATATGACACCGCCAGTAAGTGTGCTCCAATACTGACCCATATGACACCGCCAGTAAGTGTGCTCCAATACTGACCCATATAACACCGCCAGTAAGTGTGCTCCAATACTGACCCATATGACACCACCAGTAAGTGTGCTCCAATACTGACCCATATAACACCGCCAGTAAGTGTGCTCCAATACTGACCCATATAACACCGCCAGTAAGTGTGCTCCAATACTGACCCATATGACACCGCCAGTAAGTGTGCTCCAATACTGACCCATATAACACCGCCAGTAAGTGTGCTCCAATACTGATCCATATGACACCGCCAGTAAGTGTGCTCCAATACTGACCCATATGACGCCTCCAGTAAGTGTGCTCCAATACTGACCCATATGACACCGCCAGTAAGTGTGCTCCAATACTGACCCATATGACACCGCCAGTAAGTGTGCTCCAATACTGATCCATATGACACCGCCAGTAAGTGTGCTCCAATACTGATCCATATGACACCGCCAGTAAGTGTGCTCCAATACTGACCCATATGACACCGCCAGTAAGTGTGCTCCAATACTGACCCCATATAACACCGCCAGTAAGTGTGCTCCAATACTGACCCATATGACACCGCCAGTAAGTGTGCTCCAATACTGACCCATATGACACCGCCAGTAAGTGTGCTCCAATACTGACCCCATATAACACCGCCAGTAAGTGTGCTCCAATACTGACCCATATAACACCGCCAGTAAGTGTGCTCCAATACTGACCCATATGACACCGCCAGTAAGTGTGCTCCAATACTGACCCATATGACACCGCCAGTAAGTGTGCTCCAATACTGACCCATATGACACCGCCAGTAAGTGTGCTCCAATACTGACCCATATGACACTGCCAGTAAGTGTGCTCCAATACTGACCCATATGACACCGCCAGTAAGTGTGCTCCAATACTGACCCATATGACACCGCCAGTAAGTGTGCTCCAATACTGATCCATATGACACCTCCAGTAAGTGTGCTCCAATACTGACCCATATGACGCCTCCAGTAAGAGTGCTCCAATACTGACCCATATAACACCGCCAGTAAGTGTGCTCCAATACTGACCCCATATGACACCGCCAGTAAGTGTGCTCCAATACTGACCCATATAACACCGCCAGTAAGTGTGCTCCAATACTGACCTCAAATGACACCGCCAGTAAGTGTGCTCCAATACTGACCCATATGACACCACCAGTAAGTGTGCTCCAATACTGACCCATATGACACCGCCAGTAAGTGTGCTCCAATACTGACCCATATGACACCTCCAGTAAGTGTGCTCCAATACTGACCCATATGACACCGCCAGTAAGTGTGCTCCAATACTGACCCATATGACACCGCCAGTAAGTGTGCTCCAATACTGACCCATATGACGCCTCCAGTAAGTGTGCTCCAATACTGACCCATATGACACCGCCAGTAAGTGTGCTCCAATACTGACCCATATGACTCCGCCAGTAAGTGTGCTCCAATACTGACCCATATGACTCTGCCAGGAAGAGTGCTCCAATACTGACCCATATGACACCGCCAGTAAGTGTGCTCCAATACTGACCCATATGACTCCGCCAGTAAGTGTGCTCCAATACTGACCCATATGACTCTGCCAGTAAGTGTGCTCCAATACTGACCCCATATAACACCGCCAGTAAGTGTGCTCCAATACTGACCCATATGACGCCTCCAGTAAGTGTGCTCCAATACTGACCCATATGACACCGCCAGTAAGTGTGCTCCAATACTGACCCATATGACTCCGCCAGTAAGTGTGCTCCAATACTGACCCATATGACACCGCCAGTAAGTGTGCTCCAATACTGACCCATATGACTCTGCCAGTAAGTGTGCTCCAATACTGACCCATATGACTCCGCCAGTAAGTGTGCTCCAATACTGACCCCATATGACACCGCCAGTAAGAGTGCTCCAATACTGACCCATATGACTCTGCCAGTAAGTGTGCTCCAATACTGACCCATATGACACCGCCAGTAAGTGTGCTCCAATACTGACCCATATAACACCGCCAGTAAGTGTGCTCCAATACTGACCCCATATGACTCCGCCAGTAAGTGTGCTCCAATACTGACCCATATGACACCGCCAGTAAGTGTGCTCCAATACTGACCCATATGACACCGCCAGTAAGTGTGCTCCAATACTGACCCATATGACTCCGCCAGTAAGTGTGCTCCAATACTGACCCATATGACGCCTCCAGTAAGTGTGCTCCAATACTGACCCATATGACGCCTCCAGTAAGTGTGCTCCAATACTGACCCATATGACGCCTCCAGTAAGTGTGCTCCAATACTGACCCATATGACACCGCCAGTAAGAGTGCTCCAATACTGACCCATATGACACCGCCAGTAAGTGTGCTCCAATACTGACCCATATGACGCCTCCAGTAAGTGTGCTCCAATACTGACCCATATGACGCCTCCAGTAAGTGTGCTCCAATACTGACCCATATGACACCGCCAGTAAGTGTGCTCCAATACTGACCCCATATAACACCGCCAGTAAGTGTGCTCCAATACTGACCCATATGACACCGCCAGTAAGAGTGCTCCAATACTGACCCATATGACACCGCCAGTAAGTGTGCTCCAATACTGACCTATATCACACCGCCAGTAAGTGTGCTCCAATACTGACCCATATAACACCGCCAGTAAGTGTGCTCCAATACTGACCCATATGACACCGCCAGTAACTGTGACCTAATCCAATACTGCCCCCTGTGGTCTTCACCAGTAACTGTGACCTCATCCAATACTGCCCCCTGTGGTCTTCACCAGTAACTGTGACCTCATCCAATACTGCCCCCTGTGGTCTCCAATAGTAACTGTGACCTCATCCAATACTGCCCCCTGTGGTCTTCACCAGTAACTGTGACCTCATCCAATACTGCCCCCTGTGGTCTTCACCAGTAACTGGGACCTCATCCAATACTGCCCCCTGTGGTCTTCACCAGTAACTGGGACCTCATCCAATATTGCCCTCTGTGGTCTCCAATAGTAACTGTGACCTAATCCTATACTGCCCCCTGTGGTCTCCACCAGTAACTGTGACCTAATCCAATACTGCCCCCTGTGGTGTCCACCAGTAACTGTGACCTCATCCAATACTGCCCCCTGTGGTCTTCACCAGTAACTGGGACCTCATCCAATACTGCCCCCTGTGGTCTCCACCAGTAACTGTGACCTAATCCAATACTGCCCCCTGTGGTCTTCACCAGTAACTGGGACCTCATCCAATACTGCCCCCTGTGGTCTCCAATAGTAACTGTGACCTAATCCAATATTGCCATGTAATTCAAAAGATGGGGGCACATCCAAAAATAAAGAAAGAGTGCCGGCTCACGGTATGTAATGCACAATATACCAAAGAAGAAGAAAAAGAATACCGAAACAGGAGCCGCACATCTAAAAAATTTGCAAATTTATTCAAGGAAACAGACACAACACAAAGTAGGTTAAAATCGTTGTATACAACAAATCTAGGCCATGTGAACCGGGTATCGGCACATGCCCATCTGACTCACCACAAACTCATAAACAGACCCCCACATCCATAAGCATATAACAATGTAAAGTGCATGTAATTCAATAAATAAGACTCAAATACTTATCATAAAAATGGCATGATGGGGGGGGGGCATGCGTGGTGGTCAGAAGAAGAGCCCAACGCGTATCGCCAGACTTGCTGGCTTCCTCAGGAGAGCCTAATCCTTGATGGCCCATGGTCAGATATATATGAACTAAGTAATCAAATAATGATACATTTTACCTGCGTCCTGATCCCAGATCCCGCCCCCTCTTTCCATCTGGGATCAGGACGCAGGTAAAATGTATCCTAGGGCGCAATTTAGCAGGGGGCACCAGAACCGTGCGGTTTAAAAAAAAACAAAAAACGTTGGTTAAGTGGCCGGCGGCGCCCCTCATGCTGCACAAATGCAGTACGCAGCCCTGCAGGGTATTGCGATGTGAGGTCACGGTTAATAGGCATACGAGGGTTACTCACAGTTTGTAGGGAGACCCTGGGCAGCATACAGCAGTGATGGAGAGGCTGGCACAGTAGTCCTCTGAGGCACTCTCTGTATATAGGGACCAGGCCTGATGGTAGACAAGGTGCCCTGGGTGTTGCAGATGTTTAATGTGCCTAGGGCAAGGTCCCTTTAAGGTTTTTGACGCCAGTGCCTGTAACGGTGGCACACTGGTTGATGACAGTGGTAATAAGTGAGGAACACGTTGTTATGGTGAACCAAAACTTCCTTTACTGGAAACAGTTAACTTTATACAGTCTTTTATAAGTTCAGTTCCATATAGCAGGATCACATCACAAGCAGGCTTTCACATCAATGGCAGGAAACAATGTTCTTTGCAAGATACTCAGAGGGTAAAACAACACTCACAGATCAGGCTGTACCTTCTCCTCAGAAATACTGTACACTGTTCCTCAGAACTCCTGTCTGTCTTTATCCCAAGGCCCGTATGCCCTAATGCTGGCTTTATCCTTGGTAGAAAACTTCCTCTCGTATATATCCTTGCTTCAAGTATAAATCCTTCTGCCCTTCAGCTCACTTGTCTAGCTGGAATACTGGCTCTGCTTTGCTTATGGGAACTTGGTTTTCTCAGGAGGCAACTCTTCCCCTGGTGTCAATCTTCTGAGCTAACTCTGGCTCAATATACTCAGGCAGGCTGATCCACACTCACTAGCCTCCTGGATTACACTACTAGAAGCCTGGGCTGTCTAGCTGCATGTCTGGATGTGGCCCTCAGCTTCTCTCTGGCTAAGGTGCACACTCCATTCTGTCTCTACACAGACTCCTGACTACACAGACTGACCCCTCCCTGTCTGGGTCTAAATATATATACCAGGGGTTCCCTAGCTCCCTCTAGTGTCTAGGATGCTGAACTATACCCTAATAGGCCTGCTACACATGTCACAGGAAAATACACATAAATACATATTAAAATGCATTACTGTGAAATACACTGCCACTGTCCCACATGAGGTGGAGAACAACGTGGGCCAATTGACCCTTGTGTAGGGCCCACATTTACCTAGTGGGACACTACATACCCCGTTGCTGTAGCGTTGCCCGTCCTCGGCGCAACACAAGGGGCCCTGCCCAGCTGGAAACTGCACCTGAAAGACAAAAATACTGCAAAGCAGGAACACACATCTACATTTGCAAATACACATATATATATCAGGCAGCTCCGCTGGCTAAGGAACAGATCCGGTGAAAAGGGGCATCGTTCTCTTCTCTCAGGATAGTATAAGGGAACAGGGGGCGCTGACCTGGTGCAGCGTATCAAGGATACCAGGATAGTCCATAATAAAATATAATAGACCCATAAAACAGCATCTCAGAGGCCCACATAAATTAGAGTCATCTCTGGGCACATCACTTGAAGTTATGATTTGCATATAAAAGTCCACATTATTTAAATGTCATATAAAATGGTGCTGCAATGTCCCTATTCAACCTGAAAAGGGGGTTAAAAAGGGTTAAGTGCAAATAAAATAACAAGCAGGCACAACTTGGCTTAAGTTCTGAAACCAGGCAGGGGGTCATGTAAACAGCATGGCAGCAGAGCAATTGGTATTTTCAGTGGCCTACCACCACCACTGAGCCGTGGGAAACTGGCAGCAGCTCATAGGGCCAAAACGAAGGACTCCTGTCCTGAAAGGGTTAAATCCTCAGCAATAAGGGTCCCTCAGCAAAAATCAAACATTGCCTGGCAGGCCTATCTACAGGTATTTATCACGTCCACTAGAGTCATCACTGGTGGGACATCCTGTTTCTGCTTGTAAATTGGGCCTGATACGAGGATCCACATATGGCTGGGCCCACAAAATTGTATTAGGCGGTAGCTGAAGCATAAATGGACCCCTTACTGGTATAGGCCCCATAGGCCTAGGGGTAAATATTGTGGGTGACTCCACGGGCCTAGGCATCAATACAGTTGGAGGCTCCGCTGGTCTGGGTGTAACCGCTGCAGGAGGCTCTGTGGGTTCAAGTGTCACTGACTGTACGGGAAGGTTCCTGGCGTAGGTAAGCTTTACTGGTGCCGCGACACCAGCGGCAGTTACAATGGATAGCTTACGGGCAGGTACGGGCACTCTTACCTCTGGCTCCGAGGCACCCGAATTTTTAACTGTGTCTTTCCTTTCACTTGGCGGAGACGGCACTCTGGAAATGGCAAGTTGGCGCAGGCCACGAAGTTGGAGTTCGAGCCGAACAATCTGATCCTCCAGGCTTTCAGAGGCTGCTTCGCTGTTGGGATCCTCCGCTGTCGCTGCAGGTGCAGTTAAGGGATCCGGTCTGTCTGGCACGGCCGCCGCAGGTTTCAGCGCCGCGTCTGCCCTTTTTCCCTTGCGGATATCTTCCAGCGCAGCGTGGAACCGCTCCAGGTTTTCAAGTTCTTTAATGGTCTTCTCCCGGTGGGCCAGTTCAGGTGAGGGATACGGGCTCACCCATTTTTCTACGACAGTAGGTTGCCATAACACATTCGGGCCAATGAAGGAGCCCCGCTCTTGGAACGTGTTATGGGCCGGTTCTGTTGGGTGCTCCGGTTTGCGTCCCGGACTGGTGGGCTCATCGGGCTCTTCCCAATCTTCTGGTCCCGGCTTGGGGCGGGTCACAGCAGTTGCGTAGGGGCCTCGCAGGCCCTCGGCAGGGGTGAACTCTACCTCCTCTCCCTTGCGGAGGTTATGTAGATACTCAGGGAGGTAGCTGCGCTTCACTGACCTCCGGTTCACAAACAAGTCTCTGCCGGTAGTGTAATCCTTAATGAAACCGAAGCCTCGGTCCTTGTCGAAGGTCACCACTACCCCCATTCTCCTTTCCAGGCGGGGTTACGTAGTGGTGTGTCGATTGTATAAGGTCTTTGCCAATTCTTCAAAGTATATCTTTGTGCGCGTGGTCTTTTTAATAGCGGCCTCCCGCACCTCCGCCATCAGGGCAGACCATTGCATAGAGGGCCTGGCAAAATCCTTCCATGAGCCGAAGTAGGGCTCTGGCTGTGCTCCTGGCGACAGGCAGGTGGGTCTCTCCGGTCCCGGAGAGTAGGCCGGTGGAGCGTCCTCTTGCTCCATTTTAGCAGAATCCATCTTTGGTACAACAGGTGCGGCCAATACGTCAGAGCAATCCTCACTCCTCAACATGCTCGATCCTTCTCTGGAGAGCGACAGGGCGGCACTCAGTATCTCACCTGCGACCTCCCACTGCTCCGGGAGGCCGCCCCCCGGGTACTCCAACATGGGGGAGGCGGAGTCCGTCATAGCAGACATGCAAATTTGTAGACAGGGCGGTGGCGTGGACATACAGCCTTTCCCGCTCTTCTAGCAGAAGGCGCCAATTTTTCCCGCCAATAAAATACAGTGATGGCGCAGCAATAAATTTCAGTCAGCTTAGGCGGCCATCTTTAAACAAAACGCTGTCTATTCACTGACAGCAAGCGGTGACTTTAAAACAGCAAAACAGTCCACAAAATACAGTTTCACACCACAAATTTTACAGTTCTTTGGCCCAGCGATTTTTTCAATAAACAAGTAGGGCTTAGTCACTTTATGGGCAAATAACGGCACACAGTTTATATTCCACAGTGGCGCAGGAATGATCGGATCCTGTTCGTGATGCCAAAATATGCAGTACGCAGCCCTGCAGGGTATTGCGATGTGAGGTCACGGTTAATAGGCATACGAGGGTTACTCACAGTTTGTAGGGAGACCCTGGGCAGCGTACAGCAGTGATGGAGAGGCTGGCACAGTAGTCCTCTGGGGCACTCTCTGTATATAGGGACCAGGCCTGATGGTAGACGAGGTGCCCTGGGTGTTGCAGATATTTAATGTGCCTAGGGCAAGGTCCCTTTAAGGTTTGTGACGCCAGTGCCTGTAACGGTGGCACACCGGTTGATGACAGTGGTAATAAGTGAGGAACACGTTGTTATGGTGAACCAAAACTTCCTTTACTGGAAACAGTTAACTTTGTACAGTCTTTTGTAAAGTTCAGTTCCATATAGCAGGATCACATCACAAGCAGGCTTTCACATCAATGGCAGGAAACAATGTTCTTTGCAAGATACTCAGAGGGTAAAACAACACTGACAGATCAGGCTGTACCTTCTCCTCAGAAATACTGTACACTGTTCCTCAGAAGTCCTGGCTGTTTGCATCCCAAGGCCCGTATGCCCTAATGCTGGCTTTATCCTTGGTAGAAAACTTCCTCAGGTATATATCCTTGCTTTAAAGTATAAATCCTTCTGCCCTTCAGCTCACTTGTCTAGCTGGAATACTGGCTCTGCTCCGCTTATGGGAACTTGGTTTTCTCAGGAGGCAACTCTTCCCCTGGTGTCAATCTTCTGAGCTAACTCTGGCTCAATATACTCAGGCAGGCTGATCCACACTCACTAGCCTCCTGGATTACACTACTAGAAGCCTGGGCTGTCTAGCTGCATGTCTGGATGTGGCCCTCAGCTTGTCTCTGGCTAAGGTGCACACTCCATTCTGTCTCTACACAGACTCCTGACTCCACAGACTGACTCCTCCTTGTCTGGGTCTAAATATATATACTAGGTGTTTCCTAGCTCTCTCTAGTGTCTAGGATGCTGAACTACACCCCTAATAGGCCTGCTACACACGTCACAGGAAAATACACATAAATACATATTAAAATGCATTACTGTGAAATACACTGCCACTGTCCCACAGGAGGTGGAGAACAACGTGGCCCAATTGACCCTTGTGTAGTGCCCACATTTACCTAGTGGGACACAACACCAACGCTCTAGTAAGCAGGGTCGGCGCTTCCATAGAGTCCTTAGGGGCCCGCCGCGCCGGCCCGCAACTAACTATAGGCAGGACACGTGTCACACGGAGATAAGCGCCCATTGTGGAAGCGTTCATCTCCAGTCATCTGTATCGCCGTCCTCAGGAGAGGGGAGAGAGAGGTGCAGGCACTAGGCTGGATACTGGGACATGATCGGGGGGCCTATGGCTACTGGGGCATGATAGGGGGGCCCTATGGCTACTGGGACATGATAGGAAGGGCCCATGGCTACTGGCACATGATAGGGGGGGCCCTATGGCTACTGGCACATGATAGGGGGGGCCCTATGGCTACTGGCACATGATAGGGAGGCCCTATGGCTATTGGCACATGATAGGGGGGGCCCTATGGCTACTGACACATTATGGGGGGCCCTATGGCTACTGACACATTATAGGGGGGGCCCTATGCCTACTGGCACATGAAAGGGGGCCCCTTTGGCTACTGGCACATGATAGGTGGGGCCCTATGCCTACTGGCACATGAAAGGGGGGCCCTATGGCTACTGGCACATGATAGGTGGGGCCCTATGGCTACTGGCACATGATAGGTGGGGCCCTATGGCTACTGGCACATGATAGGTGGGGCCCTATGGCTACTGGCACATGATAGGGGGGCCCTATGGCTACTGGCACATGATAGGGGGGCCCTATGGCTACTGGCACATGATAGGGGGGCCTATGGCTACTGGCACATGATAGGGGGGCCCTATGGCTACTGGCACATGATAGGGGGGCCCTATGGCTACTGGCACATGATAGGGGGGCCCTATGGCTACTGGCACATGATAGGGGGGCCCTATGGCTACTGGCACATTATAGGGGGGCCCTATGGCTACTGGCACATGATAGGGGGGCCCTATGGCTACTGGCACATGATAGGGGGGCCCTATGGCTACTGGCACATGATAGGGGGGCCCTATGGCTACTGGCACATGTTGATGGGGGGGACCTTTGGCTACTGGCACATGATAGGGGGGCCCTATGGCTACTGGCACATGTTGATGGGGGGGGCTCAGGCTACTGGCACATGATATAGGGGGGCTCTGGCTACTGGCACATGATATAGGGGGGCTCTGGCTACTGGCACATGATATAGGGGGGCTCTGGCTACTGGCACATGATATAAGGGGGGCTCAGGCTACTGGCACATGATATAGGGGGCGCTCTGTCTACTGGCACATGATATAGTGGGCTCAGGCTACTAAAACATGATATGGGGGGGGCTCTGGCTACTGGCACATGATTGGGGGGAATCTATGAGGGCACATTTTACTGGCACATTATTGGTGGACATCTATGGGGGCACTTATTACTGGCACATTATTGATGAGCACTATAGGGGCATCTACTGAGGCCACAAAGAACTGCTATTTTATATGGGGGCTCTGTACAGTAGCATTTTATACTGGGACACATTATGGTGGGTACTATGGGGAAGGGGGAGATGAGTACTATGGGGTCATCTATGGGGGCACTGAGGGCATCTACTGGGGCACTATATATGGGGCATTTTATACTGGTACATTATGGGGGGCACTAGGAGGGAGGGGGGAGAGGAGCACTATGGGGGCATTTACTGGGGCACTATATAGGGATATTTTTAATGGCACATTATGGGGGCACTATGGGGACATTAGCTCAACTGGGGGCATTACCAGGGGGTATTTTGTGCACTGTCACATTATAAGGAGAATTATTACTACTGGGGGGGCATTATGGCGGGCTTTATTACTCCCACATGGTATGACCCCCTAGTAGCAGCACCAGCCTCTCCCTGCTCTGCTATCCCTCTGCCCCTTCTCCAAATCCTTATTATGAAATCTTTCTCTTTAGGATAAAACACAACATTAGCTCCGCCGAGCCCCCGACCAAAGTGTGGAAGTGGCGTCCGAGATCCCCAAGGACCAAGTAACTGTAAGTGTTCATGTGAAATATGTTTATTATACACATATAGCCTACACTGTGCCCCACAATATACAGTATACCTCTACACTGTGCCCCACACAATATACAGTATACCTCTACACTGTGCACACAATATACAGTATACCTCTACACTGTGCCACACAATATACAGTATATCGCTACACTGTGCCCCACAATATACAGTATACCGCTACACTGTGCCACACAATATACAGTATACCGCTACACTGTGCCACACAATATACAGCATACCTCTTCACTGTGCCACACAATATACAGTATACCGCTACACTGTGCCCCACAATATACAGTATACCTCTACACTGTGCACACAATATACAGTATACCTCTACACTGTGCCCCACAATATACAGCATACCTCTACACTGTGCACACAATATACAGTATACCGCTACACTGTGCCCCACAATATACAGCATACCTCTACACTGTGCACACAATATACAGTATACATCTACACTGTGCCACACAATATACAGTATACCTTTACACTGTGCCACACAATATACAGTATACCTCTACACTGTGCACACAATATACAGCATACCTCTACACTGTGCACACAATATACAGTATACCTCTACACTGTGCCACACAATATACAGCATACCTCTACACTGTGCCACACAATATACAGCATACCTCTACAATGTGCACACAATATACAGTATATCTCTACACTGTGCCCCACAATATACAGTATACCTCTACACTGTGCCACACAATATACAGTATACCTCTACACTGTGCCACACAATATACAGTATACCTCTACACTGTGCCCCACAATATACAGTATACCTCTACACTGTGCCCCACAATATACAGTATACCTCTACACTGTGCCCCACAATATACAGTATACCTCTACACTGTGCCCCACAATATACAGTATACCGCTACACTGTGCCCCACAATATACAATATACCTCTACACTGTGCCACACAATATACAGTATACCTCTACACTGTGCCACACAATATACAGTATACCTCTACACTGTGCCCCACAATATACAGTATACCTCTACACTGTGCACACAATATACAGTATACCGCTACACTGTGCCCCACAATATACAGTATACCTCTACACTGTGCCACACAATGTACAGTATACCTCTACACTGTGCCACACAATATACAGTATACCTCTACACTGTGCCCCACAATATACAGTATACCTCTACACTGTGCCCCACAATATACAGTATACCGCTACACTGTGCCCCACAATGTACAGTATACCTCTACACTGTGCCACACAATGTACAGTATACCTCTACACTGTGCCACACAATATACAGTATACCTCTACACTGTGCCCCACAATATACAGTATACCTCTACACTGTGCCCCACAATACAGTATACCTCTACACTGTGCCCCACAATACAGTATACCTCTACACTGTGCCCCACAATATACAGTATACCTCTACACTGTGCCCCACAATATACAGTATACCTCTACACTGTGCACACAATATACAGTATACCGCTACACTGTGCCACACAATATACAGTATACCTTTACACTGTGCCACACAATATACAGTATACCTCTACACTGTGCCACACAATATACAGTATACCTTTACACTGTGCCACACAATATACAGTATACCTCTACACTATGCCACACAATATACAGTATACCGCTACACTGTGCCACACAATATACAGTATACCTCTACACTGTGCCCCACAATATACAGTATACCTCTACACTGTGCCCCACAATATACAGTATACCTCTACACTGTGCACACAATATACAGTATACCGCTACACTGTGCCACACAATATACAGTATACCTTTACACTGTGCCACACAATATACAGTATACCTCTACACTGTGCCACACAATATACAGTATACCGCTACACTGTGCTCCACAATATACAGTATACCGCTACACTGTGCCACACAATATACAGTATACCTCTACACTGTGCCACACAATATACAGTATACCTCTACACTGTGCCACACAATATACAGTATACCGCTACACTGTGCCATACAATATACAGTATACCTCTACACCGTGCCCCACAATATACAATATACCTCTACACTGTGCCCCACAATGGACAGTTTCTTCAGTAAAAGTCATCAAGTGTCATGGGGGGGGGGGGGGGGGGGTTTGGGTGGGGGCTTATTGTTTTTCGCCCCAGGTTTGTTTCTTTAGCTATGGCTTAAGTTAATGTAGTTATTCTCCACCATTCTTAATAGGGGCTTTATTGCAACATATAACTCTCTTTTAATTTAAATGCTGAGAAACGGGTGGAACATATTGAATGTCATGATATGGGCAGATCATCTGATAAGGGAGGGTGGCAAAAATCCTTGCACCGGCCCTGCCTAATCCAATACTGCCCCCTGTGGTCTCCACCAAAAAACTGTAACCTCTTCAATACTGCCCCCTGTGGTCTCCACTTGTAATTGTGACCTCTCCAATACTGCCCCCTGTGGTCTTCACCAGTAACTGTGACCTAATCCAATACTGCCCCCTGTGGTCCCCACTAGTAACTGTGACCTCATCCAATACTGCTCCCTGTGGTCTCCACCAGTAACTGTGACCTAATCCTATACTGCCCCCTGTGGTCTCCACCAGTAACTGTGACCTAATCCTATACTGCCCCCTGTGGTCTCCACCAGTAACTGTTACTTCTCCAATACTGCCCTCTGTGGTCTCCACTAGTAACTGTGACCTAATCCAATACTGCCCCCTGTGGTCTCCACCAGTAACTGTGACCTAATCCAATACTGCCCCCTGTGGTCTCCACCAGTAACTGTGACCTAATCTAATACTGCCCCCTGTGGTCTCCACTAGTAACTGTGACCTCATCCAATACTGCTCCCTGTGGTCTCCACCAGTAACTGTGACCTAATCCAATACTGCCCCCTGTGGTCCCCACTAGTAACTGTGACCTCATCCAATACTGCTCCCTGTGGTCTCCACCAGTAACTGTGACCTAATCCTATACTGCCCCCTGTGGTCTCCACCAGTAACTGTGACCTAATCCTATACTGCCCCCTGTGGTCTCCACCAGTAACTGTTACTTCTCCAATACTGCCCTCTGTGGTCTCCACTAGTAACTGTGACCTAATCCAATACTGCCCCCTGTGGTCTCCACCAGTAACTGTGACCTAATCCAATACTGCCCCCTGTGGTCTCCACCAGTAACTGTGACCTAATCTAATACTGCCCCCTGTGGTCTCCACTAGTAACTGTGACCTCATCCAATACTGCTCTCTGTGGTCTCCACCAGTAACTGTGACCTAATCCTATACTGCCCCCTGTGGTCTCCACCAGTAACTGTGACCTAATCCTATACTGCCCCCTGTGGTCTCCACCAGTAACTGTTACTTCTCCAATACTGCCCTCTGTGGTCTCCACTAGTAACTGTGACCTAATCCAATACTGCCCCCTGTGGTCTCCACTAGTAACTGTGACCTAATCCAATACTGCCCCCTGTGGTCTCCACCAGTAACTGTGACCTAATCTAATACTGCCCCCTGTGGTCTCCACCAGTAACTGTGACCTAATCCAATACTGCCCCCTGTGGTCTCCACCAGTAACTGTGACCTCATCCAATACTGCCCCCTGTGGTCTCCACCAGTAACTGTGACCTCATCCAATACTGCTCCCTGTGGTCTCCACCAGTAACTGTGACCTAATCCTATACTGCCCCCTGTGGTCTCCACTAGTAACTGTGACCTAATCCAATACTGCCCCCTGTGGTCTCCACCAGTAACTGTGACCTAATCTAATACTGCCCCCTGTGGTCTCCACCAGTAACTGTGACCTAATCCAATACTGCCCTCTGTGGTTTCCACCAGTAACTGTGACCTAATCCTATACTGTCTCCTGTGGTCTCCACCAGTAACTGTGACCTAATCCAATACTGCCCCCTGTGGTCTCCACCAGTAACTGTGACCTAATCCAATACTGCCCCTTTGGTCTCCATCAGTAACTGTGACCTAATCCAATACTGCCCCCTGTGGTCTCCACCAGTAACTGTGACCTCATCCAATACTGCCCCCTGTGGTCTCCACCAGTAACTGTGACCTAATCCAATACTGCCCCTTTGGTCTCCATCAGTAACTGTGACCTAATCCAATACTGCCCCCTGTGGTCTCCACCAGTAACTGTGACCTCATCCAATACTGCCCCCTGTGGTCTCCACCAGTAACTGTGACCTAATCCAATACTGCCCCTATGGTCTCCACCAGTAACTGTGACCTAATCTAATACTGCCCCCTGTGGTCTCCACCAGTAACTGTGACCTAATCCAATACTGCCCTCTGTGGTTTCCACCAGTAACTGTGACCTAATCCTATACTGTCTCCTGTGGTCTCCACCAGTAACTGTGACCTAATCCTATACTGCCCCCTGTGGTCTCCACTAGTAACTGTGACCTAATCCAATACTGCCCCCTGTGGTCTCCACCAGTAACTGTGACCTAATCTAATACTGCCCCCTGTGGTCTCCACCAGTAACTGTGACCTAATCCAATACTGCCCTCTGTGGTTTCCACCAGTAACTGTGACCTAATCCTATACTGTCTCCTGTGGTCTCCACCAGTAACTGTGACCTAATCCAATACTGCCCCCTGTGGTCTCCACCAGTAACTGTGACCTAATCCAATACTGCCCCTTTGGTCTCCATCAGTAACTGTGACCTAATCCAATACTGCCCCCTGTGGTCTCCACCAGTAACTGTGACCTCATCCAATACTGCCCCCTGTGGTCTCCACCAGTAACTGTGACCTAATCCAATACTGCCCCTTTGGTCTCCATCAGTAACTGTGACCTAATCCAATACTGCCCCCTGTGGTCTCCACCAGTAACTGTGACCTCATCCAATACTGCCCCCTGTGGTCTCCACCAGTAACTGTGACCTAATCCAATACTGCCCCTATGGTCTCCACCAGTAACTGTGACCTAATCTAATACTGCCCCCTGTGGTCTCCACCAGTAACTGTGACCTAATCCAATACTGCCCTCTGTGGTTTCCACCAGTAACTGTGACCTAATCCTATACTGTCTCCTGTGGTCTCCACCAGTAACTGTGACCTAATCCAATACTGCCCCCTGTGGTCTCCACCAGTAACTGTGACCTAATCCAATACTGCCCCTTTGGTCTCCATCAGTAACTGTGACCTAATCCAATACTGCCCCCTGTGGTCTCCACCAGTAACTGTGACCTAATCCAATACTGCCCCCTGTGGTCTCCACCAGTAACTGTGACCTAATCCAATACTGCCCCTATGGTCTCCACCAGTAACTGTGACCTAATCCAATACTGCCCCCTGTGGTCTCCACCAGTAACTGTGACCTCTCCATTACTGCCCCTATGGTCTGTGCGGACCACTGTTCCTCTGCAGCAATGCTGGCTGCACTCATACAACCTCTGGATATGACGTTGAGCTCGTGCACTCAGCTTCTCTGGTCGACCATGGCGAGGCCTCTTCTGAGTGGATCCTGTCTTGTTAAACCTCTGTATGGTCTTGGCCACCGCTCTGCAGCTCAGTGTCAGGGTGTCGGCCATTTTCTTATAGCCTCGGCCATCTTTATGTAGAGCGACATTTCTTTTTTTCAGTTCCTTAGACAGTTTTTTTGCCATGAAGAGCCATGTTGAACTTCCAGTGACCAGTATGAGAGAGTGTGAGAGCGATAACTCCAAATTTACTGCACCTGCTACTCCTGAGACCTTGTAACACTAACGAGTCACATGACACCGGGGAGAAAAAATGGCTAATTGGGCACAATTTGGCCATTGTCAATTGAGGGTGTCCTCACTTTTGTTGCCAGCGGTATAGACATTAATGGCCGTGTTGAGTTCACGCCCAATTTACCCTGTTATACAAGTTGTACACTGACTACTGTACATTGTATCACAGGGTCAGATCTTTAGTGCTGTCCCAGGGGTGTCCTCACTTTTGTGAGATACTGTATGTAACTGTAGAACAGATGAATAGGACATATGGTAAGTGACCGAGACCAGGCACACCAGGCTTTATTATCCTGATGATCTCCAACCCCAGGAGGGTTGTGGTGCTACAGTCCCAAATGGAGAAGGTGAAGGGGGATGCAGCTGCAGGTTCTCTCTCTGAGTTTGTGAGAGTATTAATGCTGTGAGAGGAGAGGAGGAGCATCAGGCAGAATGCTGCATATAAACCTCCTCAGTCCACAAAACATCCATCTAGAGTAAGACAGTGAATAGTAGATGGAGGGGGAGGAGGGGGATGCAGCTGCAGATTATCTCTCTGAGTCTGTGAGAGTATTAATGCTGTGAGAGGAGAGGAGGAGCATCAGGCAGAATGCTGCATATAAACCTCCTCAGTCCATAAAACATCTACAGTATCTAGAGTAAGACGTGAATAGTAGATGGAGGGGGAGGAGGGGGTGCAGCTGCAGGTTCTCTTTCTGAGTCTGTGAGAGTATTAATGCTGTGAGAGGAGAGGAGGAGCATCAGGCAGAATGCTGCATATAAACCTCCTCAGTCCACAAAACATCCATCTAGAGTAAGACAGTGAATAGTAGATGGAGGGGGAGGAGGGGGATGCAGCTGCAGGTTCTCTTTCTGAGTCTGTGAGAGTAATAATGCTGTGAGAGGGGAGGAGGAGCATCAGGCAGAATGCTGCATATAAACCTCCTCAGTCCACAAAACATCCATCTAGAGTAAGACAGTTGATCCCTCCCTGCTTCTAGCTTGTGGGCCAATGAGAAGGCTGCAGTATCTTTGACTTTAGGAGTGGTGTTGATTGCGATTTTTCGTAATGCGAATTTTTAGCGCAAATTTTTCAATTGCTGATTTCCGCAATCAATAAAATAATGACTGGGGATTAAGAATTCTCAAATTTGCGAATATATGGTGAATATTCGCCCAAATATTTGCGAAATATCACAAATTTGAATATTTCCCCTGCCGCTCATCACTAATTTTAATATAGAAAGAAAAATATACTCGCATTTCACTGCTGCAGTTATTTGTGGTGAAAGCGTTTAATAGATCACTGCAAATGGCGCATTACAATAGTATGCAACCGACAATACAGGAACACATCGGAGCCCGCGCACCCCGCCAAGGTATCTCAGTGTAGTGCGGGACCTACCGCTAACTTACCTATAGTGTGTGAACACTGTCCGATAGGTGCCAAGGTCCGACTCACAGCCAAACTCCCACTTACCTCCGTAGTAAGATCACTAATACAATGGGAGGAGAGAGGAGGCCCCGCCTATAGCAGGCCATGTGACACAGGCTACCCGCTGCACCAGAATGTTACCAACGATAAGCGTCCGCACATTCAATACAGAATAGAGTGGCCTAAGGGTCCATTCACACGTCCGCAGAATGGGTCCGCATCCGTTCCGCAAATTGCGGAACGGGTGCAAACCCATTCATTCTCTATGGGGCAGGAATGGATGCGGACAGCACACAGTGTGCTGTCCACATCCGCATTTCCAGAGCGCGCCACCCGATCTTCCGGTCTGCGGCTCCGGAAAAAAATAGAACATGTCCTATTCTAGAATAGGCAGTTCTATGGGGGTGCCGGCCGGGTGTATTACGGATCCGCAATACACTACGGATGTGTGAATGGACCCTAACTAGGAGGAAATGCTCAGACCCCATTTATAAGCGGGGGAGCAGGCCAGGAAGTAGTGGTGCACGGATTCACGGAGGCAGCGGCGGTAGAGGTCAGTCAGTGCGTAGTGTTGGGGGTGAAATCACCTACTCGGCGGTGTGGCAGTTTTTTGTTATGCTGCCGCGGTGAACGAGGTGAACATGGCCATATGTATGATCTGTGGGCAGAAGGTGAAGCGTGGCCAGGGTGCCAATGTTGGCACCATGGCCCTACGTTAACAATGCAGCGTCACCATAAAGTGTCCTGGGACACCCGTGGCTCCGATGTGGTGGTCCAGTCTGCCGCGACAACCGCTGCATCACCAAGTGGCACGCACCCGATTTCAGGCAGTCACGGCTTCACCACCACAGCTGAAGGGAGCTGTCTGTCCTTCCCATCATCCGCTGGTCCTGATGCTCCTGCTCCTCCTCGTCAGTCATTCCGTCAGCAATCATCACTGAAGCGATTGCCAAGAGACAGCAGTCGGCGTGCACTCATCCAACCAGGGCCGTCTTTCCGAATGGGCACGCTGGGCAGTTGCCCGGGGGCCCCACTTGCCTGGGGGCCCGCCTGCCCAGTGAACCCACCAGTTGAATACTAATGAGCGCTTCCATTATGGAAGCGCTCATTAGAACCGAGAGACCAGGAAGTGGTGAACGCTCTGTACTCACCACTTCCTGGTCCTCGGCTGTCGGCTGTGCAGGGCTGCGCACAGCGTGAGGGCGCTCTGTGACCTCACGCTGTGCGCGCCAGTTCAGAGCACAGAGTCGACTGAGGAGAGGCAGGCGGCGTCCAGGAGCAGGAGAGGTAAGTGATTTTTTATTTTATAAGAAAATGTGGCTGCTGGGGGCATAAGGGGGCTAATGGAGAGGCATATGGGGGCTAATGGAGAGGCATATGGGGGGCTAATGGAGAGGCATATGGGGGGCTAATGGAGAGAGGCATATGGGGGGCTAATGGAGAGGCATATGGGGGCTAATGGAGAGGCATATGGGGGCTAATGAGGCATATGGGGGCTAATGGAGAGGCATATGGGGGCTAATGAGGCATATGGGGGCTAATGGAGAGGCATATGGGGGCTAATGGAGAGGCATATGGGGGCTAATGAGGCATATGGGGGCTAATGGAGAGGCATATGGGGGCTAATGGAGAGGCATATGGGGGCTAATGGAGAGGCATATGGGGGCTAATGGAGAGGCATATGGGGGCTAATGGAGAGGCATATGGGGGCTAATGGAGAGGCATATGGGGGCTAATGGAGAGGCATATGGGGGCTAATGGAGAGGCATATGGGGGCTAATGAGGCATATGGGGGCTAATGAGGCATATGGGGGCTAATGGAGAGGCATATGGGGGCTAATGAGGCATATGGGGGCTAATGGAGAGGCATATGGGGGCTAATGGAGAGGCATATGGGGGCTAATGGAGAGGCATATGGGGGCTAATGGAGAGGCATATGGGGGCTAATGAGGCATATGGGGGCTAATGGAGAGGCATATGGGGGCTAATGGAGAGGCATATGGGGGCTAATGGAGAGGCATATGGGGGCTAATGGAGAGGCATATGGGGGCTAATGGAGAGGCATATGGGGGCTAATGGAGAGGCATATGGGGGGCTAATGGAGAGGCATATGGGGGCTAATGGAGAGAGGCAGCATATGGGGGCTAATGAGAGGCATAATAACACTGTCATCCACAGATGCCCCCATAACAGTGTGTCTTCCACAGATCCACCATAACAGTGCGCCTGCGCACTGACGAGAGACAGAAAGAAGGGGAAAGAATCCGCGGAAGCGAGCAGAGGACGGCACAGCAGACGATTGAACAGCTTCTTTTGTAAGTAAATAGTTTTATTATAAATGTATCCCTGCAGACCGCAATTCTCTCATATTTTGTAATCTTATTTATATATACTTATTTTGTTTTTGCCCCCCCATTTTTGACTGTGGTATCTTTGTGCCCCCCCTATATATTATTCCTATATTAAACACTGATTTTGTTGAAAGTACCAATAAATATCGCCTTATTGATAATTTGCATTTTTATTCTAGTGCGTGATTGTGTAGACAGGGCCCCAGTGCACTGTATTGCCCGGGGGCCTATAATGCTCTTAAGATGGCACTGCATCCAACGGCGCAGAAGCTGAACGTGCTCCTGTCTAAGTTGCTGGTGCTGCAGTCTCTCCCTTTCCAAGAGGTGGAATCTGCATCTTTCAGAGAACTGATGGCTTGTGCCAAGCCGAGGTGGAGAGTCCCCAGCCGTCATTTCTTTGCCAAAAAGGCAGTACCAGCCCTGCACACACATGTAGATCAGAAGGTGGCCAGTCCTTGAGCCTGTCGGTGTCTGCCAAAGTGCATGGCAGTGCCAACGTGTGGAGCTGTAACTACGGTCAGGGACAATACATGTCCTTTACGGCCCACTGGGTGAATGTGGTTCCTGAACAGCCACACCAGCAACTTGGCCAGGTGACAGCACTGCCACCTCCACATTGTCACGCCGTTTGTCCAGAGACAATGTCCGCTTCTGCCTCCTCATCCTCCACCGTGTCCTCAGCCTCCACTTCAAGGACAATTCACAGTGCCCCTCCAGCATACCACATGTCACGCTGTTCTGCACCTCGTTTGCCTGGGCGAATAGAGTCACACAGGGGAGGAACTGCTCTGTGTCCTTCCTCAAGAAATCGAATGCTGTCTTTCTCCGTGGCAACTCAAACTCGGAACCATGGTGACCGACAACGGGAAGAACATGGTGTCGGCGCTGCGTCAAGGAGGGCTGAGCCACGTGCCCTGCATGGCATATGTGTTCAATCTGGTTGTCAAGCGGTTCCTGAAGTCTTCCACCCATCTGCAAGACATCCTAAAAATAGCTAGGAAACGTTGCATGCACTTCAGCCACTCGTACACCGCCAAGCACACCCTCCTTGAGCTGCTGCAACAGAACGGCATCCCCCAACATAGGCTGATATGTGACGTTTCCAACCGTTGGAATTCCACCCTTCATATGTTGGACCGACTATACAGAGAAATGCTATAAACGATTTCTTGATGATGCAAGCGGACAGAAGTACTCCCCTATGTATCTTCAATGTCAGCCAGTGGCAGCTCATGCGTGACACCTGCCATTTGCTCAGGCCCTTTGAGGAGGCCACATTATTTGTCAGTCACCAGGATTACGGGATGAACAGCATCATTCCACTGATTCATGTCCTGGAACAGATGCTGGTAGATCTGGCTGGTCAGGGGACTGGAGACTTGACGCCTAGCTCTCACGGCCACATGAGCCCTGTGGGGGCTGAACTGGAGGAGGGGGAGGAGGACATTGGAGCACAAGCAATGTGTAGCGAAATGGGTGGATTTTCTACACAGGTGACAGGAGAGGAGGAGCAGCTAGAGGAGCTACAGGGTGATGAGGAAGACGAGGCAGAGGACCCAGACACACCGTGGCAGTATGCAGTGGAGATGGAGGCAGGGAGTCCCTCTGAGTCACTTGTACAAATGGCCCGATGCATGCTCACTTGCTTGCATAGTGACAGCCGAATTGTCACCATTCGGCAGAGGGATGACCTCTGGCTCTCCACCTTGTTGGACCCTCACTACCGGTCCAGTAGTGTAGCATCAGAGCGGGTGTTTAGTGTGGCGTGGGCCATAGTTACCCCAAGGAGAACTCACCTGTCCACCCAAAATGTGGAGAGACTGACCTTTGTCAAGATGAATCCGGCGTGGATCAACAAGGATTTCCAGCCACCAATGCCTGATGCATCTGATTAGATCATCCATGCCGCCTCACCCAAACCTTGAACAAAGAGATCGGTTTCTTCTGGCCACCTGCCTCAGCTACTACTCTGATGCTGCAACCCGCCTGATGCCACACATCTAATGCCAAGTGCTCCTTCTTTCTCCCACCTTCGTCAGCGGGTACTGGTATTGCCACCCACCGCCCCACTCTGTCACCGGGTCACTTTGTGATCTTCTGATGCTGCTGCCATATCCACACTATTTCACTACGTCACCTTGCCACTCTGTGGTCTCCTGATGCTGCTGCCACCTCCACACTATGTCACCTTGCCACTCTGTGGCCTCCTGATGCTGCTGCTGCCACCTCCACACTGTCATTCCTCCTGATGCTGCTGCCACCTCCACACTCTGTCATTGTGCCACTCTGTGGCCTCCTCATGCTTCTTCCACCTCACCACTATGTCATAGGGCCACTCTGTGGACTTCTCATGCTGTTCCCACCCTCCCCACTTCATGACTGGGCCACTATTTTGCCTTTCGGCCTGGTTGACATCATTTATTTGATCCTTCTTCTGATCTGTCAGAAGGAAGGAAAAATGAGACGCACCACGGATCCTGTCTGTGTAACAGCTATACGGCCTGTATGGTCCCATCAGAATTGGCTTGTGATTTGGTAGCCAAAAGCAGGAGTGGGTACAATACACAGAAGACATGCAAATATTCCATTCACGTGTCATCTCTGTTTTGGATCCACTCCTGTTTTTTTGGCTTTAGCAATACTGATGGATTACTGAACAAATGCTGACCGAGTGAAGGCGGATGCTCCACAGACAGGATCCGTTTTTTGTGGGTTATTGTTCTGACGGAACAGAGGAACGGCAAAATAATCAGTGACGTCAACACAAACTTACTGCTGACCCCCTCTCCACTCTGTCGGGGGTCTCTACTTGTATAAGCATTTCATAGAACAGGTTCTGTAGACATCTATGTGGAATCAGCTGATGACGGTGTAAAAGGAGTGCGCTTCTTCATGGCGCTAACATCGACCTGTAAGGCTGAGTTCACACTTGAGTTATTTGCTCAGTTTTTGCCCGTCACTGCCCTAATACAGTCAGGTTCATAAATATTGGGACACCGAGACAATTCTAACATTGTTGGCTCTATACACCACCACAATGGATGTGAAATGAAACAAACAAGATGTGCTTTACCTGCAGACTGTCAGCTGTAATTTGAGGGGATTTACATCCAAATCAGGTGAACGGTGCAGGAATTACAACAGTTTCCATATGTGCCTCCCACTTGTTAAGGGACCAAAAGTAATGGGACAGAATAATAATCATAAATTAAACTTTCACTTTTTAATACTTGGTTGCAAATCCTTTGCAGTCAATTACAGCCTGAAGTCTGGAACGCATAGACATCCCCAGACGCTGGTCTCATCCCTGGTGATGCTCTACCAGGCCTCTACTGCAACTGTCTTCAGTTCCTGCTTGTTCTTGGGGCATTTTCCCTTCAGTTTTGTCTTCACCAAGTGAAATGCTCAATCGGATTCAGGTCCGGGGATTGACTTGGCCATTGCAGAACATTCCACTTCTTTCCCTTAAACTCTTTGGTTGCTTTTGCAGTATGCTTTGGGTCATTGTCCATCTGCACTGTGAAGCGCCGTCCAATGAGTTCTGAAGCATTTGGCTGAATATGAGCAGATAATATTGCCCGAAACACTTCAGAATTCATCCTGCTGCTTTTGTCAGCAGTCACATCATCAATAAATACAAGAGAAGCAGTTCCATTGGCAGCCATACATGCCCACGCCATGACACTACCACCACCATGCTTCACTGATGAAGTGGTATGCTTAGGATCATGAGCAGTTCCTTTCCTTCTCCATACTCTTCTCTTCCCATCACTCTGGTCTCATCTCTCCATAGGATGTTGTTCCAGAACTGTGAAGGCTTTTTTAGATGTCGTTTGGCAAACTCTAATCTGGCCTTCCTGTTTTTGAGGCTCACCAAAGGTTTACATCTTGTGGGGAACCCTCAGTATTCACTCTGGTGAAGTCTTCTCCTGATTGTTGACTTTGACACACATACACCTACCTCCTGGAGAGTGTTCTTGATCTGGCCAACTGTTGTGAAGGGTGTTTTCTCCACCAGGGAAAGAATTCTTCGCTCATCCACCACAGTTGTTTTCCATGGTCTTCCGGGTCTTTTGGTGTTGCTGATCTCACCGGTGCGTTCCTTCTTTTTAAGAATGTTCCAAACAGTTGTTTTGGCCGCGCCTAATGTTTTTGCTATCTCTCTGATGGGTTTGTTGTGTTTTTTCAGCCTAATGATGGCTTCACTGATGGTGACCGCTCTTTGGATCTCATCTTGAGAGTTGACAGCAACAGATTCCAAATACAAATAGCAGACGGGAAATGACCTCTGGACCTTTTATCTGCTCATTGTAATTGGGATAATGAGGGAATAACACACACCTGGCCATGGAGCAGCTGAGAAGACAATTGTCCCATTACTTTCGGTCCCTTAACAAGTGGGAGGCACATATGCAAACTGCTGTAATTCCTGCACCGTTCACCTGATTTGGATGTAAATCCCCTCAAATTACAGCTGACCGTCTGCAGGTAAAGCACATCTTGTCCGTTTGATTTCACATCCATTGTGGTGGTGTATAGAGCCAAAAATGTTAGAATTGTGTCCATGTCCCAATATTTATGGACCTGACTGTATATGAGTGGTCCCTCTGGATATTACACATAGCTGGAGCACCCCCATGGGCTGCTGTGTAGTATAGGACCACATGATGGAGTTACCCTCTATAATTTGGCACCTGATGGGGCATACCATGTAATCAGAGGCACACAGGGGGGCACTGCGCCTTGGACATTACACATAGCTGGAGCACCCCCATGGGCTGCTGTGTGGTACAGGACCACATGAGGGAGTTACCCTCTGTAATATGGCATCTGATGGAGCATACCATGCAATCAGAGGCAGACAGGGGGCACTGCCCATTAAGCAGATCTGGAGCACCCCCATAGGCTGCTGTGTGGTACAATACAGATAAAACAGAAAGTCAGTCCTGTGTCCCAACACGGACAATTACTTGCGCTGCTGCTGGTCCCGAGATAGTGTGGTAGGTTTCACACAGGCAAAGTCAAAGTCAATAGGTTTTGGAACCGCGCTGCAGGAAAATATGTATTCCGGTCCCAGGTGGATGATACAAGGGTGTCAGCCCCTCTCCTCGACAGCCGGAGGGTACGGTCCTCCTAGACCCCCTCCTCTACAAAATTTAAGGAGATAGGCAAGATAGTGAAGCACCCTTGAGAATGTTATAATAAAAGGTTTTATTCTACTTACAACAGGTCAGTAGACAAAAGGCATAAAATTACAAAATGATCGTCACGTTCCTGCCCGACCCGGGTTTCGCTACCTCGCCTCCTCAAGTCTCACATGATGGAGATACCCTCTGTAATATGGCATCTGATGGAGCATACCATGTAATCAGAGGCAGACAGGGGGCACTGCCCATTACGCAGAGCTGGAGCACCCCCATGGTCTGCTGTGTGGTACAGGACCACATGATGGAGATACCCTCTGTAATATGGCATCTGATGGAGCATACCATGTAATCAGAGGCAGACAGGGGGCACTGCCCATTACGCAGAGCTGGAGCACCCCCATGGTCTGCTGTGTGGTACAGTCTCACATGATGGAGATACCCTCTGTAATATGGCATCTGATGGAGCATACCATGCAATCAGAGGCAGACAGGGGGCACTGCCCATTACGCAGAGCTGGAGCACCCCCATGGTCTGCTGTGTGGTACAGTCTCACATGATGGAGATACCCTCTGTAATATGGCATCTGATGGAGCATACCATGCAATCAGAGGCAGACAGGGGGCACTGCCCATTACGCAGAGCTGGAGCACCCCCATGGTCTGCTGTGTGGTACAGTCTCACATGATGGAGATACCCTCTGTAATATGGCATCTGATGGAGCATACCATGCAATCAGAGGCAGACAGGGGGCACTGCCCATTACGCAGAGCTGGAGCACCCCCATGGTCTGCTGTGTGGTACAGGACCACATGATGGAGATACCCTCTGTAATATGGCATCTGATGGAGCATACCATGCAATCAGAGGCAGACAGGGGGCACTGCCCATTACGCAGAGCTGGAGCACCCCCATGGTCTGCTGTGTGGTACAGGACCACATGATGGAGATACCCTCTGTAATATGGCATCTGATGGAGCATACCATGCAATCAGAGGCAGACAGGGGGCACTGCCCATTACGCAGAGCTGGAGCACCCCCATGGTCTGCTGTGTGGTACAGGACCACATGATGGAGATACCCTCTGTAATATGGCATCTGATGGAGCATACCATGCAATCAGAGGCAGACAGGGGGCACTGCCCATTACGCAGAGCTGGAGCACCCCCATGGTCTGCTGTGTGGTACAGGACCACATGATGGAGATACCCTCTGTAATATGGCATCTGATGGAGCATACCATGTAATCAGAGGCACACAGGGGGGCACTGCCCCTTGGACATTACACATGGCTGGAGCACCCCCATGGGCTGCTGTGTGGTACAGCCTGACATGATGGAGATACCCTCTGTAATATGACATCTGATGGAGCATACCATGTAATCAGAGGCCCACAGGGGGGCACTGCCCCTTGGACATTACGCATGAGGTTGTTACTGATTTCTGTAGGGTGTCCTCGGCCTGTCTTATAATAGTCTGCTCTAGAAGCTTCTATCATAATAAGGTGCACACCCCGGGGGGATGATGAGCAGCCATTACTGATCTCAGTAACGAGAAGATATGCAAATTAGCTGGAAGTCATCATTAATCAGGAGATTGGCTAATGAGCGTCTTCTAATGTCAGCTTATAATCACCGGGTTATTATGCATCATGTACAGTCCCCTTCTACATAGAGACCCAGAGCTCTGTTCATCCTGAGCAGTCTGGTTCATGAATAGAATGTCAGCACTGCAGTGAAGACTGACATACAGAGCAGCACACTTTTATACAGAATCCGGGAAACTGGGGTGACGAGAGGCGCAGGAGACCGAGACAAACCCAAAGAATGCCATATCACGATGTAATAGTGACTGCAGCTCTGGGGGTGAGTGGAGTGTAAGGCATGATGTGCCAGAAGGACTGGGACTGAGACATGAGGTAAAAAAAGATCCTTGAATGCAGCTCTGGATGTAACTTGAGTTTAGCACGTGATGTAACAGCAGCAATATGAGTTCAGCTCTGGATGTGACTGCTGCATGGGACAAGATGTAATAGCAGGACTGTGGGTGCAGCTCTGGGTGTAAGTGGAGTATGTGATGTAAAAGCAGGAATATGAGTGCAGCTCTGGATGTGACTGGAGTATGACGTTATTTGGGGGATGTTATGTAACTTGTGCCCCCGTTTAGCAGCTAATTGTGCAGCTCGTTAGCGTCCTGATGGATATGGATCATTATGGAGAGACGCCGCTGCTCCCTGAGGTTCTAGGGTTGCGGTCATGTGACCTCGTAATGAGTACTCCGACAATTGCGATATGCATCGTATCCAGACGCTGAGGGTCCAACGACTGCCTGGGCGGATGGATGGACCGACGGACGGATGGACCGACGGACAGAAAGATATTTGGATGGACCGATGAATGGACAGACTGATTCTTCTGGGATCAGGTATAAACTGCGGGTGGTACTCATCACTGGTCATACAGGGTGGGGCCCCCTTTATTTAGGGCTCTCCAGCAGGATATAAGTAAAGGTCACATTAGTACTGGTTGGCATCTCAACTTACTATCACACTGGCGGTCATACAGATGCTGGATATCCTCCTGTGGTGGCGGTCATACAGATGCTGGATATCCTCCTGTGGTGGCGGTCATACAGATGCTGGATATCCTCCTGTGGTGGCGGTCATACAGGTGCTGGATATCCTCCTGTGGTGGCGATCATACAGATGCTGGATATCCTCCTGTGGTGGCGGTCATACAGATGCTGGATATCCTCCTGTGGTGGCGGTCATACAGAGGCTAGATATCCTCCTGTGGTGGCGGTCATACAGATGCTGGATATCCTCCTGTGGTGGCGGTCATACAGGTGCTGGATATCCTCCTGTGGTGGCGGTCATACAGATGCTGGATATCCTCCTGTGGTGGCGGTTATACAGGTGCTGGATATCCTCCTGTGGTGGCGGTCATACAGATGCTGGATATCCTCCTGTGGTGGCGGTCATACAGAGGCTGGATATCCTCCTGTGGTGGCGGTCATACAGATGCTGGATATCCTCCTGTGGTGGCGGTCATACAGGTGCTGGATATCCTCCTGTGGTGGCGGTCATACAGAGGCTGGATATCCTCCTGTGGTGGCGGTCATACAGAGGCTGGATATCCTCCTGTGGTGGCGGTCATACAGGTGCTGCATATCCTCCTGTGGTGGCGGTCATACAGAGGCTGGATATCCTCCTGTGGTGGCGGTCATACAGAGGCTGGATATCCTCCTGTGGTGGCGGTCATACAGATGCTGGATATCCTCCTGTGGTGGCGGTCATACAGAGGCTGGATATCCTCCTGTGGTGGCGGTCATACAGATGCTGGATATCCTCCTGTGGTGGCGGTCATACAGATGTGGATATCCTCCTGTGGTGGCGGTCATACAGATGTGGATATCCTCCTGTGGTGGCGGTCATACAGATGCTGGATATCCTCCTGTGGTGGAGGTCATACAGATGCTGGATATCCTCCTGTGGTGGCGGTCATACAGATGTTGGATATCCTCCTGTGGTGGTGGTCATACAGATGCTGGATCTCCTCCTGTGGTGGCAGTCATACAGATGTGGATATCCTCCTGTGGTGGCGGTCATACAGAGGCTGGATATCCTCCTGTGGTGGCGGTCATACAGATGCTGGATATCCTCCTGTGGTGGGGGTCATACAGATGTGGATATCCTCCTGTGGTGGCGGTCATACAGATGTGGATATCCTCCTGTGGTGGCGGTCATACAGATGTGGATATCCTCCTGTGGTGGCGGTCATACAGATGCCGGATATCCTCCTGTGGTGGCGGTCATACAGATGCTGGATATCCTCCTGTGGTGGCGGTCATACAGATGTGGATATCCTCCTGTGGTGGCGGTCATACAGATGCTGGATATCCTCCTGTGGTGGCGGTCATACAGATGTGGATATCCTCCTGTGGTGGCGGTCATACAGATGCTGGATCTCCTCCTGTGGTGGCGGTCATATAGATGTGGATATCCTGCTGTGGTGGCGGTCATACAGATGCTGGATATCCTCCTGTGGTGGCGGTCATACAAATGTGGATATCCTCCTGTGGTGGCGGTCATACAGATGCTGGATATCCTCCTGTGGTGGCGGTCATACAGATACTGGATATCCCCCTGTGGTGGCAGTCATACAGATGCTGGATATCCTCCTGTGGTGGCAGTCATACAGATGCTGGATATCCTCCTGTGGTGGCGGTCATACAGATGTGGATATCCTCCTGTGGCGGCGGTCATACAGATGCTGGATATCCTCCTGTGGTAACAGTCATACAGATGCCGGATATCCTCCTGTGGTGGCGATCATACAGATGCCGGATATCCTCCTGTGGTAACAGTCATACAGATGCCGGATATCCTCCTGTGGTGGCGGTCATACAGATGCCGGATATCCTCCTGTGGTGGCGGTCATACAGATGCTGGATATCCTCCTGTGGTAACAGTCATACAGATGCCGGATATCCTCCTGTGGTGGCGGTCATACAGATGCTGGATATCCTCCTGTGGTGACGGTCATACAGATGTGGATATCCTCCTGTGGTGGAGGTCATACAGGTGCTGGATATCCTCCTGTGGTAGCGGTCATACAGATGCTGGATATCCTCCTATGGTAGCGGTCATACAGATGCTGGATATCCTCCTGTGGTAGCGGTCATACAGATGCTGGATATCCTCCTATGGTGGCGGTCATACAGATGCTGGATATCCTCCTGTGGTGGCGGTCATACAGGTGCTGGATATCCTCCTGTGGTGGCGGTCATACAGATGTGGATATCCTACTGTGGTGGCGGTCATACAGATGCTGGATATCCTCCTGTGGTGGCAGTCATACAGATGCTGGATATCCTCCTGTGGTGGCGGTCATACAGATGTGGATATCCTCCTGTGGCGGCGGTCATACAGATGCTGGATATCCTCCTGTGGTAACAGTCATACAGATGCCGGATATCCTCCTGTGGCGGCGGTCATACAGATGCCGGATATCCTCCTGTGGTAACAGTCATACAGATGCCGGATATCCTCCTGTGGTGGCGGTCATACAGATGCCGGATATCCTCCTGTGGTGGCGGTCATACAGATGCTGGATATCCTCCTGTGGTAACAGTCATACAGATGCCGGATATCCTCCTGTGGTGGCGGTCATACAGATGCTGGATATCCTCCTGTGGTGACGGTCATACAGATGTGGATATCCTCCTGTGGTGGAGGTCATACAGGTGCTGGATATCCTCCTGTGGTAGCGGTCATACAGATGCTGGATATCCTCCTATGGTAGCGGTCATACAGATATCCTCCTGAAGGTCAGTCAGTCAGCCGAAAAATTGGGAAAACTTTGAAAGTAAGGGATATTTGACCATGAAGGAGAGTGATGGGGTGCTGCGCCAGATGACCTGGCCTCCACAGTCACCGGACCTGAACCCAATCGAGATGGTTTGGGGTGAGCTGGACCGCTGAGTGAAGGCAAAAGGGCCAACAAGTGCTAAGCATCTCTGGGAACTCCTTCAAGACTGTTGGAAGACCATTTCAGGGGACTACCTCTTGAAGCTCATCAAGAGAATGCCAAGGGTGTGCAAAGCAGTAATCAAAGCAAAAGGTGGCTACTTTGAAGAACCTAGAATATGACATATTTTCAGTTGTTTCACACTTGTTTGTTATGTATATAATTCCACATGTGTTAATTCATAGTTTTGATGCCTTCATAGTCATGAAAATAAAGAAAACTCTTTGAATGAGAAGGTGTGTCCAAACTTTTGGTCTGTACTGTAAATGACAATTGTAGAATGTAATATACACAAGTGTAACCTGCTCTTACTGTAAAGAATCCTTCATATATATGACAATAATTACAGAATGTAATGTACACAACATGTGTAACAGCTCTTACTGTAAAGAATCCTTCATATATATGACGATAATTATAGAATGTAATGTACACATGTTCCTTAGTAAATCCTGTTTTTGATTTTGCCATTACTTCTTGAGGTCAGACATTCCTCTATGTAACAGCTCTTACTATATAGATGATAATTACAGAATGTAATCTGCTGTACGGCCGTAGAGAACTCTTCTTATACACATGACACCTATCAGCCATACACAGGTGATACCTCTGCATCCCTCCCGTCCTGTACCTGGACCTTCGCTAGCACCATCAGTGACCACATCCACTTCTGTGTCCCAGCGCAGCGTACAGATCTCCTTACCCCAGGCATTTGAACACAAGCGCAAATACCCAGCCACCCACAAGCCATAGCACTAAATGCGCAGCTTTCCAAATTACTGGCCCTGGAAATGTTGCCTTTTAGGCTTGTGGACACTGAGGCCTTCGGCCGCCTAATGTCGGAGGCCGTCCCGTTTTACGCAGTCCCCAGTCGCCACTATTTTTCAAGGTGTGCTGTGCCCGCCTTACACCAACATCACCAACGCAGTTACTGGGAAGGTCCACTTAACCACTGACACATGGACAAGTGCTTACGGCCAGGGATGCTACATTTCCCTGAAGGCACACTAGGTTAATGTGGTGGAGGCCGGGAACGAGTCGTACCCTGGGATGGCATAGGTGCTACCGACGCCAAGGATTGCGGGCCCTACGTCTATCAGGGTTTCCGCTGCCACCTACGTTAGTGACTGCAACCCCCACTTCTCCTCCTCCTCCACTTCCACCTATGAATTATCATCTTGCAGCACCAGTCAGCCATCAGTCGGTAGCTGGAAGCAGTGTAGCGCTGCAGTGGGGAAGCGGCAACAGGCCGTGCTTTAGCTGATCTGCTTAGGGGACAAACAGCACACCGCCGCAGAGGTGGTGCAGGGGATAAGAGACCAGACCGAGCTGTGGCTCTCGCCACTCAACCTAGAACCAGACATGGTTTTGTCTGATAATGGGCGTAACTTGGTGGCGGCTTTGGAGCTGGGGACGCTCACACACATCCCATGCCTAGCCCACGTCTTAAACTTAGTGGTTCAGCGGTTTCTCAAAACCTACCCCAATTTGCCCGAGCTACTGGTGAAGGTGCGCCGCGTGTCTGCCCATTTCCGAAAGTCATCGACAGCTTCAGCCGGTCTGGCAACGCTGCAGCGCTGGAAATTGCCAGCTCACCGGCTGTTGTGCGACGTGAGCACGTGCTGGAACTCCACATTCCACATGTTGGCCAGGTGGTCACCATGGTTTGTGCTGAAAAGAACATCGAAATTTGATAGGGCAGACATCCTAATGGATCGTTGACATCACAGGGACGTGCGATTGGCCCCAGGTTATCTAGAGTCACCAATGCGGCAGCAGGCCCTTACCCATAATGTTTTAGAGGGTCACCAGCAGGCACTTGATCCAAATGTTTTTGAGGGTCACCAGCAGGCCCTCACCCCTAATGTTTTTGACGGTCACCAGCAGACCATCAATCATAATTATTCAAGGCTGTGTATGATGCCCTCCTGTATGTGTAATAAAGGGTGTATTGGAGCGCTGGTTCCTTGTAATTTTTGGCAGCTTTTGCACTTAATATACAAGTAAATATACAGGAAAGAATGTTTCTTAAGAATTTTTAATCTAAAATCGATTTTATCTTTGGTTTGGTGCGTATTAGCGTCAGTCTGTAAAAGTGGCATACTACTCGGACAACATCGTTTCCAGCAGCGACCTGGGAGTCCAAGATGCATCCAGACATCCTCCCCATGCTGTTCCCGAACCATTTCGGTGGTGTTTCCATCAATTTATGACCTTTTCCTATGTACCAGACACCCTCCCCTCTTCAGAGCAGGGGGTACCTGGTTTAATGTTCGGGTTCTCCCATTGACTTCCATTATACTCGGGTGCTCGATAGAGAACCTGAGCATCCCGAGGTGTTCGGCCAGATCAACACTACTCTGGTCCTCTCATACAATCTGGTTTTGCTGTCATCAGATATTAAATGGTCGAAATGCTCTTAGTATAAAGAACTCTCCTTATACTTATGACACCTATCCTCCATACACAGCTGATACCTCTGGTCCTCTCATACCTTCTGGTTTTGCAGTCATCAGATGTTGAATGGATAAGTTGCTCTTATTGTAGGAAACTCTTCATATATTAATGATACCTGTCCTCCATACACAGCAGATACCACTGGTCCTCTCATACATTCCGACATTGAACGGCTGAACTGCTCTTACTGTAAAGGAACTCTGTCGATACTTATGACACTCCTGTGCCATCAACAGCATCACCTGTCTGCCTACTGCCTAATACTAGTGTGGCCCAACATCCCAAAGGCCTAGTGCCACTGATGCCCAGCACCCCCAAGGTCCACCACCAGTGAGGCCAAGTACCACAGATTCCCATCTCTACTAAGGTCCAGCACCCCCAAGCCTTAAAACCACCAAGGCCTGACACCACCGAGTCCCAGCACCACCAAGGCCCATCACCAATGAGGCTGAGCACCACTGAATCCCAGGACTATCAAGGCCCAGCACCACTAAGGCCTAGCACAATCAAGGTTCTGCACCACCAAGGCCCTGCATCCCTGAAGCTCAGCACTACCAAGACTCAGCACCACCAAGTTCCAGCACCACCAAGGCCCAGCACCACCAAGTCCCAGCACCACTAAGGCCTAGCACCACCAAGGCCTAGAACCACCAAGGCTCTGCACCACTGAGGCCCAGCACCTCCAAGGCCTAGCACCACCAAGGCCTAGAACCACCAAGGCTCTGCACCACTGAGGCCCAGCACCTCCAAGGCCTAGCACCACCAAGGCCCTGCCGCACTGAAGCACAGCACCACCAAGCCCCAGTAGTACTGTGTCCCAACACTACGAAGGCCCAGCACCACTGAGGTCCAGTTATACCGAGGCCTAGTGGCCTCATCAATAGTATATTTCTTACAAAGATGTGTCCAATGAATCATCATTATTGAATTATAGATTGTGTCCTCGTTCTTGTTGAATCGCCGTACACAAATTCACTGTCTTTCCAGATCCCAGTAAAGCTAGTTCTCTGTGTTCTGCACTGGTGAGCAGCAATCTCCCGGGAACAGCTGTCTGCAGAGGAGTGACTGGCTTTGCAATAATGCTGAGTGATGCCTCAAGCCCTATTTAAAGATGGAACGCTCACTTATGAGATTGCCACCTTACAAGCGGTGGCCCCTGAGGCTCTGCTTTATTTTCTTTTTAGAAACTGAACTAATTTGCATACCTGATTCCACAGATACTATTTTTGGAAGTTCCATAGCAGTGAATGGAGATAGGAGTGGGTCCCAGAGGTTTGATCTGTGGCTATCTGACATTTGTGACCTATCCTAGTGATATGCCATAAATGGTGAGATAGGAGGACCCCTTTAAACTTTCCAAACCCTATCCACAAGGGAAAATATTACCTTGGTGGTCACTAGATGGACTCTACCATGCTTAGTCATACAGAGGCTGGATATCCTCCTGTGGTGGCGGTCATACAGATGCTGGATATCCTCCTGTGGTGGCGGTCATACAGAGGCTGGATATCCTCCTGTGGTGGCGGTCATACAGATGCTGGATATCCTCCTGTGGTGGCGGTCATACAGATGTGGATATCCTCCTGTGGTGGCGGTCATACAGATGTGGATATCCTCCTGTGGTGGCGGTCATACAGATGCTGGATATCCTCCTGTGGTGGAGGTCATACAGATGCTGGATATCCTCCTGTGGTGGCGGTCATACAGATGTTGGATATCCTCCTGTGGTGGTGGTCATACAGATGCTGGATCTCCTCCTGTGGTGGCAGTCATACAGATGTGGATATCCTCCTGTGGTGGCGGTCATACAGAGGCTGGATATCCTCCTGTGGTGGCGGTCATACAGATGCTGGATATCCTCCTGTGGTGGGGGTCATACAGATGTGGATATCCTCCTGTGGTGGCGGTCATACAGATGTGGATATCCTCCTGTGGTGGCGGTCATACAGATGTGGATATCCTCCTGTGGTGGCGGTCATACAGATGCCGGATATCCTCCTGTGGTGGCGGTCATACAGATGCTGGATATCCTCCTGTGGTGGCGGTCATACAGATGTGGATATCCTCCTGTGGTGGCGGTCATACAGATGCTGGATATCCTCCTGTGGTGGCGGTCATACAGATGTGGATATCCTCCTGTGGTGGCGGTCATACAGATGCTGGATCTCCTCCTGTGGTGGCGGTCATATAGATGTGGATATCCTGCTGTGGTGGCGGTCATACAGATGCTGGATATCCTCCTGTGGTGGCGGTCATACAAATGTGGATATCCTCCTGTGGTGGCGGTCATACAGATGCTGGATATCCTCCTGTGGTGGCGGTCATACAGATACTGGATATCCCCCTGTGGTGGCAGTCATACAGATGCTGGATATCCTCCTGTGGTGGCAGTCATACAGATGCTGGATATCCTCCTGTGGTGGCGGTCATACAGATGTGGATATCCTCCTGTGGCGGCGGTCATACAGATGCTGGATATCCTCCTGTGGTAACAGTCATACAGATGCCGGATATCCTCCTGTGGTGGCGATCATACAGATGCCGGATATCCTCCTGTGGTAACAGTCATACAGATGCCGGATATCCTCCTGTGGTGGCGGTCATACAGATGCCGGATATCCTCCTGTGGTGGCGGTCATACAGATGCTGGATATCCTCCTGTGGTAACAGTCATACAGATGCCGGATATCCTCCTGTGGTGGCGGTCATACAGATGCTGGATATCCTCCTGTGGTGACGGTCATACAGATGTGGATATCCTCCTGTGGTGGAGGTCATACAGGTGCTGGATATCCTCCTGTGGTAGCGGTCATACAGATGCTGGATATCCTCCTATGGTAGCGGTCATACAGATGCTGGATATCCTCCTGTGGTAGCGGTCATACAGATGCTGGATATCCTCCTATGGTGGCGGTCATACAGATGCTGGATATCCTCCTGTGGTGGCGGTCATACAGGTGCTGGATATCCTCCTGTGGTGGCGGTCATACAGATGTGGATATCCTACTGTGGTGGCGGTCATACAGATGCTGGATATCCTCCTGTGGTGGCAGTCATACAGATGCTGGATATCCTCCTGTGGTGGCGGTCATACAGATGTGGATATCCTCCTGTGGCGGCGGTCATACAGATGCTGGATATCCTCCTGTGGTAACAGTCATACAGATGCCGGATATCCTCCTGTGGCGGCGGTCATACAGATGCCGGATATCCTCCTGTGGTAACAGTCATACAGATGCCGGATATCCTCCTGTGGTGGCGGTCATACAGATGCCGGATATCCTCCTGTGGTGGCGGTCATACAGATGCTGGATATCCTCCTGTGGTAACAGTCATACAGATGCCGGATATCCTCCTGTGGTGGCGGTCATACAGATGCTGGATATCCTCCTGTGGTGACGGTCATACAGATGTGGATATCCTCCTGTGGTGGAGGTCATACAGGTGCTGGATATCCTCCTGTGGTAGCGGTCATACAGATGCTGGATATCCTCCTATGGTAGCGGTCATACAGATGCTGGATATCCTCCTGTGGTAGCGGTCATACAGATGCTGGATATCCTCCTATGGTGGCGGTCATACAGATGCTGGATATCCTCCTGTGGTGGCGGTCATACAGGTGCTGGATATCCTCCTGTGGTGGCGGTCATACAGATGTGGATATCCTACTGTGGTGGCGGTCATACAGATGTGGATATCCTCCTGTGGTGGCGGTCATACAGATGTGGATATCCTCCTATGGTGGCAGTCATACAGATGTGGATATCCTCCTGTGGTGGCGATCATACAGATGTGGATATCCTCCTGTGGTGGCGGTCATACAGATGCTGGATATCCTCCTGTGGTGGCCTCTTTTTGCATCACCCCCTCTAGTTTATTACCAGTCTCCCTCTTGAGTGATGACCACAGAAGTCCCACCAACAGCCGTGATCAGAACGTTTCCACCTGCTTTCATGTTACACCCATAAACCTAAATGTATTTTATTGGGATTTCATGTGACACAAAGTGCAAGTCTGTGGAGTGAAGAGAAGATGATTCATGGTTTTCAAAATTTGTAATAAATGAAAATCTGGACAGTGTGGTGTACATTTGAGTCAGTACTTTGTAGGACCACCTTTCGTGGCAAATACATCTTCAAGTCTAAACTATTCCAATGTAGCTCTGGCTGGATGTTGAGGGTTGTTGTCCTGCTGAAAGGTGAACCTCCTCCCCAGTCTCTATCCCCAATTCTTCTGCAGCCTCTACCAGGTTTTCCTCCAGGATTGCCCTGTATTTAGCTCCATCCATCTTCCCATCACCTCTGACCGGCTTCCCTGTCCCTGCTGAAGAAGAGCCTTCCCCAGCATGATGCTGCCACCGCAATGTCTGACGGTGGGGACGGTGACTTCAGGGGGATGTGCAGGGTTAGTTTTCCACCACACATAGCGTTTTGCATTTAGGCCAAAAAGTTCCACTTTGGTCTCCTCTGACCAGAGCACCTTTTTCTACATGTTTGCTGGGTCCTCTACATGGCTTGTAGCAAACCGAAAATGTTTGGCTTGCTTTCAAAAATGTGTTTCTTCTTGCCACTCTACCATAAAGTCCAGATTTGTGGAGTAGTTGACTTATAGCTGTCCTGTGGACAGATACTCCCACTTGAGCGTGGATCTCTGCAGTTCCACCAGATTGACCATGGACCTTATGGCTGCTTCTCTAATGAGTGCCCTCCTTGCCTGGGCGATCAGTTTAGGTGGACAGCCATGTCTTGGTAGGTTTGCAGTTGAGCCATACTCCTTCCATTTGCTGGTGATGGATTAAACAGTGCTCCGTGAGATGTTCAGCGCTTAGGATATTTTCTTATAACCTAACCCTGCTTTACACTTCTCCACTTTATCCCTGACCTGTCTGGTGTGTTCCTTGGTTTTCATGATGCTGTTTGATCACTAATGTTCTCTAACGAACCTCTGAGGCCTTCACAGAACCGCTGGAGTTATGCTGAGAAGACATTACACACAGGTGGACTCTATTTTCTAATTAGGTGACTTCTGAAGACAATTGCTCACACTGGATATTCAGGAGTATCAGAGTACAAGGGGGTGAATGCGAATGCACACCACACTTTTCTGATTTTTATTTATTAAAAGTTTTGGATACCTTATATCATTTTTGTTTTCACTTCACACATTCTTGTACTTTGTTTTGGTCGATCACATTAAATCCCAATAAAAATCCCAATACATTTAAGTTTGTGGGTGTAAAGTAAAAAAGTGTGGAAAAGAGCAAGGGGTATGAATATTTTTTCAAGGCACTATACATGTTCATGCTTGGCCAGGATAAGCTTGCATATATATCGGGGGAGATAACAGTCAGCAGACAGCTATCTCATGTTTATGTCAAGCTTAATCTGTTGGGAGATAAGCGTCTGCCTGACGCCACTGATGGAGCAGAAGCGTGGGACAGACTGGGACCTCTTACATCAAGGACGGGTCTGGTATAACTTGGATTCTATGAGAAGCTCACAGGGTCCATTGGTAATGTCCATCACTCACTCCCATATCACAGGGAGGAGGATAACCCCCCTCATCCTCTAGTAAGCTGATAAGCTAGACTCAATTTTCCTTCTTGTGACCCTGTAAACAGCCCTTTAGATATGGCTTCCGCCTCGCTGACGAGCAGGTGCCTGTCTGGCATTGATAACTCCATCGCATATTTGCTCAGCAGGTGCTGGTCCCACCATGGTCACCTCCTGGTTTTCACGTCTCTTATTTGGAGATGTAGATATTCTTTGGATGTGAGTGGAACAATAAACCAGCGGCGGTTCTCTCCACTGGAAATGGAGAGATGCCTGTGATGTCATCCACGATTCAAACTGACCCGTGTACTTTACGTCACACTCAGCCGCCCCCAGCTGTAGGTCCAGAAGACGTAGACATAATCCTGCTGTGCTCTGATAAAACCCATGTCTAGATGGTTCATGAAATCTGTTTTTGTCATTATTTTTGTGGTCTGATATTTTACAGCTGAACAGCTCTTACTGTAAAGAATCCTTCATATATATATGACAATAATTATAGAATATAATGTAGACATGTGTAACAGCTTATACTGTAAAGAATCCTTCAGATACAGTACAGACCAAAAGTTTGGACACACCTTCTCATTCAAAGAGTTTTCTTTATTTTCATGACTATGAAGGCATCAAAACTATGAATTAACACATGTGGAATTATATACATAACAAACAAGTGTGAAACAACTGAAAATGTGTCATATTCTAGGTCAGTGATGGCGAACCTATGTCACGGGTGCCAGAGGCGGCACTCGGAGCCCTCTCTGTGGGCACCCACACCCTGGAAAAAGTCTATGGTGTACCAATATGCCTTAGACTTTCCTGTCACTCATCAGCGCATGGCGTACCATGAACAGCACAGGCAGTGCACTGAATGTAGGCAGGATATTGTAGATAAATGATAAAGTACATGGAAGATATACTATATTGGACTGTAGAACAACAAAAGAAAATGGACCCGAAAATGCCAGATAATAAATGGTATAAGTGTAGACTTTTATTATAATATAACAAGACACAATTAAAATTGCAATTACATGCATATGATGCCAGAGGACAGGGAACAAAAAAGGAACAGGGAAGGAAAAAACGGCGCCACCCTGGGAGGGACACACTGGTCAAGAATACGTAAATACATAGGATCAATAGGGATGTATATGGTATAATAACCTACCCTAGGATCACATACATGTACATAATAAATGGTGAGTCACTAATCAACTGCAAAGAACCAATAGCAAACAAAAAATAATAAAGTAGGTGAAACAAACAGCTATAGATGATAGCCACACTGGATGTGAACCTAAGATGTCAGTAAACATCCAGGTAAGAGAAATCAAGGGGGTAAACATGCAGAAGGGACTCACCTAAAATAGACCTGAAGTGTGACAACCAGGATGGCGCTACCCCAACGCGCATTTCGGCGTGCCTTCGTCTTTTGTTGTTCTGCCATTGTACTCGGGAGCTTGTGCCGAGTTATTTCTCGGGGGCGCCATTTGTGGATATATTAGGTGGGCACTGTCCCCCCTTTTTCACTCTCCAAACCCCTGGGGTCTTTTTCTCTTTTCTATATTGGACTGTAGTATTCAAGGTAAATTGCTGTGTTGGCACTTTGCGATAAATAAGTGGGTTTATGTTGCAGTTTGGGCACTCAGTCTGTAAAAGGTTCGCCATCACTGTTCTAGGTTCTTCAAAGTAGCCACCTTTTGCTTTGATTACTGCTTTGCACACTCTTGGCATTCTCTTGATGAGCTTCAAGAGGTAGTCCCCTGAAATGGTCTTCACTTCACAGGTGTGCCCTGTCAGGTTTAATAAGTGGGATTTCTTGCCTTATAAATGGGGTTGGGACCATCAGTGGCGTTGAGGAGAAGTCAGGTGGATACACAGCTGATAGTCCTACTGAATAGACTGTTAGAATTTGTATTATGGCAAGAAAAAAGCAGCTAAGTAAAGAAAAACGAGTGGCCATCATCACTTTAAGAAATGAAGGTCAGTCAGTCAGCCGAAAAATTGGGAAAACTTTGAAAGTAAGGGATATTTGACCATGAAGGAGAGTGATGGGGTGCTGCGCCAGATGACCTGGCCTCCACAGTCACCGGACCTGAACCCAATCGAGATGGTTTGGGGTGAGCTGGACCGCTGAGTGAAGGCAAAAGGGCCAACAAGTGCTAAGCATCTCTGGGAACTCCTTCAAGACTGTTGGAAGACCATTTCAGGGGACTACCTCTTGAAGCTCATCAAGAGAATGCCAAGGGTGTGCAAAGCAGTAATCAAAGCAAAAGGTGGCTACTTTGAAGAACCTAGAATATGACATATTTTCAGTTGTTTCACACTTGTTTGTTATGTATATAATTCCACATGTGTTAATTCATAGTTTTGATGCCTTCATAGTCATGAAAATAAAGAAAACTCTTTGAATGAGAAGGTGTGTCCAAACTTTTGGTCTGTACTGTAAATGACAATTGTAGAATGTAATATACACAAGTGTAACCTGCTCTTACTGTAAAGAATCCTTCATATATATGACAATAATTACAGAATGTAATGTACACAACATGTGTAACAGCTCTTACTGTAAAGAATCCTTCATATATATGACGATAATTATAGAATGTAATGTACACATGTTCCTTAGTAAATCCTGTTTTTGATTTTGCCATTACTTCTTGAGGTCAGACATTCCTCTATGTAACAGCTCTTACTATATAGATGATAATTACAGAATGTAATCTGCTGTACGGCCGTAGAGAACTCTTCTTATACACATGACACCTATCAGCCATACACAGGTGATACCTCTGCATCCCTCTGTCCTGTACCTGGACCTTCGCTAGCACCATCAGTGACCACATCCACTTCTGTGTCCCAGCGCAGCGTACAGATCTCCTTACCCCAGGCATTTGAACACAAGCGCAAATACCCAGCCACCCACAAGCCATAGCACTAAATGCGCAGCTTTCCAAATTACTGGCCCTGGAAATGTTGCCTTTTAGGCTTGTGGACACTGAGGCCTTCGGCCGCCTAATGTCGGAGGCCGTCCCGTTTTACGCAGTCCCCAGTCGCCACTATTTTTCAAGGTGTGCTGTGCCCGCCTTACACCAACATCACCAACGCAGTTACTGGGAAGGTCCACTTAACCACTGACACATGGACAAGTGCTTACGGCCAGGGATGCTACATTTCCCTGAAGGCACACTAGGTTAATGTGGTGGAGGCCGGGAACGAGTCGTACCCTGGGATGGCATAGGTGCTACCGACGCCAAGGATTGCGGGCCCTACGTCTATCAGGGTTTCCGCTGCCACCTACGTTAGTGACTGCAACCCCCACTTCTCCTCCTCCTCCACTTCCACCTATGAATTATCATCTTGCAGCACCAGTCAGCCATCAGTCGGTAGCTGGAAGCAGTGTAGCGCTGCAGTGGGGAAGCGGCAACAGGCCGTGCTTTAGCTGATCTGCTTAGGGGACAAACAGCACACCGCCGCAGAGGTGGTGCAGGGGATAAGAGACCAGACCGAGCTGTGGCTCTCGCCACTCAACCTAGAACCAGACATGGTTTTGTCTGATAATGGGCGTAACTTGGTGGCGGCTTTGGAGCTGGGGACGCTCACACACATCCCATGCCTAGCCCACGTCTTAAACTTAGTGGTTCAGCGGTTTCTCAAAACCTACCCCAATTTGCCCGAGCTACTGGTGAAGGTGCGCCGCGTGTCTGCCCATTTCCGAAAGTCATCGACAGCTTCAGCCGGTCTGGCAACGCTGCAGCGCTGGAAATTGCCAGCTCACCGGCTGTTGTGCGACGTGAGCACGTGCTGGAACTCCACATTCCACATGTTGGCCAGGTGGTCACCATGGTTTGTGCTGAAAAGAACATCGAAATTTGATAGGGCAGACATCCTAATGGATCGTTGACATCACAGGGACGTGCGATTGGCCCCAGGTTATCTAGAGTCACCAATGCGGCAGCAGGCCCTTACCCATAATGTTTTAGAGGGTCACCAGCAGGCACTTGATCCAAATGTTTTTGAGGGTCACCAGCAGGCCCTCACCCCTAATGTTTTTGACGGTCACCAGCAGACCATCAATCATAATTATTCAAGGCTGTGTATGATGCCCTCCTGTATGTGTAATAAAGGGTGTATTGGAGCGCTGGTTCCTTGTAATTTTTGGCAGCTTTTGCACTTAATATACAAGTAAATATACAGGAAAGAATGTTTCTTAAGAATTTTTAATCTAAAATCGATTTTATCTTTGGTTTGGTGCGTATTAGCGTCAGTCTGTAAAAGTGGCATACTACTCGGACAACATCGTTTCCAGCAGCGACCTGGGAGTCCAAGATGCATCCAGACATCCTCCCCATGCTGTTCCCGAACCATTTCGGTGGTGTTTCCATCAATTTATGACCTTTTCCTATGTACCAGACACCCTCCCCTCTTCAGAGCAGGGGGTACCTGGTTTAATGTTCGGGTTCTCCCATTGACTTCCATTATACTCGGGTGCTCGATAGAGAACCTGAGCATCCCGAGGTGTTCGGCCAGATCAACACTACTCTGGTCCTCTCATACAATCTGGTTTTGCTGTCATCAGATATTAAATGGTCGAAATGCTCTTAGTATAAAGAACTCTCCTTATACTTATGACACCTATCCTCCATACACAGCTGATACCTCTGGTCCTCTCATACCTTCTGGTTTTGCAGTCATCAGATGTTGAATGGATAAGTTGCTCTTATTGTAGGAAACTCTTCATATATTAATGATACCTGTCCTCCATACACAGCAGATACCACTGGTCCTCTCATACATTCCGACATTGAACGGCTGAACTGCTCTTACTGTAAAGGAACTCTGTCGATACTTATGACACTCCTGTGCCATCAACAGCATCACCTGTCTGCCTACTGCCTAATACTAGTGTGGCCCAACATCCCAAAGGCCTAGTGCCACTGATGCCCAGCACCCCCAAGGTCCACCACCAGTGAGGCCAAGTACCACAGATTCCCATCTCTACTAAGGTCCAGCACCCCCAAGCCTTAAAACCACCAAGGCCTGACACCACCGAGTCCCAGCACCACCAAGGCCCATCACCAATGAGGCTGAGCACCACTGAATCCCAGGACTATCAAGGCCCAGCACCACTAAGGCCTAGCACAATCAAGGTTCTGCACCACCAAGGCCCTGCATCCCTGAAGCTCAGCACTACCAAGACTCAGCACCACCAAGTTCCAGCACCACCAAGGCCCAGCACCACCAAGTCCCAGCACCACTAAGGCCTAGCACCACCAAGGCCTAGAACCACCAAGGCTCTGCACCACTGAGGCCCAGCACCTCCAAGGCCTAGCACCACCAAGGCCTAGAACCACCAAGGCTCTGCACCACTGAGGCCCAGCACCTCCAAGGCCTAGCACCACCAAGGCCCTGCCGCACTGAAGCACAGCACCACCAAGCCCCAGTAGTACTGTGTCCCAACACTACGAAGGCCCAGCACCACTGAGGTCCAGTTATACCGAGGCCTAGTGGCCTCATCAATAGTATATTTCTTACAAAGATGTGTCCAATGAATCATCATTATTGAATTATAGATTGTGTCCTCGTTCTTGTTGAATCGCCGTACACAAATTCACTGTCTTTCCAGATCCCAGTAAAGCTAGTTCTCTGTGTTCTGCACTGGTGAGCAGCAATCTCCCGGGAACAGCTGTCTGCAGAGGAGTGACTGGCTTTGCAATAATGCTGAGTGATGCCTCAAGCCCTATTTAAAGATGGAACGCTCACTTATGAGATTGCCACCTTACAAGCGGTGGCCCCTGAGGCTCTGCTTTATTTTCTTTTTAGAAACTGAACTAATTTGCATACCTGATTCCACAGATACTATTTTTGGAAGTTCCATAGCAGTGAATGGAGATAGGAGTGGGTCCCAGAGGTTTGATCTGTGGCTATCTGACATTTGTGACCTATCCTAGTGATATGCCATAAATGGTGAGATAGGAGGACCCCTTTAAACTTTCCAAACCCTATCCACAAGGGAAAATATTACCTTGGTGGTCACTAGATGGACTCTACCATGCTTAGTAGCCCTGGTGCTGCAGTAGGGGACGTCTCGTCCGGGGTCTGATCTATAGTCATTGTCCCCCCTCCCCCAGGTTAGCCTCACATCTGTTCATTACCTCTTTATTGTTTAATGAGATTGAATGACAAGACGAGACTCATTACAACAACATCGTTTGCAAGCATCACTCACAGGCATTTAATAAAAAAAGTATGTGAACCCTTCTGGGTGCCACATGTCACTCCTAAAGTACATTAATACATTGTAGTAAATGTAGAACAGTTACAATTCCTTCTCAGCCGCTCAATTATCCAGATGAGTTAATTATGGCCAAGGGACGTCTCCTCTCATTGTGCTGCGGGACTCACAGCAGTTAATGAGTACATAATTGCTCCCTGAGGTCTTACATATGAGGATGTGTGTGCTGGGGCGAGCGCCGTGCCCATCGCTGTGCCCCTCCTCACAGCTCTTGAAGACAGCTATTCTGCAGTAGTAATGAGAGATTTTCTCTGAGGCTCCATCATCTATCAGCTTCTCATTTGTGCCACATGGCTGGCGAGGGAGGGGGTCCATGGTGGCTATGGGTGATTGACCGCATTGTCCAAACTTATGTGGTGCATGACCCATGTAATTGAAGGGATCGTTTCCTCACATCCTGCTCCATGAGATCCTATTGGTTGTAGACTGGGGGGAGCCTCTCTTGGTTCTGAGGCCACAAGGTGACATAGTGTGGAGGTGGCAGCAGCAGCATTAGGAGACCTGAGTGGTGAGGTGGCAGCAGCATCAGGAGACCACAGAGTGACTCGGTGACAGATGGGGAAGTGGGTGGCAATAACAGTACCCGCTGATGATGGTGGGTGTAAGAAGGAGCACTTGGCATCAGGTGGGTGGCAGCATCAGAATAGTAGCTGAGGCAGATAGTCAGAAGAAACTGGTCTCTTTTGTCAAGGTTTGGGTGAGGCAGCATGGATGATCTAATATGATGCATCAGGCATTGGTGGGTGGAAATCCTGGCTCATGCACGCCTGATTCATATTGACAAAAGTTAGTCTCTCCACATTTTTGTACAGATCTCACTGTTTCCACCTTGCATCTTCTCAGTACACATCTTGCTTTTTCGTCCTCTCCTCTTCTCTGTACAGATCTCACTCTTTCCTCCTCTCATGTTCTCTGTACAGATCTCGCTTTCTCCTCCTTTCATATTCTCTGTACAGATCTTGCTATTTCCTCCTCTCATCTTCTCTCTACAGATCTCATTTCTTCCTCCTGTATTCTTCTCTCTACAGATCTCACTCTTTTATCCTCTCATCTTCTCTCTACAGATCTTGGTCTTTTCTCCTCTCATCTTCTCTGTACAGATCTTGGTCTTTCCTCCTCTCATCTTCTCTATGCAGATCTCGCTCATTCCTCCTCTTCTTTTCTCTGCACAGATCTTGATCTTTTCTTCTCTGTACAGATCTTGGTCTTTCCTCCTCTCATCTTCTCTGTACAGATCTTGGTCTATGGATAGCTCACGGCCCTATCTTATATGAAGGATGGCCTTTGCCTATCCCATGCATGCTTAACCTCCTTCACTGTATTTGCAGCTACCACTTCTGCAGGAAGGCTTTTCCATGCATCCACTACTCTTTCAGTAAAGTAATACTTCCTGATATTACTTTTAAACCTTTGCCCCTCTAATTTAAAACTATGTCCTCTTGTTTCAGTTTTTCTTCTTGTAAATCTTCTCTCCTCTTTTACCTTGTTGATTCCCTTTATGTATTTAGCAGTTTCTCTCATCCTCCCATCTGTCTCGTCTTTCTTCCAAGCTATACATGTTAAGGTCCTTTAATCTTTCCTGGTAAGTTTTATCCTGCAATCCATGTACCAGTTTAGTAGCTCTTCTCTGAACTCTCTCCAAAGTATTCCTGACCATTGACCATTGACCATTCCTCTAGTTTCCCTAAATCCTTTTCCATTTGGTGTATCCCTCCAGGAACATCAACCCTGTTACAAATCTTTGTGTCATCAGCAAAAAGACACACCTTACCATCGAGGCCTTCTGCAATTTCGCTGATAAAGATATTAAACAATATGGGTCCCAGAACAGATCCCTGAGGAACCCCACTGGTAACAAGACCATGGTCTGAATATACTCCATTGACTACAACCCTCTGTTGTCTGTCCCTCAGCCACTGCCTAATCCATTCAACAATATGGGAGTCCAAGCCCAAAGACTGCACTTTATTGATAAGCCTTCTATGTGGGACAGTATCAAAAGCCTTACTGAAGTCCAGATAAGCAATGTCTACTGCACCTCCACCATCTATTATTTTAGTCACCCAATCAAAAAAATCAATAAGATTAGTTTGACATGATCTCCCTGAAGTAAACCCAGGCTGTTTTTCATCTTTCAATCCATGGGATTTTAGATGTTCCACAATCCTCTCCTTAAGTATGGTTTCCATTAATTTCCCCACTATTGATGTCAGGCTTACTGGCCTATAGTTGCCCGATTCCTCCCTACTACCTTTCTTGTGAATGGGTACAACATTTGCTAATTTCCAATCTTCTGGGACGACTCCTGTTGCCAGTGATTAGTTAAATAAATCTGTTAATGGTTTTGCTAGTTCACCGCTGAGCTATTTTAATAGCTTTGGGTGTATCCCATCAGGCCCCTGTGACTTATTTGTATTGATTTTAGACAGCTGACTTAGAACCTCTTCCTCTGTAAAGACACATGCATCAAAAGATTCATTAGTGTCACAGCCACTATCTCTGGCTGTGACCTTCCGTCCTTGCTCGTTCGGCGATCCTCGCTGAAGTTTCGTTTCTGTGTTATTTGTGGTTCTGTATGGGTTAACTCCCCTGTGTTCCTATTAGGAGTTAATCCTCTCTGTCTGCTCCATGGGTGTGGCCTCTCTGCTGCACCCATGGAACCTGTATATAAGGCTGAGGTTTCCTCAGTTTTGTGTCAGCTCTCCTGGTGTGTGTGTTGTCTTGTCCTGCTCCTTGTTTGTACCCACTCTCCCATGCTGCTGACCCATGGGATCTGTGTCTGTCTGTGCTCTGTGGGTTTCCCTACTTGTTCATTGATGTCCTCTTTCCTGTGTTTCTGTTATCTGTTCTGCCAGTTATGTTTTAGTTACCTTGTGTGTATTCATGTCTCTGTTCAGCAAGCCCTTGCTGCACCTTTCTTTGCAGCAGAGTGCCATGAGTAAGGCCATTCAGTTTACTACTGGTGGAGCAAGTCCTTCTCTGCTCATTGTCACTACTGTTTCCTTGCTATGTACTCCTGCTTGTGTTATTAGTTGCCCTGTTTGTATTTGCCTGTCTATGTTATGTATGCCTATGTGCCGTCGGTACCTTCTGGTACCTGTTGTCCATTCGTTCCTGCTGTCACTGTCTAGTTCACGCTCCAGAGTGGACCCTGGCAACTTCCTGCTGCAAAGCCTAACCCTACCATCTGGGGCCCTAGTGAATACCAGGAGTTGCTTAGTCACGCCCCTCTGTAGTATTACTAGACAGTGGCGCAGTGGGGGTTTTCTCCCACTGTGCTGATGGTACATAGAGCTCATGTTTTGTCTGTGCTGCCTTCCCTGGTTTTTTGTTTGTGCAATAAACTCTTGTGTGTCTGTACCTGATTTCCATTTGTTTATTGCTTGACGACGCGGTGGTCTCTCCTGGGACCTTCAACTCGTGATAGAATGAACAAGTGAACTTTCACAGAGTTTTTGTGTTCTGTTTTCTGCTTATCTGTGGTGTGTGCTTTCTGTTTTTGTTTCCCTCTTTATGGTGCCTTTAGGTATCGGATTTGGTTGCCTTGGTGTACTGGCTGTGGTGTTCTCCGTGTATGCTGGTTGCCAGGGGTGACGTCTGGTTTAACCTTTTTAGCTTGCAGTTCTGCCTACGGCCGTGTTTTCCGTTATCGGCGCAGGCATCTGCTTCTGGTCCTGGTCCTCCGGAAGGGGGTGTCAGCATGTTTGACCAATCAGTTCTTGGGAGACATGCCATTCTCTGGAGGGAGAGTGGAGGGGGAGGTGTTAGCACACTGCAGTTCACCGTGACTTTTGTGGCCGTGTAGGCTGGCGGCATTCCCCTTGGCGTGCAGAGTGCTATGGGCAAGGCCACGCAGTATTCCATTGGTGGAGCTAGTCCTTCTCTACTCATTGCCACTCTTGTTGCGTTTTTCGTGTAGGCTGTTGCTAGGGGCTGCGTGCTGGCTGCGGTCGTCTTATGTGTTCTGCTTGTGTACCTCTGTACCCCTTTGATTCTGATTTTCTTTTTTTTCCAGTCTGGTTCCTGTTCCTGGTCCCAATCCTCCGGAAGGGGGTGTCTGCATGTCTGGCCAATCAGTTCTTGGCAGACATGTCATTATCCGGAGGGAGAGTGGAGGGGGAGGTAACTTCTTGGTGCGGTTCACTTGACGTGTATGCCGTGTTGGCTGGCTATCTTCCCCTGGCGTACTGGCTGCGGACCCTCCGTGTAGGCTGGTTTTCAGGGGTTGGGCTGGTTGCGGTCGTCGTGTGTGTTCCTGCCTTTGTACCTCGTCACCCCTTTGATTTCTGTCCCCTTGCCTGGTTCTGTTTGGGTTGTTGCCCCATTTCTTCCCCTTTCTGTTTGGGAGGAGAGGGGGGGCTTTGAGGGGTGGGAGTGTCACAGCCACTATCTCTGGCTGGGACCTTCCGTCCTTGCTCGTTTGGCGCTTCTCGCTGAAGTTTCGTTTCTGTGTTATTTGTGGTTCTGTATGGGTTAACTCCACTGTGTTCCTATTAGAAGTTAACCCTCTCTGTCTGCTCCATGGGTGTGGCCTCTCTGCTGCACCCATAGAACCTGTATATAAGGCTGAGGTTTCCTCAGTTCTGTGTCAGCTCTCCTGGTGTGTGTGTTGTCTTGTCCTGCTCCTTGTTTGTACCCACTCTCCCATGCTGCTGACCCATGGGATCTGTGTCTGTCTGTGCTCTGTGGGTTTCCCTACTTGTTCATTGATGTCCTCTTTCCTGTGTTTCTGTTATCTGTTCTGCCAGTTACGTTTTAGTTACCTTGTGTGTATTCATGTCTCTGTTCAGCAAGCCCTTGCTGCACCTTTCTTTGCAGCAGAGTGCCATGAGTAAGGCCATGCAGTTTACTACTGGTGGAGCAAGTCCTTCTCTGCTCATTGTCACTCCTGTTTCCTTGCTATGTACTCCTGCTTGTGTTATTAGTTGCCCTGTTTGTATTTGCCTGTCTATGTTATGTATGCCTATGTGCCGTCGGTACCTTCTGGTACCTGTTGTCCATTCGTTCCTGCTGTCACTGTCTCGTTCACGCTCCAGAGTGGACCCTGGCAACTTCCTGCTGCAAAGCCTAACCCTAACATCTGGGGCCCTAGTGAATACCAGGAGTTGCTTAGTCACGCCCCTCTGTAGTATTACTAGACAGTGGCGCAGTGGGGGTTTTCTCCCACTGTGCTGACGGTACATAGAGCTCATGTTTTTTCTGTACTGCCTTCCCTGGTTTTTGTTTGTGCAATAAACTCTTGTGTGTCTGTACGTGATTTCCATTTGTTTATTGCTTGACGACGCGGTGGTCTCTCCTGGGACCTTCAACTCGTGACAATTAGTCTTCTTTCCTAACTGAGGTCCTTTTCCTTCATTTTCCTTTGTAAAGACTGAACAGAAGTATTCATTGAGGCAGTCAGCTAGTTCTTTATCCTCTTCCATATACCTTCCTTCTTTTCTTTTTAATTTGGTAATTCCTTGTTTTAGTTTCCTTTTTTCATTTATGTATCTGAAGAATGTCTTATCGCCTTTTTTCCCTGACTGAGCTAATTTCTCTTCTGCCTGTGCTTTAGAAGCTCTTATAACTTGTTTGGCCTCTCTCTGCCTAATCTTATAAATTTGCCTGTCATCCTCATTTTTTGTTTTTTTATAATTCCTAAATGCTATCTTTTTGTTTTTAATGATTTTGGCCACTTCTGCTGAGTACCACAGTGGTCTCTTCCTTTTTTTGCTTTTACTGACAAGCCTAATGCAATTTTCTGTTGCCTTCAATAGTGCCACTTTTAAGTAGTCCCATTTCTCCTGGACTCCAATGAAACTGTTCCAATCTGATAGGGACTCGTATACCACTAATCTAATTTTAGAAAAGTCAGTTTTTCTAAAATCTAAAACTTTTGTTTTTGTGTGGTGTGACTCAGTCACTGTACTTATAGTAAACCACACTGACTGGTGATCACTAGATCCCATGCTGTCCCCTTACAGTAATATCAGATACCAAATTCCCATTTGTGAATACTAAATCTAAAATAGCCTCCTTCCGGGTTGGCTCCTCAACTACTTGCTGTAGAGATAATCCCAGTAGGGAATTTAGAATATCTGTACTATTGGCAGAACTAGCTATTTTGGTTTTCCAGTTTACATCTGGAAGATTGAAGTCTCCCATAATGATAACTTCCCCCTTCAATGTCATTTTAGCTATTTCCTCAACTAGTAGATCATCTTTACAGATCCCGCTCTCTCCTCCTCTCATCTTCTCTGTACAGATCTCACAATTTCTTCCTCTCTTCTTTGTACAGCTTTTGCTCTTTCTTCCTCTTATCTTCTCTGTACACATCCCCTCTTTCCTCCTCTCATCTTCTCTGTACAGATCTCGCTCTTTCTTCCTCCCTTGTTCTCTATACAGATCTCACTCTTTCCTCCTCTCATCTTCTCTTTCCAGATCTCACTCATTCCTCCTCTCATCTTCTCTATACAGATCTCGCTCTTTCTTCCTCTCTTGTTCTCTATACAGATCTTGCTCTTTCCTCCTCTCATCTTCTCTTTCCAGATCTCACTCATTCCTCCTCTCATCTACTCTCTACAGATCTTCCTCTCTCCTCCTATCTTCTTTGTACAGATTTCTCTTTTTCCTCCTCCCCTCTTCTCTCTACAAATCTCACCCTTTTCTTCTCTCACCTGCTCTCTACAGATCTTGCTCTTTCTTCCTCATATCTTCTCTCTACAGAACTTGCTCTTTCCTCTTCTCTTTTTCTCTGTACAGATCTCGCTCTTTCCTTCTCTCATCTTCTTTGGACAGATCTTGCTCTTTCTTCCTTCCTCTTTTCTTTACAGATCTTGCTCTTTTTTCCTCTTATCTTCTCTATACAGCTCTCACTCTTTCCTCCTCTCATTTTCTCTGTATAGATCTCTCTCTTTTTGTAGTGTCCTGAAATACACTGCGAAGCATTGAAAGTGTTACTATCACTGTATTTCATGTATTATGTGTGTAAAGTGCAGGACACATGCAGGAAACTGGAAGCGTTTTTTTCTTAAGATAGGATTTTACTGTAAAACTGGCAATAAAAAACAGAAAACTCTTAGATTAGAGGAAATTAATATTCAACAAATATCTCTGTGTTAACCCTGTTTTTATCTGCGCGCCTCTGTAAGTGGAGTCTCTCTCTTTCACATTCAAACAAAATAAATTAAGTCTAGCTCACTCACCAACATCCGAGTCAAGGTCGGCTCTTCTCACATGTGAAAAAATGAAAAAAGTTCCAGCACCGGATAAAATTTTCATAGCTTGTTTTTATTTGGCGTTCATAATCGTAGAAACATACAGTGGATATCACCTCCCATGGGTGGGGTGCCGTGGTGCTGCTGGTGGTAGAGCTCCTGCTGCAGGGAGAGGACGTTGTCAATCTGTGCCAGGTACGCGCCCAAATGAAGCACCTTCCTCTGGTGCACGCAGGCAACAGGACGTTCCGTGAAATTTCGTAGGCCCAAATACCTCTCTAAGAATGGTGACGCCAGAACAAGTAGATGGATGACAGTTCCTCCAGTTCCTTCACATTGTCTTCCACCTGGTCCACTGCTGAAAGTGAATAGTTGGCACCGTCGGCCCACGGGCATCCGTCTTCCACCTCAACCCCTTGCACACCAGCTAAGCAGTCTGAGCCCCAAGTCATGCAGCAGTCACTTATGCTTTTTGATGACTCTGCTGGCTCCGTGGTTCCGTGGGCCATCCACCTAGCCCTGCCCCAGAAGTGACAGAGATTGAGTGCACTGATGCCCAACCACATGTTTGAGGATGAGGATGTGGGAGAACCACCGCAGCACGTCCCTGATGACGAAACACAGGTGTCAACTGCTGGGGCTTTCTGCAGACTGCAGACCGGCCAGGAGAGCATAGGTGAGGAGTGGGTGGAAGATGATGTGGAGGATGATAAAGTCTTAGACCTACCATGGCATCCAGGTCATGCCAGTGACGTGTGCAGTTTGGAGGAAGAGGAGAGGGTCACGCAGCGCCAGCTGCACAGCAAAAGAGAGAGCAGAGTGCAAAAGCAGAGCGGCCGCCCCCAGCCAATATGCCTGCTACTGCCCAATGTGCCAAGAGACATAGCACGCCAAAGGATTTCAGGAGAGGAGTGTGCTGAACTTGTGGAGGCCACAGGATGAGAGTTACATAGTGGAAGGAGCAGGGTCCCCAGCAGCACATAGGATTTCAGGAGAGGAGTGTGCTGAATATGTGGAGGTCACAGGATGAGAGTTACATAGTGGAAGGAGCAGGGTCCCCAGCAGCACAGAGGATTTTAGGAGAGGAGTATGCTGAATATGTGGAGGTCACAGAATGAGAGTTACATAGTGGAAGGAGCAGGGTCCCCAGCAGCACAGAGGATTTTAGGAGAGGAGTGCGCTAATCTTGTGGAGGTCACAGACTGAGAGTCACATAGTGGAAGGAGCAGGGTCCCCTTCAGCACAGAGGATTTCCGGAGAGGAGTGTGCTGATTTTATGAACGGTCACAGGATGAGCATTACATAGTGGAAGGAGCACGGTCCCAGCAGCACAGAGGATTTCAGGAGAGGAGTGTGCTGATCTTATGAACGGTCACAGGATGATAGTTACATAGTGGAAGGAGCAGGGTCCCAGCAGCACAGAGGATTTCAGGAGAGGAGTGTGCTGATCCTATGAGAGGTCACAGGATGAGAGTTACATAGTGGGAGGAGCAGGGCCCCCAGCAGCACAGAGGATTTTAGGAGAGCAGTGCGCTAATCTTGTGGAGGTCAAAGACTGAGAGTTACATAGTGGAAGGAGCAGGGTCCCCAGCAGCACAGAGGATTTCAGGAGAGGACTGTGCTGATCTTGTGAACGGTCACAGGATGAGCATTACATAGTGGGAGGAGCAGGGCCCCCAGCAGCACAGAGGATTTCAGGAGAGGAGTGTGCTGATCATGTTGGGGGAGGAGATTTCAGCACAGTCGCTGTCAGTCTATTGTGCGGCTGCTCTGGAGTAGGTGACATTTGGGAGTCGGGGTCCCTCCTGAGGATAATAGTATTGAGTCTTGGAGTACCGCACTCCTGTTGGGTTCACTGGTGCGTGCAAGGACTTATTCAGTCGTACTATAATAGTAAGAAGATTGCAGCACACAGTTTTTCTTGTTGCTATTAAGTTTTAATTTTCCTCCAAAAATTTTTTTCATCACATAATTAGAGTTCCGGTGCACTAATCACAGCTAAGGGCATAGAAGAAAACGACCAGACGTTTCGGCCTTTCACGGCCTTCCTCAGTGGTCTTAAATCTACAAAGATAATGTATATTTGTATGAGTTATATAATATATGCATTGGGATCTTCGTTATACGACGAAAAAATTATTATTTAGAGAGAGTTTTTTTATATATACACATGCATTTGAACATAAGGGAAAAATTATTTACAGAAAATATAGTATAAAAACAATTGACAGCTCGTTGTCATCTGGAAGTAAATGTGATCTCGTCAGCGATTGTGGATGAAGCCAATAGTCTTTAGTATACTACTGTTGGTAAATGGGTTAATACAAGTGGTGTATCGCAGTCTCATGGTTGCACACATGGGGGGAGCCTGTCCAGCGTGGGACACATTGGCACTAATGTCAAGGCATTTATAGATGATCCAAAATAGGTCAAGGGATCATGTGGAGTATTCATATACATATTGTAAGCCATATATAGGGTCAGTGCAATATGTCTATGGCTGGGCAGCCCCATGAGTGCATGAAACTTGGACCATTATGGAGAAATCATACAAATGTTATTGTTATAGCCAACATCCCCAGCGCACTGATTAAGCATGTAGAAGCCCAATGGGAATACATATCCAGACACATAAGAAAACAATATCATCAAAATAGGATAGAGATTCAGTGGTTACCTTTTGTGCTGTGTGTCAGGGGTTCTGCGCCGGATGCACTGCAAAGGCGCTAGCTTGGCGCCTTATAAAGTGGCGAGGAACGCCACTGATCTATGGGTCATGGAGTATGTCCGGTCACATGACCTTGTTGGGGCGTGTGCGTGCGTTCCACTTGCGTGTCAGGCACGCAGATCGGCTGTTCACTATGCTGTAGTGCGCATGCGCGAGCAGAGTGGAACTGTTATGCGTTCCACCTGCGTGTCACTCGCTAGCTCCGTGCATCTATTTGACAGTCGAGGGGCGGAAGTGTTATGTCATGTGACACTGTAGTGTATTATGGAGCAGGGCTGCGCTAGACACCCTTAAGTGTCCAGATAGTGGGGGCCTGATATATGCTATTATTATATTATTATGTATTGATACAGATACTTAATGAAATCAGTGACTGGGGATGAATTGGCACATTCAAATACACTGAAATACAAGGCGGTGTACCACATATAATACCAGAGTATACTTATGTGGGAATGAAATCAAGATCAAGACATATTGGTTTGTGGTTAATCTATAATGTCCCTGACATAATTGATGATTAGTGGGGTGGATAACGGGAGAGGGGGGGGGGGGGGAAGGGAAGAGATCAGGAGGGGGAAGGAAGGACAGGGAGGGGAGAGAGGGAGGGAAGAGAAGGGGGGGGGGGGGGGGGTTTTGGTTATCTCACCCTCGCAGGTCGTAATATCAACGGGTCTGTAAGGAAAGATAAAACTTTGTTAATCACACATAGAAATGGTAATCATCACTGTTATATTAGACATTAATAGAAAAATCACATTCCCGATTGAGGCCATGTGGTGAGAGAGTCCCGAGTGTGTGGATCCAGTACGCCTCTCTTTGTTTTAGATATAAGATCCGGTTTCCGCCGCGTCTTGGAGAATCTACTTGTTCCAATACCTGGAACCGTAGTTGCGATACCCGATGGTTATTTTCGTTAAAATGGTATGGGACGGGTAGCAGGGTCTGTTTGAGTCTAATGGTGGATTTGTGTTTGCTTACACGATCGCGAACATGTTGGGTTGTCTCGCCCACATACGCCAGTCCGCATGGGCATTTCAGTACATAAACTACAAAGCTGGAATCACATGTAAAAAATCCCTTGATCTGGTATGGTCGTCCAGTTCTTGGGTGGGTAACGTGTTCGCCTCTAGTCACACTTGAACATTGTGCGCAATGTAAACAAGGAAATGTCCCTTGTCGTTGACTCCTTAGGAAAGTTTGTTTCGGTAGCTTAGTGAGGCTACCTATGTCAGCTTTGACCAATTTGTCTCTGACATTGTGGGGTCTCTTATAACAAGTAATTGGAGGTTCACTGAATTCCGGAATGTTGGGGTATGCCTTTATAAGTACTGGCCAGTGCTTTCTCAATGCCTGATGGATTTTAGGTATCAAGGGATGGTATGTAGTAACGCAGGCTAGCCTTTTAGGTTCCTTTTTACGTGGTTGGACTATCTCAGTGATGTTGTTTAATGTGGAGTCAAGAAGTGTTTGTGGATAACCTCTTGTCTGGAATTTCTCAGTCATCTCCTTCAATCTAGTTTCTCTCACATCAATGTCGGTGACAATACGGTTGACCCTTATAAACTGAGATTTGGGCAGAGAGTTTTTTGTGGCCCTGGGGTGACAGCTGTTATAGTGGAGGAGACTGTTACGGTCGGTTGGTTTATTGTATAGATCCAATGTTATGTTACCTGCTGAGTCCAGTTTGACTATTGTGTCTAGGAAACTTATTTTTTCTTTGCTTGTCTGTATGGTAAAGCATAATTCTGGATAGACAGAATTGAGGTCCTGAACAAATTTGTCAATGGTGGTGACGGGGCCCCGCCATATGCAAAAAATATCATCAATGAATCGTAGCCACGTCATTGAAAATTGATTGAACAAGGGATGAGTGTACACGTGATCTTCCTCAAAGGCTATCATGTAGGCATTTGCATATGGTGGGGCCACATTCGATCCCATAGCGGTACCTCTTCTCTGACCGTAATATGTGTCCCCAAACATAAAGTAGTTTTTTGTCAGTATAGTTGTCAATAATTCTATACAGAATTCCTGTTGTATCATGTCGAGATTTGAATGGGTAAATAGTAATCTGGCTGTAGCTTGGATACCCTTTTCGTGTTCGATCGATGTGTACAGGCTGTTTACGTCTAAAGTGATTAATGTGCAATCAGGTGGTTTGTCTATCTGTTGTAATTTGGAAATGAAATCTGTTGTGTCGAGGAGAAATGATCTGGATGTTCTAATGCACCTGATTGCACATTAATCACTTTAGACGTAAACAGCCTGTACACATCGATCGAACACGAAAAGGGTATCCAAGCTACAGCCAGATTACTATTTACCCATTCAAATCTCGACATGATACAACAGGAATTCTGTATAGAATTATTGACAACTATACTGACAAAAAACTACTTTATGTTTGGGGACACATATTACGGTCAGAGAAGAGGTACCGCTATGGGATCGAATGTGGCCCCACCATATGCAAATGCCTACATTATAGCCTTTGAGGAAGATCACTTGTACACTCATCCCTTGTTCAATCAATTTTCAATGACGTGGCTACGATTCATTGATGATATTTTTTGCATATGGCGGGGCCCCGTCACCACCATTGACAAATTTGTTCAGGACCTCAATTCTGTCTATCCAGAATTATGCTTTACCATACAGACAAGCAAAGAAAAAATAAGTTTCCTAGACACAATAGTCAAACTGGACTCAGCAGGTAACATAACATTGGATCTATACAATAAACCAACCGACCGTAACAGTCTCCTCCACTATAACAGCTGTCACCCCAGGGCCACAAAAAACTCTCTGCCCAAATCTCAGTTTATAAGGGTCAACCGTATTGTCACCGACATTGATGTGAGAGAAACTAGATTGAAGGAGATGACTGAGAAATTCCAGACAAGAGGTTATCCACAAACACTTCTTGACTCCACATTAAACAACATCACTGAGATAGTCCAACCACGTAAAAAGGAACCTAAAAGGCTAGCCTGCGTTACTACATACCATCCCTTGATACCTAAAATCCATCAGGCATTGAGAAAGCACTGGCCAGTACTTATAAAGGCATACCCCAACATTCCGGAATTCAGTGAACCTCCAATTACTTGTTATAAGAGACCCCACAATGTCAGAGACAAATTGGTCAAAGCTGACATAGGTAGCCTCACTAAGCTACCGAAACAAACTTTCCTAAGGAGTCAACGACAAGGGACATTTCCTTGTTTACATTGCGCACAATGTTCAAGTGTGACTAGAGGCGAACACGTTACCCACCCAAGAACTGGACGACCATACCAGATCAAGGGATTTTTTACATGTGATTCCAGCTTTGTAGTTTATGTACTGAAATGCCCATGCGGACTGGCGTATGTGGGCGAGACAACCCAACATGTTCGCGATCGTGTAAGCAAACACAAATCCACCATTAGACTCAAACAGACCCTGCTACCCGTCCCATACCATTTTAACGAAAATAACCATCGGGTATCGCAACTACGGTTCCAGGTATTGGAACAAGTAGATTCTCCAAGACGCGGCGGAAACCGGATCTTATATCTAAAACAAAGAGAGGCGTACTGGAGCCACACACTCGGGACTCTCTCACCACATGGCCTCAATCGGGAATGTGATTTTTCTATTAATGTCTAATATAACAGTGATGATTACCATTTCTATGTGTGATTAACAAAGTTTTATCTTTCCTTACAGACCCGTTGATATTACGACCTGCGAGGGTGAGATAACCAAAACCCCCCCCCCCCCCCCCCCCCCCCCCCCCCCCCCCCCCTTCTCTTCCCTCCCTCTCTCCCCTCCCTGTCCTTCCTTCCCCCTCCTGATCTCTTCCCTTCCCCCCCCCCCCCCCTCTCCCGTTATCCACCCCACTAATCATCAATTATGTCAGGGACATTATAGATTAACCACAAACCAATATGTCTTGATCTTGATTTCATTCCCACATAAGTATACTCTGGTATTATATGTGGTACACCGCCTTGTATTTCAGTGTATTTGAATGTGCCAATTCATCCCCAGTCACTGATTTCATTAAGTATCTGTATCAATACATAATAATATAATAATAGCATATATCAGGCCCCCACTATCTGGACACTTAAGGGTGTCTAGCGCAGCCCTGCTCCATAATACACTACAGTGTCACATGACATAACACTTCCGCCCCTCGACTGTCAAATAGATGCACGGAGCTAGCGAGTGACACGCAGGTGGAACGCATAACAGTTCCACTCTGCTCGCGCATGCGCACTACAGCATAGTGAACAGCCGATCTGCGTGCCTGACACGCAAGTGGAACGCACGCACACGCCCCAACAAGGTCATGTGACCGGACATACTCCATGACCCATAGATCAGTGGCGTTCCTCGCCACTTTATAAGGCGCCAAGCTAGCGCCTTTGCAGTGCATCCGGCGCAGAACCCCTGACACACAGCACAAAAGGTAACCACTGAATCTCTATCCTATTTTGATGATATTGTTTTCTTATGTGTCTGGATATGTATTCCCATTGGGCTTCTACATGCTTAATCAGTGCGCTGGGGATGTTGGCTATAACAATAACATTTGTATGATTTCTCCATAATGGTCCAAGTTTCATGCACTCATGGGGCTGCCCAGCCATAGACATATTGCACTGACCCTATATATGGCTTACAATATGTATATGAATACTCCACATGATCCCTTGACCTATTTTGGATCATCTATAAATGCCTTGACATTAGTGCCAATGTGTCCCACGCTGGACAGGCTCCCCCCATGTGTGCAACCATGAGACTGCGATACACCACTTGTATTAACCCATTTACCAACAGTAGTATACTAAAGACTATTGGCTTCATCCACAATCGCTGACGAGATCACATTTACTTCCAGATGACAACGAGCTGTCAATTGTTTTTATACTATATTTTCTGTAAATAATTTTTCCCTTATGTTCAAATGCATGTGTATATATAAAAAAACTCTCTCTAAATAATAATTTTTTCGTCGTATAACGAAGATCCCAATGCATATATTATATAACTCATACAAATATACATTATCTTTGTAGATTTAAGACCACTGAGGAAGGCCGTGAAAGGCCGAAACGTCTGGTCGTTTTCTTCTATGCCCTTAGCTGTGATTAGTGCACCGGAACTCTAATTATGTGATGAAAAAAATTTTTGGAGGAAAATTAAAACTTAATAGCAACAAGAAAAACTGTGTGCTGCAATCTTCTTACTATTATAGTACCTCCTGAGGATAACACATCAATGCTCCGGCAGGTACCCTGGTGGCAGCAGCAGCGACTTTCTCAGAATAAAAAGCCATTTCTAGCGCTGTCGCCTTCAGGCCAGGATTACCTCGGGGTTAATGAAATGAAAGGATCAGGCGGGATCTGGCTGTCAGCACGGCTGCTCCCGCGGGTCCAGTTCTGCTCCACTGAACCTTCCCCTGGGAATAAAGGAAACAGCAGAAGTGAATGCAGAGCCGGAGATTTCAGATTTACAGAGACTGTCGTCCAGTTCAAGTCCATTTCCATCATCAGATCAGAGATGTCTGTGATCCCTGCCGCCCATCACCACCATCACCGGCCAGAGGTGTAGATACAAAGGGCCAGAGACCTTCTACACCATGAGACACCTGTAGAAATGTCACATCGGGTGGGAACCAGGGAATGTATTACTTCTCTGTCACTGACATGTTCAGGGCAAAGACCTATTGGCCCAAACTGGGGAGAGATACAGTGAGGAACTACAGCAGGGTGAGCCCGAGGGGGCGAGAATGAGCCGTACAGCGGGGTGAGCCCGAGGGGGCAAGAATGAGATTTACAGCGGGGTGATCCCGAGGGGGCAAGAATGAGCCGTACAGCGGGGTGAGCCCGAGGGGGCAAGAATGAGCCATACAGCGGGGTGAGCCCGAGGGGGCAAGAATGAGCCGTACAGCGGGGTGAGCCCGAGGGGGCGAGAATGAGCCGTACAGCGGGGTGAGCCCAAGGGGGCAAGAATGAGATATATAGCAGGGCGAGCCTCAGGGGGTGAAAATGAGACATACAGCAGGGCAAGCCTCAGGGGGCGAGAATGAGATGTACAGCGGGGAGAGCCCGAGGGGGCAAGAATGAGATGTACAGCAGGGCAAGCCTCAGGGGGTGAAAATGAGACATATAGAAGGGCGAGCATTAGGGGGTGAGAATAAGATGTACAGCAGGGCGACCCCCAGGGGGTGAAAATGAGACATATAGCAGGTCGAGTCCCAGGGGGCGAGAATAAGATGTACTGCAGGGCGAGCCCCAGTGTGCGAGAATGAGACATACAGCAGGGCGACTCCCGGAGGGCGAGAATGAGATGTACAGCTGGGCGACCCCCAGGGGGCAAGAATAAGACATACAGCAGGGCGAGCCCGAGGCGTCGAGAATGAGACATACAGCAGGGTGACCATGAGAGGGCGAGAATGAGACATACAGCATGGCGACCTCCAGGGGATGAGAATGAGCCATACAGCAGGGTGACCCTCAGGGGGTGAGAATGAGACATACAGGATGGTGACCTCCAGGGAACGAGAATGAGCCATACAGCATGGTGACCCTCAAGGAGTGAGAATAAGCCATACAGCAGGGTAACCCTCAGGGGGTGAGAATGAGCCGTACAGCAGGGCGACCTCCAGGGGATGAGAATGAGCCGTACAGCAGGGCGACCCTCAGGTGGTGAGAATGAGCCGTACAGCAGGGTGACCCTCAGGGGGTGAGAATGAGCCGTACAGCAGGGTGACCCTCAGGGGATGAGAATGAGACATACAGCATGGTTACCCGTTATTTTTCAGTGCGATTAAGAACCAGTTACAGTCCAGTCTACGCGTTTCGGATCAGAGACAATAGCGATCCTTACTCATGACAAAGTAAGTGTAACAGTCCTACAGGCTCACCTGAGTCAGAGGACCGCTTGCTGGGGGTAGGAGTGGAGCCCAGTGGCAAGGACCGCAGGCAGGTAGTAGGTGCAGGAAGTCTGGCAGAGGCGTAGTCGGTAGGCAGGCGGTGGGTCAGGGCAGGCGGCAGTAAGCGTGGTCAGACAATCCGGATGGCAACGGTGGAGGCAGTTCAGTAGGAAGGGATAAAGCAGAAGAGTAGTCGGTAGGCAATTCCTGGTCAGCAGTGGACTTCCAGCAGTAGCAAGAGCAGCAGATGAGGAGAAGCTTGATCAAGGCTCAGGAGCTCAATAATCAGCAAACTGGAGTGCAAGGGGCTGGACTTATATAGGGAAGTACCAGGTGTGGGGAATTAAGGGTAATGAGCAAGGCTTGGCAAGACTGAGGTTAACTAATAGGCTTCAGGGAGGAATGTCCAGAGAGGACGGTAGCCTAGTAAGCAGGGCTACCGCCTGGGATGTGGCTGGTCACGGGTTCGAATCCCGACAGTACTCCCCCCCCTTCCAAGGTGACCTCCGGGCACCGCAGGGGCAGGCTTACCAGGGTGTCGTTGGTGGAACTCTTTTACCAGTCTGGGGGTGTGGACATTTTCTTCTCGCTCCCAGGAGTTATCCTCGGGAGGGTAACCCTCCCACTTAATTAGGTATTGTAGTCTTCCCCGGTGGATCCTGGAGTCGAGAATCTTTGTGACAACGTATTCTTCTTCACCCTGTACCCTCACAGGTGGTGGAGGGGGCGAGTGGCGGCCTGTGAAGGTGTTCTCCACGTATGGCTTGAGGAGAGAGCAATGGAAGACAGGGTGCACCCTAATGGAGTCTGGAAGGTCGAGCCGGAACGTGACCTCGTTGATTTGTGCGGTGATCCAGAATGGACCCATGTATCTTTGGGCAAATTTTTTGGAGGGAACCTTCAATCTGAGGTTCCTGGTGGACAGCCACACCTTGACTCCCACATGGAAGCCCGGGGTGGGTTTGCGACGTCTGTCTGCTCCCTGTTTAAAGCGCCTCTGGGCAAGCTGGAGGTTGTCTATAATGTTCTTTTGTGCCTCCTGTAGGGTTGTTAGGCGTTCGGCCACTGCTGGGAGGGTGGAGGCGACGGGTAGGTGGGGAATGAACACGGGGTGCGAGCCTGTGTTAGCAAAGAAGGGGCTGTGCTTGGTTGAGCTGTGCTCAGCATTGTTGTAGGCGAACTCGGCCGTGGGGAGATGATCAAGCCAGTCATCCTGCAGGTGGGAGCTGAAACAGCGTAGGTATTGCTCTAGGCCAGTGATGGCGAACCTTTTACAGACTGAGTGCCCAAACTGCAACATAAACCCACTTATTTATCGCAAAGTGCCAACACAGCAATTTACCTTGAATACTACAGTCCAATATAGAAAAGAGAAAAAGACCCCAGGGGTTTGGAGAGTGAAAAAGGGGGGACAGTGCCCACCTAATATATCCACAAATGGCGCCCCCGAGAAATAACTCGGCACAAGCTCCCGAGTACAATGGCAGAACAACAAAAGACGAAGGCACGCCGAAATGCGCGTTGGGGTAGCGCCATCCTGGTTGTCACACTTCAGGTCTATTTTAGGTGAGTCCCTTCTGCATGTTTACCCCCTTGATTTCTCTTACCTGGATGTTTACTGACATCTTAGGTTCACATCCAGTGTGGCTATCATCTATAGCTGTTTGTTTCACCTACTTTATTATTTTTTGTTTGCTATTGGTTCTTTGCAGTTGATTAGTGACTCACCATTTATTATGTACATGTATGTGATCCTAGGGTAGGTTATTATACCATATACATCCCTATTGATCCTATGTATTTACGTATTCTTGACCAGTGTGTCCCTCCCAGGGTGGCGCCGTTTTTTCCTTCCCTGTTCCTTTTTTGTTCCCTGTCCTCTGGCATCATATGCATGTAATTGCAATTTTAATTGTGTCTTGTTATATTATAATAAAAGTCTACACTTATACCATTTATTATCTGGCATTTTCGGGTCCATTTTCTTTTGTTGTTCTACAGTCCAATATAGTATATCTTCCATGTACTTTATCATTTATCTACAATATCCTGCCTACATTCAGTGCACTGCCTGTGCTGTTCATGGTACGCCATGCGCTGATGAGTGACAGGAAAGTCTAAGGCATATTGGTACACCATAGACTTTTTCCAGGGTGTGGGTGCCCACAGAGAGGGCTCCGAGTGCCGCCTCTGGCACCCGTGCCATAGGTTCGCCATCACTGCTCTAGGGTCTGATTAGTTCTCTCCGTCTGCCCGTTTGACTGAGGGTGGAAAGCAGAGGACAGGTTCACTTTAACCCCGAGCGCCAGGCAGAAGTTCTTCCAGAACTTTGAGGCAAATTGTACGCCTCGGTCGGAGACCACGTCGTCCGGGATCCCATGCAGCCTGAAGACCTCTCTGAGAATAAGATCGGCCGTCTGTTTGGCTGTGGGTAGGCCTTTGTAGGGGATGAAATGGGCCATCTTGGTGAGACGGTCGACCACGACCAGAATGGTGTTCATCCCTTTTGAAGGAGGAAGGTCTACCACAAAGTTCATGGAGATCGAGCCGCAGGGGCGGGAGGGAATCGGGAGGGGTTGTAACAGACCCACGGGAGAGGAACGAGGAGTCTTATTGCGGGCACAGACCGTGCACGAGGAGATGTACCTCTTGATGTCCTCCTTGTATGTTGGCCACCAGAAGGAGCGGGAGAGAAGCTCCTGGGTCTTTCTTGTGCCAAAATGGCCGGCCACCTTGGAGTCATGGTTGAGTTTGAGCACTTCGAGCCGTGCGATTTCTGGTACATATAGTTGTAGGTCCTGATGAAACCAATGACCGTTCTTAAACGTAAGGCTGACATTCCCTGTGGGGTGGGAGAGGAAGGGGTCATTTTCATATCCTTCTTTGATTGTGCCCAGGAGTTCTTTAGAGTAGGTGGCCCCTACGACCCTTCTCTCGGGTAGGATGTTATTTTGGCCCTTGTTACTCTGTGAGGGCTCGGAAAACATTCTGGAGAGGGCGTCAGCCTTGCCGTTTTTTGATCCGGGGCGATAGGTGATGAGAAAGTTGAAGCGGGAAAAGAATAGGCTCCATCTGGCCTGTCTGACTGAGAGTCTCTTAGCGCTGCGGATGAACTCGAGGTTCTTGTGGTCAGTTAGTACGATTATGGGGTTGGTGGCTCCCTCCAGCAGGTGTCTCCACTCGGAGAAGGCATCCTTGATCGCCAGTAGTTCTTTGTTCCCGATGTCATAGTTCTTCTCGGAGGGGGACATCTGGCGGGAGAAATATGCGCACGGGTGTAATAGCATCCTCTCCCCTGTCCGTTGTGACAAAACTGCCCCCACCGCGGAGTCTGATGCATCCACTTCGACTGTAAATGGCAGCTCGGGGTTCGGGTCGATTAGGATTGGAGCAGAAGTGAAGAGGAGTTTCAACTTGGTGAAGGCCTCCTGGGCCTTGAGTGTCCAGGAGAAGGGGACTGCCTTCTTGGTGAGTTGGGTGATTGGTGCTATGACCTTGGAGAAGTTCCGGATAAACTTCCGATAGAAGTTGGCGAAGCCAATGAATCTTTGTATCTCCTTCTCGTTTCTCGGAACAGGCCAGTTCATCACAGCTTGGACCTTCCCCGGATCCATACTTAGGCCCTCAGGGGAGATGATGTATCCGAGGAACTGAGTGGTGGTTCGCTCAAACTCGCATTTCTCTAGCTTGATATAGAGAGAGTTCTGTTGGAGTCTCTGCAGTACCCTGCGGACGCGTTCGCGGTGCTGCTCGAGGTCTTCAGAGAAGATCAAGATGTCGTCCAGGTAAACGACAACAAACAGATCCAGCATGTCCCTGAGGACGTCGTTAATGAAGTGCTGGAAGGTGGCGGGAGCATTGCAGAGTCCGAAAGGCATGACCAGGTACTCGAAATGACCATAATGTGTCCGGAAGGCGGTCTTCCATTCGTCCCCAGGGCGGATTCGGACGAGGTTGTAGGCCCCTCGAAGGTCGAGTTTAGTGAAGATCTTCGCTGCCCGGAGTCTCTCGAGAAGTTCTGAAATTAGTGGGAGCGGGTAGCCGTTTTTTACGGTTATGTTGTTAAGCTTTCTGTAGTCTATGCAGGGACGCAAGGAGGAGTCTTTTTTCTCTACGAAGAAAAAGGGGGCTCCCGCTGGGGAGGTAGAGGGCCGGATGAACCCCTTCCTCAGGTCCTCGTCCAGGTACTCTTTCAGAGCCTTGAGTTCAGGCTCTGAGAGGGGGTAGATACTGCCAAAGGGTATTTCGGCCCCGGGCAACAGTTCTATAGGGCAGTCGTAGGGTCGGTGTGGTGGCAGCTTGTCTGTGTTTTTCTTGTCGCAGACATCCTGGAACTCGCTGTATTGAGGGGGTTGCAGATCCTTGACGGATAGTTTTGAGATGGTGGTGTCTTCAGGTGGAAGGACGGGTTTGTGGGAGCAATTTAGCGAGCAGAACTCGGACGGGAATCGTATGCAGCGGGTTTCCCAGTCCACCGAGGGGTTGTGGGTGGCCAACCAAGGGATGCCCAAGATCACCGGGAACTTCGGGGAAGCGATCAGCGAGAAGTGGATCTTTTCGCGGTGATCGGGTTCTATGAGGAGTTGTAGTTCGGTGGTCTCGTGAGTGGCCGGCCCCGAGGAGAGTGGGGATCCGTCGACGGTTTCCAGGTCAACGGGGGCTGCCTTGATTGTCAGTGGAATGTTCTTTTCGCGGGCGAAGGTTAGGTCCATGAAGTTGCCTCCCGCCCCGGAGTCTAACATCGCTGAACAGGGGAGTTGTCGCCCCTCAATGTCGATGAGGATGGGAACGATGAAGTGGGATCCATGAGCCGCCGTGTTGTTATTTTCCGGGGCTGCTGGCGGGGTTGGAGTCTGTGGTTGCTCCTTTAGTTCCGTGACGGCAATAGTCTTTCGGATCTTATGAGGACATTTGATGGCAAAATGACCCGGCTCCCCACAGTAGAGACAGAGGTTTTCGGCCAGCCGTCTCTCCTTCTCAGCTGTAGAGACCTACGTAGAGCGTCGACCTGCATAGGTTCAGTTGCTGATTGGGGGTCGCGCTGGGCGTTGGAAGAGAAGGAGTAAGTGGGTCTGTGGTCCGAGGACCAGAGTCTTTCTTTCTTCCTCTCGGAGAGTCTTTGATCTATCCGGATGCATAACTGAATGAAGTCATCCAGATCGTCCGGGGCCTCAACTCTGGCGAGTTCGTCCTTTATTAATTCTGGCAGGCCTCGCCGGAATTGGCTCCTCTGTGCCGCTGGGTTCCAGGTGGTGTCCATGACCCAACGGCGAAACTCGGCGGTGTATTCGGCGACGGAGCGTCTCCCTTGCCGCAGACCATGTAGTCGCGCCTCAGCTGTCGCACAGCGGTTGGGGTCGTCGAAGACTTGGCTCATGGCGGTGATGAAGTTGTTTAGGTTGTCCAGGAGCTGACTGTTAGTCTCCACGTAAGGTGATGCCCATGCTAATGCTTCTTCCGTCAGGAGATTGACCATGAATAGCACCTTCTTTTTCTCGGTGGTGAAGGGGGCCGGGTACATCTGAAAATAGATGCGGCATTGGTTTAGAAACCCCCGATACTGGCGTCTGTCGCCGCCGAATCTTGATGGGAGTGGCATGCGGGTGTCTGCGGCCGCGCCGCGGACGTCCAGGTGTTGCTTCTGTAGTTCAATAATCTCCCTTTGCCTGCTTTGGACTACGCCTTGGAGCTGGGCAAATTTCTCCTGATATGTAGTACCAAATTCTTGAAGTTCGGAGACCTGCTTACGCAGAGTGGCCATTGCGGACTCCATAGTGTGGCTGATTATTCTGTAACAGTCCTACAGGCTCACCTGAGTCAGAGGACCGCTTGCTGGGGGTAGGAGTGGAGCCCAGTGGCAAGGACCGCAGGCAGGTAGTAGGTGCAGGAAGTCTGGCAGAGGCGTAGTCGGTAGGCAGGCGGTGGGTCAGGGCAGGCGGCAGTAAGCGTGGTCAGACAATCCGGATGGCAATGGTGGAGGCAGTTCAGTAGGAAGGGATAAAGCAGAAGAGTAGTCGGTAGGCAATTCCTGGTCAGCAGTGGACTTCCAGCAGTAGCAAGAGCAGCAGATGAGGAGAAGCTTGATCAAGGCTCAGGAGCTCAATAATCAGCAAACTGGAGTGCAAGGGGCTGGACTTATATAGGGAAGTACCAGGTGTGGGGAATCAAGGGTAATGAGCAAGGCTTGGCAAGACTGAGGTTAACTAATAGGCTTCAGGGAGGAATGTCCAGAGAGGACGGAAGCCTAGTAAGCAGGGCTACCGCCTGGGATGTGGCTGGTCACGGGTTCGAATCCCGACAGTAAGTCATGAGTAAGGATCGCTATTGTCTCTGAATGAGCCATACAACAGGGAGACCCCCAGGGGACGAGAATGAGCCATACAACAGGACTGCAGGGAGAGTGTATTGCCGTGTGCATTATGTTCCATTGCACCCACATTTATAGTTAATCTGTTCTGTAGGTACTGTGTCGTCAGTATTACAGGTGTAATTTATTGCCATCTATATAATACATTCATAGCTAATCCCTTCTGTTAAACAAAAAGCAAAGCATACAGCAGCCTTCAGTAAAGCCAAAGACCTGTACACACCCCTGCAGGAGCTGTGTCCAAATACTGGCTGATCCACGCCTGATTCATCTTTTTGCAGTCCCCAATGCATGGAATGGCCAAGCAATGGCCATGTGCATGATGCCTTAGTCTCTCAACATTTTGGGAGGAAAGGCGAGTTCTCCTTGGGGTATCTTTGCCCCCCGCTACACTGAACCCCCACTCTAATGCCACACTACTGATCGGGCAGGAAAGCTTGTCTAGAGCAAACTCGGCCTGTTGCGGCCACACTTCAAGTTTCCATGCCCAGTAGTCCAGAGGGTTCTTGGATCTGGGGTGGCAAAGTGCAGTCCAAGTATGCCACCACCTGCTGGCTCAGGTTCTGATCCATGTCCTGCTGCTGTTGCTGGGTGGTTTCTTCAGTAGGAGGGTGAAGAAAACTGCTCGTCAGAGACTCCAGACTGAAGTTGCTGTTGATGGAACTAGTGCTGCTCCTGCCCTCCACCCTCAGTCATGGCAGTGGTGTAGCTGGCCAGCTAGGACCTGTCCTAGGTTGCTAGTATAGCCTTATATGTGTATACAGCTAGACCTGCCAATAGCCTTAATACAGTTCCTATGTTTATGTGTTAAAGACAAAGGCAGAGTTGTTTGCTGTGACATCATGTTTTGGATGTCATATTGCTGTTGTGTTTTGTGTTCACAGAAGCAGAAAAAGATAATATGCCTTTAAGATTAATTTTGTAATGTAAGGTAAGCTCAGTGAAACAGCAGAAACAACAGAAAGTATAGGGTTAATCTGTTGTTGCTTGGCAGAAGTCTAGACCAATCATAGCCAGCTTCTCACACAGCAAAAATTTTCACCAATCACAGCCAGCCTCACACATAGTCTGTCTGGGAATTCCCCCAGCTCCTGCTGCTAGAATCATTATTCACCAGAGACAGGAGCTGAAGAGACATTCACTCCACTGAGAGCTGAGTTTTATGGGAAAAAGAGGCCAATATAGGTATTTAAATTAAATTGCAAGTTTCAAATTGCAAGCTACAATTGCAAACATACAATTGCAAGCCTTCAGATTCCAGATTGCAATCCAAATTGCATACAACCATACCATATCATACTCAGCCAATCTGCAAATAGTCACTGCTAACTGCATACTGCAAATTTCGACCAAATTCAGCAAGTAGAACTATTGGTTAAACCTCAGATATTCCTCTCAGAGAGATCATAAAGTGCTTAAATAACTTAAAGTGACAGTACAGATACTGAAGAGAGAAATATATCCACCATTTTATGTAGAATGACAAGATTGAACAGTTAAACCACCATTTTATGCATACCGCCATTTTGTGATATATTTTCAACACGTGTTATGTACATGGACTATCTGCTGCGGAGGCGGCAGTGTTATATATGAAGAAAAGTTTAAGTTAATAAAGAAGTTATTTCAAACATTTGGTTTGCTCTTTAAACCTACTGCTTCCATAGAACGGCGCTAGAGGAATTACAGAGTAATAGACAGTCTGGTTAGACTAAAAGTCAGAGATATCAGAATTCTTCTAATGCCACAGCGCAAAAGGCACTTCATAGTGCTGCGCCTGCCACAGTGGAACTATAATCCTCAGAGGCTGAAGTGATAGCGCTCCTCAACTTGCACAGTAAAGATCGCATTAGAGCAGCGGAGCGCCAGCATATACCGCCGCGCAGCAACTGTTCCCTGAGTGAGCAAGCAAAGACATCTCAGCGGAGCTACCATAGAGGCCATAGAACATGTGCATTAGTCAAACTGCAGCCGACTCTTAAAGTGGCAGAACGGCAAAGGCAAAATAGTCAGAGAAAGAGCGCCAACCCTCCTGTGATCCCTAGAGAGAGAAAGAGACGCATGGTGGGAGGCCAAAGTCCAGAGCTAGAGTGCCTGCACCACTATCCATGGAGAAACCACGTACGGCAGCCAGCTAGTTTCCTGCCACTAGGCCCAAAGCCTGCAGCAGCGTATCCAAGCCAGTGCATCGCAAGTCTGCACAGAGCATCGCAACTCAGTGCAGAGCATCGCAAGTCTGCACAGAGCATCGCAAGTCAGCGCAGAGCATCACATCACATCAAGAAAAGGCAAGTCTCCTTTAAGACAGACATTTGTTCCAGCAACCTTCAGATCACAGTATCCTGCTCTTCAGAATAAGGACAGAGCTTTCCTTTTATTACTTATCATTGCACATAGGCTTTGGCATAAAGAGACATTTTTTGTGTTCAGAAATAAGAGACTTTAAATAAAAACAAAGGACAGTTTGTAGTACACGGATTCTAAAGCATTTAAAGTGACAGTAATTTATTTATGCATTTGTCAGTTGTGCATTTAAAGTGAAAGGACTCTTAATATTCGTATTGATTGTTATAGCATTTAAAGTAAATTGTCTGAGCCTAGTATTACCATGCCACTATTAGAGGATACAAGGATAGATAGAGTAGAGGAGGAAGAGCAAGGGAACTTGTCGGAGGTAGAAGAGTCTGATGCAGCATTACTCTTGCACCAAGCAAATATAGCCCAAACAGATGAACTAAGACGTTCATCACGTGCCAGAAAACCAACCCCAAAGATACTGAAAAATTTGGAGCAAGAAGCAGCATTAAAAGGAAAGTTTGCCAGAATTTATGATAAATGGAAATTATACATTAAAGACATTCGTAAAAAGCTAATGCAAGAAAGTATAAAAGGGAACTTGAGTGATATGGTAGAGACGGTGGAAGAATCTGAATCACAGCTTATGGCAGCATATGTCAACCTGCGGTCGTTTACGACACCTTCCCAGGATATTGTAAGGAACATGGACACATGTACTGCGGTCACTAAAGATTTGGTAAAGCTCATGAGAGAACTATCATCTGCAGCAAACTATGATGAAGTTACAGCAAGAAGTAGAATGAACGAGCTTTTTATGAGAGACTATGCTAGGTCCTTAGGGGGAACCACAATCTCAAGTGTGACTTCCTTCGCTAGCAGAAGTGCCACCCACATATCAGAGTCCTCAAATACTTCAGCCAAAAGAAAGGAATTAGCTGAACAACTTGCTGTCAAGAAAGCAGAAATTGAAATGGAAGCTGCCATCGAGGCGCAGCGTCAACTGATGGCTGAAAAGGAAGCTGAAAAGGATGCACAACGCCATCAGATGGAAGCTGAAATGGAGGCACAGCGCCAACAGATAGAAGCTGAAATGGAGGCACAGCGCCATCAGATGGAAGCTGAAATGGAGGCACAGAGCCATCAAATGGAAGCTGAATTGAAAAGTCTGGAAAGGCAGAAAGAAGTTAAGATTATAGAAGCCAGACTTAGAGTACACGAGGAGGATATGAGTCAGAATAGTCATAGGTTCAAATCTGTACTAAGTGAAGAAAAAGACTCCTACTTTCCTACATATGCCCAGGAGAAGGGAAGGAAATCTCCAGCATGCAGTGAAGAAATAATTTATTATCCTTCCATCCCTGCTCATAAAAACAAAGAGAGCCCTAGTCGAGTGTTAGGAAAAAGGAGTGTGAACTTACCTTCTATCTCTACCGGAAAAGATGAAGAAAAGGACTCACCTAATTCAGAGCTAAGTGAGAAAATAGAACCGGATGATTCTATTCCTAGATGCCACGGCAATGCTCAGGAGAATGTTAAAACCATTGTCCCAGCAAGACCACAGAGAACAGTCCTCGCTAGACTTCCCGTTCCGGAACCTACTGTATTTTCAGGAGAAGTACTGAAGTTCATAGAGTGGAAGGCAAGTTTTGAGATGATCATTGAGCATCATTGCTTCAGTCCAGTTGACAAGTTATTCTACCTTCAGAGATATGTTGGTGGAGAATCCAAGGAAGTTCTTGCAGGTAACGTCTATAGAAAAGACGAAGAAGCCTACAAGCAAGCATGGGAAAATTTAAATGCAAGATATGGTCATCCTTTCTTAGTACAAAGACCTTTTAGAGAGAAATTGAATAACTGGCCTAAAATAGGTCCTAAAGAACACTTCAGACTCCAAGAGTATGGTGACTTCCTGCAAGCATGCAGCAATGCCATCCCACATGTATGAGGACTAGAAGTACTGATCGATTATCTAGAAAACTACAGGATGCTAACTAAGCTACCAGAAGAAGAAGTGGCTTCTAGATGGAATCACTATGTGACTGAACAGTTAGATCTAGGTAAGGACTTCCCAGGTTTTAAAGAGTTCTCTGAGTTCATCAATAAGGAAGCACGGATAGCATGTAATCCAGTAACAGCATCTTACGTCTTAAAATCCTTAGAAGAAAGGCCTGTGAGAGATATAAGACGCACAAGAGCAAGCAGCTTTGCAACAAACATAGCAGCTAAATGTCCAGATACCTACGAGAGCAAGTCCAAAGTCACTACTGGGATCAGTAGAAAGACAGAACTGACAAATCTTCAGACTACCTTCAAGTGTATGTTCTGTGGAGAGAACCACTCTATACATAAGTGCCAGCAATTGAAGAAGTCCCCAGATAAAAAGGAAAAATTTGTGTTGGATAACCAACTGTGTTTCAGATTCCTAAGAAAAGGCCATGTTACTAAGGAGTTTAAGAAAAAGGCCACATGCAGTGTTTGCAAACGACGCCATCTTACACCACTACATGAAGAACGTCCAAAGAAAGATAAATCCTCAATACTTAAAGATACTGAGAAAGGAAAGAAAGTATCATTATTCTCTTGCAGAGTGAGGGAAGGAGAAAGCAACGGCTCATCAATGGTTGTACCAGTGTGCATATTAAATCCTAAAAGGAGGAACAAGAAGGTATACGCCTATGCGCTACTGGATGCCCAGAGTGACGTCACCTTCATTGATCAAGAAATCTGCAAGAAATTACAAGTGGCTACAGAACCAGTGAAGCTCAAATTCACCACAATGACGGGGAGAGACACATTAGTGAACAGTCAAAGGGTCAAAGGACTGAGAGTTAGAGGACTTCATTCAAACTGCACATTAGATCTACCTCCAGCTTATACAAAAGACAATATACCTCTAGATCAAGATCGCATACCTACCTGTGAAACAGCCAATGAATGGGAGCACCTATCTGTCATATCTAATGAAATGTCCCCACTGAAGGGGTTTGGTGTTGGACTGTTGATAGGCTACGATTGTCCCGAAGCCTTGGTACCACGTAAGATAATAACAGGAGGAAAGGGTGAACCCTACGCTGTTCAAACTGATCTAGGATGGAGTGTTGTTGGAGGAAAACAGCAGATCGCAAACTCAAGACAGGTGACAGGATTGTGTAACCAACTGTAAGTCCAGCAAAAGTAATCAAGATCCTTGAATCTGACTTTGCAGATAAAAGGTCTAAAGAAAAGAGTGTATCCCAGGAAGACATAAAGTTCGTACACACTCTAGAAGAAAATATTCAGCAGAATCAACAAGGTCATCTTGAAATGCCCTTTCCTTTTAGAGAACGACCTCGTCTGCCAAATAACAGAAATCTTGCCCTAACAAGATTGAAATGTTTGAAGAAAAAGATAGGAAGAGATTCCAAACTCAAGAATGATTATTTGAAATTCATGGAAGGAAGGCATCCTCGAAGAAGGACATACACAGAAAGTTAATAACAAACCTAAAGAAGGAGAAGTGAGGTACATCCCACATCAAGGTGTCTACCACTCAAAGAAACCAGATAAGATTAGAGTAGTATTTGACTGCTCAGCAAAGTACAATGGTGTTGCATTAAATGATCATCTACTAAAAGGACCAGATCTTACAAACACTCTGCCTGGAGTATTCTGCAGATTCAGAAAGTATCCCGTAGCGGTCATGTGTGACGTTGAAAATATGTTCTACCAGTTTCATGTGAAAAATGAAGATAGAGACTTCCTGAGGTTTCTATGGTGGTATGATGGAAACACAGATACAGAGCCAACAGAATACAGAATGAAAGTACACTTGTTTGGAGCAGCATCACCTTCAGATTGCGCCAATTATGGTATGAAGTACCTGGCCAATCAGAACAAAAAGGATTGCCCATCAGCTGCAAATTTTCTGGAGAAAAACTTTTATGTAGATGATGGTCTCATAAGTCTAGAGTCTACAGAATCTGCAATCAAACTAGTGAAAGAAAGCCAAGAGTTATGCGCAAGAGAAAACCTGTGCCTTCATAAATTCATCTCAAACAACAGAGAGGTACTGGAATCCATCAGTGACTCTGAACGAGTAGCAACAATGAAGAATGTAGATCTCAATTATGATCATCTTCCAGTTCAGAACGTACTTGGATTGGGATGGAATGTAGAGAACGACAAGTTCTTCTTTGAAGTATCTATTGAAGAGAAAGTTGCAACTAGACAAAGCTGTTTGAGAGAAGGTGGTTACTGGATTGTAAAAGGAAGCAAAGTTATAGCAAAGTATATAAGTAAATGTGTAGTCTGCAGAAAGGAACGTAGACCTACCGAAGAACAAAGAATGGCAGATTTACCGGCAGATCGTGTAAACCCATCACCACCATTTCTATATAGCTGAATTGATTGTTTTGGCCCATTTATCACCAAACAGAACCACAAGGAGTACAAGAGATATGGACTAATATTTACATGTCTGAGGTCCAGAGCAATTCACCTGGAAATGTTAGAGGATATGTCAACTGATGCATTCATCAATGCCTTGAGATGTTTCATAGCCATTAGAGGTACCGTCAGAGAGCTTAGATCTGACCAAGGATCTAATTTTGTCGGAGCAAAGAATGAATTGAAGAAAGCTCTAAAAGAGATCGATAAAGAAAAAGTGAGTATTTGTTAGAGAAACAGTGTAATTTTCATATGAATGCTCCACATGCAAGCCAAACAGGAGGAGTTTGGGAAATAAAAATCAGAACTGTGAGAAATGTGTTAAGTTCAGTGTTGAAAAGGAACGCCGGAAGAATAGATTATGCTTCACTTAGGACCCTGTTCTATGAAGTAATGTCTATTGTTAACAGTTGTCCACTTACAGTTGATAACATCAACGATCCAACAAGTTTGGACCCTTTAACTCCCAACCATCTACTTCACCTTAAATCGGATTACATACAGCCACCGCCTGGCAAGTTCACTAAAGTGGATTTATATGCTAAAAGGAGATGGCGAAGAGTTTAATATCTATCAGATTAGTTTTGGAATAAATGGAGGAAAGAGTACTTAGCCAATCTTATGCTAAGAAGTAAATGGCAAAAACCCAGAAGAAATGTCCAAGTTGGTGACATAGTGTAAGTGAAAGAAGAAGATTTACCTAAAAGTCAATGGAAATTGGCCAAAGTTCTAGAAGTTCAAAAGTATGAAGACAAACTAGTAAGAAGAGTGTTGTTACAAATAGGAGACTCAAAACTTGACAAAGAAGGAAAACGTCTCACTACTCCACCCAAGTTGGAACGTCCTATACAGAAGTTAGTTGTTCTACTTGAGAGTGATAAAAGACACTTGGAAGTTGAGAACCTGATCGAAAATTCCTCAAATTCATGTTCAAGTCCTTCCACTAAGAACATAGAATTATAGGTAATTTTGGTGGGAGTGTAGCTGGCCAGCTAGGACCTGTCCTAGGTTGCTAGTATAGCTTATATGTGTATACAGCTAAACCTGCCAATAGCCTTAATACAGTTCCTATGTTTATGTGTTAAAGACAAAAAACAGAGTTGTTTGCTGTGACATCATGTTTTGGATGTCATATTGCTGTTGTGTTTTGTGTTCACAGAAGCAGAAAAAGATAATATGCCTTTAAGATTCATTTTGTAATGTAAGGTAAACTCAGTGACACAGCAGAAACAACAGAAAGCATAGTGTTAATCTGTTGTTACTGGGCAGAAGTCTAGACCAATCATATCCAGCTTCTCATATAGCAAGAGTTTTCACCAATCACAACCAGCCTCACACATAGCCTGTCTGGGAATTCCCCCAGCTCCTGCTGCTAGAATCATTATTCACCAGAGTCAGGAGCTGAAGAGACATTCACTCCACTGAGAGCTGAGTTTTATGGAAATAAGAGGCCAATATAGGTATTTAAAACAAGTTATATAATGTTCATATTGTTAGTATTGTGTTTAGAACTGTATACTGAACTAGATATATATGCGTTTTCTTACAGTTCCACCAATTGCAACCATACAAATTCAATAGCAAGTTTCAAAATGCAAGCTACAATTGCACGCATTCAGATTCCATATTGCAATCCAAATTGGATACAACCAAACCAGATCATACTCAACCAATCTGCAAATAGTTACTGCTAAATGCATACAGCAAATTGCAACCAAATTCAGCAAGTGAACTATTAGTTAGACCTCAGATATACCTCTTAGAGAGATCATAAAGTGCTTAAATAATTTAAAGTGAGAGTACAGATACTCAAGAGAGAAATATATCCACCACTTTATGTTGAATGACAAGATTGAACAGTTGAACCACCATCTTATGCAAACCGCCATTTTGTGATATATTTTCAACACATGTTATGTACATGGACTATCTGCTGCGGAGGCGGCAGTGTTATATATGAAGAAAAGTTGAAGTTAATAAAGAAGTTATTTGAAGCATTTGGTTTGCTCTTTAAACCTACTGTTTCCATAGAACAGGGCTAGAGGAAATACAGAGTAAAAGACAGTCTGGTTAGACTAAAAGTCAGAGATATCAAACTTCTTCTAATGCCACAGCGCAAAAGGCACTTCATAGTGCTGCACCTGCCACAAGTGGAGCATAAGCACAGAGGGTCCCACCGGTCAGACCTTTCTGAGGATGGGCGATTGCGCTTGTAGGCAGCGACCAACTCACTAAACAGTAGTCCATTTTTGCATCCCTCTCAGGAGGTCTATAAAATGCCCCCATTGTAGCTCAGTAGCAAGGGTCTAACAATGTGGAGAGCCAGTAGTCATTCCTCTGCCGAATCCTGACAATGTGCCTGCCGCTACACAAACATGACAGTATTCATCTAGCCATTTGCACAAGGGACTCGGGGGACTCCCTGCCTCCATCTCCACTGCATACTGCCATGGTTTGTTGGGGTCATCTGCATTGTCCTCGTCTTCGCCCTCCAGCTCCTCTCCTGGGCGTTTATGTCCTCCTCCTTGTCCTCATCCTCCTCCTCAGGGCTCAGGTGGCCGTAAGATCTAGGCGCCACATCTTCTGTCCCCTCGCCAATCAGATTTGTCAGCATCCCCTCCAGGAAGTAAAGGAGTGGAATGACCAGGGCTGATGTTAGGGGGAGGGGGGTAAACTGGACAATTGCTCAGGGCCCTCATCTCTGAAAGGGCCCCCTGCTCACTTCACAGTCACCACTAGTGTTGAGCGCGAATATTCAAATTAAGAATATTTATCTCGAATATCGCAACTTCGAGAATTCTCAAATATTTCGAATATAGTGCTATATATTAACTATATTGAATATTCATGATTTTTTCCATCTGAACACATGATTCCTCCCTGCTTCTTGCTTGTGGGCCAATGATTCATTGGCCTACAAGCAACTTAAGCAGGGAGGAATCATGACTTTAGATGGAAAAAATTACAAATATTCAAAAAAACTAATATATAGCACGATATCGAATATATTTGTTTTTTAGAATATTCGTCTTTTTAAAAAAAAATCTGTACAGTTTTTCCACTTCCCCGATAAGCGTCCCAGTCATAATGGGAATGCCTGGGGCTTAGAATATACCATCGGATCTGAGTTTTCACGATCTCAGTGAGATATATTCAATATAGTGCTATATATTCGTTTTTGACCCACGCCTCTATTGATCGCGTAATATTCGCATATTACGCGATCATTACCTTGCTAATTTTTCTAGTAAAAAAAAAAGTAGAATATAATGAATATTCGAATTCGCGAATATTCGATGAATTTTCGACGAAATATTTGCAAAATATTGCGAATTCGAATATGACCCCTGCCGCTCATTACTAGTCACCACCACACAACTGGGCCATTCAGCTGCTGGCCCAGCCATCATATACAGCAGAGAACCAGCAGACCGCAGCTGAGCAGGGCACAATGATAGGTAGCGAGTGGAGCGGCGCCAGCTTGCTCAAGTTGTCTGCTCAGCCTCAGCATCCTCTTAGAGGAGCCAGTAGAGGTGGAGCAGAGCCACTGCAGGACAGGATCACCTCAGCCCAGCCGTATCAGGCTGGGGCTGTACTCCTGGACCACCCACAGCATCACCTACCTGACCAGGCTTGCAACATCAGGTCAGGAGAAGTTGAGAAACAGAAGTGAAGTAAGAAGTGCGGAGCAGCAGTGCAGGAGGAATTGAGGGGTAAGAATGTGCACTGTGGCAGTGTGGGGCAGGTATCAATGGTCTAGCTGCCCTATAAAGAACATATATATCTAGCTGCCCTATGAAGAACATATATATCTAGCTGCCCTTAACCTAGGGTGGCCACTGGCTTCAACCCAGAAAGCTGGACCTCACCGGCCACGCCCCCAAATTGCTAAGCCAGGCCCAGACACCCAGGCTTAATCAAGCCACACACAGCTCAGTTAAGCCACGCCCTCGTCACCGGCAAAAAAAGGTGGCCGGGGGAACGGGACTTTCAGCCGGGGAGGTGAGCTAGGGGCAGTCCGGGGTGCTTCATTCCCCCTCAGTCAGCCACAGAGAGCCATGTCGCCATGTCTGCAGGCTCAGGACTGACTAGGGCTGAGAGAAGCCTGAGTCAGTAAGCTTGTGCCGGCAGGTCATGTTCAGACAGCCCAATGCTGCGTCCATCCAGGCCCTGAGTCTGGTCACAGATCGTTAACCCCTTAGATACCGTGGTCAATTGTGAGCACAGCATCTAAGCAGCCAAATACTGGGAGCGCTACACTCCGGTGACCAAATGACTCTCCATGATCCAATCAAAGGAGCTGTTAGGTTGCTATGGCAACCTCGTCCTTCTGAGGGCTCTGAGGCATGTCATAGCGATGTTCCCATAACGCCCTGTCTCTGGCGGGGCTCCATAGGAACATGGGGGGTCATTTACTAACCAGAGATCCGCCTATATTAGGTGTATTTCTGGCGCAGATTGCAGTACAAAGGTCCTTCGCTTCGCAACCTGCGACTTCTCCCCGCTCACGCTAGTTTAAAAAAAAAGTGGGCATCGTAGGGAAGGGGTCGGCAGGCCCCTTTAATTTATCATTTTCTACGCCTGGTTTAGGCGTAGAAAATGGTCTAAATGTAATTAGCAAGATGTCTGTGAAGGTTCTCATTTATCCAGGTCATGGTATATCTGTAAAGAATAAATCAAGGCAACTGGACTTACTGTAGATTTCTTGAAAACGTTTCACTCGTTCTTCCAACGAGCTTTCTCAATTCTGAGTGACTGTACAAGAATTCTCTGGGAATAAATATGTAACTGACCTCTGACCCCTTGCTGGGTATAAATACCAGATGTTGATTCAGTTACATATTTATTCCCAGAGAATCTTGTACAGTCACTCAGAATTGAGAAAGCTCGTTGGAAGAACGAGTGAAACGTTTTCAAGAAATCTACAGTAAGTCCAGTTGCCTTGATTTATTCGTTACAGATGTAATACAGCAAGGAATCTCGGAAGCTTCTTACATTTAGAAGCAGCAGTGGATTTGCCGAAATTATGTAGAGGCCAGCGCCTCTTCATAACTCCAGCAGATCCACCGCCAGCTATAGGGGTTATTAAGAACGACGCCTAAAACACTGACATTAATAAATGACCCCCATAGTGAATTTCCCATAGGCTACAATGGTAAATCATTGCAGTCAATGGGAGAAACTGACAATTACATGATCAAAACCCCTAGAGCAGGGGTACTCAAGTACTTTTTGTAAAGGTCCACATACCCGAGTCTGCCGTAGGATGAAGGTCCGAGCTGCAAAACAAAAAAATATATAAGGAGGGACAACACCATTGGCGTGTAACGCTACATTTTTATTTATTTTTTTTACAATAATCCACACCTCCAAGCCCACCTAATCTCCTTTCTGCCAACCAAACAGTAAGAATGTCCTTTCAGTGCCCCCTAACAATAATGATGCCCCTTTAATGCCCCTTAGACAGTATGATATCCCTTTAGTGCTCCACAGAGTGTGATACCCCTAAGTGCACCCTCATAGCAGTGTGATCCCTTGGTGCCCCCACACATTATGATGCTCCTTAGTGCCCCTGACACATTGCACCTCCATAGTAGAAATCCCCATTGTGCCCCCTTAATAGTAGTAATGCCCATTGTGCCCCTTCACAGTAATAATGTCCATTGTGCCTCTTCACAGTAATAATGCCCTCTGTGCTCCCTCCATAGTATAAATCCTCATTGTGCCCCCTTAATAGCATTAATGCCCTCGGTGCTAGTAATGCCCATTGTACCGCCTTCAAAGTAATAATGCCCATTGTGCCCCCTTAATATTAATAAAGCCCATTGTGACCCCTTAATTGTAGTAATGCCCACTGTGCCCACTACACAGTAATAATGCCCATTGTGCCCCTCCATTGTAGAAATCCCCATTGTGCCCCCTTAATAGTAGTAATTCCCTCTGTTATAGTAATCCCCATTGTGCCCCCTTCACAGTAATAATGCCCTCTGTGCCCCCTCCATAGTAGTAATGCCCTCTGTGCACTGTGCCCCCTTCACATTAGCAATGCCTATTGTGCCCCCTCCAGAGTAGAAATGCCCATTGTGCCTCCCAGAGTAGAAATGCCCATTGTGCCCCCCAGATTAGAAATGCCCATTGTGCCTCCCAGAGTAGAAATGCCCATTGTGCCTCCCAGAGTAGAAATGCCCATTGTGCCCCCAGAGTAGAAATGCCCATTGTGCCGCCTTCACATTAGCAATGCCCATTGTGCCCCCTTCAGAGTAGAAATGCCCATTGTGCCCCCCAGAGTAGAAATGCCCATTGTGCCGCCTTCACATTAGCAATGCCCATTGTGCCCCCTTCAGAGTAGAAATGCCCATTGTGCCCCCCAGAGTAGAAATGCCCATTGTGCCCCCCAGAGTAGAAATGCCCATTGTGCCGACTTCACATTCACAATGCCCATTGTGCCCCCTCCAGTGTAGAAATGCCCATTTTGCCCCCTCTGTGTTAAAAAAAAACCAAAACACAGTACCTACTCACCTTGTCCCGTTCCTGAAGCTCACAGTCCTCTCTCCCCTGCAGACACAGATCGCTCTGAATCATTGTGTGGGCGGGGCTTATGCAGATTTTTGGACTGCAGGCTCCGCCCACACAGGCTACCCACGCGATCTGTGCCTGCAAGATGAATTGGGGAGAAGGAAGAAGTCTTCCTGCTTCACTATTCAGAGAAACGCCGCCCTGAAGGAGGGGAGGAGCGCGGGGAGCAGAGCGGTGAGTGACAGGACCGTAGATCCCTGCGCTCCAGCAATGAGCGCTTCCATCTGTATTGATGGGATCGCTCATTGCTTCTGGACTGTGGCACCTCCTGAGGGTTGGCACCCGGGTGCATGCAGGGGTCCGGACAGCTGGCAACCACGGTCCAGATTCATACCGCGGCCTGCCAGTTGAGTACCCCTGCCATAGAGGGTTAAAAATAAATGTAAAAAAAAAGTTTTTAAAAAATACAGTATAATAAACAATACAATAAAAAAATTGTATCACACGTCCCATAATGCCTGAACTATCAATATATAAAATTATTTATCCTGTATTGTGAACGGCATAATGAAAAAAAAATGAAAATGGGTGATTTGCTGTTTTTTGGTCACTGCACAAAAAATTATCCCTAAGGTCCCTTTCACACAAACAATAGGGATTGTGTCCAGATCTGTTCAGGAAAAAACTGATGGTTTTGCAGCAAGTTCAGTCAGTTTTGTCTGCAATTGCTTTCAGTGGTCCAGTTTTTTTTCAGTTGTGCTATCAGTTGTGATGCGTTTTTCATATGCGTGAAAAAAAAAGAAGAAGAATAACAATCGACATCTCCTAGCAACCATCATATATTTTTTATGAATTGTCTGAATATGATAGATGGTGCAATACTTCAAAATTTGGGGCCCTACTTTTACTTTTGCCCAGGGCCACATTTTGTCTAAAACCGGCCCTGGGAATGAAATCCTTCATCCTGTAGTTCTTCTGACTGACAAATAAAGTGTCCCCCTCAAAGGGCCTGAGCAAACGGCAGGTGTCAATCATGAGCTGCCACTGGCTGACATGGAAGTTACACAGGGGAGTACTCTTGTCTGCTTGGATCATCAAGAAATCATTGATGGCCTTTCTCTGTTCGTATAGTCGGTCCAACATATGGAGGGTGGAATTCCAATGGGTGGAAATGTCACATATCGCCGTTCTGCCGCTGCAGCTCAAGGAGGGTGTGCTTTGCGGTGTACGAGTGGCTGAAGTGCATGGGAAGTTTCCTAGCCATTTTTAGGATGTCCGTCTAAAGCATTAAGAAATTGTTGGCTGCCTTCCTCAGCTCGTACAGGTGCTCTAACATGTGGAGCGTAGAGTTCCAATGGGTGGAACGTTGCATATCAGGTGATGTTGATGAAGAGCATTTTATCTTTGCAGCTCAAGGAGGATGTGTTTTGCACAGTGAGAGCGGCTGAAGTGCATGCACAGTGTCCTGGACATCTTTAACAGCTCTTGCAGTTCAGTGGAGGACTTCAGGAACCAGTTGACAATGAGACTGAAGACATACCTCCCAACCATCCCGGGGACAGTCCCATTTAGTGGCTGTCCCGTGGTCCCGGTATGGGGGAGGTATGTCCCGCTTTCTGGCAGCTGTCTTCCATAGGACACAGAGACAGCTGCCTGTATTGATGAAGCAAGAGCCGCCCATCAGCTCTCTGCTCCACACTGCAGGTCTGGGCAGGGGGCAGAGCCGGTTGGCAGCTCCATGTATCATCTTGCTGCTGCTGGGGAACGAGGTGAGTATGTGGAGTTTTTTTTTAATAAACTGCCTGTGAAGGGGACACAATCCTGGGCATATTACTCTGAGGGGGCACAACTGGGCATATTACTGTGAGGGGGCACAACTGGGCATATTACTGTGAGGGGGCACAACTGGGCATATTACTGTCAGGGGGCACAACTGGGCATATTACTGTCAGGGGGAACAACTGGGCATATTACTCTGAGGGGGCACAACTGGGCATATAACTGTGAGGGGGCACAATTGGGTATATTACTATAAGGGGGCACAACTGGGCATATTACTATCAGGGGGCACAATCCTGGGCATATAACTGTGAGGGGGCATATATCTGGGTCTACTACTGCGAGGGGCACATATATGGACATAACTACTGTGAGGGGGCACATATCTGGCATTGCTACAACAGTGGGGTGGTATAAAGGGGAAATAATTGTGGGGGCATTTAGGGGACTGGGTGGGATTAGGTGTTTAGTTATGTTTGGCAAAGTTAGATATGTAGCCTAGTGCGAAAAAGATTTACCATGGCGCACTTCCGGCACCGCACATAGTGTCCCTCTTCCTTCTTTTCAAAAGTTGGGAGGTATGTGAAGCTGTCCGCCATGCAGAGCGCATGGGTCAACCCTCCCTGATGCGGCACAGACAAAATGTTCTTTCTGTTATCAGTTACCATAGTTCCTATCTCCAGTTGGCAAGGAGACAGCCACTGTTTGATCTCTTTATTGATGACACTTAGCAGTTCCTCCCTGGAGTTGCTCTGTTCACCAAGGCTGACCAGGTGCAGAACCGTGTGATGACATCTAGCTTTGTATAGGTGATATACTGGAGGACAAGGTGGAGGATAAGGAGGCAGAGGACATTGGCACAGAAATCCCATGATTACAATGCAGAGACGGCAGTGCCATCACCTGTGTGGCAGGCGCAGCACTATGAAGTGCCTTTTGCGCTGTGGCATTCGAAAAAAATTTATATCTCTGACTTTTAGTCTAACCAGACTGTCTGTTACTCTGTAATTCCTCTAGCGCCATTCTATGGAAACAGTAGGTTTAAAGAGCAATGCTTGAAATAACATCTTTATTAACTTCAACTTTTCTTCATATATAACACTGCCGCCTCCGCAGCAGATAGTCCATGTGCATAACACCTGTTGAAAAGATATCACAAGATGGCGGTATGCATAAGATGGTGGTTCAACTGTTCAATCTTGTCATTCAACATAAAATGGTGGATATATTTCTCTCTTGAGTATCTGAACTGTCACTTTAAGTTATTTAAGCACTTTATGATCTCTCTGAGAGGTATATCTGAGGTTAACTAATAGTTCTGCTTGCTTAACTTGGTTTGCAGTATGCAATTGCTTATGATCTGGTATGAGCAGTTCGCAGATTGTATGCAATTTGTATGGAATCTGGTTTGTATGCTTGCAATTTGTATTTGGTGGAACTGTAAGTAAACACACATATAACTGGTTCAGTATACAGTTTTAATCACAATACTAACAATATGAATATTATATAACTGTTCTAAATACCTATTTTGGCCTCTTGTTCCCATAAAACTGGACTCTGACTGGAACTGTGTGTCTGTTCAGCTTCTGTCTCTGGTGAGTAATGATTCTAGCAGCAGGAGCTGGGGGAATTCCCAGACAGGCTGTGTGTGAGGCTGGCTGTGATTGGTGAAAACTCTTGCTGCGTGAGAAGCTGGCTGTGATTGGTCTAGACTTCTGCCCAGCAACAACATATTAACTCTATGCTTTCTGTTGTTTCTGCTGTGTCACTGAGCTTATCTTACATTACAAAATGAATCTTAAAAGCATATGTGGCGAAACCAACCTCGCCACTGGGTTTTGGAGAGGCCTGTTTAAAAGCCTCTTGCCTCAGGATTATGGCCCATACTAACTTTTAAACCCCTGAACCTATTCAAGTGAATTTTGGATAGGTTTGTCCCCAAGTTATACTGTTTAAATTGATGTAAGTTATATGTATGGACAATGTAAACTCACAAAGTTGTAACAATTTATAATAAGTGTAACTTGTCAGCTTGGTAGGAATATGCTGGGTGTGTTTCTATTGTCCCATTGTGTGTTTAAATGGTGATGTCTGTCCTGTTGTCTGCACATGTGTATTGGTGATTTCCCTTTGTCCTGAGAGATTATTGGATTGCTCCTCGGTTGTCTCCGGGACAGAGAGGAGGAAACCATGATGCATTGTGGGGATCTGTTGTATCTGTCCTGTGTCGCAGTCTTCCTTCTGGTCCTCTGGGGGCGTGAATGATTGGTTGCTGTACTTACATTGTATGCGTTGTAAATTACTGATTGGTTGTATTTCAAAACCCTGTGGGCAGTACTATGTTTGTGGTTTATGAATAAAAGAGGCTGTACTTGAAGTACAGTCAGACCACTGCTTGACCCTCAACACGGAGCCTTGTCTCGTTATTGGGGGGATCCGCTGTATGCTGTTAGAGACTGATTGCCAGGAGTGTAAGCTGATTCCTGTTCGTCTGCTAGCAGCTATTCGTGAGGTTCCAGTTTGGAGTACTATTTTGTATCCAGTTCGGGAGTTTGGTGTTCTGCAGTAGCTGTGCCTGTCTCTCAGAAAGGGGCCTATCGCCTAAACGGATTTTAACCCCTTGTCTGCTGAAACGGTCCCTTACAGCATATTATTTTTTTCTGCTTCTGTGAACACAAAATATAACAGTTATATGACATCTAAAACATGAAGTCACTGTAAATAACTCTGCTTTTGTCTTTAACACATAAACATAGGAACTGTATTAAGGCTATTGGTAGGTCTAGCTGTATACACATATAAGGCTATACTAGCAGCCTAGGACGGGTCTTAGCTGGCCAGCTACACTCCAGGATCGGTGACCTGTGTAGAAGTTGAGTAGAATATTGGACTTTCCTGAAGAGGATGAGTTAGGGGCTAATTTCTACAGTGACATTTTCTTATTTTACCAGGAATACCCTTAAAGGAGTATTAACCACTAGTGATAAGCGGCAGGGGAAATATTCACATTTGCGATATTTTGCGAATATTTTGGAGAATATTTGTCATATATTCGAGAATTCTAGATTATTTTCTTGATTGCGAAAATTGGCAATGTAATATTCGCGTATTGTGCGCGCAATAAGGACGTGGGTCACTGTTGCTACATTTTTCAAGCTGCTAGAAGTTTCCTGAGACTGGAGACAATGGTTGGCACGGCAGAACATTACAATAACTTTATATGCAGATAGAGGGCTCCAATATATTCCCGATTGCGCTAATCGTCAATTAATGATGCGCATATTTTTGCTCAATACGTGCAGCTTCACATTTTATCAGGTCTGACTACATATTACTGACTTGTGCACTAAGTATTGTTGTGACATCACAGCACTATGTCTGTAGCTGTATGATGTATGGACAGCAGAACCTATCAGCTACACTATATCACTATCTAACCTAGAGCACGGTAATGACACTGCTGTTTCTCATAAATGCAAAAAAAATGCAGAAAATGGCTGCTGGGGAGGTTCTTATATAGTAAGGGGGCGGCAGCTTTCCTATTGGTTGCTAGGGTTGTTGCTAAGCTCTGACAAAGACATTGCAGCCTTCTCATTGGCCCACAAGCAAAAAGCAGGGAGGGATCATGTGTTCAAGCAAAAAAAAAAAATTGAATATTCCCGAATACAAATATATAGCGCTATATTCTAAATATTCGAAGTGGCTATATTCACGATTAAAATCCGCAATTTGAATATTTGCGCCCAACACTATTAAAGGGAACCTGTCACCGGGATTTTGTGTATAGAGCTGAGGACATGGGCTGCTAGATGACCGCTAGCACATCCACAATCCCCAGTCCCCATAGCTCTGTGTGCTTTTATTGTGTAAAAAAAACTATTTGATACATATGCAAATTAATCTGGGATGAGTCCTGTCCCTGACTCATCTCCAGGACAGGACTCATCTCAGATTAATTTGCATATGTATCAAATCATTTTTTTTACACAATGAAAGCACACAGAGCTATGGGGACTGGGGATTGCAGATGTGCTAGCGGCCATCTAGCAACCCATGTCCTCAGCTCTATACACAAAATCCCGGTGACAGGTTCCCTTTAACCACACAGGAGACACTCCGCTAACGCTGACCTGTTCGATGGTCGTTTCCATGAAATCCTCCTCTGCTAATATCATGTGCAGATGTTTGAATGTGATTCCGGGAGACAGGCGGATGAAGTGGAGATGTAAAGAGCTTTCAAAGAATGTTTAATTTATTGAGCTCTAATAAATTTCGGTCTGAAAGCTTCTGTAAATAATTCTGGGAAATATTAGGATCCTCGTGACATGAATGACATTATATATTTCCTCAAAAATGAATGCAAAACTAGCCCTGAAAGGTCAGAACTTCAAAAAACACTCAGGAGTCATTGGAACATTTCTTCTCAGAACACAAATAGATAAAAGGTGAATTCTGGGAAATCTTTCACTCCTCGTCAATTCACCTGTAATGAATCATGAATGGCACAAAGCTCAGATACAAGAGGAAATATGGTGGGTCAGAATCTCAGAAGTCCTGGGACTGGCCCACACACCACCAGTATCTTCCCATCTCCTGACACAAGACTAGTGGATGCAATCAGTGACCTGAGGACCCAGCCATCCACTGGCGTTGCTGGAATCACTCCATTTAGGCACAGAGGTCTTTAGTGGTACAGTATAACAACAACACCCCTGGTAGTCAAGTGGTATCAATAATATTTCTGGTGGTTCAAAGAATGTATTATTATTACTCACTTTTATAGCGCTGACATACTCACTGTCCCCAATGGAGCTCCCAATCTAAGTTCCCCATCAGTATGCTTTTGGAGTCTCCATAAAAATAAGATTCCCAGTTGTCTGGAATCTTATGTAAATCCAGAGACTCAAAAAATCCCTGGGGGTACAGAGGCTTTTATAAAATCCTTAGTCCATCAGATTATAAATTATTTTTTTTATAAAATCTCTGGTGGTTCATAAACCTCAATAGGATCTCTGGTGGCCTATAGTTTCTCATACCCTTGCTTAGAAGTCTAAAGTCCCTTGTGGTCCAGCAGCTGTCATGAAATCACTGGTGGTCCAGAGGCTTTCATAAAACCCCTGGTAGTCCAGAGTTATACTTGAGTTTATGGACCTCAGTTTCCCTTATGGGGCTTCTTTGGGGTGACATTCTCCCCAGTCCTTCTTGCAGTCTCCCCTACCAGCTTGTCACCATCACCCATCATCCAAACCATGCCCTTGTAGAAATAATGGGTATTACTGTAATAGACCACACCAAGTATCAGGAGGCTGAATTGTGTCTGGTAGTCTAGAGGAGCTGCTTGAAGAGCAGCAGTTAATCTCCAGAGTCACCACTGTATGCAGCACGGACAGCAGCTTGACGGTCCCGGAGTGACTCCATAAGGTCCTGGTAGGTTGTCACAGTTATCTGGAGCCAAGCTGACTGCAATGCATCCCACAGCTGCTGGAGGGGGCATGATGGATCCAAACAGTGAACCCGACCATCGAGGTGGTCCTACAGATGCTGGAGGGGGCATGGTGGAGGATTTGTAGTGCAAATACGACCATTGAGGTGGTCCCACAGATGCTGGAGGGGGTGTGGGGGAGGATCCATAGAGTGAACACCACGATCAAGGTGGTCCCACAGTTGCTGGAGTGGGCGTGAGGGGATCCATAGAACGTATATGACCATCAAGGTGGTCCCACAGCTGCTGGAGCGGGCGTGAGGGGAGGATGCATAGAGTGAACGCAACTATCGAAGTGTTCCCACAGCTTCTGGAAGGGGAGTAAGGGGGATCCATAGACCAAACACAACCATCAATGAGGTCCCACAGATGCTGGAGAGGGAGTGGGGTAGGGATCCATAGAGCAAACATGGTAATTGAAGTGATCCATCAGATGCTCAATTGGGTTCAAGTCTGGTAAATTAGGGGTCAAGAGTAGTACTTGGAAGTCTTGGTCATGCTCATATCGCATTGTCTTGCTGGAAGATCCCATACGCCCAGGGATGACAATCAGCATGTATGGGTGTACGTGATCTGCAAGGATGGATCCACACCTAGATCGGTTGAGAGTGCCTTCTACACGGATGACAGGGCCCAGAAAATTCCAGGAAAATCTTCCCCAGACCATACTGCTGCCACCACCAGCTTGTGTTCTACTAGAAATGGTTGCAGGGTGCTTGTTCTCTGATGTTTTTCGCCTGACAACGTCTATCAGTTCCATGAAGCAGAAAATGTGACTCATCGAAGAAAACAACCCTTTTCTAATCAGCAGAGGTCCAATCCCGATAGTGCCACCAAAACTGAAGCCTTTTCTGCCTTTTCAGAGGTGCAGTGACCATGCGTCTTGGGGCGATTTCCCGGTAGGGACTGGGATTGCAGGTTCTGAGGGTATAGCGCAGGAGTTGTTGGTGGGGTTACTGGCCCTTCTGTCTCAGCTACAGTCAAGTGCTGTGGCTTATCTGGTGGTGGTTTGGTCACCCGCTTGTTCAGCGGGGGTGGTTGGGAATACTGGTTCATCAGTGGGTGGATCAGAGCCTGCTGTGACTGTAGCTGACATTTTGGTGTCGGCAGGTGTGGCATCAAGGAATAGTGGGAAGGCTGCGATAATAGAGGATGTTCGGTTGGCCAACGCGGTGAGGGGTGAGGTGTATCTGTAATTTGAGGGGCCCCTGGGGGCCCATTTAAAACATAAGGGTAGGGAGATCTGGAAGGACGAATATGTGCAGATTTTTGTTGCATCTTTTAGAGAAGTTTAATTTGAAGCCAGATGAAAGCAAGAAGGAGGAGGAAGAAAGTGGTGGTTTCCTTTAGTCCCGCACATGTTTATGAATTGACTTCAGACATAGGAGGGGTTCATTTGCCTCCCTCCTGTGTTTTCTCCATATTTGGTATGCCCCTGTTCCCCTGTGTTGGTAATACTCCTACCCAAACCCTTTCTCCTGAAGGTTATTGGTGTATAGGGTAGGCAGTCCTTCCCACTGGGCTACCTTCTTATATATGTGTGTGTGGGAGGGGCCAGGCCTCTTTGACCGGTGTTCCTGGGAAGCTACCACCCACCCGCCCTTGTGTTTTTGCTTATTTTGTTCTTGTACTGATATTCGTTTATTTTTCTCTTGTTTATGTTCTGAACATCTGAAACAGCTGTGGTGGCCGTAGCCTAAACGCCGAGCAGGATGGAGGTCTGAAGCAGAGCTCCCACTTTACACACCCATGCTTTCTCTAATTAAGACATCGGAAGGCACTCAAAATGGTCAAGATTGGACGAGAGAGGTCCAGGGAGAACCCCTCCACACCCACACAGAAAAAGAACCAGTCAGAAATGGACCGCTTTCTCAGGAAGAAACTCGCGGCCTCTCTCGCGCAGTCTGCCAAAATGGTGCAGCAGGCCTGTATGCGCGATTCAGATGAGGAGGGTGAAGAGGACGCCAGCAACTCACTGGACTCTGGGGAGACCTCGTTTACTGAGGACAATGGAGCACTTACCAGGTCATGTTTTTAAAGCCACTCTTTCCCAAGCCCTTGCTTAATCAGAGAAATCAAAGATCTACAGCAGGACATGAGGACACTGGGTCACAGGGTTGAATCCCTGGAAACTAACCAGGGCCTAGCCACCGCCTACAGTACTGCGGTAGTCCACAACATGGAAACTAACCAGGGCCTAACCACCGCCTACAGTACCTTGATCACCTCCCTGAATAACGCCTATCTCCTTATTGAAACTCAGGAGAATCAGAGCTGGCCTAAAAATATATGGCTTCGATGCATACCTGAAACCGTACCATCTTCAGACCTGGAATCCACAGCTATGGAGCTCTTCTCAGATTTACTGGAGGAGGACAGAGCCCAAAGCGTCACCATTGAACAGATTCATAGATCTCTTCGCCCCCCACCTCAGCATGGGGAACCTCCGAGAGATGTCATCTGTGGTCTACTTAGCTTTAGAGATACCGCCACCCTTCTCCAATCTGCAAGGGAGAAGAAAGACCTCTCTCTCGATGGCGCGCCCATACTCCTTTTTCAAGATCTGGCGCCATCTACTCTGATCAAGCAGAGAACTCTCAAACCTCTCACCGACTACCTTCACAGTCAGAAAGTGTCAAACAGGTGGCTGTTACCATTTGGGATTACCTTCAGTAAAGATGGCAGACGCTGAACTATCCGCCTGCCTTCAGATTTGCCCACGGCCTGGTGGCTTCTTGACATCACTCCTTTGCAAATCGACTCTTGGCTACCAGTCCATATATCTCTGAACAAATTGCCACCATTATCAGTCAGTAAACTCTGCAGAGACGAGGCGCGGCTGAAAGAAGTCACCATGGCGGTCTGGTCTAACAGGAGAAGAAGAGGAACGAGAATATCTACATCAGAGGAGACATCACTGGATGTAAGAGGTACATATGTGGGGCTGTATGACCCTGTATGTTCTGTAGTGCTGTTTGTAATGTATGTCTTTAAAGGGGTTGTCCGCTTTCTTTTTTTGGTACAAGCGCTGCCTTTTCTGCTCTGTTTACCGGCTCATCACTGCAAATGCTACAGCGAGCGGGTGAACAGAACAGAGAAAGCAGCTCTCATATGAGTGCCGGCCTCTATTCAAACAGCTGGGGGCACAGAGGGCATTACTACTATGGAGGGGGCACAGAGCCAGAGGGCATTACTACAATGAAGGGGGTGCAGTGGGCATTATTACTTTGAAGGTGGCACAATGGGGATTTCTACTATGGAGGGGGCACAGAGGGCATTACTAGCACAGTAAGCATTCCTACTATTAAGGGGGCACAATGGGCTTTATTACTGTGAAGGGGGCACAATAGGCATTATTACTGTGAAGGGGCAAAATGGGTATTGTTACTATGAAGGGGGAACAGTGGGCATCATTACTATAAAGGGGGCACAATGGGGACTATTACTATGAAGGGGACACAATGGGGATTATTACTGTGAAGGGGCACAATAGAGATTATTACTGTGAAGGGCGCACAGAGAGGCCATTACAACTGTGAAAGGGGCACAGAGAGGGCATAACTACTGTGAGGGGGCACACATCTGTACAAAACTACTGTAAAGGTTGTACAATGAGGGCAATGCTACTGTAAGGGGGTACAATTTTTTTTAAGTATTAAGGAGGTGGGGGGGCGGGGTGCCAGAGAAAGGTCCCACCCCTGGTGCCAAACACCCTAGGCATGCCACTGAGTCCACCAACATCCCCAACTTGCTGTCTCTTTCTTTAACCAATGGTTTCACTCTACAGCTTAGCTGCTAGAGGGGTCAGCATAGCCATCACAAAGCACATCCCTTTCAAGCCTATCTTGGTCCAGACTGATCCAGAAGGTCGCTACCTCTTCATAAAGGGTAAAATAGGACATACTTTGATATCCCTTGCAGGTCTCTATGCATCCAACACAAGTGGATTAAATCCACACTATTGGAATTTCAGTAGTTTGCTGAAGGCCTCAAAATAGTTGGAGGAGATCTCAGCGTCTTATTAAAGCCCCTGCTTGACACCTCTTCGATGTCACAGAGATCTCTAGGATGTATTAAAAAAATCCTGGGAATCACACATTTAGTGGACTCCTGATAAACACTTAACCCCTCCACTAAAGATTATACATTCTTTTCAGCAGTTCATAAGTCCTCCCAATGACTTGATTACATTCTCCTTTCAGAAGGACACCTGGAAGCTCTCCGCAGCTCCTCTATTGGTCAAATTACTATTTCTGATCACGCCCCAGTCACTTCAACCTACTCTTAAAGATCTTCCGGTCAGAGAGTGGCGATGGCCATTGAATGAAACCATTCTGGATGCTGAAAAGAATCTCTCGGATATTGCCCGCAAATTATCTCTATATTTTCAAGACAATCAACCTTCTGACACCTGCCACACAATAGTGTGGGAAGCCCATAAGGCCTTCATTCGGGGACAACTTATAGCCCTTGGCTCTAAACTCAAAAAAGATAGACAAAAAAAGTTAAACTCCCTGCTCGGCCAAATAGCTTCCCTAGAAAAGCAGATCTAATTCAAGAAGACCTTCTCTCCGTTAGACGGCAACTGAAAGAACTTCTGAACATTAAGTGTGCAAAAGCATACCAATACATCAGATTTAAGTCTTATGCCCATGGGGACAATAGAAACAAATTAATGAGCCATCTGATCAAAACGTAAAGACTCCAAATTCATACGCTTCATAAAAAGCTTGAATGGTCAATTGCTTTCCTCCACCAAGGACATTGCTGATGAATTTAGATCCTTTTATGCAAAACTATATAATCTAGCTCCAAGTGCACCACTTATACCAGGCTCCATTCCAAAATCCTATGACCAAGCACTCATAGATCAGTTCCTTTCTAATTCAAACCTTCCCTCCATAAGTGAAGAAGACAGCTCACTTCTACTTTCCCCCATCACTCAAGAAGAAATTGAAAAGATTGGGAAGTCCATGCCTCTTGGCAAGGCACCTGGGCCGGATGGCCTACCAGTAGGCTATTATAAAAACTCCTCCCCACTCTAATACCGCACATGACCAAATGGTGCCAAGCTCTAATTAAGGGTGAACCACTCCCAAAACAGGCCCTAGAAGCCACTATTACAATTCTACACAAAGAAGTTAAGGGCGAAAAAGAATGTGGTAGCTATAGACTCATTTCCCTTCTCAATGTAGAAGTGAAAATATGGGTGAAATTATGGGCCACTAGACTAAATTCCCTCACCCCTCGGATCCTGGATACGGAACAAGCAGGCTTCGTACGTGGCAGAGAAGGCAATTTCCAGTCTTGCCGAACAATACATGCCATTAAGCTAGCCTCCCACAGGAACACCTCCCTAATCCTTCTCGGCACTGATGCGGGGTCAACTGGCTTTTCATGGAGGGCACACATCTCAAATTTGAAATCCCAGACTCCTTTATTAGATCCAGTATGTCACTGTAAAACCATCCCAGGGCTAGAATACGAATCAATGGAACCCTGTTGAGGCCCTTTGACCAGGGGCGTAGCTACAGGGGAAGCGGCTGCTTTGGGGGCCCAGAAGGGGGCCCATCCAGGAGGAGGAGGACTAAAAGATTTTGTCAGGGCCCCCTGAACAGTATTACACAATGAAATGATATACAGTGACAGTATAGACAGTGTAGAAAACCGATGGAACGGCTGCCGGGCCTGGTCTGACAGAGCGATCTTTACTAGCCACAGGAATGGGGGCGGCATGAAAGGAAGGGGTTGCGAAAAAATTACTGGGGGGAGGGGGGCCCCATTCACAAATTTGCTGTGGGGCCCAGTCAATTCTAGCTATGCCACTGCCTTTGACATTAGTAAAGGGACTCACCAGGGCTGCCCACTGTCCCATGGAATCATTGATGCAAGCCTTCAGAGATAGTGGTACAATAAAAGGGTTTAAGGTCGGAGGGGTAGAACACAAATGTGCAGCATTCGCTGACGACCTTCGCTTTTCATTCTCTAACCCCCTACAGGATATTCCACACATCTTGTCCCTATTTGAAACATTCGGCTTTCTATTCAATTTTAAGTTTAATTATACCAAATCCGAAGCCCTAAACATCTCCCTTCCATAAAAAAGAGCTAACAAAATTACGCAAATCCTTCCTTTTCAAGTGGCGCCCAGATAACTTACCGTATTTAGGGATTTCCCTAACTAGGAACCCCCCAAGACTTGATTACATACAGTGCCTTGCAAGTATTCACACACCCCCCCCCCCCTTGACTTTTTTTCCATATTTTGGTGCCTCACAACCTGGAATTAACATGGATTGTTTGAGGATTTCCATCATGTAATTACAGAACCTGCCGACAACTCTGAAGAGGTTTGTTTTTATTGTAAAGCAAACAACAAATACAACAAAATAACAGAAAAGGTCAAGGTGCAGAACTATTCACCCCCTAAAGTCAATACTTTGTAGAGCCGCCTTTTGCGGCAATCACAGCTCCAGGTCACTTTGGATAAGTCTCTAGGAGCAGTTGCCACATCTGACCACTAGGATTGTTGCCCGTTCCTCCTTGCAGAACTGCTCTGGCTCCTTCAGGTCAGATGTTTGTGCTTGTGAACAGCAATCTTTACGTCTGACCACAGATCTTCTATTGGATTGAGATCTGGGCTGTGACTCGGACATTCCAACACATTTACATGTTTCCCCTTAAACCCCTCAAGTGTTGCTTTAGCCGTGTGTTTGGGGTCATTGTCCTGCTGGAAGGTGAGCCTCCGTCCTAGCCTCAGATCACGCACAGAGTGGGGCAGGTTCTGCTCAGGAATATCCCTGTATTTAGCACCATCCATCTTTCCCTCAGCTCTGACCAGTTTCCCAGTCCCCCCAGTATGATGCTGCCACCATCATGTCTCACTGTGGGGATGGGGTTCTTTGGGTGATGTGATGTGTTGGGTTTGCTCCAGACATAGCGTTTTCTTTAATGGCCAAAAAGTTAAATTTTAGTCTCCTCAGACCAGAGTCCTTCCCTCCATACATTTTGGGAGTCTCCCACAGGCCTTTTCACAACCTCACAAAGTGCCTTTTTGTTTTTAGCTGATAGTAATGGCTTTCTTCTGGGCCGCTCTGCCATAAAGCCCAACTCTATGGAGCGTACGGCTTATTGTCGTCCTATGTACAGATACTCCAGTCTCTGCTGTGGAACTCTGCAGCTCCTCCAGGGTTACCCTGGGTCTCTGTGCTGCCTCTTGGATTAATGCCCTCCTTGCCAGGCCCGGCAGTTTTGGTGGGCGGCCGTCTCTTGCCAGGTTTGTTGTTGTGCCATGTTCTTTCCATTTGGTTATGATAGATATGATAGATTTGATGGTGCTCCTGGGGTTCATCAAAGATTTGGATATTTTCTTAACAACATTGTCCCATACTTGTTTGGAGAGTTCCTCGGTCTTCATGGCAGGGTTTGGTCAGTGATGCCTCTTGCTTAGGTGTTGCAGCCTCTGGTGTAATGACAGATCATGTGACACTTAGATTGCACACAGGTGACATCATTTCACTAATTATGTGACTTCTGAAGGTAATTAGTTGCACCAGAGCTTTTTATGGTCTTCCTAACAAAGGGGGTGAATACATACGCACAGGACAATTTTCTGTTTTCTATTTCTAAACAATAGTTTTATTTATATATTTTTCTCATTTCACGTCACCAACTTAGACTATTGTGTTCTGATCCATCACATAAAATTCTGATAAACAAAACATTGAACTTAAAGGGGTTGTCCGGGATTGGTGAACACCAAGCACATAAATATTCCATACATTCCTGTTCTACCTTTGCCAGACTTTTCTAATGCTCCGTTTTCATGTCATAAATCCTCTGCCGGAAGTGCCGCTTTTCAAAGATTCAGTGACGCACCGAGTCCCTTACTGCAGAGCGAAGCCTCTGCTTCCGCTTCACAGGGAGCCCAGTGACGTCACCGTCAGCCTCAGTGCGCACTGAGGGGCGGAAAACTAGGTGGCAACACATTGCACTAAGCCCCGCCCCTCTAGTCCGGGCAGTGCGCTTTCTTCTCAATGAAGGAGGCGGAGCACTATGCTACTTAGCATAGTAACCGCCTCCTATGTAAAATACAGGCAAATGCTGCAGCAGGCTGGAGAAAGAATGATTCAGGGGGGCGGATGCAGCAGGAAGTAACGATGTGCGGCAGGAAGTTAGCGCTAACATAAACATGTCAACAATGAGTGGGGGACTGTTGGAGCCCTGTAGAAGAGGAGAAAATACCAAAAAACATATGTGGGGACCTTGAATCGGCTAATAAGAGTGAGTAAACTTATAAAAAATAAAAAATTTGATCCCGGACAACCCCTTTAAGGCTGAAATGTAACAAAATACGAAAAAGTCAAGGGGTGAATACTTTTGCAGAGCACTATAGTAACATAGTATATAAGGCCAGAAAAATACATTTGTCCATCCAGTTCGGCTTGTCATCCTGCAAGTTGATCCAGAGGAAGGCAAAAAAAAAAACTGTGAGGTAAAAGCAAATTCCTTCCCGACTCCAATCAGAATAACTCCCTGGATCAACGACCCCTCTCTAGTAGCTATAGCCTGTAATATTATTACACTCCAGAAATACATCCAGGCCCCTCCTGAAATTTTTTATTGTAATCACAATCACCACCTCCTCAGGCAGAGAGTTCCATAGTCTCACTGCTCTTACAGTAAAGAGTCCATAGTCTCACTGCTCTTACAGTAAAGAGTCCATAGTCTCACTGCTCTTACAGTAAAGAGTCCATAGTCTCTCTGCTCTTACAGTAAAGAGTCCATAGTCTCACTGCTCTTACAGTAAAGAGTCCATAGTCTCACTGCTCTTACAGTAAAGAGTCCATAGTCTCACTGCACTTACAGTATATAGTCCATAGTCTCACTGCTCTTACAGTAAAGAGCCCATAGTCTCACTGCTCTTACAGTAAAGAGCCCATAGTCTCACTGCTCTTACAGTAAAGAGCCCATAGTCTCACTGCTCTTACAGTAAAGAGCCCATAGTCTCACTGCTCTTACAGTAAAGAGTCCATAGTCTCACTGCTCTTACAGTAAAGAGTCCATAGTCTCACTGCTCTTACAGTAAAGAGTCCATAGTCTCACTGCTCTTACAGTAAAGAGCACATAGTCTCAGTGCTCTTACAGTAAAGAGTCCATAGTCTCACCGCTCTTACAGTAAAGAGTCCATAGTCTCACTGCTCTTACAGTAAAGAGCCCATAGTCTCAGTGATCTTACAGTAAAGAGTCCATAGTCTCAGTGCTCTTACAGTAAAGAGTCCATAGTCTCACTGCTCTTACAGTAAAGAGTCCATAGTCTCAATGCTCATACAGTAAAAAGTCCATAGTCTCACTGCTCTTACAGTAAAGAGTCCATAGTCTCACTGCTCTTACAGTAAAGAGTCCATAGTCTCACTGCTCTTACAGTAAAGAGTCCATAGTTTCACTGCTCTTACAGTAAAGAGTCCATAGTCTCACTGCTCTTACAGTAAAGAGTCCATAGTCTCACTGCTCATACAGTAAAGAGCCCATAGTCTCAGTGATCTTACAGTAAAGAGTCCATAGTCTCAGTGCTCTTACAGTAAAGAGTCCATAGTCTCACCGCTCTTACAGTAAAGAGTCCATAGTCTCACCGCTCTTACAGTAAAAAGTCCATAGTCTCACTGCTCTTACAGTAAAGAGTCCATAGTCTCACTGCTCTTACAGTAAAGCGTCCATGGTCTCACTGCTCTTACAGTAAAGCGTCCATAGTCTCACTGCTCTTACAGTAAAGAGTCCATAGTCTCACTGCTCTTACAGTAAAGAGTCCATAGTTTCACTGCTCTTACAGTAAAGAGTCCATAGTCTCACCGCTCTTACAGTAAAGAGTCCATAGTCTCACTGCTCTTACAGTAAAGAGCCCATAGTCTCAGTGATCTTACAGTAAAGAGTCCATGGTATCACTGCTCTTACAGTAAAGAGCCCATAGTCTCAGTGATCGTACAGTAAAGAGTCCATAGTCTCAGTGATCTTACAGTAAAGAGTCCATAGTCTCACTGCTCTTACAGTAAAGTGTCTATAGTCTCACTGCTCTTACCGTAAAGAGTCCATAGTCTCACTGCTCTTACAGTAAAGAGTCCATAGTCTCACTGCTCGTACAGTAAAGAGCCCATAGTCTCACTGCTCTTACAGTAAAGAGAACATAGTCTCACTGCTTATATAGTAAAGGTTCCATGGTCTCACTGCTATTAAAGTATATAGTCCATGGTCTCACTGCTCTTACAGTAAAGAGTCAATAGTCTCACTGCTCATACAGTAAAGAGCCCATAGTCTCAGTGATCTTACAGTAAAGAGTCCATAGTCTCACTGCTCTTACAGTAAAGAGTCCATAGTCTCACTGTTCTTAACATAAAGAGTCCATAGTCTAACTGCTCTTACAGTAAAGAGTCCATAGTCTCACTGCTCTTACAGTAAAGAGCCCATAGTCTCACTGCTCTTACAGTAAAGATTTCATAGTCTCAGTGATCTTACAGTAAAGAGTCCATAGTCTCAGTGCTCTTACAGTAAAGAGTCCATAGTCTCACTGCTCTTACAGTAAAGAGTCCATAGTCTCACTGCTCTTACAGTAAAGAGTCCATATTCTCACTGCTCTTACCGTAAAGAGTCCATAGTCTCACCGCTCTTACAGTAAAGAGTCCATAGTCTCACTGCTCATACAGTAAAGAGTCCATAGTCTCACCGCTCTTACAGTAAAGAGAACATAGTCTCACTGCTCTTACAGTAAAGAGTCCATAGTCTCACTGCTCTTACAGTAAAGAGTCCATAGTCTCATTGCTCTTACAGTAAAGCGTCCATGGTCTCACTGCTCTTACGGTAAAGCGTCCATAGTCTTACTGCTCTTACAGTAAAGAGTCCGTAGTCTCACTGCTCTTACAGTAAAGCGTCCATAGTCTCACTGCTTATATAGTAAAGGTTCCATGGTCTCACTGCTCTTAAAGTATATAGTCCATGGTCTCACTGCTCTTACAGTAAAGAGTCCATAGTCTCACTGCTCTTACAGTAAAGAGCCCATAGTCTCAGTGATCTTACAGTGAAGAGTCCATAGTCTCAGTGCTCTTACAGTAAAGAGTCCATAGTCTCACTGCTCATACAGTAAAGATTCCATAGTCTCACTGCTCATACAGTAAAGAGTCCATGGTATCACTGCTCTTACAGTAAAGAGTCCATAGTCTCACTGCTCTTACAGTAAAGAGCCCATAGTCTAAGTGATCTTACAGTAAAAAGTCCATAGTCTCAGTGCTCTTACAGTAAAGAGTCCATAGTCTCACTGCTCTTACAGTAAAGAGTCCATAGTCTCACTGATCTTACTGTAAAGAGTCCTTAGTCTCACTGCTCATACAGTAAAGAGTCCATAGTCTCACTGCTCTTACCGTAAAGAGTCCATAGTCTCACTGTTCTTAACATAAAGAGTCCATAGTCTCACTGCTCTTACAGTAAAGAGTCCATAGTCTCACTGCTCTTACAGTAAAGAGTCCATAGTCTCACTGCTCTTACATTAAAGAGCCCATAGTCTCACTGCTCTTTCAGTATAGAGTCCATAGTCTCACTGCTCTTACCGTAAAGAGTCCATAGTCTCACTGTTCTTAACATAAAGAGTCCATAGTCTCACTGCTCTTACAGTAAAGAGACCATAGTTTCACTGCTCTTACAGTAAAGAGTCCATAGTCTCACTGCTCTTACATTAAAGAGCCCATAGTCTCACTGCTCTTACAGTAAAGAGTCCATAGTCTCACTGCTCTTACAGTAAAGAGTCCATAGTTTCAATGCTCTTACAGTAAAGAGTCCATAGTCTCACTGCTCTTACAGTAAAGAGTCCATAGTCTCACCGCTCTTACAGTAAAGAGTCCATAGTCTCACCGCTCTTACAGTAAAAAGTCCATAGTCTCACTGCTCTTACAGTAAAGAGTCCATAGTCTCACTGCTCTTACAGTAAAGAGTCCGTAGTCTCACTGCTCTTACAGTAAAGCATCCATAGTCTCACTGCTTATATAGTAAAGGGTCCATGTCTCACTGCTCTTACAGTATAGAGTCCATGGTCTCACTGCTCTTAAAGTAAAGAGTCCATAGTCTCACTGCTCTTACAGTAAAGAGCCCATAGTCTCAGTGATCTTACAGTAAATAGTCCATAGTCTCACTGCTCTTACAGTAAAGAGTCCATATTCTCACTGCTCTTACCGTAAAGAGTCCATAGTCTCACCGCTCTTACAGTAAAGAGTCCATAGTCTCACTGCTCATACAGTAAAGAGTCCATAGTCTCACCGCTCTTACAGTAAAGAGAACATAGTCTCACTGCTCTTACAGTAAAGAGTCCATAGTCTCACTGCTCTTACAGTAAAGAGTCCATAGTCTCACTGCTCTTACAGTAAAGCGTCCATGGTCTCACTGCTCTTACGGTAAAGCGTCCATAGTCTCACTGCTCTTACAGTAAAGAGTCCGTAGTCTCACTGCTCTTACAGTAAAGCGTCCATAGTCTCACTGCTTATATAGTAAAGGTTCCATGGTCTCACTGCTCTTAAAGTATATAGTCCATGGTCTCACTGCTCTTACAGTAAAGAGTCCATAGTCTCACTGCTCTTACAGTAAAGAGCCCATTGTCTCAGTGATCTTACAGTGAAGAGTCCATAGTCTCAGTGCTCTTACAGTAAAGAGTCCATAGTCTCACTGCTCATACAGTAAAGATTCCATAGTCTCACTGCTCATACAGTAAAGAGTCCATGGTATCACTGCTCTTACAGTAAAGAGTCCATAGTCTCACTGCTCTTACAGTAAAGAGCCCATAGTCTAAGTGATCTTACAGTAAAAAGTCCATAGTCTCAGTGCTCTTACAGTAAAGAGTCCATAGTCTCACTGCTCTTACAGTAAAGAGTCCATAGTCTCACTGATCTTACTGTAAAGAGTCCTTAGTCTCACTGCTCATACAGTAAAGAGTCCATAGTCTCACTGCTCTTACCGTAAAGAGTCCATAGTCTCACTGTTCTTAACATAAAGAGTCCATAGTCTCACTGATCTTACAGTAAAGAGTCCATAGTCTCACTGCTCTTACAGTAAAGTGTCTATAGTCTCACTGCTCTTACCGTAAAGAGTCCATAGTCTCACTGCTCTTACAGTAAAGAGTCCATAGTCTCACTGCTCGTACAGTAAAGAGCCAATAGTCTCACTGCTCTTACAGTAAAGAGAACATAGTCTCACTGCTTATATAGTAAAGGTTCCATGGTCTCACTGCTATTAAAGTATATAGTCCATGGTCTCACTGCTCTTACAGTAAAGAGTCCATAGTCTCACTGCTCATACAGTAAAGAGCCCATAGTCTCAGTGCTCTTACAGTAAAGAGTCCATAGTCTCACTGCTCTTACAGTAAAGAGTCCATAGTCTCACTGATCTTACTGTAAAGAGTCCTTAGTCTCACTGCTCATACAGTAAAGAGTCCATAGTCTCACTGCTCTTACCGTAAAGAGTCCATAGTCTCACTGTTCTTAACATAAAGAGTCCATAGTCTCACTGATCTTACAGTAAAGAGTCCATAGTCTCACTGCTCTTACAGTAAAGTGTCTATAGTCTCACTGCTCTTACCGTAAAGAGTCCATAGTCTCACTGCTCTTACAGTAAAGAGTCCATAGTCTCACTGCTCGTACAGTAAAGAGCCAATAGTCTCACTGCTCTTACAGTAAAGAGAACATAGTCTCACTGCTTATATAGTAAAGGTTCCATGGTCTCACTGCTATTAAAGTATATAGTCCATGGTCTCACTGCTCTTACAGTAAAGAGTCCATAGTCTCACTGCTCATACAGTAAAGAGCCCATAGTCTCAGTGATCTTACAGTAAAGAGTCCATAGTCTCACTGCTCTTACAGTAAAGAGTCCATAGTCTCACTGTTCTTAACATAAAGAGTCCATAGTCTCACTGCTCTTACAGTAAAGAGTCCATAGTCTCACTGCTCTTACAGTAAAGAGCCCATAGTCTCACTGCTCTTACAGTAAAGATTTCATAGTCTCAGTGATCTTACAGTAAAGAGTCCATAGTCTCAGTGCTCTTACAGTAAAGAGTCCATAGTCTCACTGCTCTTACAGTAAAGAGTCCATAGTCTCACTGCTCTTACAGTAAAGAGTCCATATTCTCACTGCTCTTACCGTAAAGAGTCCATAGTCTCACCGCTCTTACAGTAAAGAGTCCATAGTCTCACTGCTCATACAGTAAAGAGTCCATAGTCTCACCGCTCTTACAGTAAAGAGAACATAGTCTCATTGCTCTTACAGTAAAGAGTCCATAGTCTCACTGCTCTTACAGTAAAGAGTCCATAGTCTCACTGCTCTTACAGTAAAGCGTCCATGGTCTCACTGCTCTTACGGTAAAGCGTCCATAGTCTTACTGCTCTTACAGTAAAGAGTCCGTAGTCTCACTGCTCTTACAGTAAAGCGTCCATAGTCTCACTGCTTATATAGTAAAGGTTCCATGGTCTCACTGCTCTTAAAGTATATAGTCCATGGTCTCACTGCTCTTACAGTAAAGAGTCCATAGTCTCACTGCTCTTACAGTAAAGAGCCCATAGTCTCAGTGATCTTACAGTGAAGAGTCCATAGTCTCAGTGCTCTTACAGTAAAGAGTCCATAGTCTCACTGCTCATACAGTAAAGATTCCATAGTCTCACTGCTCATACAGTAAAGAGTCCATGGTATCACTGCTCTTACAGTAAAGAGTCCATAGTCTCACTGCTCTTACAGTAAAGAGTCCATAGTCTAAGTGATCTTACAGTAAAAAGTCCATAGTCTCAGTGCTCTTACAGTAAAGAGTCCATAGTCTCACTGCTCTTACAGTAAAGAGTCCATAGTCTCACTGATCTTACTGTAAAGAGTCCTTAGTCTCACTGCTCATACAGTAAAGAGTCCCTAGTCTCACTGCTATTACCGTAAAGAGTCCATAGTCTCACTGTTCTTAACATAAAGAGTCCATAGTCTCACTGCTCTTACAGTAAAGAGTCCATAGTCTCACTGCTCTTACAGTAAAGAGTCCATAGTCTCACTGCTCTTACATTAAAGAGCCCATAGTCTCACTGCTCTTTCAGTATAGAGTCCATAGTCTCACTGCTCTTACCGTAAAGAGTCCATAGTCTCACTGTTCTTAACATAAAGAGTCCATAGTCTCACTGCTCTTACAGTAAAGAGACCATAGTTTCACTGCTCTTACAGTAAAGAGTCCATAGTCTCACTGCTCTTACATTAAAGAGCCCATAGTCTCACTGCTCTTACAGTAAAGAGTCCATAGTCTCACTGCTCTTACAGTAAAGAGTCCATAGTTTCAATGCTCTTACAGTAAAGAGTCCATAGTCTCACTGCTCTTACAGTAAAGAGTCCATAGTCTCACTGCTCTTACAGTAAAGAGTCCATAGTCTCAGTGATCTTACAGTAAATAGTCCATAGTCTCACTGCTCTTACAGTAAAGAGTCCATAGTCTCAATGCTCTTACAGTAAAGAGCCCATAGTCTCACTGCTCTTACAGTAAAGAGTCCATAGTCTCACCGCTCTTACAGTAAAGAGTCAATAGTCTCACTGCTCTGTCAGTATAGAGTCCATAGTCTCACTGCTCTTACCGTAAAGAGTCCATAGTCTCACTGTTCTTAACATAAAGAGTCCATAGTCTCACTGCTCTTACAGTAAAGAGTCCATAGTTTCACTGCTCTTACAGTAAAGAGTCCATAGTCTCACTGCTCTTACATTAAAGAGCCCATAGTCTCACTGCTCTTACAGTAAAGAGTCCATAGTCTCACTGCTCTTACAGTAAAGAGTCCATAGTTTCACTGCTATTACAGTAAAGAGTCCATAGTCTCACTGCTCTTACAGTAAAGAGTCCATAGTCTCAGTGATCTTACAGTAAAGAGTCCATAGTCTCACCGCTCTTACAGTAAAGAGTCCATAGTCTCACCGCTCTTACAGTAAAAAGTCCATAGTCTCACTGCTCTTACAGTAAAGATTCCATAGTCTCACTGCTCTTACAGTAAAGTGTCCATAGTCTCACTGCTCATACAGTAAAGCGTCCATGGTCTCACTGCTCTTACAGTAAAGCGTCCATAGTCTCACTGCTCTTACAGTAAAGAGTCCGTAGTCTCACTGCTCTTACAGTAAAGCGTCCATAGTCTCACTGCTTATATAGTAAAGGGTCCATGTCTCACTGCTCTTACAGTATAGAGTCCATGGTCTCACTGCTCTTACAGTAAAGAGTCCATAGTCTCAATGCTCTTACAGTAAAGAGCCCATAGTCTCACTGCTCTTACAGTAAAGAGTCCATAGTCTCACCGCTCTTACAGTAAAGAGTCAATAGTCTCACTGCTCTGTCAGTATAGAGTCCATAGTCTCACTGCTCTTACCGTAAAGAGTCCATAGTCTCACTGTTCTTAACATAAAGAGTCCATAGTCTCACTGCTCTTACAGTAAAGAGTCCATAGTTTCACTGCTCTTACAGTAAAGAGTCCATAGTCTCACTGCTCTTACATTAAAGAGCCCATAGTCTCACTGCTCTTACAGTAAAGAGTCCATAGTCTCACTGCTCTTACAGTAAAGAGTCCATAGTTTCACTGCTATTACAGTAAAGAGTCCATAGTCTCACTGCTCTTACAGTAAAGAGTCCATAGTCTCAGTGATCTTACAGTAAAGAGTCCATAGTCTCACCGCTCTTACAGTAAAGAGTCCATAGTCTCACCGCTCTTACAGTAAAAAGTCCATAGTCTCACTGCTCTTACAGTAAAGATTCCATAGTCTCACTGCTCTTACAGTAAAGTGTCCATAGTCTCACTGCTCATACAGTAAAGCGTCCATGGTCTCACTGCTCTTACAGTAAAGCGTCCATAGTCTCACTGCTCTTACAGTAAAGAGTCCGTAGTCTCACTGCTCTTACAGTAAAGCGTCCATAGTCTCACTGCTTATATAGTAAAGGGTCCATGTCTCACTGCTCTTACAGTATAGAGTCCATGGTCTCACTGCTCTTACAATAAAGAGTCCATAGTCTCACTGCTCTTACAGTAAAGAGCCCATAGTCTCAGTGATCTTACAGTAAAGAGTCCATAGTCTCACGGCTCTTACAGTAAAGAGTCCATAGTCTCACTGCTCTTACAGTAAAGAGCCCATATTCTCACTGCTCTTACAGTAAAGAGTCCATAGTCTCACCGCTCTTAAAGTAAAGAGTCCATAGTCTCACTGCTCTTATAGTAAAGAGCCCATAGTCTCAGTGATCTTACAGTAAAGAGCCCATATTCTCACTGCTCTTACAGTAAAGAGTCCATAGTCTCACCGCTCTTACAGTAAAGAGTCCATAGTCTCACTGCTCTTACATTAAAGAGCCCATAGTCTCAGTGATCTTACAGTAAAGAGTCCATAGTCTCAGTGCTCTTACAGTAAAGAGTCCATAGTCTCACTGCTCTTACAGTAAAGTGTCTATAGTCTCACTGCTCTTACCGAAAAGAGTCCATAGTCTCACTGTTCTTAACATAAAGAGTCCATAGTCTCACTGCTCTTACAGTAAAGAGTCCATAGTCTCACTGCTCTTACAGTAAAGAGCCCATAGTCTCACTGCTCTTACAGTAAAGATTTCATAGTCTCAGTGATCTTACAGTAAAGAGTCCATAGTCTCAGTGCTCTTACAGTAAAGAGTCCATAGTCTCACTGCTCTTACAGTAAAGAGTCCATAGTCTCACTGCTCTTACAGTAAAGAGTCCATAGTCTCACTGCTCTTACCGTAAAGAGTCCATAGTCTCACCGCTCTTACAGTAAAGAGTTCATAGTCTCACTGCTCATACAGTAAAGAGTCCATAGTCTCACCGCTCTTACAGTAAAGAGAACATAGTCTCACTGCTCTTACAGTAAAGAGTCCATAGTCTCACTGCTCTTACAGTAAAGAGTCCATAGTCTCACTGCTCTTACAGTAAAGCGTCCATGGTCTCACTGCTCTTACAGTAAAGCGTCCATAATCTCAATGCTCTTACAGTAAAGAGTCCGTAGTCTCACTGCTCTTACAGTAAAGCGTCCATAGTCTCACTGCTTATATATTAAAGGTTCCATGGTCTCACTGCTCTTAAAGTATATAGTCCATGGTCTCACTGCTCTTACAGTAAAGAGTCCATAGTCTCACTGCTCTTACAGTAAAGAGCCCATAGTCTCAGTGATCTTACAGTGAAGAGTCCATAGTCTCAGTGCTCTTACAGTAAAGAGTCCATAGTCTCACTGCTCATACAGTAAAGATTCCATAGTCTCACTGCTCTTACAGTAAAGAGTCCATGGTATCAATGCTCTTACAGTAAAGAGTCCATAGTCTCAGTGCTCTTACAGTAAAGAGTCCATAGTCTCACTGCTCTTACAGTAAAGAGTCCATAGTCTCACTGATCTTACTGTAAAGAGTCCTTAGTCTTACTGCTCTTACAGTAAAGAGTCCATAGTCTCACTGCTCTTACCGTAAAGAGTCCATAGTCTCACTGTTCTTAACATAAAGAGTCCATAGTCTCACTGCTCTTACAGTAAAGAGTCCATAGTCTCACTGCTCTTAAGGTAAAGAGCCCATAGTCTCACTGCTCTTTCAGTATAGAGTCCATAGTCTCACTGCTCTTACCGTAAAGAGTCCATAGTCTCACTGTTCTTAACATAAAGAGTCCATAGTCTCACTGCTCTTACAGTAAAGAGTCCATAGTTTCACTGCTCTTAAAGTAAAGAGTCCATAGTCTCACTGCTCTTACATTAAAGAGCCCATAGTCTCACTGCTCTTACATTAAAGAGTCCATAGTCTCACTGCTCTTACAGTAAAGAGTCCATAGTCTCACCGCTCTTACAGTAAAGAGTCCATAGTCTCACTGCTCTTACAGTAAAGAGCCCATAGTCTCAGTGATCTTACAGTAAAGAGTCCATAGTCTCAGTGCTCTTACAGTAAAGAGTCCATAGCCTCACTGCTCTTACAGTAAAGAGTCCATAGTCTCACTGCTCTTACAGTAAAGAGTCCATAGTCTCACTGCTCTTACAATAAAGAGTCCATAGTCTCACTGCTCTTACAGTAAAGAGTCCAAAGTCTCACTGCTCTTACCGTAAAGAGTCCATAGTCTCACTACTCTTACAGTAAAAAGTCCATAGTCTCACTGCTCTTACAGTATAGCGTCCATGGTCTCACTGCTCTTACAGTAAAGCGTCCATAGTCTCACTGCTTATATAGTAAAGGGTACATGGTCTCACTGCTCTTACAGTATAGAGTCCATGGTCTCACTGCTATTACAATAAAGAGCACATAGTCTCAGTGATCTTACAGTAAAGAGTCCATAGTCTCACCGCTCTTACAGTAAAGAGTCCATAGTCTCACTGCTCTTACAGTAAAGAGTCCATAGTCTCACTGCTCTTACAGTATAGAGTCCATAGTCTCACCGCTCTTACAGTAAAGAGAACATAGTCTCACTGCTCTTACAGTAAAGAGTCCATAGTCTCACTGCTCTTACAGTAAAGAGTCCATAGTCTCACTGCTCTTACAGTAAAGCGTCCATGGTCTCACTGCTCTTACAGTAAAGCGTCCATAGTCTCACTGCTCTTACAGTAAAGAGTCCGTAGTCTCACTGCTTATACAGTAAAGCGTCCATAGTCTCACTGCTTATATAGTAAAGGGTCCATGGTCTCACTGCTCTTACAGTATATAGTCCATGGTCTCACTGCTCTTACAGTAAAGAGCCTATAGTCTCAGTGATCTTACAGTGAAGAGTCCATAGTCTCAGTGCTCTTACAGTAAAGACTCCATAGTCTCACTGCTCTTACAGTAAAGAGTCCATAGTCTCACTGCTCTTACAGTAAAGAGCCCATAGTCTCACTGCTCTTACAGTAAAGAGTCCATAGTCTCACCGCTCTTACAGTAAAGAGTCCATAGTCTCACCGCTCTTACAGTAAAGAGCCCATAGTCTCAGTGATTTTACAGTAAAGAGTCCATGGTATCACTGCTCTTACAGTAAAGAGCCCATAGTCTCAGTGATCTTACAGTAAAGAGTCCATAGTCTCAGTGCTCTTACAGTAAAGAGTCCATAGTTTAACTGCTCTTACAGTAAAGTGTCTATAGTCTCACTGCTCTTACCGTAAAGAGTCCATAGTCTCACTGTTCTTAACATAAAGAGTCCATAGTCTCACTGCTCTTACAGTAAAGAGTCCATAGTCTCACTGCTCTTACAGTAAAGAGCCCATAGTCCCACTGCTCTTACAGTAAAGATTTCATAGTCTCAGTGATCTTACAGTAAAGAGTCCATAGTCTCACTGCTCTTACAGTAAAGAGTCCATAGTCTCACTGCTCTTACAGTAAAGAGTCCATAGTCTCACTGCTCTTACCGTAAAGAATCCATAGTCTCACCGCTCTTACAGAAAAGAGTCCATAGTCTCACTGCTCTTACAGTAAAGAGTCCATAGTCTCACCGCTCTTACAGTAAAGAGAACATAGTCTCACTGCTCTTACAGTAAAGAGCCCATAGTCTCAGTGATCTTACAGTAAATAGTCCATAGTCTCACTGCTCTTACAGTAAAGAGTCCATATTCTCACTGCTCTTACCGTAAAGAGTCCATAGTCTCACCGCTCTTACAGTAAAGAGTCCATAGTCTCACTGCTCATACAGTAAAGAGTCCATAGTCTCACCGCTCTTACAGTAAAGAGAACATAGTCTCACTGCTCTTACAGTAAAGAGTCCATAGTCTCACTGCTCTTACAGTAAAGAGTCCATAGTCTCACTGCTCTTACAGTAAAGCGTCCATGGTCTCACTGCTCTTACGGTAAAGCGTCCATAGTCTCACTGCTCTTACAGTAAAGAGTCCGTAGTCTCACTGCTCTTACAGTAAAGCGTCCATAGTCTCACTGCTTATATAGTAAAGGTTCCATGGTCTCACTGCTCTTAAAGTATATAGTCCATGGTCTCACTGCTCTTACAGTAAAGAGTCCATAGTCTCACTGCTCTTACAGTAAAGAGCCCATAGTCTCAGTGATCTTACAGTGAAGAGTCCATAGTCTCAGTGCTCTTACAGTAAAGAGTCCATAGTCTCACTGCTCATACAGTAAAGATTCCATAGTCTCACTGCTCATACAGTAAAGAGTCCATGGTATCACTGTTCATACAGTAAAGAGTCCATAGTCTCACTGCTCTTACAGTAAAGAGCCCATAGTCTAAGTGATCTTACAGTAAAAAGTCCATAGTCTCAGTGCTCTTACAGTAAAGAGTCCATAGTCTCACTGCTCTTACAGTAAAGAGTCCATAGTCTCACTGATCTTACTGTAAAGAGTCCTTAGTCTCACTGCTCATACAGTAAAGAGTCCATAGTCTCACTGCTCTTACCGTAAAGAGTCCATAGTCTCACTGTTCTTAACATAAAGAGTCCATAGTCTCACTGATCTTACAGTAAAGAGTCCATAGTCTCACTGCTCTTACAGTAAAGTGTCTATAGTCTCACTGCTCTTACCGTAAAGAGTCCATAGTCTCACTGCTCTTACAGTAAAGAGTCCATAGTCTCACTGCTCGTACAGTAAAGAGCCAATAGTCTCACTGCTCTTACAGTAAAGAGAACATAGTCTCACTGCTTATATAGTAAAGGTTCCATGGTCTCACTGCTATTAAAGTATATAGTCCATGGTCTCACTGCTCTTACAGTAAAGAGTCCATAGTCTCACTGCTCATACAGTAAAGAGCCCATAGTCTCAGTGCTCTTACAGTAAAGAGTCCATAGTCTCACTGCTCTTACAGTAAAGAGTCCATAGTCTCACTGATCTTACTGTAAAGAGTCCTTAGTCTCACTGCTCATACAGTAAAGAGTCCATAGTCTCACTGCTCTTACCGTAAAGAGTCCATAGTCTCACTGTTCTTAACATAAAGAGTCCATAGTCTCACTGATCTTACAGTAAAGAGTCCATAGTCTCACTGCTCTTACAGTAAAGTGTCTATAGTCTCACTGCTCTTACCGTAAAGAGTCCATAGTCTCACTGCTCTTACAGTAAAGAGTCCATAGTCTCACTGCTCGTACAGTAAAGAGCCAATAGTCTCACTGCTCTTACAGTAAAGAGAACATAGTCTCACTGCTTATATAGTAAAGGTTCCATGGTCTCACTGCTATTAAAGTATATAGTCCATGGTCTCACTGCTCTTACAGTAAAGAGTCCATAGTCTCACTGCTCATACAGTAAAGAGCCCATAGTCTCAGTGATCTTACAGTAAAGAGTCCATAGTCTCACTGCTCTTACAGTAAAGAGTCCATAGTCTCACTGTTCTTAACATAAAGAGTCCATAGTCTCACTGCTCTTACAGTAAAGAGTCCATAGTCTCACTGCTCTTACAGTAAAGAGCCCATAGTCTCACTGCTCTTACAGTAAAGATTTCATAGTCTCAGTGATCTTACAGTAAAGAGTCCATAGTCTCAGTGCTCTTACAGTAAAGAGTCCATAGTCTTACTGCTCTTACAGTAAAGAGTCCATAGTCTCACTGCTCTTACAGTAAAGAGTCCATATTCTCACTGCTCTTACCGTAAAGAGTCCATAGTCTCACCGCTCTTACAGTAAAGAGTCCATAGTCTCACTGCTCATACAGTAAAGAGTCCATAGTCTCACCGCTCTTACAGTAAAGAGAACATAGTCTCACTGCTCTTACAGTAAAGAGTCCATAGTCTCACTGCTCTTACAGTAAAGAGTCCATAGTCTCACTGCTCTTACATTAAAGCGTCCATGGTCTCACTGCTCTTACGGTAAAGCGTCCATAGTCTTACTGCTCTTACAGTAAAGAGTCCGTAGTCTCACTGCTCTTACAGTAAAGCGTCCATAGTCTCACTGCTTATATAGTAAAGGTTCCATGGTCTCACTGCTCTTAAAGTATATAGTCCATGGTCTCACTGCTCTTACAGTAAAGAGTCCATAGTCTCACTGCTCTTACAGTAAAGAGCCCATAGTCTCAGTGATCTTACAGTGAAGAGTCCATAGTCTCAGTGCTCTTACAGTAAAGAGTCCATAGTCTCACTGCTCATACAGTAAAGATTCCATAGTCTCACTGCTCATACAGTAAAGAGTCCATGGTATCACTGCTCTTACAGTAAAGAGTCCATAGTCTCACTGCTCTTACAGTAAAGAGTCCATAGTCTAAGTGATCTTACAGTAAAAAGTCCATAGTCTCAGTGCTCTTACAGTAAAGAGTCCATAGTCTCACTGCTCTTACAGTAAAGAGTCCATAGTCTCACTGATCTTACTGTAAAGAGTCCTTAGTCTCACTGCTCATACAGTAAAGAGTCCCTAGTCTCACTGCTCTTACCGTAAAGAGTCCATAGTCTCACTGTTCTTAACATAAAGAGTCCATAGTCTCACTGCTCTTACAGTAAAGAGTCCATAGTCTCACTGCTCTTACAGTAAAGAGTCCATAGTCTCACTGCTCTTACATTAAAGAGCCCATAGTCTCACTGCTCTTTCAGTATAGAGTCCATAGTCTCACTGCTCTTACCGTAAAGAGTCCATAGTCTCACTGTTCTTAACATAAAGAGTCCATAGTCTCACTGCTCTTACAGTAAAGAGACCATAGTTTCACTGCTCTTACAGTAAAGAGTCCATAGTCTCACTGCTCTTACATTAAAGAGCCCATAGTCTCACTGCTCTTACAGTAAAGAGTCCATAGTCTCACTGCTCTTACAGTAAAGAGTCCATAGTTTCAATGCTCTTACAGTAAAGAGTCCATAGTCTCACTGCTCTTACAGTAAAGAGTCCATAGTCTCACTGCTCTTACAGTAAAGAGTCCATAGTCTCAGTGATCTTACAGTAAATAGTCCATAGTCTCACTGCTCTTACAGTAAAGAGTCCATAGTCTCAATGCTCTTACAGTAAAGAGCCCATAGTCTCACTGCTCTTACAGTAAAGAGTCCATAGTCTCACCGCTCTTACAGTAAAGAGTCAATAGTCTCACTGCTCTGTCAGTATAGAGTCCATAGTCTCACTGCTCTTACCGTAAAGAGTCCATAGTCTCACTGTTCTTAACATAAAGAGTCCATAGTCTCACTGCTCTTACAGTAAAGAGTCCATAGTTTCACTGCTCTTACAGTAAAGAGTCCATAGTCTCACTGCTCTTACATTAAAGAGCCCATAGTCTCACTGCTCTTACAGTAAAGAGTCCATAGTCTCACTGCTCTTACAGTAAAGAGTCCATAGTTTCACTGCTATTACAGTAAAGAGTCCATAGTCTCACTGCTCTTACAGTAAAGAGTCCATAGTCTCAGTGATCTTACAGTAAAGAGTCCATAGTCTCACCGCTCTTACAGTACAGAGTCCATAGTCTCACCGCTCTTACAGTAAAAAGTCCATAGTCTCACTGCTCTTACAGTAAAGAGTCCATAGTCTCACTGCTCTTACAGTAAAGTGTCCATAGTCTCACTGCTCATACAGTAAAGCGTCCATGGTCTCACTGCTCTTACAGTAAAGCGTCCATAGTCTCACTGCTCTTACAGTAAAGAGTCCGTAGTCTCACTGCTCTTACAGTAAAGCGTCCATAGTCTCACTGCTTATATAGTAAAGGGTCCATGTCTCACTGCTCTTACAGTATAGAGTCCATGGTCTCACTGCTCTTACAATAAAGAGTCCATAGTCTCACTGCTCTTACAGTAAAGAGCCCATAGTCTCAGTGATCTTACAGTAAAGAGTCCATAGTCTCACGGCTCTTACAGTAAAGAGTCCATAGTCTCACTGCTCTTACAGTAAAGAGCCCATATTCTCACTGCTCTTACAGTAAAGAGTCCATAGTCTCACCGCTCTTAAAGTAAAGAGTCCATAGTCTCACTGCTCTTATAGTAAAGAGCCCATAGTCTCAGTGATCTTACAGTAAAGAGCCCATATTCTCACTGCTCTTACAGTAAAGAGTCCATAGTCTCACCGCTCTTACAGTAAAGAGTCCATAGTCTCACTGCTCTTACATTAAAGAGCCCATAGTCTCAGTGATCTTACAGTAAAGAGTCCATAGTCTCAGTGCTCTTACAGTAAAGAGTCCATAGTCTCACTGCTCTTACAGTAAAGTGTCTATAGTCTCACTGCTCTTACCGAAAAGAGTCCATAGTCTCACTGTTCTTAACATAAAGAGTCCATAGTCTCACTGCTCTTACAGTAAAGAGTCCATAGTCTCACTGCTCTTACAGTAAAGAGCCCATAGTCTCACTGCTCTTACAGTAAAGATTTCATAGTCTCAGTGATCTTACAGTAAAGAGTCCATAGTCTCAGTGCTCTTACAGTAAAGAGTCCATAGTCTCACTGCTCTTACAGTAAAGAGTCCATAGTCTCACTGCTCTTACAGTAAAGAGTCCATAGTCTCACTGCTCTTACCGTAAAGAGTCCATAGTCTCACCGCTCTTACAGTAAAGAGTTCATAGTCTCACTGCTCATACAGTAAAGAGTCCATAGTCTCACCGCTCTTACAGTAAAGAGAACATAGTCTCACTGCTCTTACAGTAAAGAGTCCATAGTCTCACTGCTCTTACAGTAAAGAGTCCATAGTCTCACTGCTCTTACAGTAAAGCGTCCATAATCTCAATGCTCTTACAGTAAAGAGTCCGTAGTCTCACTGCTCTTACAGTAAAGCGTCCATAGTCTCACTGCTTATATATTAAAGGTTCCATGGTCTCACTGCTCTTAAAGTATATAGTCCATGGTCTCACTGCTCTTACAGTAAAGAGTCCATAGTCTTACTGCTCTTACAGTAAAGAGCCCATAGTCTCAGTGATCTTACAGTGAAGAGTCCATAGTCTCAGTGCTCTTACAGTAAAGAGTCCATAGTCTCACTGCTCATACAGTAAAGATTCCATAGTCTCACTGCTCTTACAGTAAAGAGTCCATGGTATCAATGCTCTTACAGTAAAGAGTCCATAGTCTCAGTGCTCTTACAGTAAAGAGTCCATAGTCTCACTGCTCTTACAGTAAAGAGTCCATAGTCTCACTGATCTTACTGTAAAGAGTCCTTAGTCTTACTGCTCTTACAGTAAAGAGTCCATAGTCTCACTGCTCTTACCGTAAAGAGTCCATAGTCTCACTGTTCTTAACATAAAGAGTCCATAATCTCACTGCTCTTACAGTAAAGAGTCCATAGTCTCACTGCTCTTACGGTAAAGAGCCCATAGTCTCACTGCTCTTTCAGTATAGAGTCCATAGTCTCACTGCTCTTACCGTAAAGAGTCCATAGTCTCACTGTTCTTAACATAAAAAATCCATAGTCTCACTGCTCTTACAGTAAAGAGTCCATAGTTTCACTGCTCTTAAAGTAAAGAGTCCATAGTCTCACTGCTCTTAGATTAAAGAGCCCATAGTCTCACTGCTCTTACATTAAAGAGTCCATAGTCTCACTGCTCTTACAGTAAAGAGTCCATAGTCTCACCGCTCTTACAGTAAAGAGTCCATAGTCTCACTGCTCTTACAGTAAAGAGCCCATAGTCTCAGTGATCTTACAGTAAAGAGTCCATAGTCTCAGTGCTCTTACAGTAAAGAGTCCATAGCCTCACTGCTCTTACAGTAAAGAGTCCATAGTCTCACTGCTCTTACAGTAAAGAGTCCATAGTCTCACTGCTCTTACAATAAAGAGTCCATAGTCTCACTGCTCTTACAGTAAAGAGTCCAAAGTCTCACTGCTCTTACCGTAAAGAGTCCATAGTCTCACTACTCTTACAGTAAAAAGTCCATAGTCTCACTGCTCTTACAGTATAGCGTCCATGGTCTCACTGCTCTTACAGTAAAGCGTCCATAGTCTCACTGCTTATATAGTAAAGGGTACATGGTCTCACTGCTCTTACAGTATAGAGTCCATGGTCTCACTGCTATTACAATAAAGAGCACATAGTCTCAGTGATCTTACAGTAAAGAGTCCATAGTCTCAGTGCTCTTACAGTAAAGAGTCCATAGTCTCACTGCTCTTACAGTAAAGAGTCCATGATCTCACTGCTCTTACATTAAAGAGTCCATAGTCTCACTGCTCATACCGTAAAGAGTCCATAGTCTCACCGCTCTTACAGTAAAGAGTCCATAGTCTCACCGCTCTTACAGTAAAGAGTCCATAGTCTCACTGCTCTTACAGTAAAGAGTCCATAGTCTCACTGCTCTTACAGTATAGAGTCCATAGTCTCACCGCTCTTACAGTAAAGAGAACATAGTCTCACTGCTCTTACAGTAAAGAGTCCATAGTCTCACTGCTCTTACAGTAAAGAGTCCATAGTCTCACTGCTCTTACAGTAAAGCGTCCATGGTCTCACTGCTCTTACAGTAAAGCGTCCATGGTCTCACTGCTCTTACAGTAAAGCGTCCATAGTCTCACTGCTCTTACAGTAAAGAGTCCGTAGTCTCACTGCTTATACAGTAAAGCGTCCATAGTCTCACTGCTTATATAGTAAAGGGTCCATGGTCTCACTGCTCTTACAGTATATAGTCCATGGTCTCACTGCTCTTACAGTAAAGAGTCCATAGTCTCACTGCTCTTACAGTAAAGAGCCTATAGTCTCAGTGATCTTACAGTGAAGAGTCCATAGTCTCAGTGCTCTTACAGTAAAGACTCCATAGTCTCACTGCTCTTACAGTAAAGAGTCCATAGTCTCACTGCTCTTACAGTAAAGAGCCCATAGTCTCACTGCTCTTACAGTAAAGAGTCCATAGTCTCACCGCTCTTACAGTAAAGAGTCCATAGTCTCACCGCTCTTACAGTAAAGAGCCCATAGTCTCAGTGATTTTACAGTAAAGAGTCCATGGTATCACTGCTCTTACAGTAAAGAGCCCATAGTCTCAGTGATCTTACAGTAAAGAGTCCATAGTCTCAGTGCTCTTACAGTAAAGAGTCCATAGTTTAACTGCTCTTACAGTAAAGTGTCTATAGTCTCACTGCTCTTACCGTAAAGAGTCCATAGTCTCACTGTTCTTAACATAAAGAGTCCATAGTCTCACTGCTCTTACAGTAAAGAGTCCATAGTCTCACTGCTCTTACAGTAAAGAGCCCATAGTCCCACTGCTCTTACAGTAAAGATTTCATAGTCTCAGTGATCTTACAGTAAAGAGTCCATAGTCTCACTGCTCTTACAGTAAAGAGTCCATAGTCTCACTGCTCTTACAGTAAAGAGTCCATAGTCTCACTGCTCTTACCGTAAAGAATCCATAGTCTCACCGCTCTTACAGAAAAGAGTCCATAGTCTCACTGCTCTTACAGTAAAGAGTCCAAAGTCTCACCGCTCTTACAGTAAAGAGAACATAGTCTCACTGCTCTTACAGTAAAGAGTCCATAGTCTCACTGCTCTTACAGTAAAGCGTCCATGGTCTCACTGCTCTTACAGTAAAGCGTCCATAGTATCACTGCTCTTACAGTAAAGAGTCCGTAGTCTCACTGCTCTTACAAAAAAGCGTCCATAGTCTCACTGCTTATATAGTAAAGGGTCCATGGTCTCACTGCTCTTAGAGTATATAGTCCATGGTCTCACTGCTCTTACAGTAAAGAGTCCATAGTCTCACTACTCTTACAGTAAAGAGCCCATAGTCTCAGTGATCTTACAGTGAAGAGTCCATAGTCTCAGTGCTCTTACAGTAAAGAGTCCATAGTCTCACTGCTCATACAGTAAAGAGTCCATAGTCTCACTGCTCTTACAGTAAAGAGTCCATGATATCACTGCTCTTACAGTAAAGAGTCCATAGTCTCACTGCTCTTACAGTAAAGAGCACATAGTCTCAGTGATCTTACAGTAAAAAGTCCATAGTCTCAGTGCTCTTACAGTAAAGAGTCCATAGTCTCACTGCTCTTACAGTAAAGAGTCCATAGTCTCACTGCTCTTACAGTAAAGAGTCCATAGTCTCACTGCTCTTACAGTAAAGCGTCCATGGTCTCACTGCTCTTACAGTAAAGCGTCCATAGTCTCACTGCTCTTACAGTAAAGAGTCCGTAGTCTCACTGCTTATACAGTAAAGCGTCCATAGTCTCACTGCTTATATAGTAAAGGGTACATGGTCTCACTGCTCTTACAGTATATAGTCCATGGTCTCACTGCTCTTACAGTAAAGAGTCCATAGTCTCACTGCTCTTACAGTAAAGAGCCTATAGTCTCAGTGATCTTACAGTGAAGAGTCCATAGTCTCAGTGCTCTTACAGTAAAGACTCCATAGTCTCACTGCTCTTACAGTAAAGAGTCCATAGTCTCACTGCTCTTACAGTAAAGAGCCCATAGTCTCACTGCTCTTACAGTAAAGAGTCCATAGTCTCACCGCTCTTACAGTAAAGAGTCCATAGTCTCACCGCTCTTACAGTAAAGAGCCCATAGTCTCAGTGATTTTACAGTAAAGAGTCCATGGTATCACTGCTCTTACAGTAAAGAGCCCATAGTCTCAGTGATCTTACAGTAAAGAGTCCATAGTCTCAGTGCTCTTACAGTAAAGAGTCCATAGTTTAACTGCTCTTACAGTAAAGTGTCTATAGTCTCACTGCTCTTACCGTAAAGAGTCCATAGTCTCACTGTTCTTAACATAAAGAGTCCATAGTCTCACTGCTCTTACAGTAAAGAGTCCATAGTCTCACTGCTCTTACAGTAAAGAGCCCATAGTCCCACTGCTCTTACAGTAAAGATTTCATAGTCTCAGTGATCTTACAGTAAAGAGTCCATAGTCTCACTGCTCTTACAGTAAAGAGTCCATAGTCTCACTGCTCTTACAGTAAAGAGTCCATAGTCTCACTGCTCTTACCGTAAAGAATCCATAGTCTCACCGCTCTTACAGAAAAGAGTCCATAGTCTCACTGCTCTTACAGTAAAGAGTCCATAGTCTCACCGCTCTTACAGTAAAGAGAACATAGTCTCACTGCTCTTACAGTAAAGAGTCCATAGTCTCACTGCTCTTACAGTAAAGCGTCCATGGTCTCACTGCTCTTACAGTAAAGCGTCCATAGTATCACTGCTCTTACAGTAAAGAGTCCGTAGTCTCACTGCTCTTACAAAAAAGCGTCCATAGTCTCACTGCTTATATAGTAAAGGGTCCATGGTCTCACTGCTCTTAGAGTATATAGTCCATGGTCTCACTGCTCTTACAGTAAAGAGTCCATAGTCTCACTACTCTTACAGTAAAGAGCCCATAGTCTCAGTGATCTTACAGTGAAGAGTCCATAGTCTCAGTGCTCTTACAGTAAAGAGTCCATAGTCTCACTGCTCATACAGTAAAGAGTCCATAGTCTCACTGCTCTTACAGTAAAGAGTCCATGATATCACTGCTCTTACAGTAAAGAGTCCATAGTCTCACTGCTCTTACAGTAAAGAGCACATAGTCTCAGTGATCTTACAGTAAAAAGTCCATAGTCTCAGTGCTCTTACAGTAAAGAGTCCATAGTCTCACTGCTCTTACAGTAAAGAGTCCATAGTCTCACTGATCTTACTGTAAAGAGTCCTTAGTCTCACTGCTCTTACAGTAAAGAGTCCATAGTCTCACTGCTCATACAGTAAAGAGTCCATAGTCTCACCGCTCTTACAGTAAAGAGAACATAGTCTCACTGCTCTTACAGTAAAGAGTCCATAGTCTCACTGCTCTTACAGTAAAGAGTCCATAGTCTCACTGCTCTTACAGTAAAGCGTCCATGGTCTCACTGCTCTTACGGTAAAGCGTCCATAGTCTCACTGCTCTTACAGTAAAGAGTCCGTAGTCTCACTGCTCTTACAGTAAAGCGTCCATAGTCTCACTGCTTATATAGTAAAGGTTCCATGGTCTCACTGCTCTTAAAGTATATAGTCCATGGTCTCACTGCTCTTACAGTAAAGAGTCCATAGTCTCACTGCTCTTACAGTAAAGAGCCCATAGTCTCAGTGATCTTACAGTGAAGAGTCCATAGTCTCAGTGCTCTTACAGTAAAGAGTCCATAGTCTCACTGCTCATACAGTAAAGATTCCATAGTCTCACTGCTCTTACAGTAAAGAGTCCATGGTATCACTGCTCTTACAGTAAAGAGTCCATAGTCTCACTGCTCTTACAGTAAAGAGCCCATAGTCTAAGTGATCTTACAGTAAAAAGTCCATAGTCTCAGTGCTCTTACAGTAAAGAGTCCATAGTCTCACTGCTCTTACAGTAAAGAGTCCATAGTCTCACTGATCTTACTGTAAAGAGTCCTTAGTCTCACTGCTCATACAGTAAAGAGTCCATAGTCTCACTGCTCTTACCGTAAAGAGTCCATAGTCTCACTGTTCTTAACATAAAGAGTCCATAGTCTCACTGCTCTTACAGTAAAGAGTCCATAGTCTCACTGCTCTTACAGTAAAGAGCCCATAGTCTCACTGCTCTTTCAGTATAGAGTCCATAGTCTCACTGCTCTTACCGTAAAGAGTCCATAGTCTCACTGCTCTTACAGTAAAGAGACCATAGTTTCACTGCTCTTACAGTAAAGAGTCCATAGTCTCACTGCTCTTACATTAAAGAGCCCATAGTCTCACTGCTATTACAGTAAAGAGTCCATAGTCTCACTGCTCTTACAGTAAAGAGTCCATAGTTTTAATGCTCTTACAGTAAAGAGTCCATAGTCTCACTGCTCTTACAGTAAAGAGTCCATAGTCTCACTGCTCTTACAGTAAAGAGTCCATAGTCTCACCGCTCTTACAGTAAAGAGTCCATAGTCTCACCGCTCTTACAGTAAAAAGTCCATAGTCTCACTGCTCTTACAGTAAAGAGTCCTTAGTCTCACTGCTCTTACAGTAAAGAGTCCGTAGTCTCACTGCTCTTACAGTAAAGCGTCCATAGTCTCACTGCTTATATAGTAAAGGGTCCATGTCTCACTGCTCTTACAGTAAAGAGTCCATAGTCTCACTGCTCTTACAGTATAGAGTCCATAGTCTCACTGCTCTTACAGTAAAGAGCCCATAGTCTCAGTGATCTTACAGTAAATAGTCCATAGTCTCACTGCTCTTACAGTAAAGAGTCCATAGTCTCAATGCTCTTACAGTAAAGAGCCCATAGTCTCACTGCTCTTACAGTAAAGAGTCCATAGTCTCACCGCTCTTACAGTAAAGAGTCCATAGTCTCACTGCTCTGTCAGTATAGAGTCCATAGTCTCACTGCTCTTACCGTAAAGAGTCCATAGTCTCACTGTTCTTAACATAAAGAGTCCATAGTCTCACTGCTCTTACAGTAAAGAGTCCATAGTTTCACTGCTCTTACAGTAAAGAGTACATAGTCTCACTGCTCTTACATTAAAGAGCCCATAGTCTCACTGCTCTTACAGTAAAGAGTCCATAGTCTCACTGCTCTTACAGTAAAGAGTCCATAGTTTCACTGCTATTACAGTAAAGAGTCCATAGTCTCACTGCTCTTACAGTAAAGAGTTCATAGTCTCAGTGATCTTACAGTAAAGAGTCCATAGTCTCACCTCTCTTACAGTAAAGAGTCCATAGTCTCACCGCTCTTACAGTAAAAAGTCCATAGTCTCACTGCTCTTACAGTAAAGAGTCCATAGTCTCACTGCTCTTACAGTAAAGTGTCCATAGTCTCACTGCTCATACAGTAAAGCGTCCATGGTCTCACTGCTCTTACAGTAAAGCGTCCATAGTCTCACTGCACTTACAGTAAAGAGTCCGTAGTCTCACTGCTCTTACAGTAAAGCGTCCATAGTCTCAGTGCTTATATAGTAAAGGGTCCATGTCTCACTGCTCTTACAGTATAGAGTCCATGGTCTCACTGCTCTTACAGTAAAGAGTCCATAGTCTCAGTGATCTTACAGTAAAGAGCCCATAGTCTCAGTGATCTTACAGTAAAGAGTCCATAGTCTCACTGCTCTTACAGTAAAGAGTCCATAGTCTCACTGCTCTTACAGTAAAGAGCCCATAGTCTCACTGCTCTTACAGTAAAGAGTCCATAGTCTCACTGCTCTTACAGTAAAGAGTCCATAGTCTCACTGCTCTTACAGTAAAGAGTCCATAGTCTCAGTGATCTTACAGTAAAGAGTCCATAGTCTCACTGCTCTTACAGTAAAGAGTCCATAGTCTCACTGCTCTTACAGTAAAGAGTCCATAGTCTCACTGCTCTTACAGTAAGAGTCCATAGTCTCAGTGCTCTTACAGTAAAGAGTCCATAGTCTCACTGCTCTTACAGTAAAGAGTCCATAGTCTCACTGCTCTTACAGTAAAGAGTCCATAGTCTCACTGCTCTTACAGTAAAGAGTCCATAGTCTCACTGCTCTTACAGTAAAGAGTCCATAGTCTCACTGCTCTTAACGTAAAGAGTCCATAGTCTCACTGCTCTTACAGTAAAGAGTCCATAGTCTCACTGCTCTTACAGTAAAGAGTCCATAGTCTCACTGCTCTTACAGTAAAGAGCCCATAGTCTCAGTGATCTTACAGTGAAGAGTCCATAGTCTCAGTGCTCTTACAGTAAAGAGTCCATAGTCTCACTGCTCTTACAGTAAAGAGTCCATCTTCTCACTGCTCTTACAGTAAAGAGTCCATGGTATCACTGTTCTTACAGTAAAGAGTCCATAGTCTCACTGCTCTTACAGTAAAGAGTCCATAGTCTCACTGCTCTTACAGTAAAGAGTCTATAGTCTCACTGCTCTTACAGTAAAGAGTACATAGTCTCACTGCTCTTACAGTAAAGAGTCCATAGTCTCACTGCTCTTACCGTAAATAGTCCATAGTCTCATTGCTCTTACAGTAAAGAGCCCATAGTCTCACTGCTCTTACAGTATAGAGTCCATAGTCTCACTGCTCATACCGTAAAGAGTCCATAGTCTCACTGTTCTTAACATAAAGAGTCCATAGTCTCACTGCTCTTACAGTAAAGAGTCCATAGTCTCACTGCTCTTACAGTAAAGAGTCCATAGTCTCACTGCTCTTACAGTAAAGAGCCCATAGTCTCAATGCTCTTACAGTAAAGAGTCCATAGTCTCACTGCTCTTACAGTAAAGAGTCCATAGTCTCACCGCTCTTAAAGTAAAGAGTCCATAGTCTCACTGCTCTTACAGTAAAGAGCCCATAGTCTCAGTGATCTTACAGTAAAGAGTCCATAGTCTCAGTGCTCTTACGGTAAATTGTCCATAGCCTCACTGCTCTTACAGTAAAGAGTCCATAGTCTCAGTGCTCTTACAGTAAAGAGTCCATAGCCTCACTGCTCTTACAGTAAAGAGTCCATAGTCTCACTGCTCTTACAGTAAAGAGTCCATAGTCTCACTGCTCTTACCATAAAGAGTCCATAGTCTCACTGCTCTTACAGTAAAGAGTCCATAGTCTCACTGCTCTTACAGTAAAGCGTCCATAGTCTCACTGCTCTTACAGTAAAGAGTCCATAGTCTCACTGCTCTTACAGTATAGAGTCCATAGTCTCACTGCTCTTACAGTAAAGAGTCCATAGTCTCACTGCTCTTACCGTAAAGAGTCAAGAGTCTCACTGCTCTTACAGTAAAGAGTCCATAGTCTCACTGCTCTTACAGTAAACAGTCCATAGTCTCACCGCTCTTACAGTAAAGAGTCCATAGTCTCACTGCTCTTACAGTAATGAGTCCATAGTCTCACTGCTCTTACAGTAAAGTGTCCATAGTCTCACTGCTCTTACAGTAAAGCGTCCATGGTCTCACTGCTCTTACAGTAAAGCGTCCATAGTCTCACTGCTCTTACAGTATATAGTCCATGGTCTCACTGCTCTTACAGTAAAGCATCCATAGTCTCACTGCTCTTACAGTAAAGAGCCCATAGTCTCAGTGATCTTACAGTGAAGAGTCCATAGTCTCAGTGCTCTTACAGTAAAGAGTCCATAGTCTCACTGCTCTTACAGTAAAGAGTCCATGGTCTCACTGCTCTTACAGTAAAGAGTCCATGGTATCACTGCTCTTACAGTAAAGATTCCATAGTCTCACTGCTCTTACAGTAAAGAGCCCATAGTCTCAGTGATCTTACAGTAAAAAGTCCATATTCTCAGTGATCTTACAGTAAAGAGTCCATAGTCTCACTGCTCTTACAGTAAAGAGTCCATAGTCTCACTGCTCTTACAGTAAAGAGTCCATAGTCTCACTGCTCTTACAGTAAAGAGCCCATAGTCTCACTGCTCTTACAGTAAAGAGTCCATAGTCTCACTGCTCTTACAGTAAAGAGTCCATAGTCTCACCGCATTAACAGTTAAGAGTCCATAGTCTCACTGCTCTTACAGTAAAGAGCCCATAGTCTCAGTGATCTTACAGTAAAGAGTCCATAGTCTCAGTGCTCTTACAGTAAAGAGTCCATAGCCTCACTGCTCTTACAGTAAAGAGTCCATAGTCTCACTGCTCTTACAGTAAAGAGTCCATAGTCTCACTGCTCTTACAATAAAGAGTCCATAGTCTCACGGCTCTTCCAGTAAAGAGCCCATAGTCTCACTGCTCTTACAGTAAAGAGTTCATAGTCTCAGTGATCTTACAGTAAAGAGTCCATAGTCTCAGTGCTCTTACAGTAAAGAGTCCATGGTCTCACTGCTTATACTGTAAAGAGTCTATAGTCTCACTGCTCTTACAGTAAACAGTCCATAGTCTCACTGCTCTTACCGTAAAGAGTCCATAGTCTCACTGTTCTTAACATAAAGAGTCCATAGTCTCACTGCTCTTACAGTAAAGAGTCAATAGTCTCACTGCTCTTACAGTAAAGAGTCCATAGTCTCACTGCTCTTACAGTAAAGAGCACATAGTCTCACTGCTCTTACAGTATAGAGTCTATAGTCTCACTGCTCTTACCGTAAAGATTCCATAGTCTCACTGTTCTTAACATAAAGAGTTTATAGTCTCACTGCTCTTACAGTAAAGAGTCCATAGTCTCACTGCTCTTACAGTAAAGAGTCCATAGTCTCACTGCTCTTACAGTAAAGAGCCCATAGTCTCACTGCTCTTACAGTAAAGAGTCCATAGTCTCACTGCTCTTACAGTAAAGAGTCCATAGTCTCACCGCTCTTACAGTAAAGAGTCCATAGTCTCACTGCTCTTACAGTAAAGAGCCCATAGTCTCAGTGATCTTACAGTAAAGAGTCCATAGTCTCAGTGCTCTTACGGTAAATTGTCCATAGCCTCACTGCACTTACAGTAAAGAGTCCATAGTCTCAGTGCTCTTACAGTAAAGAGTCCATAGCCTCACTGCTCTTACAGTAAAGAGTCCATAGTCTCACTGCTCTTACAGTAAAGAGTCCATAGTCTCACTGCTCTTACCATAAAGAGTCCATAGTCTCACTGCTCTTACAGTAAAGAGTCCATAGTCTCACTGCTCTTACAGTAAAGCGTCCATAGTCTCACTGCTCTTACAGTAAAGAGTCCATAGTCTCACTGCTCTTACAGTAAAGAGTCCATAGTTTCACTGCTCTTACAGTAAAAAGTCCATAGTCTCACTGCTCTTAACGTAAAGAGTCCATAGTCTCACTGCTCTTACAGTAAAGAGTTTATAGTCTCACTGCTCTTACAGTAAAGAGTCCATAGTCTCACCGCTCTTACAGTAAAGAGTCCACAGTCTCACTGCTCTTACAGTAATGAGTCCATAGTCTCAATGCTCTTACAGTAAAGTGTCCATAGTCTCACTGCTCTTACAGTAAAGCGTCCATGGTCTCACTGCTCTTACAGTAAAGCGTCCATAGTCTCACTGCTCTTACAGTATATAGTCCATGGTCTCACTGCTCTTACAGTAAAGCGTCCATAGTCTCACTGCTCTTACAGTAAAGAGCCCATAGTCTCAGTGATCTTACAGTGAAGAGTCCATAGTCTCAGTGCTCTTACAGTAAAGAGTCCATAGTCTCACTGCTCTTACAGTAAAGAGTCCATCTTCTCACTGCTCTTACAGTAAAGAGTCCATGGTATCACTGTTCTTACAGTAAAGAGTCCATAGTCTCACTGCTCTTACAGTAAAGAGTCCATAGTCTCACTGCTCTTACAGTAAAGAGTCCATAGTCTCACTGCTCTTACAGTAAAGAGTACATAGTCTCACTGCTCTTACAGTAAAGAGTCCATAGTCTCACTGCTCTTACCGTAAAGAGTCCATAGTCTCATTGCTCTTACAGTAAAGAGCCCATAGTCTCACTGCTCTTACAGTATAGAGTCCATAGTCTCACTGCTCATACCGTAAAGAGTCCATAGTCTCACTGTTCTTAACATAAAGAGTCCATAGTCTCACTGCTCTTACAGTAAAGAGTCCATAGTCTCACTGCTCTTACAGTAAAGAGTCCATAGTCTCACTGCTCTTACAGTAAAGAGCCCATAGTCTCAATGCTCTTACAGTAAAGAGTCCATAGTCTCACTGCTCTTACAGTAAAGAGTCCATAGTCTCACCGCTCTTAAAGTAAAGAGTCCATAGTCTCACTGCTCTTACAGTAAAGAGCCCATAGTCTCAGTGATCTTACAGTAAAGAGTCCATAGTCTCAGTGCTCTTACGGTAAATTGTCCATAGCCTCACTGCTCTTACAGTAAAGAGTCCATAGTCTCAGTGCTCTTACAGTAAAGAGTCCATAGCCTCACTGCTCTTACAGTAAAGAGTCCATAGTCTCACTGCTATTACAGTAAAGAGTCCATAGTCTCACTGCTCTTACCATAAAGAGTCCATAGTCTCACTGCTCTTACAGTAAAGAAACCATAGTCTCACTGCTCTTACAGTAAAGCGTCCATAGTCTCACTGCTCTTACAGTAAAGAGTCCATAGTCTCACTGCTCTTACAGTATAGAGTCCATAGTCTCACTGCTCTTACAGTAAAGAGTCCATAGTCTCACTGCTCTTACCGTAAAGAGTCAAGAGTCTCACTGCTCTTACAGTAAAGAGTCCATAGTCTCACTGCTCTTACAGTAAAGAGTCCATAGTCTCACCGCTCTTACAGTAAAGAGTCCATAGTCTCACTGCTCTTACAGTAATGAGTCCATAGTCTCACTGCTCTTACAGTAAAGTGTCCATAGTCTCACTGCTCTTACAGTAAAGCGTCCATGGTCTCACTGCTCTTACAGTAAAGAGTCCATAGTCTCACTGCTCTTACAGTAATGAGTCCATAGTCTCACTGCTCTTACAGTAAAGTGTCCATAGTCTCACTGCTCTTACAGTAAAGAGTCCATGGTCTCACTGCTCTTACAGTAAAGAGTCCATGGTATCACTGCTCTTACAGTAAAGAGTCCATAGTCTCACTGCTCTTACAGTAAAGAGCCCATAGTCTCAGTTATCTTACAGTAAAAAGTCCATATTCTCAGTGATCTTACAGTAAAGAGTCCATAGTCTCACTGCTCTTACAGTAAAGAGTCCATAGTCTCACTGATCTTACTGTAAAGAGTCCATAGTCTCACTGCTCTTACAGTAAAGAGTCCATAGTCTCACTGCTCTTACCGTAAAGAGTCCATAGTCTCACTGTTCTTAACATAAAGAGTCCATAGTCTCACTGCTCTTACAGTAAAGAGTCCATAGTCTCACTGCTCTTACAGTAAAGAGTCCATAGTCTCACTGCTCTTACAGTAAAGAGTACATAGTCTCACTGCTTTTACAGTAAAGAGCCCATAGTCTCAGTGATCTTACAGTAAAGAGTCTATAGTCTCAGTGCTCTTACAGTTAAGAGCCCATAGTCTCACTGCTCTTACAGTATAGATTCCATAGTCTCACTGCTCTTACCGTAAAGAGTCCATAGTCTCACTGTTCTTAACATAAAGAGTCCATAGTCTCACTGCTCTTACAGTATAGAGTCCATAGTCTCACTGCTCTTACAGTAAAGAGTCCATAGTCTCACTGCTCTTACAGTAAAGAGCCCATAGTCTCACTGCTCTTACAGTAAAGAGCCCATAGTCTCAGTGATCTTACAGTAAAGAGTCCATAGTCTCAGTGCTCTTACAGTAAAGAGTCCATAGCCTCACTGCTCTTACAGTAAAGAGTCCATAGTCTCACTGCTCTTACAGTAAAGAGTCCATAGTCTCACTGCTCTTACAGTAAAGAGTCCATAGTCTCACTGCTCTTACAGTAAAGAGTCCATAGTCTCACTGCTCTTACAGTAAAGAGTCCATGGTATCACTGCTCTTACAGTAAAGAGTCCATAGTCTCACTGCTCTTACAGTAAAGAGCCCATAGTCTCACTGCTCTTACAGTAAAGAGCCCATAGTCTCAGTGATCTTACAGTAAAGAGTCCATAGTCTCAGTGCTCTTACAGTAAAGAGTCCATAGCCTCACTGCTCTTACAGTAAAGAGTCCATAGTCTCACTGCTCTTACAGTAAAGAGTCCATAGTCTCACTGCTCTTACCATAAAGAGTCCATAGTCTCACTGCTCTTACAGTAAAGAGTCCATAGTCTCACTGCTCTTACAGTAAAGCGTCCATAGTCTCACTGCTCTTACAGTAAAGAGTCCATAGTCTCACTGCTCTTACAGTAAAGAGTCCATAGTTTCACTGCTCTTACAGTAAAAAGTCCATAGTCTCACTGCTCTTAACGTAAAGAGTCCATAGTCTCACTGCTCTTACAGTAAAGAGTTTATAGTCTCACTGCTCTTACAGTAAAGAGTCCATAGTCTCACCGCTCTTACAGTAAAGAGTCCACAGTCTCACTGCTCTTACAGTAATGAGTCCATAGTCTCACTGCTCTTACAGTAAAGTGTCCATAGTCTCACTGCTCTTACAGTAAAGCGTCCATGGTCTCACTGCTCTTACAGTAAAGCGTCCATAGTCTCACTGCTCTTACAGTATATAGTCCATGGTCTCACTGCTCTTACAGTAAAGCGTCCATAGTCTCACTGCTCTTACAGTAAAGAGCCCATAGTCTCAGTGATCTTACAGTGAAGAGTCCATAGTCTCAGTGCTCTTACAGTAAAGAGTCCATAGTCTCACTGCTCTTACAGTAAAGAGTCCATCTTCTCACTGCTCTTACAGTAAAGAGTCCATGGTATCACTGTTCTTACAGTAAAGAGTCCATAGTCTCACTGCTCTTACAGTAAAGAGTCCATAGTCTCACTGCTCTTACAGTAAAGAGTCCATAGTCTCACTGCTCTTACAGTAAAGAGTACATAGTCTCACTGCTCTTACAGTAAAGAGTCCATAGTCTCACTGCTCTTACCGTAAAGAGTCCATAGTCTCATTGCTCTTACAGTAAAGAGCCCATAGTCTCACTGCTCTTACAGTATAGAGTCCATAGTCTCACTGCTCATACCGTAAAGAGTCCATAGTCTCACTGTTCTTAACATAAAGAGTCCATAGTCTCACTGCTCTTACAGTAAAGAGTCCATAGTCTCACTGCTCTTACAGTAAAGAGTCCATAGTCTCACTGCTCTTACAGTAAAGAGCCCATAGTCTCAATGCTCTTACAGTAAAGAGTCCATAGTCTCACTGCTCTTACAGTAAAGAGTCCATAGTCTCACCGCTCTTAAAGTAAAGAGTCCATAGTCTCACTGCTCTTACAGTAAAGAGCCCATAGTCTCAGTGATCTTACAGTAAAGAGTCCATAGTCTCAGTGCTCTTACGGTAAATTGTCCATAGCCTCACTGCTCTTACAGTAAAGAGTCCATAGTCTCAGTGCTCTTACAGTAAAGAGTCCATAGCCTCACTGCTCTTACAGTAAAGAGTCCATAGTCTCACTGCTATTACAGTAAAGAGTCCATAGTCTCACTGCTCTTACCATAAAGAGTCCATAGTCTCACTGCTCTTACAGTAAAGAAACCATAGTCTCACTGCTCTTACAGTAAAGCGTCCATAGTCTCACTGCTCTTACAGTAAAGAGTCCATAGTCTCACTGCTCTTACAGTATAGAGTCCATAGTCTCACTGCTCTTACAGTAAAGAGTCCATAGTCTCACTGCTCTTACCGTAAAGAGTCAAGAGTCTCACTGCTCTTACAGTAAAGAGTCCATAGTCTCACTGCTCTTACAGTAAAGAGTCCATAGTCTCACCGCTCTTACAGTAAAGAGTCCATAGTCTCACTGCTCTTACAGTAATGAGTCCATAGTCTCACTGCTCTTACAGTAAAGTGTCCATAGTCTCACTGCTCTTACAGTAAAGCGTCCATGGTCTCACTGCTCTTACAGTAAAGAGTCCATAGTCTCACTGCTCTTACAGTAATGAGTCCATAGTCTCACTGCTCTTACAGTAAAGTGTCCATAGTCTCACTGCTCTTACAGTAAAGAGTCCATGGTCTCACTGCTCTTACAGTAAAGAGTCCATAGTCTCACTGCTCTTACAGTAAAGAGCCCATAGTCTCAGTTATCTTACAGTAAAAAGTCCATATTCTCAGTGATCTTACAGTAAAGAGTCCATAGTCTCACTGCTCTTAAAGTAAAGAGTCCATAGTCTCACTGATCTTACTGTAAAGAGTCCATAGTCTCACTGCTCTTACAGTAAAGAGTCCATAGTCTCACTGCTCTTACCGTAAAGAGTCCATAGTCTCACTGTTCTTAACATAAAGAGTCCATAGTCTCACTGCTCTTACAGTAAAGAGTCCATAGTCTCACTGCTCTTACAGTAAAGAGTCCATAGTCTCACTGCTCTTACAGTAAAGAGTACATAGTCTCACTGCTTTTACAGTAAAGAGCCCATAGTCTCAGTGATCTTACAGTAAAGAGTCTATAGTCTCAGTGCTCTTACAGTTAAGAGCCCATAGTCTCACTGCTCTTACAGTATAGATTCCATAGTCTCACTGCTCTTACCGTAAAGAGTCCATAGTCTCACTGTTCTTAACATAAAGAGTCCATAGTCTCACTGCTCTTACAGTATAGAGTCCATAGTCTCACTGCTCTTACAGTAAAGAGTCCATAGTCTCACTGCTCTTACAGTAAAGAGCCCATAGTCTCACTGCTCTTACAGTAAAGAGCCCATAGTCTCAGTGATCTTACAGTAAAGAGTCCATAGTCTCAGTGCTCTTACAGTAAAGAGTCCATAGCCTCACTGCTCTTACAGTAAAGAGTCCATAGTCTCACTGCTCTTACAGTAAAGAGTCCATAGTCTCACTGCTCTTACAGTAAAGAGTCCATAGTCTCACTGCTCTTACAGTAAAGAGTCCATAGTCTCACTGCTCTTACAGTAAAGAGTCCATGGTATCACTGCTCTTACAGTAAAGAGTCCATAGTCTCACTGCTCTTACAGTAAAGAGCCCATAGTCTCACTGCTCTTACAGTAAAGAGCCCATAGTCTCAGTGATCTTACAGTAAAGAGTCCATAGTCTCAGTGCTCTTACAGTAAAGAGTCCATAGTCTCACTGCTCTTACAGTAAAGAGTCCATAGTCTCACTGCTCTTACAGTAAAGAGTCCATAGTCTCACTGCTCTTACAGTAAAGAGTCCATAGTCTCACTGCTCTTACAGTAAAGAGTCCATCGTCTCACTGCTCTTACAGTAAAGAGTCCATAGTCTCACTGCTTTTACAGTAAAGAGCCCATAGTCTCAGTGATCTTACAGTAAAAAGTCCATAGTCTCAGTGCTCTTACAATAAAGAGTCCATAGTCTCACTGCTCTTACAGTAAAGAGTCCATAGTCTCACTGATCTTACTGTAAAGAGTCCATAGTCTCACTGCTCTTACAGTAAAGAGTCCATAGTCTCACTGCTCTTACAGTAAAGAGTCCATAGTCTCAGTGCTCTTACAGTAAAGAGTCCATAGCCTCACTGCTCTTACAGTAAAGCGTCCATAGTCTCACTGCTTTTACAGTAAAGAGTCCATAGTCTCACTGCTCTTACAGTAAAGAGTCCATAGTCTCACTGCTCTTACAGTAAAGAGTCCATAGTCTCACTGCTCTTACAGTAAAGAGTCCATGGTATCACTGCTCTTACAGTAAAGAGTCCATAGTCTCACTGCTTTTACAGTAAAGAGCCCATAGTCTCAGTGATCTTACAGTAAAAAGTCCATAGTCTCAGTGCTCTTACAGTAAAGAGTCCATAGTCTCACTGCTCTTACAGAAAAGAGTCCATAGTATCACTGATCTTACTGTAAAGAGTCCATAGTCTCACTGCTCTTACAGTAAAGAGTCCATAGTCTCACTGCTCTTACCGTAAAGAGTCCATAGTCTCACTGTTCTTAACATAAAGAGTCCATAGTCTCACTGCTCTTACAGTAAAGAGTCCATAGTCTCACTGCTCTTACAGTAAAGAGTCCGTAGTCTCACTGCTCTTACAGTAAAGAGCCCATAGTCTCACTGCTCTTACAGTATAGAGTCCATAGTCTCACTGCTCTTACCGTAAAGAGTCCATAGTCTCACTGTTCTTAACATAAAGAGTCCATAGTCTCACTGCTCTTACAGTAAAGAGTCCATAGTCTCACTGCTCTTACAGTAAAGAGTCCATAGTCTCACTGCTCTTACAGTAAAGAGCCCATAGTCTCACTGCTCTTACAGTAAAGAGTCCATAGTCTCACCGCTCTTACAGTAAAGAGTCCATAGTCTCACCGCTCTTACAGTAAAGAGTCCATAGTCTCACTGCTCATACAGTAAAGAGCCCATAGTCTCAGTGATCTTACAGTAAAGAGTCCATAGTCTCAGTGCTCTTACAGTAAAGAGTCCATAGCCTCACTGCTCTTACAGTAAAGAGTCCATAGTCTCACTTCTCTTACAGTAAAGAGTCCATAGTCTCACTGCTCTTACAGTAAAGAGTCCATAGTCTCACTGCTCTTACAATAAAGAGTCCATAGTCTCACCGCTCTTACAGTATAGAGTCCATAGTCTCACTGCTCTTACAGTAAAGAGTCCATAGTCTCACTGCTCTTACCGTAAAGAGTCCATAGTCTCACTGCTCTTACAGTAAAGAGTCCATAGTCTCACTGCTCTTACAGTATAGCGTCCATGGTCTCACTGCTCTTACAGTAAAGCGTCCATAGTCTCACTGCTTATATAGTAAAGGGTCCATGGTCTCACTGCTCTTACAGTAAAGAGTCCATAGTCTCACTGCTCTTACAATAAAGAGCCCATAGTCTCAGTGATCTTACAGTAAAGAGTCCATAGTCTCAGTGCTCTTACAGTAAAGAGTCCATAGTCTCACTGCTCTTACAGTAAAGAGTCCATGATCTCACTGCTCTTACAGTAAAGAGTCCATAGTCTCACTGCTCTTACAGTAAAGAGCCCATAGTCTCAGTGATCTTACAGTAAAGAGCCCATAGTCTCAGTGCTCTTACAGTAAAGAGTCCATAGTCTCACTGGTCTTACAGTAAAGAGTCCATAGTCTCACTGCTCTTACAGTAAAGAGTCAAGTCTCACTGCTCTTACAGTAAAGAGTCCATAGTCTCGCTGCTCTTACAGTAAAGAGTCCATAGTCTCACTGCTCTTACAGTAAAGAGTCCAGTCTCACTGCTCTTTCCGTAAAGAGTCCATAGTCTCACTGTTCTTAACATAAAGAGTCCATAGTCTCACTGCTCTTACAGTAAAGAGTCCATAGTCTCACTGCTCTTACAGTAAAGAGTCCATAGTCTCACTGCTCTTACAGTAAAGAGTACATAGTCTCACTGCTTTTACAGTAAAGAGCCCATAGTCTCAGTGATCTTACAGTAAAGAGTCTATAGTCTCAGTGCTCTTACAGTTAATAGCCCATAGTCTCACTGCTCTTACAGTATAGATTCCATAGTCTCACTGCTCTTACCGTAAAGAGTCCATAGTCTCACTGTTCTTAACATAAAGAGTCCATAGTCTCACTGCTCTTACAGTAAAGAGTCCATAGTCTCACTGCTCTTACAGTAAAGAGTCCATAGTCTCACTGCTCTTACAGTAAAGAGCCCATAGTCTCACTGCTCTTACAGTAAAGAGCCCATAGTCTCAGTGATCTTACAGTAAAGAGTCCATAGTCTCAGTGCTCTTACAGTAAAGAGTCCATAGCCTCACTGCTCTTACAGTAAAGAGTCCATAGTCTCACTGCTCTTACAAAAAAGAGTCCATAGTCTCACTGCTCTTACAGTAAAGAGTCCATAGTCTCACTGCTCTTACAGTAAAGAGTCTATAGTCTCACTGCTCTTACAGTAAAGAGTCCATGGTATCACTGCTCTTACAGTAAAGAGTCCATAGTCTCACTGCTTTTACAGTAAAGAGCCTATAGTCTCAGTGATCTTACAGTAAAGAGTCCATAGTCTCAGTGCTCTTACAGTAAAGAGTCCATAGTCTCACTGCTCTTACAGTAAAGAGTCCATAGTCTCACTGCTCTTACAGTAAAGAGTCCATAGTCTCACTGCTCTTACAGTAAAGAGCCCATAGTCTCAGTCATCTTACAGTAAAAAGTCCATAGTCTCAGTGCTCTTACAGTAAAGAGTCCATAGTCTCACCGCTCTTAAAGTAAAGAGTCCATAGTCTCACTGCTCTTACAGTAAAGAGCCCATAGTCTCAGTGATCTTACAGTAAAGAGTCCATAGTCTCACTGCTCTTACAGTAAAGAGTCCATAGTCTCAGTGCTCTTACAGTAAAGAGTCCATAGCCTCACTGCTCTTACAGTAAAGCGTCCATAGTCTCACTGCTTTTACAGTAAAGAGTCCATAGTCTCACTGCTCTTACAGTAAAGAGTCCATAGTCTCACTGCTCTTACAGTAAAGAGTCCATAGTCTCACTGCTCTTACAGTAAAGAGTCCATGGTATCACTGCTCTTACAGTAAAGAGTCCATAGTCTCACTGCTTTTACAGTAAAGAGCCCATAGTCTCAGTGATCTTACAGTAAAAAGTCCATAGTCTCAGTGCTCTTACAGTAAAGAGTCCATAGTCTCACTGCTCTTACAGAAAAGAGTCCATAGTATCACTGATCTTACTGTAAAGAGTCCATAGTCTCACTGCTCTTACAGTAAAGAGTCCATAGTCTCACTGCTCTTACAGTAAAGAGTCCATAGTCTCACTGCTCTTACCGTAAAGAGTCCATAGTCTCACTGTTCTTAACATAAAGAGTCCATAGTCTCACTGCTCTTACAGTAAAGAGTCCATAGTCTCACTGCTCTTACAGTAAAGAGTCCATAGTCTCACTGCTCTTACAGTAAAGAGTACATAGTCTCACTGCTTTTACAGTAAAGAGCCCATAGTCTCAGTGATCTTACAGTAAAGAGTCTATAGTCTCAGTGCTCTTACAGTTAAGAGCCCATAGTCTCACTGCTCTTACAGTATAGATTCCATAGTCTCACTGCTCTTACCGTAAAGAGTCCATAGTCTCACTGTTCTTAACATAAAGAGTCCATAGTCTCACTGCTCTTACAGTATAGAGTCCATAGTCTCACTGCTCTTACAGTAAAGAGTCCATAGTCTCACTGCTCTTACAGTAAAGAGCCCATAGTCTCACTGCTCTTACAGTAAAGAGCCCATAGTCTCAGTGATCTTACAGTAAAGAGTCCATAGTCTCAGTGCTCTTACAGTAAAGAGTCCATAGCCTCACTGCTCTTACAGTAAAGAGTCCATAGTCTCACTGCTCTTACAGTAAAGAGTCCATAGTCTCACTGCTCTTACAGTAAAGAGTCCATAGTCTCACTGCTCTTACAGTAAAGAGTCCATAGTCTCACTGCTCTTACAGTAAAGAGTCCATGGTATCACTGCTCTTACAGTAAAGAGTCCATAGTCTCACTGCTCTTACAGTAAAGAGCCCATAGTCTCACTGCTCTTACAGTAAAGAGCCCATAGTCTCAGTGATCTTACAGTAAAGAGTCCATAGTCTCAGTGCTCTTACAGTAAAGAGTCCATAGCCTCACTGCTCTTACAGTAAAGAGTCCATAGTCTCACTGCTCTTACAGTAAAGAGTCCATAGTCTCACTGCTCTTACAGTAAAGAGTCCATAGTCTCACTGCTCTTACAGTAAAGAGTCCATGGTATCACTGCTCTTACAGTAAAGAGTCCATAGTCTCACTGCTTTTACAGTAAAGAGCCCATAGTCTCAGTGATCTTACAGTAAAAAGTCCATAGTCTCAGTGCTCTTACAATAAAGAGTCCATAGTCTCACTGCTCTTACAGTAAAGAGTCCATAGTCTCACTGATCTTACTGTAAAGAGTCCATAGTCTCACTGCTCTTACAGTAAAGAGTCCATAGTCTCACTGCTCTTACAGTAAAGAGTCCATAGTCTCAGTGCTCTTACAGTAAAGAGTCCATAGCCTCACTGCTCTTACAGTAAAGCGTCCATAGTCTCACTGCTTTTACAGTAAAGAGTCCATAGTCTCACTGCTCTTACAGTAAAGAGTCCATAGTCTCACTGCTCTTACAGTAAAGAGTCCATAGTCTCACTGCTCTTACAGTAAAGAGTCCATGGTATCACTGCTCTTACAGTAAAGAGTCCATAGTCTCACTGCTTTTACAGTAAAGAGCCCATAGTCTCAGTGATCTTACAGTAAAAAGTCCATAGTCTCAGTGCTCTTACAGTAAAGAGTCCATAGTCTCACTGCTCTTACAGAAAAGAGTCCATAGTATCACTGATCTTACTGTAAAGAGTCCATAGTCTCACTGCTCTTACAGTAAAGAGTCCATAGTCTCACTGCTCTTACCGTAAAGAGTCCATAGTCTCACTGTTCTTAACATAAAGAGTCCATAGTCTCACTGCTCTTACAGTAAAGAGTCCATAGTCTCACTGCTCTTACAGTAAAGAGTCCGTAGTCTCACTGCTCTTACAGTAAAGAGCCCATAGTCTCACTGCTCTTACAGTATAGAGTCCATAGTCTCACTGCTCTTACCGTAAAGAGTCCATAGTCTCACTGTTCTTAACATAAAGAGTCCATAGTCTCACTGCTCTTACAGTAAAGAGTCCATAGTCTCACTGCTCTTACAGTAAAGAGTCCATAGTCTCACTGCTCTTACAGTAAAGAGCCCATAGTCTCACTGCTCTTACAGTAAAGAGTCCATAGTCTCACCGCTCTTACAGTAAAGAGTCCATAGTCTCACCGCTCTTACAGTAAAGAGTCCATAGTCTCACTGCTCATACAGTAAAGAGCCCATAGTCTCAGTGATCTTACAGTAAAGAGTCCATAGTCTCAGTGCTCTTACAGTAAAGAGTCCATAGCCTCACTGCTCTTACAGTAAAGAGTCCATAGTCTCACTTCTCTTACAGTAAAGAGTCCATAGTCTCACTGCTCTTACAGTAAAGAGTCCATAGTCTCACTGCTCTTACAATAAAGAGTCCATAGTCTCACCGCTCTTACAGTATAGAGTCCATAGTCTCACTGCTCTTACAGTAAAGAGTCCATAGTCTCACTGCTCTTACCGTAAAGAGTCCATAGTCTCACTGCTCTTACAGTAAAGAGTCCATAGTCTCACTGCTCTTACAGTATAGCGTCCATGGTCTCACTGCTCTTACAGTAAAGCGTCCATAGTCTCACTGCTTATATAGTAAAGGGTCCATGGTCTCACTGCTCTTACAGTAAAGAGTCCATAGTCTCACTGCTCTTACAATAAAGAGCCCATAGTCTCAGTGATCTTACAGTAAAGAGTCCATAGTCTCAGTGCTCTTACAGTAAAGAGTCCATAGTCTCACTGCTCTTACAGTAAAGAGTCCATGATCTCACTGCTCTTACAGTAAAGAGTCCATAGTCTCACTGCTCTTACAGTAAAGAGCCCATAGTCTCAGTGATCTTACAGTAAAGAGCCCATAGTCTCAGTGCTCTTACAGTAAAGAGTCCATAGTCTCACTGGTCTTACAGTAAAGAGTCCATAGTCTCACTGCTCTTACAGTAAAGAGTCAAGTCTCACTGCTCTTACAGTAAAGAGTCCATAGTCTCACTGCTCTTACAGTAAAGAGTCCATAGTCTCACTGCTCTTACAGTAAAGAGTCCAGTCTCACTGCTCTTTCCGTAAAGAGTCCATAGTCTCACTGTTCTTAACATAAAGAGTCCATAGTCTCACTGCTCTTACAGTAAAGAGTCCATAGTCTCACTGCTCTTACAGTAAAGAGTCCATAGTCTCACTGCTCTTACAGTAAAGAGTACATAGTCTCACTGCTTTTACAGTAAAGAGCCCATAGTCTCAGTGATCTTACAGTAAAGAGTCTATAGTCTCAGTGCTCTTACAGTTAATAGCCCATAGTCTCACTGCTCTTACAGTATAGATTCCATAGTCTCACTGCTCTTACCGTAAAGAGTCCATAGTCTCACTGTTCTTAACATAAAGAGTCCATAGTCTCACTGCTCTTACAGTATAGAGTCCATAGTCTCACTGCTCTTACAGTAAAGAGTCCATAGTCTCACTGCTCTTACAGTAAAGAGCCCATAGTCTCACTGCTCTTACAGTAAAGAGCCCATAGTCTCAGTGATCTTACAGTAAAGAGTCCATAGTCTCAGTGCTCTTACAGTAAAGAGTCCATAGCCTCACTGCTCTTACAGTAAAGAGTCCATAGTCTCACTGCTCTTACAAAAAAGAGTCCATAGTCTCACTGCTCTTACAGTAAAGAGTCCATAGTCTCACTGCTCTTACAGTAAAGAGTCTATAGTCTCACTGCTCTTACAGTAAAGAGTCCATGGTATCACTGCTCTTACAGTAAAGAGTCCATAGTCTCACTGCTTTTACAGTAAAGAGCCTATAGTCTCAGTGATCTTACAGTAAAGAGTCCATAGTCTCAGTGCTCTTACAGTAAAGAGTCCATAGTCTCACTGCTCTTACAGTAAAGAGTCCATAGTCTCACTGCTCTTACAGTAAAGAGTCCATAGTCTCACTGCTCTTACAGTAAAGAGCCCATAGTCTCAGTGATCTTACAGTAAAAAGTCCATAGTCTCAGTGCTCTTACAGTAAAGAGTCCATAGTCTCACCGCTCTTAAAGTAAAGAGTCCATAGTCTCACTGCTCTTACAGTAAAGAGCCCATAGTCTCAGTGATCTTACAGTAAAGAGTCCATAGTCTCACTGCTCTTACAGTAAAGAGTCCATAGTCTCAGTGCTCTTACAGTAAAGAGTCCATAGCCTCACTGCTCTTACAGTAAAGCGTCCATAGTCTCACTGCTTTTACAGTAAAGAGTCCATAGTCTCACTGCTCTTACAGTAAAGAGTCCATAGTCTCACTGCTCTTACAGTAAAGAGTCCATAGTCTCACTGCTCTTACAGTAAAGAGTCCATGGTATCACTGCTCTTACAGTAAAGAGTCCATAGTCTCACTGCTTTTACAGTAAAGAGCCCATAGTCTCAGTGATCTTACAGTAAAAAGTCCATAGTCTCAGTGCTCTTACAGTAAAGAGTCCATAGTCTCACTGCTCTTACAGAAAAGAGTCCATAGTATCACTGATCTTACTGTAAAGAGTCCATAGTCTCACTGCTCTTACAGTAAAGAGTCCATAGTCTCACTGCTCTTAAAGGAAAGAGTCCATAGTCTCACTGTTCTTAACATAAAGAGTCCATAGTCTCACTGCTCTTACAGTAAAGAGTCAATAGTCTCACTGCCATTACAGTAAAGAGTCCATAGTCTCACTGCTCTTACAGTAAAGAGCCCATAGTCTCACTGCTCTTACAGTATAGAGTCCATAGTCTCACTGCTCTTACCGTAAAGAGTCCATAGTCTCACTGTTCTTAACATAAAGAGTCCATAGTCTCACTGCTCTTACAGTAAAGAGTCCATAGTCTCACTGCTCTTACAGTAAAGAGTCCATAGTCTCACTGCTCTTACAGTAAAGAGCCCATAGTCTCACTGCTCTTACAGTAAAGAGTCCATAGTCTCACCGCTCTTACAGTAAAGAGTCCATAGTCTCACCGCTCTTACAGTAAAGAGTCCATAGTCTCACTGCTCATACAGTAAAGAGCCCATAGTCTCAGTGATCTTACAGTAAAGAGTCCATAGTCTCAGTGCTCTTACAGTAAAGAGTCCATAGCCTCACTGCTCTTACAGTAAAGAGTCCATAGTCTCACTTCTCTTACAGTAAAGAGTCCATAGTCTCACTGCTCTTACAGTAAAGAGTCCATAGTCTCACTGCTCTTACAGTAAAGAGTCCATAGTCTCACCGCTCTTACAGTATAGAGTCCATAGTCTCACTGCTCTTACAGTAAAGAGTCCATAGTCTCACTGCTCTTACCGTAAAGAGTCCATAGTCTCACTGCTCTTACAGTAAAGAGTCCATAGTCTCACTGCTCTTACAGTATAGCGTCCATGGTCTCACTGCTCTTACAGTAAAGCGTCCATAGTCTCACTGCTTATATAGTAAAGGGTCCATGGTCTCACTGCTCTTACAGTAAAGAGTCCATAGTCTCACTGCTCTTACAATAAAGAGCCCATAGTCTCAGTGATCTTACAGTAAAGAGTCCATAGTCTCAGTGCTCTTACAGTAAAGAGTCCATAGTCTCACTGCTCTTACAGTAAAGAGTCCATGATCTCACTGCTCTTACAGTAAAGAGTCCATAGTCTCACTGCTCTTACAGTAAAGAGCCCATAGTCTCAGTGATCTTACAGTAAAGAGCCCATTGTCTCAGTGCTCTTACAGTAAAGAGTCCATAGTCTCACTGGTCTTACAGTAAAGAGTCCATAGTCTCACTGCTCTTACAGTAAAGAGTCAAGTCTCACTGCTCTTACAGTAAAGAGTCCATAGTCTCACTGCTCTTACAGTAAAGAGTCCATAGTCTCACTGCTCTTACAGTAAAGAGTCCAGTCTCACTGCTCTTTCCGTAAAGAGTCCATAGTCTCACTGTTCTTAACATAAAGAGTCCATAGTCTCACTGCTCTTACAGTAAAGAGTCCATAGTCTCACTGCTCTTACAGTAAAGAGTCCATAGTCTCACTGCTCTTACAGTAAAGAGTACATAGTCTCACTGCTTTTACAGTAAAGAGCCCATAGTCTCAGTGATCTTACAGTAAAGAGTCTATAGTCTCAGTGCTCTTACAGTTAATAGCCCATAGTCTCACTGCTCTTACAGTATAGATTCCATAGTCTCACTGCTCTTACCGTAAAGAGTCCATAGTCTCACTGTTCTTAACATAAAGAGTCCATAGTCTCACTGCTCTTACAGTATAGAGTCCATAGTCTCACTGCTCTTACAGTAAAGAGTCCATAGTCTCACTGCTCCTACAGTAAAGAGCCCATAGTCTCACTGCTCTTACAGTAAAGAGCCCATAGTCTCAGTGATCTTACAGTAAAGAGTCCATAGTCTCAGTGCTCTTACAGTAAAGAGTCCATAGCCTCACTGCTCTTACAGTAAAGAGTCCATAGTCTCACTGCTCTTACAAAAAAGAGTCCATAGTCTCACTGCTCTTACAGTAAAGAGTCCATAGTCTCACTGCTCTTACAGTAAAGAGTCTATAGTCTCACTGCTCTTACAGTAAAGAGTCCATGGTATCACTGCTCTTACAGTAAAGAGTCCATAGTCTCACTGATTTTACAGTAAAGAGCCTATAGTCTCAGTGATCTTACAGTAAAAAGTCCATAGTCTCAGTGCTCTTTTAATAAAGAGTCCATAGTCTCACTGCTCTTACAGTAAAGAGTCCATAGTCTCACTGATCTTACTGTAAAGAGTCCATATTCTCACTGCTCTTACAGTAAAGAGTCCATAGTCTCACTGCTCTTACAGTAAAGAGTCCATAGTCTCAGTGCTCTTACAGTAAAGAGTCAATAGCCTCACTGCTCTTACAGTAAAGCGTCCATAGTCTCACTGCTTTTACAGTAAAGAGTCCATAGTCTCACTGCTCTTACAGTAAAGAGTCCATAGTCTCACTGCTCTTACAGTAAAGAGTCCATAGTCTCACTGCTCTTACAGTAAAGAGTCCATGGTATCACTGCTCTTACAGTAAAGAGTCCATAGTCTCACTGCTTTTACAGTAAAGAGCCCATAGTCTCAGTGATCTTACAGTAAAAAGTCCATAGTCTCAGTGCTCTTACAGTAAAGAGTCCATAGTCTCACTGCTCTTACAGTAAAGAGTCCATAGTATCACTGATCTTACTGTAAAGAGTCCATAGTCTCACTGCTCTTACAGTAAAGAGTCCATAGTCTCACTGCTCTTACCGTAAAGAGTCCATAGTCTCACTGTTCTTAACATAAAGAGTCCATAGTCTCACTGCTCTTACAGTAAAGAGTCCATAGTCTCACTGCTCTTACAGTAAAGAGTCCGTAGTCTCACTGCTCTTACAGTAAAGAGCCCATAGTCTCACTGCTCTTACAGTATAGAGTCCATAGTCTCACTGCTCTTACCGTAAAGAGTCCATAGTCTCACTGTTCTTAACATAAAGAGTCCATAGTCTCACTGCTCTTACAGTAAAGAGTCCATAGTCTCACTGCTCTTACAGTAAAGAGTCCATAGTCTCACTGCTCTTACAGTAAAGAGCCCATAGTCTCACTGCTCTTACAGTAAAGAGTCCATAGTCTCACCGCTCTTACAGTAAAGAGTCCATAGTCTCACCGCTCTTACAGTAAAGAGTCCATAGTCTCACCGCTCATACAGTAAAGAGCCCATAGTCTCAGTGATCTTACAGTAAAGAGTCCATAGTCTCAGTGCTCTTACAGTAAAGAGTCCATAGCCTCACTGCTCTTACAGTAAAGAGTCCATAGTCTCACTTCTCTTACAGTAAAGAGTCCATAGTCTCACTGCTCTTACAGTAAAGAGTCCATAGTCTCACTGCTCTTACAGTAAAGAGTCCATAGTCTCACCGCTCTTACAGTATAGAGTCCATAGTCTCACTGCTCTTACAGTAAAGAGTCCATAGTCTCACTGCTCTTACCGTAAAGAGTCCATAGTCTCACTGCTCTTACAGTAAAGAGTCCATAGTCTCACTGCTCTTACAGTATAGCGTCCATGGTCTCACTGCTCTTACAGTAAAGCGTCCATAGTCTCACTGCTTATATAGTAAAGGGTCCATGGTCTCACTGCTCTTACAGTAAAGAGTCCATAGTCTCACTGCTCTTACAATAAAGAGCCCATAGTCTCAGTGATCTTACAGTAAAGAGTCCATAGTCTCAGTGCTCTTACAGTAAAGAGTCCATAGTCTCACTGCTCTTACTGTAAAGAGTCCATGATCTCACTGCTCTTACAGTAAAGAGTCCATAGTCTCACTGCTCTTACAGTAAAGAGCCCATAGTCTCAGTGATCTTACAGTAAAGAGCCCATAGTCTCAGTGCTCTTACAGTAAAGAGTCCATTGTCTCACTGGTCTTACAGTAAAGAGTCCATAGTCTCACTGCTCTTACAGTAAAGAGTCAAGTCTCACTGCTCTTACAGTAAAGTGTCCATAGTCTCACTGCTCTTACAGTAAAGAGTCCATAGTCTCACTGCTCTTACAGTAAAGAGTCCAGTCTCACTGCTCTTACCGTAAAGAGTCCATAGTCTCACTGTTCTTAACATAAAGAGTCCTTTGTCTCACTGCTCTTACAGTAAAGAGTCCATAGTCTCACTGCTCTTACATTAAAGAGTCCATAGTCTCACCGTTCTTACAGTAAAGAGTCCATAGTCTCACCGCTCTTACAATAAAGAGTTGTCACGGAAGTTGTATAGCAAACTAGAAGACACAAAAGGAAGATCCGGCTGACTGGATCCAAAACTAAGGAACCATAGGGATAGCCCTGCAACAGACCTGGCTCTCTCCCTAACTGCTCAGCCTATGCAAAATTCTCAATGGTAGAAGATCGCATATCCTCGTACCTCGACTGAATAACCCCTGAACACCTTATAATAGTGAGGGGACACGACCACCGGCTCCCTACACTTGATACGGAGGGAGTCAGGGTCTCCTGGGATCCAGCAAACAGGAAAATACAAAGGAATAAACAAAACTTATCTGTAGAAGACTCAGTAGTAGCATCCAGCATCCATATACTCCAGGAAGTTGTATAAACCGCAAAGTGATGCAGTATGGGAAGGGATTTAAAGGGATGCAATCAATGCAACTACATGACAGCTGAGAGAGGCTAACGAGATGAGAAAATGAAAGCAAAACAAAAAGAACCATAAGGAGGAGGTTCTGAAGGACGTCTGTCAGAGCTTCTCAGATGTCTGGTGGTGACAAGAGTCCATAGTCTCACTGCTCTTACAGTAAAGAGCCCATAGTCTCACTGCCCTTACAGTAAAGAGTCCATAGTCTCACTGCTCTTACAGTAAAGAGTCCATAGTCTCACCGTTCTTACAGTAAAGAGTCCATAGTCTCACCGCTCTTACAATAAAGAGTTGTCACGGAAGTTGTATAGCAAACTAGAAGACACAAAAGGAAGATCCGGCTGACTGGATCCAAAACTAAGGAACCATAGGGATAGCCCTGCAACAGACCTGGCTCTCTCCCTAACTGCTCAGCCTATGCAAAATTCTCAATGGTAGAAGATCGCATATCCTCGTACCTCGACTGAATAACCCCTGAACACCTTATAATAGTGAGGGGACACGACCACCGGCTCCCTACACTTGATACGGAGGGAGTCAGGGTCTCCTGGGATCCAGCAAACAGGAAAATACAAAGGAATAAACAAAACTTATCTGTAGAAGACTCAGTAGTAGCATCCAGCATCCATATACTCCAGGAAGTTGTATAAATCGCAAAGTGATGCAGTATGGGAAGGGATTTAAAGGGATGCAATCAATGCAACTACATGACAGCTGAGAGAGGCTAACGAGATGAGAAAATGAAAGCAAAACAAAAAGAACCTCAAGGAGGAGGTTCTGAAGGACGTCTGTCAGAGCTTCTCAGATGTCTGGTGGTGACAAGAGTCCATAGTCTCACTGCTCTTACAGTAAAGAGCCCATAGTCTCACTGCCCTTACAGTAAAGAGTCCATAGTCTCACTGCTCTTACAGTAAAGAGTTCATAGTTTCACTGCTCTTACAGTAAAGAGTCCATAGTCTCACTGCTCTTACAGTAAAGAGCCCATAGTCTCACTGCTCTTACAGTAAAGAGTCCATAGTCTCACTGCTCTTACAGTAAAGAGCCCATAGTCTCAGTGATCTTACAGTAAAGAGTCCATAGTCTCAGTGCTCTTACAGTAAAGAGTCCATAGCCTCACTGCTCTTACAGTAAAGAGTCCATAGTCTCACTGCTCTTACAGTAAAGAGTCCATAGTCTCACTGCTCTTACAGTAAAGAGTCCATAGTCTCACTGCTCTTACAGTAAAGAGTCCATAGTCTCACTGCTTTTACCGTAAAGAGTCCATAGTCTCACTGCTCTTACAGTAAAGAGTCCATAGTCTCACTGCTCTTACAGTATAGCGTCCATGGTCTCACTGCTCTTACAGTAAAGCGTCCATAGTCTCACTGCTTATATAGTAAAGGGTCCATGGTCTCACTGCTCTTACAGTATAGAGTCCATGGTCTCACTGCTCTTACAGTAAAGAGTCCATAGTCTCACTGCTCTTACAATAAAGAGCCCATAGTCTCACCGTTCTTACAGTAAAGAGTCCATAGTCTCACTGCTCTTACAGTAAAGAGCCCATAGTCTCAGTGATCTTACAGTAAAAAGTCCATATTCTCAGTGATCTTACAGTAAAGAGTCCATAGTCTCACTGCTCTTACAGTAAAGAGTCCATAGTCTCACTGATCTTACTGTAAAGAGTCCATAGTCTCACTGCTCTTACAGTAAAGAGTCCATAGTCTCACTGCTCTTACCGTAAAAAGTCCATAGTCTCACTGTTCTTAACATAAAGAGTCCATAGTCTCACTGCTCTTACAGTAAAGAGTCCATAGTCTCACTGCTCTTACAGTAAAGAGTCCATAGTCTCACTGCTCTTACAGTAAAGAGTACATAGTCTCACTGCTTTTACAGTAAAGAGCCCATAGTCTCAGTGATCTTACAGTAAAGAGTCTATAGTCTCAGTGCTCTTACAGTTAAGAGCCCATAGTCTCACTGCTCTTACAGTATAGATTCCATAGTCTCACTGCTCTTACCGTAAAGAGTCCATAGTCTCACTGTTCTTAACATAAAGAGTATATAGTCTCACTGCTCTTACAGTAAAGAGTTCATAGTCTCACTGCTCTTACAGTAAAGAGTCCATTGTCTCACTGCTCTTACAGTAAAGAGCCCATAGTCTCACTGCTCTTACAGTAAAGAGCCCATAGTCTCAGTGATCTTACAGTAAAGAGTCCATAGTCTCAGTGCTCTTACAGTAAAGAGTCCATAGCCTCACTGCTCTTACAGTAAAGAGTCCATAGTCTCACTGCTCTTACAGTAAAGAGTCCATAGTCTCACTGCTCTTACAGTAAAGAGTCCATAGTCTCACTGCTCTTACAGTAAAGAGTCCATGGTATCACTGCTCTTACAGTAAAGAGTCCATAGTCTCACTGCTTTTACAGTAAAGAGCCCATTGTCTCAGTGATCTTACAGTAAAAAGTCCATAGTCTCAGTGCTCTTACAATAAAGAGTCCATAGTCTCACTGCTCTTACAGTAAAGAGTACATAGTCTCACTGATCTTACTGTAAAGAGTCCATAGTCTCACTGCTCTTACAGTAAAGAGTCCATAGTCTCACTGCTCTTACAGTAAAGAGCCCATAGTCTCAGTGATCTTCCAGTAAAGAGTCCATAGTCTCAGTGCTCTTACAGTAAAGAGTCCATAGCCTCACTGCTCTTACAGTAAAGCGTCCATAGTCTCACTGCTTTTACAGTAAAGAGTCCATAGTCTCACTGCTCTTACAGTAAAGAGTCCATAGTCTCACTGCTCTTACAGTAAAGAGTACATAGTCTCACTGCTCTTACAGTAAAGAGTCCATGGTATCACTGCTCTTACAGTAAAGAGTCCATAGTCTCACTGCTTTTACAGTAAAGAGCCCATAGTCTCAGTGATATTACAGTAAAAAGTCCATAGTCTCAGTGCTCTTACAGTAAAGAGTCCATAGTCTCACTGCTCTTACAGTAAAGAGTCCATAGTATCACTGATCTTACTGTAAAGAGTCCATAGTCTCACTGCTCTTACAGTAAAGAGTCAATAGTCTCACTGCTCTTACCGTAAAGAGTCCATAGTCTCACTGTTCTTAACATAAAGAGTCCATAGTCTCACTGCTCTTACAGTAAAGAGTCCGTAGTCTCACTGCTCTTACAGTAAAGAGCCCATAGTCTCACTGCTCTTACAGTATAGAGTCCATAGTCTCACTGCTCTTACCGTAAAGAGTCCATAGTCTCACTGTTCTTAACATAAAGAGTCCATAGTCTCACTGCTCTTACAGTAAAGAGTCCATAGTCTCACTGCTTTTACAGTAAAGAATCCATAGTCTCACTGCTCTTACAGTAAAAAGCCCATAGTCTCACTGCTCTTACCGTAAAGAGTCCATAGTCTCACTGTTCTTAACATAAAGAGTCCATAGTCTCACTGCTCTTACAGTAAAGAGTCCATAGTCTCACTGCTCTTACAGTAAAGAGTCCATAGTCTCACTGCTCTTACAGTAAAGAGCCCATAGTCTCACTGCTCTTACAGTAAAGAGTCCATAGTCTCACCGCTCTTACAGTAAAGAGTCCATAGTCTCACCGCTCTTACAGTAAAGAGTCCATAGTCTCACCGCTCATACAGTAAAGAGCCCATAGTCTCAGTGATCTTACAGTAAAGAGTCCATAGTCTCAGTGCTCTTACAGTAAAGAGTCCATAGCCTCACTGCTCTTACAGTAAAGAGTCCATAGTCTCACTTCTCTTACAGTAAAGAGTCCATAGTCTCACTGCTCTTACAGTAAAGAGTCCATAGTCTCACTGCTCTTACAGTAAAGAGTCCATAGTCTCACCGCTCTTACAGTATAGAGTCCATAGTCTCACTGCTCTTACAGTAAAGAGTCCATAGTCTCACTGCTCTTACCGTAAAGAGTCCATAGTCTCACTGCTCTTACAGTAAAGAGTCCATAGTCTCACTGCTCTTACAGTATAGCGTCCATGGTCTCACTGCTCTTACAGTAAAGCGTCCATAGTCTCACTGCTTATATAGTAAAGGGTCCATGGTCTCACTGCTCTTACAGTAAAGAGTCCATAGTCTCACTGCTCTTACAATAAAGAGCCCATAGTCTCAGTGATCTTACAGTAAAGAGTCCATAGTCTCAGTGCTCTTACAGTAAAGAGTCCATAGTCTCACTGCTCTTACTGTAAAGAGTCCATGATCTCACTGCTCTTACAGTAAAGAGTCCATAGTCTCACTGCTCTTACAGTAAAGAGCCCATAGTCTCAGTGATCTTACAGTAAAGAGCCCATAGTCTCAGTGCTCTTACAGTAAAGAGTCCATTGTCTCACTGGTCTTACAGTAAAGAGTCCATAGTCTCACTGCTCTTACAGTAAAGAGTCAAGTCTCACTGCTCTTACAGTAAAGTGTCCATAGTCTCACTGCTCTTACAGTAAAGAGTCCATAGTCTCACTGCTCTTACAGTAAAGAGTCCAGTCTCACTGCTCTTACCGTAAAGAGTCCATAGTCTCACTGTTCTTAACATAAAGAGTCCTTTGTCTCACTGCTCTTACAGTAAAGAGTCCATAGTCTCACTGCTCTTACATTAAAGAGTCCATAGTCTCACCGTTCTTACAGTAAAGAGTCCATAGTCTCACCGCTCTTACAATAAAGAGTTGTCACGGAAGTTGTATAGCAAACTAGAAGACACAAAAGGAAGATCCGGCTGACTGGATCCAAAACTAAGGAACCATAGGGATAGCCCTGCAACAGACCTGGCTCTCTCCCTAACTGCTCAGCCTATGCAAAATTCTCAATGGTAGAAGATCGCATATCCTCGTACCTCGACTGAATAACCCCTGAACACCTTATAATAGTGAGGGGACACGACCACCGGCTCCCTACACTTGATACGGAGGGAGTCAGGGTCTCCTGGGATCCAGCAAACAGGAAAATACAAAGGAATAAACAAAACTTATCTGTAGAAGACTCAGTAGTAGCATCCAGCATCCATATACTCCAGGAAGTTGTATAAACCGCAAAGTGATGCAGTATGGGAAGGGATTTAAAGGGATGCAATCAATGCAACTACATGACAGCTGAGAGAGGCTAACGAGATGAGAAAATGAAAGCAAAACAAAAAGAACCATAAGGAGGAGGTTCTGAAGGACGTCTGTCAGAGCTTCTCAGATGTCTGGTGGTGACAAGAGTCCATAGTCTCACTGCTCTTACAGTAAAGAGCCCATAGTCTCACTGCCCTTACAGTAAAGAGTCCATAGTCTCACTGCTCTTACAGTAAAGAGTCCATAGTCTCACCGTTCTTACAGTAAAGAGTCCATAGTCTCACCGCTCTTACAATAAAGAGTTGTCACGGAAGTTGTATAGCAAACTAGAAGACACAAAAGGAAGATCCGGCTGACTGGATCCAAAACTAAGGAACCATAGGGATAGCCCTGCAACAGACCTGGCTCTCTCCCTAACTGCTCAGCCTATGCAAAATTCTCAATGGTAGAAGATCGCATATCCTCGTACCTCGACTGAATAACCCCTGAACACCTTATAATAGTGAGGGGACACGACCACCGGCTCCCTACACTTGATACGGAGGGAGTCAGGGTCTCCTGGGATCCAGCAAACAGGAAAATACAAAGGAATAAACAAAACTTATCTGTAGAAGACTCAGTAGTAGCATCCAGCATCCATATACTCCAGGAAGTTGTATAAATCGCAAAGTGATGCAGTATGGGAAGGGATTTAAAGGGATGCAATCAATGCAACTACATGACAGCTGAGAGAGGCTAACGAGATGAGAAAATGAAAGCAAAACAAAAAGAACCTCAAGGAGGAGGTTCTGAAGGACGTCTGTCAGAGCTTCTCAGATGTCTGGTGGTGACAAGAGTCCATAGTCTCACTGCTCTTACAGTAAAGAGCCCATAGTCTCACTGCCCTTACAGTAAAGAGTCCATAGTCTCACTGCTCTTACAGTAAAGAGTTCATAGTTTCACTGCTCTTACAGTAAAGAGTCCATAGTCTCACTGCTCTTACAGTAAAGAGCCCATAGTCTCACTGCTCTTACAGTAAAGAGTCCATAGTCTCACTGCTCTTACAGTAAAGAGCCCATAGTCTCAGTGATCTTACAGTAAAGAGTCCATAGTCTCAGTGCTCTTACAGTAAAGAGTCCATAGCCTCACTGCTCTTACAGTAAAGAGTCCATAGTCTCACTGCTCTTACAGTAAAGAGTCCATAGTCTCACTGCTCTTACAGTAAAGAGTCCATAGTCTCACTGCTCTTACAGTAAAGAGTCCATAGTCTCACTGCTTTTACCGTAAAGAGTCCATAGTCTCACTGCTCTTACAGTAAAGAGTCCATAGTCTCACTGCTCTTACAGTATAGCGTCCATGGTCTCACTGCTCTTACAGTAAAGCGTCCATAGTCTCACTGCTTATATAGTAAAGGGTCCATGGTCTCACTGCTCTTACAGTATAGAGTCCATGGTCTCACTGCTCTTACAGTAAAGAGTCCATAGTCTCACTGCTCTTACAATAAAGAGTCCATAGTCTCACCGTTCTTACAGTAAAGAGTCCATAGTCTCACTGCTCTTACAGTAAAGAGCCCATAGTCTCAGTGATCTTACAGTAAAAAGTCCATATTCTCAGTGATCTTACAGTAAAGAGTCCATAGTCTCACTGCTCTTACAGTAAAGAGTCCATAGTCTCACTGATCTTACTGTAAAGAGTCCATAGTCTCACTGCTCTTACAGTAAAGAGTCCATAGTCTCACTGCTCTTACCGTAAAAAGTCCATAGTCTCACTGTTCTTAACATAAAGAGTCCATAGTCTCACTGCTCTTACAGTAAAGAGTCCATAGTCTCACTGCTCTTACAGTAAAGAGTCCATAGTCTCACTGCTCTTACAGTAAAGAGTACATAGTCTCACTGCTTTTACAGTAAAGAGCCCATAGTCTCAGTGATCTTACAGTAAAGAGTCTATAGTCTCAGTGCTCTTACAGTTAAGAGCCCATAGTCTCACTGCTCTTACAGTATAGATTCCATAGTCTCACTGCTCTTACCGTAAAGAGTCCATAGTCTCACTGTTCTTAACATAAAGAGTATATAGTCTCACTGCTCTTACAGTAAAGAGTTCATAGTCTCACTGCTCTTACAGTAAAGAGTCCATTGTCTCACTGCTCTTACAGTAAAGAGCCCATAGTCTCACTGCTCTTACAGTAAAGAGCCCATAGTCTCAGTGATCTTACAGTAAAGAGTCCATAGTCTCAGTGCTCTTACAGTAAAGAGTCCATAGCCTCACTGCTCTTACAGTAAAGAGTCCATAGTCTCACTGCTCTTACAGTAAAGAGTCCATAGTCTCACTGCTCTTACAGTAAAGAGTCCATAGTCTCACTGCTCTTACAGTAAAGAGTCCATGGTATCACTGCTCTTACAGTAAAGAGTCCATAGTCTCACTGCTTTTACAGTAAAGAGCCCATTGTCTCAGTGATCTTACAGTAAAAAGTCCATAGTCTCAGTGCTCTTACAATAAAGAGTCCATAGTCTCACTGCTCTTACAGTAAAGAGTACATAGTCTCACTGATCTTACTGTAAAGAGTCCATAGTCTCACTGCTCTTACAGTAAAGAGTCCATAGTCTCACTGCTCTTACAGTAAAGAGCCCATAGTCTCAGTGATCTTCCAGTAAAGAGTCCATAGTCTCAGTGCTCTTACAGTAAAGAGTCCATAGCCTCACTGCTCTTACAGTAAAGCGTCCATAGTCTCACTGCTTTTACAGTAAAGAGTCCATAGTCTCACTGCTCTTACAGTAAAGAGTCCATAGTCTCACTGCTCTTACAGTAAAGAGTACATAGTCTCACTGCTCTTACAGTAAAGAGTCCATGGTATCACTGCTCTTACAGTAAAGAGTCCATAGTCTCACTGCTTTTACAGTAAAGAGCCCATAGTCTCAGTGATATTACAGTAAAAAGTCCATAGTCTCAGTGCTCTTACAGTAAAGAGTCCATAGTCTCACTGCTCTTACAGTAAAGAGTCCATAGTATCACTGATCTTACTGTAAAGAGTCCATAGTCTCACTGCTCTTACAGTAAAGAGTCAATAGTCTCACTGCTCTTACCGTAAAGAGTCCATAGTCTCACTGTTCTTAACATAAAGAGTCCATAGTCTCACTGCTCTTACAGTAAAGAGTCCGTAGTCTCACTGCTCTTACAGTAAAGAGCCCATAGTCTCACTGCTCTTACAGTATAGAGTCCATAGTCTCACTGCTCTTACCGTAAAGAGTCCATAGTCTCACTGTTCTTAACATAAAGAGTCCATAGTCTCACTGCTCTTACAGTAAAGAGTCCATAGTCTCACTGCTTTTACAGTAAAGAATCCATAGTCTCACTGCTCTTACAGTAAAAAGCCCATAGTCTCACTGCTCTTACAGTAAAGAGTCCATAGTCTCACCGCTCTTACAGTAAAGAGTCCATAGTCTCACCGCTCTTACAGTAAAGAGTCCATAGTCTCACTGCTCTTACAGTAAAGAGCCCATAGTCTCAGTGATCTTACAGTAAAGAGTCCATAGTCTCAGTGCTCTTACAGTAAAGAGTCCATAGCCTCACTGCTCTTACAGTAAAGAGTCCATAGTCTCACTTCTCTTACAGTAAAGAGTCCATAGTCTCACTGCTCTTACAGTAAAGAGCCCATAGTCTCACTGCTCTTACAGTAAAGAGTCCATAGTCTCACCGCTCTTACAGTATAGAGTCCATAGTCTCACTGCTCTTACAGTAAAGAGTCCATTGTCTCACTGCTCTTACCGTAAAGAGTCCATAGTCTCACTGCTCTTACAGTAAAGAGTCCATAGTCTCAGTGCTATTACAGTATAGCGTCCATGGTCTCACTGCTCTTACAGTAAAGAGTCCATAATCTCACTGGTCTTACAGTAAAGAGTCCATAGTCTCACTGCTCTTACAGTAAAGAGTCAAGTCTCACTGCTCTTACAGTAAAGTGTCCATAGTCTCACTGCTCCTACAGTAAAGAGTCCATAGTCTCACTGCTCTTACAGTAAAGAGTCCAGTCTCACTGCTCTTACCGTAAAGAGTCCATAGTCTCACTGTTCTTAACATAAAGAGTCCTTAGTCTCACTGCTCTTACAGTAAAGAGTCCATAGTCTCACTGCTCTTACAGTAAAGAGTCCATAGTCTCACTGCTCTTACAATAAAGAGTCCATAGTCTCACTGCTCTTACAGTAAAGAGTCCATAGTCTCACCGCTCTTACAGTAAAGAGTCCATAGTCTCACCGTTCTTACAGTAAAGAGTCCATAGTCTCACCGCTCTTACAATAAAGAGTTGTCACGGAAGTTGTATAGCAAACTAGAAGACACAAAAGGAAGATCCGGCTGACTGGATCCAAAACTAAGGAACCATAGGGATAGCCCTGCATCAGACCTGGCTCTCTCCCTAACTGCTCAGCCTATGCAAAATTCTCAATGGTAGAAGATCGCATATCCTCGTACCTCGACTGAATAACCCCTGAACACCTTATAATAGTGAGGGGACACGACCACCGGCTCCCTACACTTGATACGGAGGGAGTCAGGGTCTCCTGGGATCCAGCAAACAGGAAAATACAAAGGAATAAACAAAACTTATCTGTAGAAGACTCAGTAGTAGCATCCAGCATGCATATACTCCAGGAAGTTGTATAAACCGCAAAGTGATGCAGTATGGGAAGGGATTTAAAGGGATGCAATCAATGCAACTACATGACAGCTGAGAGAGGCTAACGAGATGAGAAAATGAAAGCAAAACAAAAAGAACCTCAAGGAGGAGGTTCTGAAGGACGTCTGTCAGAGCTTCTCAGATGTCTGGTGGTGACAAGAGTCCATAGTCTCACTGCTCTTACAGTAAAGAGCCCATAGTCTCACTGCCCTTACAGTAAAGAGTCCATAGTCTCACTGCTCTTACAGTAAAGAGTTCATAGTTTCACTGCTCTTACAGTAAAGAGTCCATAGTCTCACTGCTCTTACAGTAAAGAGCCCATAGTCTCACTGCTCTTACAGTAAAGAGTCCATAGTCTCACTGCTCTTACAGTAAAAAGCCCATAGTCTCAGTGATCTTACAGTAAAGAGTCCATAGTCTCAGTGCTCTTACAGTAAAGAGTCCATAGCCTCACTGCTCTTACAGTAAAGAGTCCATAGTCTCACTGCTCTTACAGTAAAGAGTCCATAGTCTCACTGCTCTTACAGTAAAGAGTCCATAGTCTCACTGATCTTACAGTAAAGAGTCCATAGTCTCACTGCTTTTACCGTAAAGAGTCCATAGTCTCACTGCTCTTACAGTAAAGAGTCCATAGTCTCACTGCTCTTACAGTATAGCGTCCATGGTCTCACTGCTCTTACAGTAAAGCGTCCATAGTCTCACTGCTTATATAGTAAAGGGTCCATGGTCTCACTGCTCTTACAGTATAGAGTCCATGGTCTCACTGCTCTTACAGTAAAGAGTCCATAGTCTCACTGCTCTTACAATAAAGAGCCCATAGTCTCACCGTTCTTACAGTAAAGAGTCCATAGTCTCACTGCTCTTACAGTAAAGAGCCCATAGTCTCAGTGATCTTACAGTAAAAAGTCTATATTCTCAGTGATCTTACAGTAAAGAGTCCATAGTCTCACTGCTCTTACAGTAAAGAGTCCATAGTCTCACTGATCTTACTGTAAAGAGTCCATAGTCTCACTGCTCTTACAGTAAAGAGTCCATAGTCTCACTGCTCTTACCGTAAAGAGTCCATAGTCTCACTGTTCTTAACATAAAGAGTCCATAGTCTCACTGCTCTTACAGTAAAGAGTCCATAGTCTCACTGCTCTTACAGTAAAGAGTCCATAGTCTCACTGCTCTTACAGTAAAGAGTACATAGTCTCACTGCTTTTACAGTAAAGAGCCCATAGTCTCAGTGATCTTACAGTAAAGAGTCTATAGTCTCAGTGCTCTTACAGTTAAGAGCCCATAGTCTCACTGCTCTTACAGTATAGATTCCATAGTCTCACTGCTCTTACCGTAAAGAGTCCATAGTCTCACTGTTCTTAACATAAAGAGTCCATAGTCTCACTGCTCTTACAGTAAAGAGTCCATAGTCTCACTGCTCTTACAGTAAAGAGTCCATAGTCTCACTGCTCTTACAGTAAAGAGCCCATAGTCTCACTGCTCTTACAGTAAAGAGCCCATAGTCTCAGTGATCTTACAGTAAAGAGTCCATAGTCTCAGTGCTCTTACAGTAAAGAGTCCATAGCCTCACTGCTCTTACAGTAAAGAGTCCATAGTCTCACTGCTCTTACAGTAAAGAGTCCATAGTCTCACTGCTCTTACAGTAAAGAGTCCATAGTCTCACTGCTCTTACAGTAAAGAGTCCATAGTCTCACTGCTCTTACAGTAAAGAGTCCATAGTCTCACTGCTCTTACAGTAAAGAGCCCATAGTCTCAGTGATCTTACAGTAAAGAGTCCATAGTCTCAGTGCTCTTACAGTAAAGAGTCCATAGCCTCACTGCTCTTACAGTAAAGCGTCCATAGTCTCACTGCTTTTACAGTAAAGAGTCCATAGTCTCACTGCTCTTACAGTAAAGAGTCCATAGTCTCACTGCTCTTACAGTAAAGAGTCCATAGTCTCACTGCTCTTACAGTAAAGAGTCCATGGTATCACTGCTCTTACAGTAAAGAGTCCATAGTCTCACTGCTTTTACAGTAAAGAGCCCATAGTCTCAGTGATCTTACAGTAAAAAGTCCATAGTCTCAGTGCTCTTACAGTAAAGAGTCCATAGTCTCACTGCTCTTACAGTAAAGAGTCCATAGTATCACTGATCTTACTGTAAAGAGTCCATAGTCTCACTGCTCTTACAGTAAAGAGTCCATAGTCTCACTGCTCTTACCGTATAGAGTCCATAGTCTCACTGATCTTAACATATAGAGTCCATAGTCTCACTGCTCTTACAGTAAAGAGTCCATAGTCTCACTGCTCTTACAGTAAAGAGTCCGTAGTCTCACTGCTCTTACAGTAAAGAGCCCATAGTCTCACTGCTCTTACAGTATAGAGTCCATAGTCTCACTGCTCTTACCGTAAAGAGTCCAATGTCTCACTGTTCTTAACATAAAGAGTCCATAGTCTCACTGCTCTTACAGTAAAGAGTCCATAGTCTCACTGCTCTTACAGTAAAGAGTCCATAGTCTCAGTGCTCTTACAGTAAAGAGTCCATAGCCTCACTGCTCTTACAGTAAAGAGTCCATAGTCTCACTTCTCTTACAGTAAAGAGTCCATAGTCTCACTGCTCTTACAGTAAAGAGTCCATAGTCTCACTGCTCTTACAGTAAAGAGTCCATAGTCTCACCGCTCTTACAGTATAGAGTCCATAGTCTCACTGCTCTTACAGTAAAGAGTCCATAGTCTCACTGCTCTTACCGTAAAGAGTCCATAGTCTCACTGCTCTTACAGTAAAGAGTCCATAGTCTCACTGCTCTTACAGTATAGCGTCCATGGTCTCACTGCTCTTACAGTAAAGCGTCCATAGTCTCACTGCTTATATAGTAAATGGTCCATGGTCTCACTGCTCTTACAGTAAAGAGTCCATAGTCTCACTGCTCTTACAATAAAGAGCCCATAGTCTCAGTGATCTTACAGTAAAGAGTCCATAGTCTCAGTGCTCTTACAGTAAAGAGTCCATAGTCTCACTGCTCTTACAGTAAAGAGTCCATGATCTCACTGCTCTTACAGTAAAGAGTCCATAGTCTCACTGCTCTTACAGTAAAGAGCCCATAGTCTCAGTGATCTTACAGTAAAGAGCCCATAGTCTCAGTGCTCTTACAGTAAAGAGTCCATAGTCTCACTGGTCTTACAGTAAAGAGTCCATAGTCTCACTGCTCTTACAGTAAAGAGTCAAGTCTCACTGCTCTTACAGTAAAGTGTCCATAGTCTCACTGCTCTTACAGTAAAGAGTCCATAGTCTCACTGCTCTTACAGTAAAGAGTCCAGTCTCACTGCTCTTACCGTAAAGAGTCCATAGTCTCACTGTTCTTAACATAAAGAGTCCTTAGTCTCACTGCTCTTACAGTAAAGAGTCCATAGTCTCACTGCTCTTACAGTAAAGAGTCCATAGTCTCACTGCTCTTACAATAAAGAGTCCATAGTCTCACTGCTCTTACAGTAAAGAGTCCATAGTCTCACCGCTCTTACAGTAAAGAGTCCATAGTCTCACCGTTCTTACAGTAAAGAGTCCATAGTCTCACCGCTCTTACAATAAAGAGTTGTCACGGAAGTTGTATAGCAAACTAGAAGACACAAAAGGAAGATCCGGCTGACTGGATCCAAAACTAAGGAACCATAGGGATAGCCCTGCAACAGACCTGGCTCTCTCCCAACCTGCTCAGCCTATGCAAAATTCTCAATGGTAGAAGATCGCATATCCTCGTACCTCGACTGAATAACCCCTGAACACCTTATAATAGTGAGGGGACACGACCACCGGCTCCCTACACTTGATACGGAGGGAGTCAGGGTCTCCTGGGATCCGGAAAACAGGAAAATACAAAGGAATAAACAAAACTTATCTGTAGAAGACTCAGTAGTAGCATCCAGCATGCATATACTCCAGGAAGTTGTATAAACCGCAAAGTGATGCAGTATGGGAAGGGATTTAAAAGGATGCAATCAATGCAACTACATGACAGCTGAGAGAGGCTAACGAGATGAGAAAATGAAAGCAAAACAAAAAGAACCTCAAGGAGGAGGTTCTGAAGGACGTCTGTCAGAGCTTCTCAGATGTCTGGTGGTGACAAGAGTCCATAGTCTCACTGCTCTTACAGTAAAGAGCCCATAGTCTCACTGCCCTTACAGTAAAGAGTCCATAGTCTCACTGCCCTTACAGTAAAGAGTCCATAGTCTCACTGCTCTTACAGTAAAGAGTTCATAGTTTCACTGCTCTTACAGTAAAGAGTCCATAGTCTCACTGCTCTTACAGTAAAGAGCCCATAGTCTCACTGCTCTTACAGTAAAGAGTCCATAGTCTCACTGCTCATACAGTAAAGAGCCCATAGTCTCAGTGATCTTACAGTAAAGAGTCCATAGTCTCAGTGCTCTTACAGTAAAGAGTCCATAGCCTCACTGCTCGTACAGTAAAGAGTCCATAGTCTCACTGCTCTTACAGTAAAGAGTCCATAGTCTCACTGCTCTTACAGTAAAGAGCCCATAGTCTCACTGCTCTTACAGTATAGAGTCCATAGTCTCACTGCTCTTACCGTAAAGAGTCCAATGTCTCACTGTTCTTAACATAAAGAGTCCATAGTCTCACTGCTCTTACAGTAAAGAGTCCATAGTCTCACTGCTCTTACAGTAAAGAGTCCATAGTCTCAGTGCTCTTACAGTAAAGAGTCCATAGCCTCACTGCTCTTACAGTAAAGAGTCCATAGTCTCACTTCTCTTACAGTAAAGAGTCCATAGTCTCACTGCTCTTACAGTAAAGAGTCCATAGTCTCACTGCTCTTACAGTAAAGAGTCCATATTCTCACCGCTCTTACAGTATAGAGTCCATAGTCTCACTGCTCTTACAGTAAAGAGTCCATAGTCTCACTGCTCTTACCGTAAAGAGTCCATAGTCTCACTGCTCTTACAGTAAAGAGTCCATAGTCTCACTGCTCTTACAGTAAAGAGTCCATAGTCTCACTGCTCTTACAATAAAGAGTCCATAGTCTCACTGCTCTTACAGTAAAGAGTCCATAGTCTCACCGCTCTTACAGTAAAGAGTCCATAGTCTCACCGTTCTTACAGTAAAGAGTCCATAGTCTCACCGCTCTTACAATAAAGAGTTGTCACGGAAGTTGTATAGCAAACTAGAAGACACAAAAGGAAGATCCGGCTGACTGGATCCAAAACTAAGGAACCATAGGGATAGCCCTGCATCCGACCTGGCTCTCTCCCTAACTGCTCAGCCTATGCAAAATTCTCAATGGTAGAAGATCGCATATCCTCGTACCTCGACTGAATAACCCCTGAACACCTTATAATAGTGAGGGGACACGACCACCGGCTCCCTACACTTGATACGGAGGGAGTCAGGGTCTCCTGGGATCCAGCAAACAGGAAAATACAAAGGAATAAACAAAACTTATCTGTAGAAGACTCAGTAGTAGCATCCAGCATGCATATACTCCAGGAAGTTGTATAAACCGCAAAGTGATGCAGTATGGGAAGGGATTTAAAGGGATGCAATCAATGCAACTACATGACAGCTGAGAGAGGCTAACGAGATGAGAAAATGAAAGCAAAACAAAAAGAACCTCAAGGAGGAGGTTCTGAAGGACGTCTGTCAGAGCTTCTCAGATGTCTGGTGGTGACAAGAGTCCATAGTCTCACTGCTCTTACAGTAAAGAGCCCATAGTCTCACTGCCCTTACAGTAAAGAGTCCATAGTCTCACTGCTCTTACAGTAAAGAGTTCATAGTTTCACTGCTCTTACAGTAAAGAGTCCATAGTCTCACTGCTCTTACAGTAAAGAGCCCATAGTCTCACTGCTCTTACAGTAAAGAGTCCATAGTCTCACTGCTCTTACAGTAAAAAGCCCATAGTCTCAGTGATCTTACAGTAAAGAGTCCATAGTCTCAGTGCTCTTACAGTAAAGAGTCCATAGCCTCACTGCTCTTACAGTAAAGAGTCCATAGTCTCACTGCTCTTACAGTAAAGAGTCCATAGTCTCACTGCTCTTACAGTAAAGAGTCCATAGTCTCACTGATCTTACAGTAAAGAGTCCATAGTCTCACTGCTTTTACCGTAAAGAGTCCATAGTCTCACTGCTCTTACAGTAAAGAGTCCATAGTCTCACTGCTCTTACAGTATAGCGTCCATGGTCTCACTGCTCTTACAGTAAAGCGTCCATAGTCTCACTGCTTATATAGTAAAGGGTCCATGGTCTCACTGCTCTTACAGTATAGAGTCCATGGTCTCACTGCTCTTACAGTAAAGAGTCCATAGTCTCACTGCTCTTACAATAAAGAGCCCATAGTCTCACCGTTCTTACAGTAAAGAGTCCATAGTCTCACTGCTCTTACAGTAAAGAGCCCATAGTCTCAGTGATCTTACAGTAAAAAGTCTATATTCTCAGTGATCTTACAGTAAAGAGTCCATAGTCTCACTGCTCTTACAGTAAAGAGTCCATAGTCTCACTGATCTTACTGTAAAGAGTCCATAGTCTCACTGCTCTTACAGTAAAGAGTCCATAGTCTCACTGCTCTTACCGTAAAGAGTCCATAGTCTCACTGTTCTTAACATAAAGAGTCCATAGTCTCACTGCTCTTACAGTAAAGAGTCCATAGTCTCACTGCTCTTACAGTAAAGAGTCCATAGTCTCACTGCTCTTACAGTAAAGAGTACATAGTCTCACTGCTTTTACAGTAAAGAGCCCATAGTCTCAGTGATCTTACAGTAAAGAGTCTATAGTCTCAGTGCTCTTACAGTTAAGAGCCCATAGTCTCACTGCTCTTACAGTATAGATTCCATAGTCTCACTGCTCTTACCGTAAAGAGTCCATAGTCTCACTGTTCTTAACATAAAGAGTCCATAGTCTCACTGCTCTTACAGTAAAGAGTCCATAGTCTCACTGCTCTTACAGTAAAGAGTCCATAGTCTCACTGCTCTTACAGTAAAGAGCCCATAGTCTCACTGCTCTTACAGTAAAGAGCCCATAGTCTCAGTGATCTTACAGTAAAGAGTCCATAGTCTCAGTGCTCTTACAGTAAAGAGTCCATAGCCTCACTGCTCTTACAGTAAAGAGTCCATAGTCTCACTGCTCTTACAGTAAAGAGTCCATAGTCTCACTGCTCTTACAGTAAAGAGTCCATAGTCTCACTGCTCTTACAGTAAAGAGTCCATAGTCTCACTGCTCTTACAGTAAAGAGTCCATAGTCTCACTGCTCTTACAGTAAAGAGCCCATAGTCTCAGTGATCTTACAGTAAAGAGTCCATAGTCTCAGTGCTCTTACAGTAAAGAGTCCATAGCCTCACTGCTCTTACAGTAAAGCGTCCATAGTCTCACTGCTTTTACAGTAAAGAGTCCATAGTCTCACTGCTCTTACAGTAAAGAGTCCATAGTCTCACTGCTCTTACAGTAAAGAGTCCATAGTCTCACTGCTCTTACAGTAAAGAGTCCATGGTATCACTGCTCTTACAGTAAAGAGTCCATAGTCTCACTGCTTTTACAGTAAAGAGCCCATAGTCTCAGTGATCTTACAGTAAAAAGTCCATAGTCTCAGTGCTCTTACAGTAAAGAGTCCATAGTCTCACTGCTCTTACAGTAAAGAGTCCATAGTATCACTGATCTTACTGTAAAGAGTCCATAGTCTCACTGCTCTTACAGTAAAGAGTCCATAGTCTCACTGCTCTTACCGTATAGAGTCCATAGTCTCACTGATCTTAACATATAGAGTCCATAGTCTCACTGCTCTTACAGTAAAGAGTCCATAGTCTCACTGCTCTTACAGTAAAGAGTCCGTAGTCTCACTGCTCTTACAGTAAAGAGCCCATAGTCTCACTGCTCTTACAGTATAGAGTCCATAGTCTCACTGCTCTTACCGTAAAGAGTCCAATGTCTCACTGTTCTTAACATAAAGAGTCCATAGTCTCACTGCTCTTACAGTAAAGAGTCCATAGTCTCACTGCTCTTACAGTAAAGAGTCCATAGTCTCAGTGCTCTTACAGTAAAGAGTCCATAGCCTCACTGCTCTTACAGTAAAGAGTCCATAGTCTCACTTCTCTTACAGTAAAGAGTCCATAGTCTCACTGCTCTTACAGTAAAGAGTCCATAGTCTCACTGCTCTTACAGTAAAGAGTCCATAGTCTCACCGCTCTTACAGTATAGAGTCCATAGTCTCACTGCTCTTACAGTAAAGAGTCCATAGTCTCACTGCTCTTACCGTAAAGAGTCCATAGTCTCACTGCTCTTACAGTAAAGAGTCCATAGTCTCACTGCTCTTACAGTATAGCGTCCATGGTCTCACTGCTCTTACAGTAAAGCGTCCATAGTCTCACTGCTTATATAGTAAATGGTCCATGGTCTCACTGCTCTTACAGTAAAGAGTCCATAGTCTCACTGCTCTTACAATAAAGAGCCCATAGTCTCAGTGATCTTACAGTAAAGAGTCCATAGTCTCAGTGCTCTTACAGTAAAGAGTCCATAGTCTCACTGCTCTTACAGTAAAGAGTCCATGATCTCACTGCTCTTACAGTAAAGAGTCCATAGTCTCACTGCTCTTACAGTAAAGAGCCCATAGTCTCAGTGATCTTACAGTAAAGAGCCCATAGTCTCAGTGCTCTTACAGTAAAGAGTCCATAGTCTCACTGGTCTTACAGTAAAGAGTCCATAGTCTCACTGCTCTTACAGTAAAGAGTCAAGTCTCACTGCTCTTACAGTAAAGTGTCCATAGTCTCACTGCTCTTACAGTAAAGAGTCCATAGTCTCACTGCTCTTACAGTAAAGAGTCCAGTCTCACTGCTCTTACCGTAAAGAGTCCATAGTCTCACTGTTCTTAACATAAAGAGTCCTTAGTCTCACTGCTCTTACAGTAAAGAGTCCATAGTCTCACTGCTCTTACAGTAAAGAGTCCATAGTCTCACTGCTCTTACAATAAAGAGTCCATAGTCTCACTGCTCTTACAGTAAAGAGTCCATAGTCTCACCGCTCTTACAGTAAAGAGTCCATAGTCTCACCGTTCTTACAGTAAAGAGTCCATAGTCTCACCGCTCTTACAATAAAGAGTTGTCACGGAAGTTGTATAGCAAACTAGAAGACACAAAAGGAAGATCCGGCTGACTGGATCCAAAACTAAGGAACCATAGGGATAGCCCTGCAACAGACCTGGCTCTCTCCCAACCTGCTCAGCCTATGCAAAATTCTCAATGGTAGAAGATCGCATATCCTCGTACCTCGACTGAATAACCCCTGAACACCTTATAATAGTGAGGGGACACGACCACCGGCTCCCTACACTTGATACGGAGGGAGTCAGGGTCTCCTGGGATCCAGAAAACAGGAAAATACAAAGGAATAAACAAAACTTATCTGTAGAAGACTCAGTAGTAGCATCCAGCATGCATATACTCCAGGAAGTTGTATAAACCGCAAAGTGATGCAGTATGGGAAGGGATTTAAAAGGATGCAATCAATGCAACTACATGACAGCTGAGAGAGGCTAACGAGATGAGAAAATGAAAGCAAAACAAAAAGAACCTCAAGGAGGAGGTTCTGAAGGACGTCTGTCAGAGCTTCTCAGATGTCTGGTGGTGACAAGAGTCCATAGTCTCACTGCTCTTACAGTAAAGAGCCCATAGTCTCACTGCCCTTACAGTAAAGAGTCCATAGTCTCACTGCCCTTACAGTAAAGAGTCCATAGTCTCACTGCTCTTACAGTAAAGAGTTCATAGTTTCACTGCTCTTACAGTAAAGAGTCCATAGTCTCACTGCTCTTACAGTAAAGAGCCCATAGTCTCACTGCTCTTACAGTAAAGAGTCCATAGTCTCACTGCTCATACAGTAAAGAGCCCATAGTCTCAGTGATCTTACAGTAAAGAGTCCATAGTCTCAGTGCTCTTACAGTAAAGAGTCCATAGCCTCACTGCTCGTACAGTAAAGAGTCCATAGTCTCACTGCTCTTACAGTAAAGAGTCCATAGTCTCACTGCTCTTACAGTAAAGAGCCCATAGTCTCACTGCTCTTACAGTATAGAGTCCATAGTCTCACTGCTCTTACCGTAAAGAGTCCAATGTCTCACTGTTCTTAACATAAAGAGTCCATAGTCTCACTGCTCTTACAGTAAAGAGTCCATAGTCTCACTGCTCTTACAGTAAAGAGTCCATAGTCTCAGTGCTCTTACAGTAAAGAGTCCATAGCCTCACTGCTCTTACAGTAAAGAGTCCATAGTCTCACTTCTCTTACAGTAAAGAGTCCATAGTCTCACTGCTCTTACAGTAAAGAGTCCATAGTCTCACTGCTCTTACAGTAAAGAGTCCATAGTCTCACCGCTCTTACAGTATAGAGTCCATAGTCTCACTGCTCTTACAGTAAAGAGTCCATAGTCTCACTGCTCTTACCGTAAAGAGTCCATAGTCTCACTGCTCTTACAGTAAAGAGTCCATAGTCTCACTGCTCTTACAGTATAGCGTCCATGGTCTCACTGCTCTTACAGTAAAGCGTCCATAGTCTCACTGCTTATATAGTAAATGGTCCATGGTCTCACTGCTCTTACAGTAAAGAGTCCATAGTCTCACTGCTCTTACAATAAAGAGCCCATAGTCTCAGTGATCTTACAGTAAAGAGTCCATAGTCTCAGTGCTCTTACAGTAAAGAGTCCATAGTCTCACTGCTCTTACAGTAAAGAGTCCATGATCTCACTGCTCTTACAGTAAAGAGTCCATAGTCTCACTGCTCTTACAGTAAAGAGCCCATAGTCTCAGTGATCTTACAGTAAAGAGCCCATAGTCTCAGTGCTCTTACAGTAAAGAGTCCATAGTCTCACTGGTCTTACAGTAAAGAGTCCATAGTCTCACTGCTCTTACAGTAAAGAGTCAAGTCTCACTGCTCTTACAGTAAAGTGTCCATAGTCTCACTGCTCTTACAGTAAAGAGTCCATAGTCTCACTGCTCTTACAGTAAAGAGTCCAGTCTCACTGCTCTTACCGTAAAGAGTCCATAGTCTCACTGTTCTTAACATAAAGAGTCCTTAGTCTCACTGCTCTTACAGTAAAGAGTCCATAGTCTCACTGCTCTTACAGTAAAGAGTCCATAGTCTCACTGCTCTTACAATAAAGAGTCCATAGTCTCACTGCTCTTACAGTAAAGAGTCCATAGTCTCACTGCTCTTACAGTAAAGAGTCCATAGTCTCACCGTTCTTACAGTAAAGAGTCCATAGTCTCACCGCTCTTACAATAAAGAGTTGTCACGGAAGTTGTATAGCAAACTAGAAGACACAAAAGGAAGATCCGGCTGACTGGATCCAAAACTAAGGAACCATAGGGATAGCCCTGCAACAGACCTGGCTCTCTCCCAACCTGCTCAGCCTATGCAAAATTCTCAATGGTAGAAGATCGCATATCCTCGTACCTCGACTGAATAACCCCTGAACACCTTATAATAGTGAGGGGACACGACCACCGGCTCCCTACACTTGATACGGAGGGAGTCAGGGTCTCCTGGGATCCAGAAAACAGGAAAATACAAAGGAATAAACAAAACTTATCTGTAGAAGACTCAGTAGTAGCATCCAGCATGCATATACTCCAGGAAGTTGTATAAACCGCAAAGTGATGCAGTATGGGAAGGGATTTAAAAGGATGCAATCAATGCAACTACATGACAGCTGAGAGAGGCTAACGAGATGAGAAAATGAAAGCAAAACAAAAAGAACCTCAAGGAGGAGGTTCTGAAGGACGTCTGTCAGAGCTTCTCAGATGTCTGGTGGTGACAAGAGTCCATAGTCTCACTGCTCTTACAGTAAAGAGCCCATAGTCTCACTGCCCTTACAGTAAAGAGTCCATAGTCTCACTGCCCTTACAGTAAAGAGTCCATAGTCTCACTGCTCTTACAGTAAAGAGTTCATAGTTTCACTGCTCTTACAGTAAAGAGTCCATAGTCTCACTGCTCTTACAGTAAAGAGCCCATAGTCTCACTGCTCTTACAGTAAAGAGTCCATATTCTCACTGCTCATACAGTAAAGAGCCCATAGTCTCAGTGATCTTACAGTAAAGAGTCCATAGTCTCAGTGCTCTTACAGTAAAGAGTCCATAGCCTCACTGCTCGTACAGTAAAGAGTCCATAGTCTCACTGCTCTTACAGTAAAGAGTCCATAGTCTCACTGCTCTTACAGTAAAGAGTCCATAGTCTCACTGCTCTTACAGTAAAGAGTCCATAGTCTCACTGCTTTTACCGTAAAGAGTCCATAGTCTCACTGCTCTTACAGTAAAGAGTCCATAGTCTCACTGCTCTTACAGTATAGCGTCCATGGTCTCACTGCTCTTACAGTAAAGCGTCCATAGTCTCACTGCTTATATAGTAAAGGGTCCATGGTCTCACTGCTCTTACAGTATAGAGTCCATGGTCTCACTGCTCTTACAGTAAAGAGTCCATAGTCTCACTGCTCTTACAATAAAGAGCCCATAGTCTCACCGTTCTTACAGTAAAGAGTCCATAGTCTCACTGCTCTTACAGTAAAGAGTCCATAGTCTCACTGCTTTTACCGTAAAGAGTCCATAGTCTCACTGCTCTTACAGTAAAGAGTCCATAGTCTCACTGCTCTTACAGTATAGCGTCCATGGTCTCACTGCTCTTACAGTAAAGCGTCCATAGTCTCACTGCTTATATAGTAAAGGGTCCATGGTCTCACTGCTCTTACAATAAAGAGTCCATAGTCTCACTGCTCTTACAGTAAAGAGTCCATAGTCTCACCGCTCTTACAGTAAAGAGTCCATAGTCTCACCGTTCTTACAGTAAAGAGTCCATAGTCTCACCGCTCTTACAATAAAGAGTTGTCACGGAAGTTGTATAGCAAACTAGAAGACACAAAAGGAAGATCCGGCTGACTGGATCCAAAACTAAGGAACCATAGGGATAGCCCTGCAACAGACCTGGCTCTCTCCCTAACTGCTCAGCCTATGCAAAATTCTCAATGGTAGAAGATCGCATATCCTCGTACCTCGACTGAATAACCCCTGAACACCCTATAATAGTGAGGGGACACGACCACCGGCTCCCTACACTTGATACGGAGGGAGTCAGTGTCTCCTGGGATCCAGCAAACAGGAAAATACAAAGGAATAAACAAAACTTATCTGTAGAAGACTCAGTAGTAGCATCCAGCATGCATATACTCCAGGAAGTTGTATAAACCGCAAAGTGATGCAGTATGGGAAGGGATTTAAAGGGATGCAATCAATGCAACTACATGACAGCTGAGAGAGGCTAACGAGATGAGAAAATGAAAGCAAAACAAAAAGAACCTCAAGAAGGAGGTTCTGAAGGACGTCTGTCAGAGCTTCTCAGATGTCTGGTGGTGACAAGAGTCCATAGTCTCACTGCTCTTACAGTAAAGAGCCCATAGTCTCACTGCCCTTACAGTAAAGAGTCCATAGTCTCACTGCCCTTACAGTAAAGAGTCCATAGTCTCACTGCTCTTACAGTAAAGAGTTCATAGTTTCACTGCTCTTACAGTAAAGAGTCCATAGTCTCACTGCTCTTACAGTAAAGAGCCCATAGTCTCACTGCTCTTACAGTAAAGAGTCCATAGTCTCACTGCTCTTACAGTAAAGAGCCCATAGTCTCAGTGATCTTACAGTAAAGAGTCCATAGTCTCAGTGCTCTTACAGTAAAGAGTCCATAGCCTCACTGCTCTTACAGTAAAGAGTCCATAGTCTCAGTGCTCTTACAGTAAAGAGTCCATAGTCTCACTGCTCTTACAGTAAAGAGTCCATAGTCTCACTGCTCTTACAGTAAAGAGTCCATAGTCTCACTGCTTTTACCGTAAAGAGTCCATAGTCTCACTGCTCTTACAGTAAAGAGTCCATAGTCTCACTGCTCTTACAGTATAGCGTCCATGGTCTCACTGCTCTTACAGTAAAGCGTCCATAGTCTCACTGCTTATATAGTAAAGGGTCCATGGTCTCACTGCTCTTACAGTATAGAGTCCATGGTCTCACTGCACTTACAGTAAAGAGTCCATAGTCTCACTGCTCTTACAATAAAGAGCCCATAGTCTCAGTGATCTTAAAGTAAAGAGTCCATAGTCTAAGTGCTCTTACAGTAAAGAGTCCATAGTCTCACTGCTCTTACAGTAAAGAGTCCATGATCTCACTGCTCTTACAGTAAAGAGTCCATAGTCTCACTGCTCTTACAGTAAAGAGCCCATAGTCTTAGTGATCTTACAGTAAAGAGTCCATAGTCTCAGTGCTATTACAGAAAAAAGTCCATAGTCTCACTGCTCTTACAGTAAAGAGTCCATAGTCTCACTGCTCTTACAGTAAAGAGTCCATGGTATCACTGCTCTTACAGTAAAGAGTCCATAGTCTCACTGCTTTTACAGTAAAGAGCCCATAGTCTCAGTGATCTTACAGTAAAGAGTCTATAGTCTCAGTGCTCTTACAGTAAAGAGTCTATAGTCTCACTGCTCTTACAGTAAAGCGTCCATAGTCTCACTGCTCTTACAGTAAAGAGTCCATAGTCTCACCGCTCTGACAGTAAAGAGTCCATAGTCTCACCGCTCTTACAGTAAAGAGTCCATAGTCTCACCGCTCTTACAGTAAAGAGTCCATAGTCTCACTGCTCTTACAGTAAAGAGTCCATAGTCTCACTGCTCTTACAGTAAAGAGTCCATAGTCTCACTGCTCTTACAGTAAAGAGTCCATAGTCTCACTGCTTTTACCGTAAAGAGTCCATAGTCTCACTGCTCTTACAGTAAAGAGTCCATAGTCTCACTGCTCTTACAGTATAGCGTCCATGGTCTCACTGCTCTTACAGTAAAGCGTCCATAGTCTCACTGCTTATATAGTAAAGGGTCCATGGTCTCACTGCTCTTACAGTATAGAGTCCATGGTCTCACTGCTCATACAGTAAAGAGTCCATAGTCTCACTACTCTTACAATAAAGAGCCCATAGTCTCAGTGATCTTAAAGTAAAGAGTCCATAGTCTCAGTGCTCTTACAGTAAAGAGTCTATAGTCTCAGTGCTCTTACAGTAAAGAGTCCATAGTCTCACTGCTCTTACAGTATAGCGTCCATAGTCTCACTGCTCTTACAGTAAAGAGTCCATAGTCTCACTGCTCTTACAGTAAAGAGTCCATAATCTCACTGCTCTTACAGTAAAGAGTCCATAGTCTCACTGCTCTTACAGTAAAGAGCCCATAGTCTTAGTGATCTTACAGTAAAGAGTCCATAGTCTCAGTGCTCTTACAGTAAAGAGTCTATAGTCTCAGTGCTCTTACAGTAAAGAGTCCATAGTCTCACTGCTCTTACAGTATAGCGTCCATAGTCTCACTGCTCTTACAGTAAAGAGTCCATAGTCTCACCGCTCTTACAGTAAAGAGTCCATAGTCTCACCGCTCTTACAGTAAAGAGTCCATAGTCTCACCGCTCTTACAGTAAAGAGTCCATAGTCTCACTGCTCTTACAGTAAAGAGTCCATAGTCTCACCGCTCTTACAGTAAAGAGTACATAGTCTCACCGCTCTTACAGTAAAGAGTCCATAGTCTCACTGCTCTTACAGTAAAAGGTCCATAGTCTCACTGCTCTTACAGTAAAGCGTCCATGGTCTCACTGCTCTTACAGTAAAGCATCCATAGTCTCACTTCTCTTACAGTAAAGCGTCCATAGTCTCTCTGCTTATATAGTAAAGGGTCCATGGTCTCACTGCTCTTACAGTATAGAGTCCATGGTCTCACTGCTCTTACAGTAAAGAGTCCATAGTCTCAGTGCTCTTACAGTAAAGAGCCCATAGTCTCAGTGAGCTTACAGTAAAGAGTCCATAGTCTCAGTGCTCTTACAGTAAAGAGTCCATAATCTCACTGCTCTTACAGTAAAGAGTCCATAGTCTCACTGCTCTTACCGTAAAGAGTCCATGGTATCACTGCTCTTACAGTAAAGAGTCCATAGTCTCACTGCTCTTACAGTAAAGAGCCCATAGTCTCAATGATCTTACAGTAAAGAGTCCATATTCTCAGTGCTCTTACAGTAGAGTCCAAATTCTCACTGCTCTTACAGTAAAGAGTCCATTGTCTCACTGCTCTTACTGTAAAGAGTCTATAGTCTCACTGCTCTTACAGTAAAGAGTCCATAGTCTCACTGCTCTTACCGTAAAGAGTCCATAGTCTCACTGTTCTTAACATAAAAAGTCCATAGTCTCACTGCTCTTACAGTAAAGAGTCAATAGTCTCACTGCCCTTACAGTAAAGAGTCCATAGTCTCACTGCTCCTACAGTAAAGAGCCCATAGTCTCACTGCTCTTACAGTAAAGAGTCCATAGTCTCACTGCTCTTACAGTAAAGAGTCCATAGTCTCACTGCTCTTACAGTAAAGAGTCCATAGTCTCACTGCTCTTACAGTAAAGAGTCCATAGTCTTACTGCTCTTACAGTAAAGAGTCCATAGTCTCACCGCTCTTACAGTAAAGAGACCATAGTCTCACCGCTCTTACAGTAAACAGCCCATAGTCTCAGTGATCTTACAGTAAAGAGTCTATAGTCTCAGTGCTCTTACAGTAAAGAGTCCATAGCCTCACTGCTCTTACAGTAATGAGTCCATAGTCTCACTGCTCTTACAGTAAAGAGTCCATAGTCTCACTGCTCTTACAGTAAAGAGTCCATAGTCTCACTGCTCTTACAGTAAAGAGTCCATAGTCTCACTGCTCTTACAGTAAAGAGTCCATGGTATCACTGCTCTTACAGTAAAGAGTCCATAGTCTCACTGCTCTTACAGTAAAGAGCCCATAGTCTCAGTGATCTTACAGTAAAAAGTCCATAGTCTCAGTGCTCTTACAGTAAAGAGTCCATAGTCTCACTGCTCTTACAGTAAAGAGTCCATAGTCTCACTGATCTTACTGTAAAGAGTCCATAGTCTCACTGCTCTTACAGTAAAGAGTCCATTCTCTCTCTGCTCTTACCGTAAAGAGTCCATAGTCTCACTGTTCTTAACATAAAGAGTCCATAGTCTCACTGCTCTTACAGTAAAGAGTCCATAGTCTCACTGCTCTTACAGTAAAGAGTCCATAGTCTCACTGCTCTTACAGTAAAGAGCTTATAGTCTCACTGCTCTTACCGTAAAGAGTCTATAGTCTCACTGTTCTTAACATAAAGAGTCCATAGTCTCACTGCTCTTACAGTAAAGAGTCCATAGTCTCACTGCTCTTACAGTAAAGAGTCCATAGTCTCACTGTTCTTACATTAAAGAGTCTATAGTCTCACTGCTTATACAGTAAAGGGTCCATAGTCTCACTGCTCTTACAGTAAAGAGTCCATAGTCTCACTGCTCTTACAGTAAAGAGTCCATAGTCTCACTGTTCTTACAGTAAAGAGTCCATAGTCTCACTGCTCTTACAGTAAAAAGTCCGTAGTCTTACTGCTCTTACAGTAAAGAGTCTATAGTCTCACTGCTCTTACAGTAAAGAGTCCATAGTCTCACTGCTCTTACAGTAAAGATTCCATAGTCTCACTGCTCTTACAGTAAAGAGTCCATAGTCTCACTGCTCTTACAGTAAAGAGTCCATAGTCTCACTGCTCTTACAGTATAGAGTCCATAGTCTCACTGCTCTTACAGTAAAGAGTCCATAGTCTCACTGCTCTTACAGTAAAGAGTCCACAGTCTCACTGCTCTTACAGTAAAGAGTCTATAGTCTCACTGCTCTTACAGTAAAGAGTCCATAGTCTCACTGCTCTTACAGTAAAGAGTCCATAGTCTCACTGCTCTTACCGTAAAGAGTCCATAGTCTCACTGCTCTTACAGTAAAGAGTCCATAGTCTCACTGCTCTTACAGTAAAGAGTCCATAGTATCACTGCTCTTACAGTAAAGAGTCCATAGTATCACTGCTCTTACAGTCAAGAGTCCATAGTCTCACTGCTCTTACAGTAAAGAGTCCATAGTCTCACTGCTCTTACAGGAAAGAGTCCATAGTCTCACTGCTCTTACAGTAAAGAGTCCATAGTCTCACTGCTCTTACAGTAAAGAGTCCATAGTCTCACTGCTCTTACAGTAAAGAGTCCATAGTCTCTTTGCTCTTACAGTATAGACTCCATAGTTTCACTGCTCTTAGAGTAAAGAGTCCATAGTCTCACTGCTCTTACAGTAAAGAGTCCATAGTCTCACTGCTCTTACAGTATAGAATCCATAGTGTCACTGCTCTTACAGTATAGAGTCCATAGTCTCACTGCTCTTACAGTAAAGAGTCCATAGTCTCAGTGCTCTTACAGTATAGAGTCCATAGTCTCACTGCTCTTACAGTAAAGAGTCCATAGTCTCACTGCTCTTACAGTAAAGAGTCCATAGTCTCACTGCTCTTACAGTATAGAGTCCATAGTCTCACTGCTCTTACAGTACAAAGTCCATAGTCTCACCGCTCTTACAGTATAGAGTCCATAGTCTCACTGCTCTTACAGTACAGAGTCCATAGTCTGACTGCTCTTACAGTAAAGAGTCCATAGTCTCAGTGCTCTTACCGTATAGAATCCTCTTTTATGTTTGATTGTGGTGAAAAAACGATTTATAAGTGCAGGGAAAGGAGGAATCATTGAACAGCAATTATGTAGAACAAGGTTCAGTCGGGGAGGTTACATCCTGGGGAATAGGAACAGTCATATTACACCTTGCTGCACTGACTGCGGATCCAAATTGCTATTATACAGCTCTGTAATTCCAGCAAACTGTTCTTGTTATTGGGGTGTGATACAGCCATTAACAGGGTTTATTACAAGGAAATATTTCTACAGGACGTCTTATTTGCCCTTGTGCGGTGCAGTTATATGTTAAGCCCTTTTTGCCGTGTATTAGTGGCGAAATAAAAACATATTCGCCATCCATCGTTGCACTTATCTGGTGAAAAGCCTTTTGTGTAGTGTAAAAGTAGAAAAAAAATAGGGCCTAATTGCCGTTCAGGGGTGCAGTGATATATTCTACTGCCCTGTTTGCCATGTATTAGATGCGAAATACAAATATATTTGCCGTTCAGCGTTGCACTTATATGTTGAAAAGCCATGTGTAGTGTAAAAGTTGAAAAAAATTAGGGCCAAATTGCCGTTCAGCGGTGCAGTTATATGTGGTGAAGCACTCAGCAGCATTTCCTACACCTGGGACGCGTATTATATAGAGGGCCCTAGGGGAGGCGCCAGTTGCAGTTGCATACCATATAACGAGTGACGAGATGGAAGGGCCTGATAGAGATCAATACCATGAATATGGAATGTAGATTTCTGGAGGATAAGGTGGTCAATTTATGTTCGGAGGCTGCTTGGCTGCGGCAGGCTAAGAAAGTTCAGCTTCGGAGCATGCAGTTGGTGCTGGGGAAGCTCAAGTTTGCTTGTCATATTTTGCAACGGGTCAGGTGTTTTGCTGAAGGCTGGCCAAGGCTACGGCGGGGATCTTGGCTCCATTTCATTTTTCCAGACTGTCGGCTGAGGTGAGGGCAGATTTGGCGGCGTGGGAACGCTTTTTGCACAAGTTTAATGGTCGCTTGGTTTGGATGGAGGTGCTGGTTTTAAGTGTGGACTTGGATCTCTAAGGACATTTGGCTGCAATGCCTTTTGTCAGGGTCAGTGGAGCGTGGGTCCTTGCCCAGAGGAGTGGCGTGCAGCACTTGGCATTGTTAGGACTATTTTCAATTGTGCTGACGACAGAGTTGTGGGAAGACATGCTGCAGAATAAAGGGGTGCATTTCTGTTGTGATAATTTAGGGGCAGTGAGGCAATTAATGGTCAAATAGCTAGCTCGGCGCTGGTTTTGCATTTGCTTCGTCATCTGGTTCTTCGGGTTTTGGAGTTGAAGGCATGCTTTGTAGCTATTCATGTGCCGGGGGGAGATAATTCAGTTGGTAATTCTCTTTCTCATTTCCAGTGGGATCGGTTCCACCGATCGGTGCAGGGAGCAGACGAGAGAGGCGGCTTTGTCCTCGGTGGCTCTGGAGCATGATCTTGGGTTCTTCTCGGCTTCGAGTCGACCTTCCGTGAGTAGCAGTACGTGGTCAGCTTATGCTGCTGTTTGGGCTCAGTGGTAACGGTTAGTGGATTAGGTAGTTGGAGGGGCCTCGGTGGATGATTTTCCACCTGTATATAGTATAGTGTGCACACTTATTAAAAACCTACTATATCACAGGGCCCTTGCAGCATTAAAATAGTATTGTAACAGCGGCTGCTGTATGCTGCTGGTCCCCCGCTTATCGCCGCGGACCCGGGCGCCGCATGACCTGTGGCCGGTGCTTCCCAATTCACCGCTGCGGTCCTGGGCTCTGTTTCTGTAGGTGGTATTGCTTTTGAGGATTCCACTCCACAGCTTCCACTCAGTCCTGGGCACAGCACGAGTTCTTCTGGTTTCATGTTACACTGCTCTAAGGAGAGCGTGTCACTCCCTGGGCTGTGTGGTGAGGTCAGGTGACCTCGCTGACCAATCCTGGCTCTTCTGCAGGTATTTAAGTAGCTCAACCCTCTTCCCAGATGCCTCAGTGTCAAGGTCCTTCAGTTTGATGGTGTGACGGCCTTTGGTTTGCGCTGTGACACTGTTGCCACACTTGCGGTTGCCCGCGGCAACGTGTTGTTGTTTCAGCATGCGGGGGCAGTGGCACGGCCTTTGTGGTGTATGCCGTGAAATGGTCGCCACGCATGCTGTTGCCGGTGGTAACGTGTGGTTTGGCATGCTTGTGTGTGCACTTCCCCTTTAAGTGGCTTCCTTCCTCTGTCGGGTGTTGGAAGGGCTAACTCCCTTCATTTATATATGAATTGTATTTTTTAAATATGTCCCAGATTTCCATTTTTTAACTTTGGTATTTATTTTCTCATATTCTCATATATTTTTATATTGAATAAACTCTTAGTTTTTAGTGCTGGTGTGGGGAGATGCGTAGGCTGCCCTAGCACAATTTGCTGCCTTCCCCTCCACACGATAACACTACTAACCACTTACCTCTAGTTATTCCTGTAGCTCAGTGTTTCTTAATATATTGCTATAAAATATTATGTTTTTACACACTTTTGCACAGGTTTTCACCAGTACGTTATTTTATTATTCATCATGTTTTTCACAATTTGACATTATTATCATGTAATGCAAATGTTTATTTATACAATTTGTCACTATTATGTATCTTATATGTTTTTGAACAGAGACATTAATCTGGGATATTTATTCGATATTATCATTTTTATTATACAGTACAGACCAAAAGTTTGGACACACATTCTCATTCAAAGAGTTTTCTTTATTTTCATGACTATGAAAATTGTAGATTCACACTGAAGGCATCAAAACTATGAATTGACACATGTGGAATTATATACATAACAAACAAGTGTGAAACAACTGAAAATATGTCATATTCTAGGTTCTTCAAAGTAGCCACCTTTTGCTTTGATTACTGCTTTGCACACTCTTGGCATTCTCTTGATGAGCTTCAAGAGGTCGTCCCCTGAAATGGTCTTCACTTCACAGGTGTGCCCTGTCAGGTTTAATAAGTGGGACTTCTTGACTTATAAATGGGGTTGGGACCATCAGTTGCGTTGAGGAGAAGTCAGGTGGATACACAGCTGATAGTCCTACTGAATAGACTGTTAGAATTTGTATTATGGCAAGCAAAAAGCATCTAAGTAAAGAAAAACGAGAGGCCATCATTACTTTAAGAAATGAAGGTCAGTCAGTCAGCCGAAAAATTGGGAAAACTTTGAAAGTAAGGGCTATTTGAACATGAAGGAGAGTGATGGGGTGCTGCGCCAGATGACCTGGCCTCCACAGTCACCGGACCTGAACCCAATCGAGATGGTTTGGGGTGAGCTGGACTGCAGAGTGAAGGCAAAAGGGCCAACAAGTGCTAAGCATCTCTGGGAACTCCTTCAAGACTGTTGGAAGACCATTTCAGGGGACTACCTCTTGAAGCTCATCAAGAGAATGCCAAGAGTGTGCAAAGCAGTAATCAAAGCAAAAGGTGGCTACTTTGAAGAACCTAGAATATGACATATTTTCAGTTGTTTCACACTTGTTTGTTATGTATATAATTCCACATGTGTTAATTCATAGTTTTGATGCCTTCATGGTCATGAAAATAAAGAAAACTCTTTGAATGAGAAGGTGTGTCCAAAGTTTTGGTCTGTACTGTATATAATCAGGTATGTTTAGTGTATTTGTTATTATTCATTAATTACTTTCTTATTATATGTAATTTGATATATTTTGGATGCATTTCATTTTTGCTGTACTGGTGGTCTCCCTTATTATGTAGTTATGGTGCACCTATGTATGCCTGCGTGGCTACTGTGGCTTTAATTGGAGACATGCCCCCCTTTTCTATTTGTTATTGTAGATTTTCGGAGGCTCCTTGGTTGACCTTTTTGGTTCCTGCCAGATTTCAGTTGCATTCACGTGACTTTGCGGTCATATGACTTGATTGTACGTGGTCTTTTGCCCCGCGGGATTGGTTATCATGTGCCCGCTCTTTCGCGATACCTTTATATTTCTCAGTGTGTCCCTAATCTCGCGGGATCTATGGAACCATCTTGTCAGTTATACAGGTCACGTGGCGCCATTTCTGTTCGCTTGAATGAGCTTTTTGTACAATCAGGTCTCCAATTTAAGTGATCAGTGCGGCGTAGGTATATATCGCTGGATGCAACTATCCCCTGATATGCGTTGGGTAGGTGGGGGACCTTCATGCAGACAGTGGGTACTTGATATACCGTACTTTTTCATTGTTTCACTATTTTGTGGCTTGTGGTACGTGGTCCATATGCGGCATACTGTCTGTACTTTAATATTCTTTTTCCTGGTATTTATTATTATATATTGTATAAGTTTGCAACTGTCGGCATGTCAGCTAGTCCCTCGCTAGTTAGTTTATTTCAACCTTTTTTCCCTACAATCATGTAGATTCCTCTAACTTTAGCTTAATAAAGGAAATATCATTTTATTTCTCTGGAGGATTAGTTTTTGGTATGGGCTTTAACACCAATAACAGATGACCTTTCTGGGTGTGCCCGAAAATGGTTGGTATCGGATTCATTAATGTTGCTAATGTCCAGCTACTGTCCACGTTTCTGGTCAGATAGTAATAAAAACCTTTGTTGGTCTACAGTAGAGATGAGTGAATTTCTAAAAAATTCCATTTGGACGGTTCGCCTACGTTCCCCAAAAGATTTGAATCGATCCAAATTTATTTGTGGCGGAACGCTTTAAAAAACGGCGTATAACCTGTTCTATTAAACGCTTGTACAAGTAGAGCCCCCCCCCCCCCCCGACAGAGTGGTGAGATGGCAACAGCATGAGGAGTCAACACAGTGTCCCAGTCACAGAATGGGCCATGCTGATGTCCTCCGGCGAATGAAAAATTCCTATACCGCCGAGTATGGCATTTTCCCCCACCACTCCGTGCTGACTGCCTGCTACCACTGCCTAGGTGAACCCATGCACCCCGGACGGGTAGGCTCCTGTGTATTGGGCGGTCTATCCCGGGCACGTTTGGCTACCGGTCTCACACTGCTGCCACCCTGCTGACTCACAGCCACGCTACCACCCTGCTGGCTCAGCCGCTGCCACCCTCTTCTTCTTCTGATGTTGAAGACCCCTCTTCACCCAGATCCCATGTGTGATCAGCCATATCATGGTCCGCCACTGTCTGCACGTCAATGATGTCACCCTAACCAGTCTCAGGGCCACGCGCCTGACTGCTCACAACACCAGCTCCCACGCGACTCTCATCGTCACTACTTGCCGGCCTACCAGAGGAAGCAGCGGATCTGTAGGACATACTGTACAGTAACATTAATTGCAAGGCTAAAAGAGCAATAGTGTCAGGCCGCAATTTCGCACCAACTCCGCAACTACTGATTGACGCATCAAATTAAGTTTAAAAGAATTTGAACACCCTAAAATGTGTAGTATCTAAGTAGATTTGGGTCAAAAACACAGAACAGGTCACAAAAAAGTTTTTGGGCTCACAAAATATGATAGTAATAACTCACCAAATAACTGAAGTGTGAACTCGCCCTAAAGTGTGTAGTATCCGGCCGCTATTTCACACCAACTCCGCAACTACTGATGGAGGCATCGAAATACGTGTAAAAGAATGTGACCCTAAAGTATGTCGAGAAGTGTTCTGCCTCGGCAAACTGCGACCTCGGAGGGGAACCCTTTTACAGGTTAACTGTTCTTGGCCTTTATGGCGTGATCACCTCTAGAGATGGCCTTGAGATTCGCCCGGTGGTCTTTTCACGTCGAACTTTGCTCGTTTGGGGTTCGCCGGGCGAATATATTGCGATGTCCGCCGGCTCCATTTTTTTACATTGTGCAGAACTTTGACCCATGACACATCCATCAGGTGGTACAGGACGGCCAATGGAGACGGTTCAGCACATGGACACACCCCCTACCTTATAAATAAACCCGATCTGGCCGCCATTTTACATTCAGTCTTTTGCCAGTGTAGGGAGAGGTTGCTGTGTGGGCAGGACAGGCTGTTAGGGGCACCAAACGCTGGGTAATAGGGCCACAAAAGTCTTTTTAAGGACTGGTATAGGTGTGCTATCGATAGGTGTGACTTACTGAGGTGTGCGATATACTTATAATATACTTTCTAACATAGACATTATATTGCAATTGTATTGTGCATCAGTTGTGTGCGGTTCTGCTGAGATACTGCAGGTATATAGAGAGACAAACGCTATTGGAACCAATAATTTCTACTGGTGTGATTTACCAGCTGCCCCCCAAAAGAGGGGTGTGATACACCTTCTTCCACAAATACTGCTCTTCTATAGGGACTTTGTCACAGGGTCATCATGAAAATGACAGGCAGAGGAAGAAGCAGGCCGCTCCTCGGGGGTGGTAGGGGTCGGGCAGGTGCACCAGGCCGGAGCCTAAGTGGGAAGTTGCAGAGGGTGCGTGAGATTACGCCAGGAAGGTTTTTCAGGAAGTCGCAATGCTAAATGAATTCCCAGGGGGCTACTACATCTGAGACAAGTCAGCAGTAATGTGAAGAGGAGGAGGAGGAGGATAAGTAAGAAGAGCAGGGTTTGAGGGGGACTTTAAACTTTTCGGGATCCCTGGTGTTGTCCGTGGATGGGGGGAGAAGACCGAGGACGACATTCTCCTGGGCGATGAGTAGGAGCCTCTCCACTGCCTCCAATTTAGTGCAAATGGCCTTCATGCTCCAGTGTTTGAAGAGGGACCCCAGTACTGGGTGGCAATGTACTTAGACCCCCGGTACAAACACAAACTTGCGGACATGTTACCACCATCAGAGGGCTGTCAGAATGCAGCAGTTCCAGGCCTTGCTGCGAGAGATGCTGCATTCTGCTGTTGCGGGCGCTGGCAGAGAAATTTCCACCTACAGCGAAACAGGTGCGGGCACTAATCCTACTGCGCCTGCAAGAAGAGGGCGGTTTGAAGATGTGTTGGTCACTTCGGATATTAGATCAGAATACAGAAGTGAACGGCGCAGGCGCAGGATTTCGTCTGCGATGCAGGGAACAGTGACATCAATCAAGAGGAGCGGGGCGGGCAGAACAGGGACCTGGGCGGGAAAAAGGGTGAGTAGACGGAGCCTCTAGGTGCTGATTTTACGCCCACATAGCACCTACAGGCTAATTAGCATATTATAAAAGTGGTTATTTTACAAAAACGGCTGCAGGGACAATTGTCAGAAACACACTGTTATGTAGTGCTGACATTAGCGCATCGCTATATCAGTCCGCTACATAACGGTATTTCTGGTGGTAGAATCCCTTTAACATCTGAGTTTTATAACACCTTTAAGGACATCTTAGTTTCCTCGGGCACTCTACCTCGGGCACTCTACCAAAGTCAATGAGGAGGTCGGCCCTGATCATTATATCAAAGGGTAAAGATCCATTCCACATTGAGAATTTGCGTCCCATAGCGCTCCTCGGTGTGGACAGAAAGATTCTGGTGAAGGTGCTATTTAATCGGTTGGTGAAGTTTGCACCCCAGCTCCTTTCCGGGCCCCAGCATTGCTCTGTTCCAGGCCGCAGTACTTTAAGTGCTGTGCTCAGTGTCCGGGAGTCCGTGGAGCAGGGCAGGGCAGGTCACTGGAAGGGGTACATGCTGTCCTTGGATCACGCAAAAGCGTTTAATCGCGTTGACCACAAGTACCTCTGGTCTGTCTTTCTGAGATATGGCCTACCGGGGGAAGTTGTTGGTTGGCTTAAGACGTTGTATGCAGGAGGAGAGAGTTTCCCCCTTGGATTGGCTGCCCATTTAAGGTGGGATCTGGGGTTTTCCAGGGTTGTCCTTTGAGCCCGCTATTGTACGTTTTCACAATTGATCCCTTCTTTAGAAGGGTTGATCGTGGCCGTTGGCGGGTGTCGGGATGAACCAGGAAGCTCCAGAGACCACACTGAGGGTGGTGGCGTATGCTGATGACATAACTATCTTTGTGTCTTTGAGAGGGGAGGCAGAGTGGGTGCTGTCGGAGGTAGAACGCTACTCAGAGTCATCTGGGTTCAAGATCAACCGGGATAAGTGTGAGAGACTCTGGCTGGGAGGTGGAGATCTCCCGGACACCCTTCCAGGGCCCCAGGAGTCTACAAAAGTCCTCGGCATTGAATTTGGCCAGGGGGATTACCCCCATCAAAATTGGGATAGCAGGCTCAAGATTGCCGCTCAGAGGGTGGACCAGTGGAAGGGTTGGTCTTTGACCCTCAGGGAAAGGGTGAACATTATCAAAACCTACCTGATCCCTTTGCTGTTTTATCTGGGCAGTGTGTGCGTCTTGCCAGAACCTTTCTGGACTCGGGTCTACAGTCTGTTCTTCCAGATGTTATAGGGAAACAGATTGAACCTTGTCAAGAGGGAGGTTACTTACTGCACGAGGAGACTAAGAGGGTTGGGTATGGTCAACCCTGTGATGTTCCTGGTGAACACCTTTTATTAAGATTAATCTCGCAAGCCTCTGGAAAGAGAGGGCTCCTCCGTTGGTAGTCTCCTGTCAGGGATAGTTTCGGCCTTTCTTCCAGGAATGGGAGACAGGGGGGCAAGTGAAGAATCTCCACAAACCACATGAACATCTCCCGGCTTATGCTGCCCTGGTTCTGAAGTTATTACGTTGGTGTGGTCTGGGGATGTGGGAAATCAGGACTCAGTCAAAGGAACTCCTTGACCAGAGGGTTCTGTTGACCCATTTCCAGAAACCTCTGGCCCTCAGGGACTGCCCAAGTCGGGATCTGGGGTCGCATTATGGCTTTTGAATTCCATTAGGATCCCTTTGAAGTTTTTGACTCAACTTGGTGCTGCTTCCATGGGAAACTGTGTGTGAGGGACAATCTGAAGTGTAGGAGCTCTGAGGACAGGGGTTGTCCCCGAGAGGAGTAGAGTGGTGTGCTGGAGAGCATGGACCACTTCCTGCTTCATTGTCCCTTTAACACAGAGGTTTACACCAGGGTGAGGACCTCCATCGGCTTGCCTAGGTTGGTCACTCTTTCCTATGCGGAATGGGCCTATGGAGCATGGGTGGGTGGTATGGGTGGTAGGGACCGCTGCACTTTATTCCTAGTCAGCTCAGTGGTCAGGTACTACACGTGGCATGCACGATGTTTAATCTCGACGCAGAGCAAAATTTTCCTGTGGATGAGGTGGTTAGGAACATTCTTGGAGACCTGGTGAAGGTGCGCTCTCTGCTGTATGAGAGGTTGGGCGCGGGTAGAGTCTCTCTCCTCTGGAGGGGTTTTGCCTTTAGGGTACCCTAGCCTGTTGTCTCCCTTCCTGGTGGTGGGCTGATGCTGACACTCTAGATTTTTGTTTTATTTTGCTGGCTGTAAGAGGACATAGGGCTTGCAGGCGCCGAACTTGGGCTGCAGTTGTTGTGTGTTACTGAAAAGTCTCAGTGTGGGTGGTATGGGTGGTCTGCCATGTAGTTTAGTGTATACAGTACAGACCAAAAGTTTGGACACACCTTCTCATTCAAAGAGTTTTCTTTATTTTCATGACTATGAAGGCATCAAAACTATGAATTAACACATGTGGAATTATATACATAACAAACAAGTGTGAAACAACTGAAAATATGTCATATTCTAGGTTCTTCAAAGTAGCCACCTTTTGCTTTGATTACTGTTTTGCACACTCTTGGCATTCTCTTGATGAGCTTCAAGAGGTAGTCCCCTGAAATGGTCTTCCAACAGTCTTGAAGGAGTTCCCAGAGATGCTTAGCACTTGTTGGCCCTTTTGCCTTCACTCTGCGGTCCAGCTCACCCCAAACCATCTCGATTGGGTTCAGGTCCGGTGACTGTGGAGGCCAGGTCATCTGGCGCAGCACCCCATCACTCTACTTCATGGTCAAATAGCCCTTACTTTCAAAGTTTTCCCAATTTTTCAGCTGACTGACTGACCTTCATTTCTTAAAGTAATGATGGCCACTCGTTTTTCTTTACTTAGCTGCTTTTTTCTTGCCATAATACCAATTCTAACAGTCTATTCAGTAGGACTATCAGCTGTGTATCCACCTGACTTCTCCTCAACGCCACTGATGGTCCCAACCCCATTTATAAGGCAAGAAATCCCACTTATTAAACCTGACAGGGCACACCTGTGAAGTAAAAACCATTTCAGGGGACTACCTCTTGAAGCTCATCAAGAGAATGCCAAGAGTGTGCAAAGCAGTAATCAAAGCAAAAGGTGGCTACTTTGAAGAACCTAGAATATGACATATTTTCAGTTGTTTCACACTTGTTTGTTATGTATATAATTCCACATGTAATAATTCATAGTTTTGATGCCTTCATAGTCATGAAAATAAAGAAAATTCTTTGAATGAGAAGGTGTGTCCAAACTTTTGGTCTGTACTGTATGTCCATATGTATATTTGTATATAATGGTATGTAGTGTGTGAGCTGTTGAGTCTAGTGTTAGGTTGGGTGGTGGGTAAATGGGGGAGGGTTCTAGGGTTCCATGGGACATTGGGGACTTTTGGGGTATATGAGAAATCCTGGGCTGGTTAATGGACGTCTGTTATCATGTACTGGGGGCATGGGATCCGGGACCAGCTCAGGGACAAAAAAAAATTAAAACATACGTGTGTGTTTAATTGGAGTGTTGGTGTGTGGGATTTTTGTAAGTTTTTTTTTATACTTTTTTTGTATTTTTGCTGTGTGTAAGTAGGTGCAACTGGATCAGGAAGGTTAGTACATTGATGTTGAAATAGAAATTGTAAATACTGTGTATAGTGGGTGTTCTATGGGGGAGCGAGTGTCGGGCTGGACCGGTGTTAATACAAGATGTAATTGAGGATCAGTACAGGATAAGCAATGTATGTGCACAGTGACTGCACCAGCAGAATAGTGAGTGCAGCTCTGGAGTATAATACAAGATGTAATTGAGGATCAGTACAGGATAAGTAATGTATGTACACAGTGACTGCACCAGCAGAATAGTGAGTGCAGCTCTGGAGTATAATACAGGATGTAACTCAGGATCATTACACGATAAGTAATGTATGTGCACAGTGACTGCACCAGCAGAATAGTGAGTGCAGCTCTGGAGTATAATTCAGGATGTAACTCAGGATCAGTACAGGATAAGTAAAGTATGTACACAGTGAACCCTCCAGCAGAATAGTGAGTGCAGCTCTGGAGTATAATTCAGGATGTAACTCAGGATCAGTACAGGATAAGTAATGTATGTACACAGTGAACCCTCCAGCAGAATAGTGAGTGCAGCTCTGGAGTATAATACAGGATGTAACTCAGGATCAGTACAGGATAAGTAATGTATGCACACAGTGACTGCACCAGCAGAATAGTGAGTGCAGCTCTGGAGTATAATACAGGATGTAACTCAGGATCAGTACAGGATAAGTAATGTATGTACACAGTGACTGCACCAGCAGAATAGTGAGTGCAGCTCTGGAGTATAATACAGGATGTAACTCAGGATCAGTACAGGATAAGTAATGTATGTACACAGTGACTGCACCAGCAGAATGGTGAGTGCAGCTCTGGAGTATAATTCAGGATGTAACTCAGGATCAGTACAGGAGATGTAAGGTAATATCATGTACTTGTAATGACACTTGCAAAGTCAGGTGCACTCTGCGGTCTTACTAAACCCGGATACTGATGTTAAAATTTAGAGATTAGCCAACATATCCCACTAGGAGGACATGTCTGAGCCCGAGCACCGGGCAAAGGTTTCTGAAGTAGCTCGGGACCTACAGTCACCTACCTGTGCCATTTGGGCAATACCAGGAGCCAGTGGGCGAATTACAGGAGCATAAGGTCAGACTCCTAGCCAACTCCCCAGTTTCCTCTAGCATGTAGCCATGCTTGCAATGGGAGGAGGGAGGAGGCTGCGAGTCCCACTCCAGACTGGCTGATATGGCCCAGGCCTCGCAGGTGCACCCAAATGTAGCCCATGGGTTTGAGCACTTCCTGCTGGTTTAACACCACGCCGCCATCTTTTCAGTTGGTTTGTATATAGAGATGCCTGGAGGTGTACAAACTCCATCCACAGTATGAGGGTTTAGTAAGACCGCAAATGCACCTGTCTTTGCAAATGTTATTATATTGTTATATTTATTATCACATCCACATCATTGCTATCCTGTGTAGGATGTCTATTGTGGTACTTGTGATCCGCTGCGGGCATCCTCCACTGGATCACCATTAGTAAGGGGCCACAAGTGCAGGATCTGCCCCCCTGTATATATATATATATACCTGCACAGCTGCCCATGGGGTTGAGCTCGTCCTGTTGGCCATTCTTTCTTATCCTGTCCTTGTCAGCCTCTTGCTGGATTCTCGTCCTGATATCTCTTTCATTCCCAGCAGGTAACTGATCTTCTCTTCATTTCCTCACGACCTCCTGGTGGATTCTCCTGGAATGCGGGGACTCGGAGATGTGACAGCAGAGATTCCCCTCACAAGATGAGGATATAACGAGGCCGGTGCCTTGGTGCTCGGCTGCCGCTCCTTACATGGTGATTTCAGCTCCTTCTTCACATGTTGGGCAGATCTAATAATCCGGGTGTAATGTGCGCTCGACATCTCTGCCCCGATGAGAGATGAGACCGGCTGCCAACAATCCATTTACTGCCATCTTTATTTAATGACCCCACAGCTTCCATCCAATCATCCATCTTGTGAGTCGCGTGCCAAGAGGCTGCAGTGCTTCAGACTGTCCTGGAAGAAGGTGGAAGGATTTATGGAGGCCTCTAGCTCTTCCATCATGTATGAGGTACTCCATATATCCTCCGCAAATCCCACAGATACAAGAAGAATGGGCTGAATGACAACACTGTGCAGTTCACAGATCGCTGTCACTGTAAGTATCCTGTACTGATCCTGAGTTACATCCTGTATTATACTGCAGAGCTGCACTCACTATTCTGCTGGTGCAGTCACTGTGTACATACATTACTTATCCTGTACTGATCCTGAGTTACATCCTGTATTATACTCCAGAGCTGAACTCACTATTCTGCTGGTGGAGTCACTGTGTACATACATTACTTATCCTGTACTGATCCTGAGTTACATCCTGTATTATACTGCAGAGCTGCACTCACTATTCTGCTGGTGCAGTCACTGTGTACATACATTACTTATCCTGTACTGATCCTGAGTTACACCCTGTATTATACTCCAGAGCTGCACTCACTATTCTGCTGGTGCAGTCACTGTGTACATACATTACTTATCCTGTACTGATCCTGAGTTACATCCTGTATTATACTCCAGAGCTGCACTCACTATTCTGCTGGTGCAGTCACTGTGTACATACATTACTTATCCTGTACTGATCCTGAGTTACATCCTGTATTATACTCCAGAGCTGAACTCACTATTCTGCTGGTGGAGTCACTGTGTACATACATTACTTATCCTGTACTGATCCTGAGTTACATCCTGTATTATACTGCAGAGCTGCACTCACTATTCTGCTGGTGCAGTCACTGTGTACATACATTACTTATCCTGTACTGATCCTGAGTTACACCCTGTATTATACTCCAGAGCTGCACTCACTATTCTGCTGGTGCAGTCACTGTGTACATACATTACTTATCCTGTACTGATCCTGAGTTACATCCTGTATTATACTGCAGAGCTGCACTCACTATTCTGCTGGTGCAGTCACTGTGTACATACATTACTTATCCTGTACTGATCCTGAGTTACATCCTGTATTATACTCCAGAGCTGCACTCACTATTCTACTGGTGCAGTCACTGTGTACATACATTACTTATCATGTACTGATCCTGAGTTACATCCTGTATTATACTCCAGAGCTGCACTCACTATTCTGCTGGTGCAGTCACTGTGTACATACATTACTTATCCTGTACTGATCCTGAGTTACATCCTGTATTATACTGCAGAGCTGCACTCACTATTCTGCTGGTACAGTCACTGTGTACATACATTACTTATCCTGTACTGATCCTGAGTTACATCCTGTATTATACTTCAGAGCTGCACTCACTATTCTGCTGGTGCAGTCACTGTGTACATACATTACTTATCCTGTACTGATCCTGAGTTACATCCTGTATTATACTCCAGAGCTGCACTCACTATTCTGCTGGTGCAGTCACTGTGTACATACATTACTTATCCTGTACTGATCCTGAGTTACATCCTGTATTATACTCCAGAGCTGCACTCACTATTCTGCTGGTGCAGTCACTGTGTACATACATTACTTATCCTGTACTGATCCTGAGTTACATCCTGTATTATACTCCAGAGCTGCACTCACTATTCTGCTGGTGCAGTCACTGTGTACATACATTACTTATCCTGTACTGATCCTGAGTTACATCCTGTATTATACTCCAGAGCTGCACTAACTATTCTGCTGGTGCAGTCACTGTGTACATACATTACTTATCCTGTACTGATCCTGAGTTACATCCTGTATTATACTCCAGAGCTGCACTCACTATTCTGCTGGTGCAGTCAGTGTGTACATACATTACTTATCCTGTACTGATCCTGAGTTACATCCTGTATTATACTCCAGAGCTGCACTCTCTATTCTGCTGGTGCAGTCACTGTGTACATACATTACTTATCCTGTACTGATCCTGAGTTACATCCTGTATTATACTCCACAGCTGCACTCACTATTCTGCTGGTGCAGTCACTGTGTACATACATTACTTATCCTGTACTGATCCTGAGTTACATCCTGTATTATACTCCAGAGCTGCACTCTCTATTCTGCTGGTGCAGTCACTGTGTACATAAATTACTTATCCTGTACTGATCCTGAGTTACATCCTGTATTATACTCCAGAGTTGCACTCACTATTCTGCTGGTGAAGTCAATGTGTACATACATTACTTATCCTGTACTGATCCTGAGTTACATCCTGTATTATACTCCAGAGCAGCACTCACTATTCTGCTGGTGCAGTCACTGTGTACATACATTACTTATCCTGTACTGATCCTGAGTTACATCCTGTATTATACTCCAGAGCTGCACTAACTATTCTGCTGGTGCAGTCACTGTGTACATACATTACTAATCCTGTACTGATCCTGAGTTACATCCTGTATTATACTGCAGAGCTGCACTCACTATTCTGCTGGTGAAGTCAATGTGTACATATATTACTTATCCTGTATTGATCCTGAGTTACATCCTGTATTATACTCCAGAGCTGCACTCATTATTCTGCTGGTGGAGTCACTGTGTACATACATTACTTATCCTGTACTGATCCTGAGTTACATCCTGTATTATACTCCAGAGCTGTAATCACTATTCTGCTGGTGCAGTCACTGTGTACATACATTACTAATCCTGTACTGATCCTGAGTTACATCCTGTATTATACTGCAGAGCTGCACTCACTATTCTGCTGGTGAAGTCAATGTGTACATATATTACTTATCCTGTATTGATCCTGAGTTACATCCTGTATTATACTCCAGAGCTGCACTCATTATTCTGCTGGTGGAGTCACTGTGTACATACATTACTTATCCTGTACTGATCCTGAGTTACATCCTGTATTATACTCCAGAGCTGTAATCACTATTCTGCTGGTGCAGTCACTGTGTACATACATTACTTATCCTGTACTGATCCTGAGTTACATCCTGTATTATACTCCAGAGCTGCACTCACTATTCTGCTGGTGGAGTCACTGTGTACATACATTACTTATCCTGCACTGATCCTCAGTTACATCCTGTATTATACTCCAGAGCTGCACTCACTATTCTGCTGGTGCAGTCACTGTGTACATACATTACATATCCTGTACTGATCCTGAGTAACATCCTGTATTATACTCCAGAGCTGCACTCACTATTCTGCTGGTGCAGTCACTGTGTACATACATTACTTATCCTGTACTGATCCTGAGTTACATCCTGTATTATACTCCAGAGCTGCACTCACTATTCTGCTGGTGCAGTCACTGTGTACATACATTACTTATACTGTACTGATCCTGAGTTACATCCTGTATTATACTCCAGAGCTGCACTCACTATTCTGCTGGTGCAGTCACTGTGTACATACATTACTTATCCTATACTGATCCTGAGTTACATCCTGTATTATACTCCAGAGCTGCACTCACTATTCTGCTGGTGCAGTCACTGTGTACATACATTACTTATACTGTACTGATCCTGAGTTACATCCTGTATTATACTCCAGAGCTGCACTCACTATTCTGCTGGTGCAGTCACTGTGTACATACATTACTTATCCTGTACTGATCCTGAGTTACATCCTGTATTATACTCCAGAGCTGCACTCTCTATTCTGCTGGTGCAGTCACTGTGTACATACATTACTTATCCTGTACTGATCCTGAGTTACATCCTGTATTATACTCCAGAGCTGCACTCACTATTCTGCTGGTGGAGTCACTGTGTACATACATTACTTATCCTGCACTGATCCTCAGTTACATCCTGTATTATACTCCAGAGCTGCACTCACTATTCTGCTGGTGCAGTCACTGTGTACATACATTACATATCCTGTACTGATCCTGAGTAACATCCTGTATTATACTCCAGAGCTGCACTCACTATTCTGCTGGTGCAGTCACTGTGTACATACATTACTTATCCTGTACTGATCCTGAGTTACATCCTGTATTATACTCCAGAGCTGCACTCACTATTCTGCTGGTGCAGTCACTGTGTACATACATTACTTATACTGTACTGATCCTGAGTTACATCCTGTATTATACTCCAGAGCTGCACTCACTATTCTGCTGGTGCAGTCACTGTGTACATACATTACTTATCCTATACTGATCCTGAGTTACATCCTGTATTATACTCCAGAGCTGCACTCACTATTCTGCTGGTGCAGTCACTGTGTACATACATTACTTATACTGTACTGATCCTGAGTTACATCCTGTATTATACTCCAGAGCTGCACTCACTATTCTGCTGGTGCAGTCACTGTGTACATACATTACTTATCCTGTACTGATCCTGAGTTACATCCTGTATTATACTCCAGAGCTGCACTCTCTATTCTGCTGGTGCAGTCACTGTGTACATACATTACTTATCCTGTACTGATCCTGAGTTACATCCTGTATTATACTCCAGAGCTGCACTCACTATTCTGCTGGTGCAGTCACTGTGTACATACATTACTTATCCTGTACTGATCCTGAGTTACATCCTGTATTATACTCCAGAGCTGCACTCTCTATTCTGCTGGTGCAGTCACTGTGTACATACATTACTTATCCTGCACTGATCCTGAGTTACATCCTGTATTATACTCCAGAGCTGCACTCACTATTCTGCTGGTGAAGTCAATGTGTACATACATTACTTATCCTGTACTGATCCTGAGTTACATCCTGTATTATACTCCAGAGCAGCACTCACTATTCTGCTGGTGCTGTCACTGTGTACATACATTACTTATCCTGTACTGATCCTGAGTTACATCCTGTATTATACTGCAGAGCTGCACTCACTATTCTGCTGGTGAAGTCAATGTGTACATATATTACTTATCCTGTATTGATCCTGAGTTACATCCTGTATTATACTCCAGAGCTGCACTCATTATTCTGCTGGTGGAGTCACTGTGTACATACATTACTTATCCTGTACTGATCCTGAGTTACATCCTGTATCATACTCCAGAGCTGTAATCAATATTCTGCTGGTGCAGTCACTGTGTACATACATTACTTATCCTGTACTGATCCTGAGTTACATCCTGTATTATACTCCAGAGCTGCACTCAATATTCTGCTGGTGGAGTCACTGTGTACATACATTACTTACCCTGCACTGATCCTCAGTTACATCCTGTATTATACTCCAGAGCTGCACTCACTATTCTGCTGGTGCAGTCACTGTGTACATACATTACTTATCCTGTACTGATCCTGAGTAACATCCTGTATTATACTCCAGAGCTGCACTCACTATTCTGCTGGTGCAGTCACTGTGTACATACATTACTTATCCTGTACTGATCCTGAGTTACATCCTGTATTATACCCCAGAGCTGCACTCACTATTCTGCTGGTGCAGTCACTGTGTACATACATTACTTATCCTGTACTGATCCTGAGTTACATCCTGTATTATACTCCAGAGCTGCACTCACTATTCTGCTGGTGCAGTCACTGTGTACATACATTACTTATCCTGTACTGATCCTGAGTTACATCCTGTATTATACTCCAGAGCTGCACTCACTATTCTGCTGGTGCAGTCACTGTGTACATACATTACTTATCCTGTACTGATCCTGAGTTACATCCTGTATTATACTCCAGAGCTGCACTCACTATTCTGCTGGTGCAGTCACTGTGTACATACATTACTTATCCTGTACTGATCCTGAGTTACATCCTGTATTATACTCCAGAGCTGCACTCACTATTCTGCTGGTGCAGTCACTGTGTACATACATTACTTATCCTGTACTGATCCTGAGTTACATCCTGTATTATACTCCAGAGCTGCACTAACTATTCTGCTGGTGCAGTCACTGTGTACATACATTACTTATCCTGTACTGATCCTGAGTTACATCCTGTATTATACTCCAGAGCTGCACTCACTATTCTGCTGGTGAAGTCAATGTGTACATACATTACTTATCCTGTACTGATCCTGAGTTACATCCTGTATTATACTCCAGAGCAGCACTCACTATTCTGCTGGTGCAGTCACTGTGTACATACATTACTTATCCTGTACTGATCCTGAGTTACATCCTGTATTATACTGCAGAGCTGCACTCACTATTCTGCTGGTGCAGTCACTGTGTACATACATTACTAATCCTGTACTGATCCTGAGTTACATCCTGTATTATACTGCAGAGCTGCACTCACTATTCTGCTGTTGAAGTCACTGTGTACATACATTACTTATCCTGTATTGATCTTGAGTTACATCCTGTATTATACCCCAGAGCTGCACTCACTATTCTGCTGGTGCAGTCACTGTGTACATACATTACTTATCCTGTACTGATCCTGAGTTACATCCTGTATTATACTCTAGAGCTGCACTCACTATTCTGCTGGTGCAGTCACTGTGTACATACATTACTTATCCTGTATTGATCCTGAGTTACATCCTGTATTATACTCCAGAGCTGCACTCACTATTCTGCTGCTGCAGTCACTGTGTACATACATTACTTATCCTGTACTGATCCTCAGTTACATCCTGTATTATACTCTAGAGCTGCACTCACTATTCTGCTGGTGCAGTCACTGTGTACATTACATTACTTATCCTGTACTGATCCTGAGTTACATCCTGTATTATACCCCAGAGCTGCACTCACTATTCTGCTGGTGCAGTCACTGTGTACATACATTACTTATCCTGTATTGATCCTGAGTTACATCCTGTATTATACTCCAGAGCTGCACTCACTATTCTGCTGGTGCAGTCACTGTGTACATACATTACTTATCCTGTACTGATCCTGAGTTACATCCTGTATTATACCCCAGAGCTGCACTCACTATTCTGCTGGTGCAGTCACTGTGTACATACATTACTTATCCTGTACTGATCCTCAGTTACAACCTGTATTATACTCCAGAGCTGCACTCACTATTCTGCTGGAGCAGTCACTGTGTACATGCATTACTTATCCTGTACTGATCCTGAGTTACATCCTGTATTATACTCCAGAGCTGCACTCACTATTCTGCTGGTGCAGTCACTGTGTACATACATTACTTATCCTGTACTGATCCTGAGTTACATCCTGTATTATACTCCAGAGCTGCACTCACTATTCTGCTGGTGCAGTCACTGTGTACATACATTACTTATCCTGTACTGATCCTGAGTTACATCCTGTATTATACTCCAGAGCTGCACTCACTATTCTGCTGGTGCAGTCACTGTGTACATACATTACTTATCCTGTACTGATCCTGAGTTACATCCTGTATTATACCCCAGAGCTGCACTCACTATTCTGCTGGTGCAGTCACTGTGTACATACATTACTTATCCTGTATTATACTCCAGAGCTGCACTCACTATTCTGCTGGTGCAGTCACTTTGTACATACATTACTTATCCTGTACTGATCCTAAGGTTACATCCTGTATTATACTCCAGAGCTGCACTCACTATTCTGCTGGTGCAGTCACTGTGTACATACATTACTTATCCTGTACTGTTCCTGAGTTACATCCTGTATTATACTCCAGAGCTGCACTCACTATTCTGCTGGTGCAGTCACTGTGTACATGCAATACTTATCCTGTACTGATCCTGAGTTACATCCTGTATTATACTCCAGGGCTGCACTCACTATTCTGCTGGTGCAGTCACTGTGTACATACATTACTTTTCCTGTACTGATCCTGAGTTACATCCTGTATTATACTCCAGAGCTGCACTCACTATTCTGCTGGTGCAGTCACTGTGTACATGCAATACTTATCCTGTACTGATCCTGAGTTACATCCTGTATTATACTCCAGAGCTGCACTCACTATTCTGCTGGTGCAGTCACTGTGTACATACATTACTTATCCTGTACTGATCCTGGGTTACATCCTGTATTATACCCCAGAGCTGCACTCACTATTCTGCTGGTGCAGTCACTGTGTACATACATTACTTATCCTGTACTTATCCTGTGTTACATCCTGTATTATACTCCAGAGCTGCACTCACTATTCTGCTGGTGCAGTCACTGTGTCCATACATTAGTTTTACAGCCAGACACGGAGGCTCCCCTTGCTATCTCTTCCTTTACTGTTCCACCAATAGCAGCAAAGAAAATTTACATAATGACCATGGTAACCATAGTAACACAATGTCCCACCCCCTGACAGCCCCTATATCAGGCAGCTCCTCCTCTGGGTCTTCCTCTTTCTTTGCTGCTGCCACCAGATAAGTGCTGCGATTTTACCTCATGATTCCTGTTGATTCATATCTTATTGTGTCTTTGATTTAGAATATATATATTTTATCTGTTGGCGTTTTATCCCAGGCTTGCTGTCCCCCCAGCATCTGCATCATACATATTGTATTTCACCTGTTTATTGGTTTCTCCCCTTATCATTCCCTGGGGTATTATTTCCACTGTTTGTACCCATTTCCGGGGGTTCCCCCCCCCCGTCACCTCTCGTGCCTTATCACATGTTTATTTTCCCCTTATTGCTCGCCGCTGCATTTTCCCCCCTTCTACTTGCGTTTGGCGCTCTTTTTCCTTGCTTCTTACATCGGGACACCTTTCCCTGACGGCCGGATCTTCTTTCTCCGCTTTCCCGGGCTTGCGCATAGTATCGCGAGATCCCGGCGGCCATCTTGATTCTCACCTATCGCGGGATCTCGGCGTTCTTGTCAGTTCCGCACGTCTGCGCTCAGGTACGGTCGCATTGCCCTGCTCTCCCGTTCCTGCTCCCGCTCCTACCGCATCGCGCTCGGGTGATTAACCCTTGCTGCATCGCTTTTAGGTACAGGTAGTTACTTCCCTATTTCGGCCTTGTTATTTTCACTGATCCTTGGCTGGATCGATATTTTCATACCGCTATGTCAGCAGCCGATCTGCCCTCCTCCCAGGCCTGCCCTAGGCCTGCAGATGAGATGGAGGTAGAGAGGGATATCCCTCATACATTAACCCTACAGCAGCCGATCTGCCCTCCTCCCAGGCCTGCCCTAGGCCTGCAGATGAGATGGAGGTAGAGAGGGATATCCCTCATACATTAACCCTACAGCAGCCGATCTGCCCTCCTCCCAGGCCTGCCCTAGGCCTGCAGATGAGATGGAGGTAGAGAGGGATGACCCTCATACATTAACCCTACAGCAGCCGATCTGCCCTCCTCCCAGGCCTGCCCTAGGCCTGCAGATGAGATGGAGGTAGAGAGGGATGACCCTCATACATTAACCCTACAGCAGCCGATCTGCCCTCCTCCCAGGCCTGCCCTAGGCCTGCAGATGAGATGGAGGTAGAGAGGGATGATCCTCATACATTAACCCTACAGCAGCCGATCTGCCCTCCTCCCAGGCCTGCCCTAGGCCTGCAGATGAGATGGAGGTAGAGAGGGATGACCCTCATACATTAACCCTACAGCAGTCGGTCTGCCCTCCTCCCAGGCCTGCCCTAGGCCTGCAGATGAGATGGAGGTAGAGAGGGATGACCCTCATACATTAACCCTACAGCAGCCGATCTGCCCTCCTCCCAGGCCTGCCCTAGGCCTGCAGATGAGATGGAGGTAGAGAGGGATGATCCTCATACATTAACCCTACAGCAGCCGATCTGCCCTCCTCCCAGGCCTGCCCAAGGCCTGCAGATGAGATGGAGGTAGAGAGGGATGACCCTCATACATTAACCTTACAGCAGCCGATCTGCCCTCCTCCCAGGCCTGCCCTAGGCCTGCAGATGAGATGGAGGTAGAGAGGGATGACCCTCATACATTAACCCTACAGCAGCCGATCTACCCTCCTCCCAGGCCTGCCCAATGCCTGCAGATGAGATGGAGGTAGAGAGGGATGACCCTCATACATTAACCCTACAGCAGCCGATCTGCCCTCCTCCCAGGCCTGCCCTAGGCCTGCAGATGAGATGGAGGTAGAGAGGGATGACCCTCATACATTAACCCTACAGCAGTCGGTCTGCCCTCCTCCCAGGCCTGCCCTAGGCCTGCAGATGAGATGGAGGTAGAGAGGGATGACCCTCATACATTAACCCTACAGCAGCCGATCTGCCCTCCTCCCAGGCCTGCCCTAGGCCTGCAGATGAGATGGAGGTAGAGAGGGATGATCCTCATACATTAACCCTACAGCAGCCGATCTGCCCTCCTCCCAGGCCTGCCCAAGGCCTGCAGATGAGATGGAGGTAGAGAGGGATGACCCTCATACATTAACCTTACAGCAGCCGATCTGCCCTCCTCCCAGGCCTGCCCTAGGCCTGCAGATGAGATGGAGGTAGAGAGGGATGACCCTCATACATTAACCCTACAGCAGCCGATCTACCCTCCTCCCAGGCCTGCCCAATGCCTGCAGATGAGATGGAGGTAGAGAGGGATGACCCTCATACATTAACCCTACAGCAGCCGATCTGCCCTCCTCCCAGGCCTGCCCTAGGCCTGCAGATGAGATGGAGATAGAGAGGGATATCCCTCATACATTAACCCTACAGCAGTCGATCTGCCCTCCTCCCAGGCCTGCCCTAGGCCTGCAGATGAGATGGAGGTAGAGAGGGATGACCCTCATACATTAACCCTACAGCAGTCGGTCTGCCCTCCTCCCAGGCCTGCCCTAGGCCTGCAGATGAGATGGAGGTAGAGAGGGATGACCCTCATACATTAACCCTACAGCAGTCGGTCTGCCCTCCTCCCAGGCCTGCACTAGGCCTGCAGATGAGATGGAGGTAGAGAGGGATGACCCTCATACATTAACCCTACAGCAGCCGATCTGCCCTCCTCCCAGGCCTGCCCTAGGCCTGCAGATGAGATGGAGGTAGAGAGGGATGATCCTCATACATTAACCCTACAGCAGCCGATCTGCCCTCCTCCCAGGCCTGCCCTAGGCCTGCAGATGAGATGGAGGTAGAGAGGGATGACCCTCATACATTAACCCTACAGCAGCCGATCTGCCCTCCTCCCAGGCCTGCCCTAGGCCTGCAGATGAGATGGAGGTAGAGAGGGATGACCCTCATACATTAACCCTACAGCAGCCGATCTGCCCTCCTCCCAGGCCTGCCCTAGGCCTGCAGATGAGATGGAGGTAGAGAGGGATGATCCTCATACATTAACCCTACAGCAGCCGATCTGCCCTCCTCCCAGGCCTGCCCTAGGCCTGCAGATGAGATGGAGGTAGAGAGGGATGACCCTCATACATTAACCCTACAGCAGTCGGTCTGCCCTCCTCCCAGGCCTGCCCTAGGCCTGCAGATAAGATGGAGGTAGAGAGGGATGACCCTCATACATTAACCCTACAGCAGCCGATCTGCCCTCCTCCCAGGCCTGCCCTAGGCCTGCAGATGAGATGGAGGTAGAGAGGGATGATCCTCATACATTAACCCTACAGCAGCCGATCTGCCCTCCTCCCAGGCCTGCCCAAGGCCTGCAGATGAGATGGAGGTAGAGAGGGATGATCCTCATACATTAACCCTACAGCAGTCGGTCTCCAGTGCCATAATGACTGCCATGGACTCCATGTCCACTATGCTGGCTGCCACCATTTCTCAGGCCCTCGCTGCTCACCCTCCTAGAGAGGCCTTGCAGACTGCCCATGGTATAAATACGCCATCTGATGCCATTGATGCTCCTGTTTCACAGGATAATAGAACTGGTGTGCGTACTGCCACCCATGAGAGCGTGCCACGTTCACGCAAGAGAGCCTTGCCGCGCCGGGCAGAAAAGGCGCGTACGTTGGTAAGGCTGATTAGTCAGCCTGCATTTGTGGGCGGGGCGGAGGCTCTTCATATACGAGCCACACCTTCACTCCCCGGCGTGTGTTTTCAGGTGCACAGCTGCTGCTGGGTGTCATTAGCTTCTCTGGTGGTCGGAGTCTTTCTTTGCAGCATGGAGCTTGTTATTTTGCTCTCTGCTCCCGTGGCACGCACGCGCCATACTATGTAAGTAGGTTGGGCCGAGGCCGTCTCTCCTGGCCGGTCGGAACCGTCTTTGCCTCAGAATCTGCTACCTCAGGTTTGCTCGTTGGGCCTAAATACTTCTATTTCTTTTCAACTTTGTTTGTTGGTAATAGGAGTTAGTTCCTATAAATCTTACAAGTTTCACTTTGCTTCGTTCGTCTCGTATGTAAAGTTACTTCAGCCGGTTTGCTGTAAAAATAGTTACCCGGGCTGCACGTGATGTCACGTTTGGAGATCGGACGCAGCTGTTATTGTTTAGGCCTCATGCTGTAGCTGTTCCTTGCGATGTCTCCCCCCCCTCCCCCCGCTACCACCATCTTTAGACTTCATGTATTTCACTGCTCCATGTACTTAAATACCCTGCCACACTTTCATGCTCTGCTGTTATCCTGAGCGGCATTTACACTTTCGGCTTTTATTTCATGTCTTATGCTGCATCCGCACGTCCTTACTGTCCTGCACTTTCCTACTCTTGGTTCGTATTCACTCAGATTGGTCTCCCATGCAAGCTGCATTCACCTGTTGGCTGTTACATCTCATTCCGTCCCCAGCTGACAGCCGGATCCGTATTACACGCCTGTTATTACATGTTGTATACTCGGCTTACTGCCATAGCTGCTACTGTTACTCCGTTTTCATGCTCTGGACGCACCACCCTGGTGTTCCCACCTTGCTCCACTCACAACCAGAGCTGCGTTTATACCAAATTTCATGCTCTGCTTTTACCCAAAGTTGTGTTCACACTTCTACTGCTACACCAGGTCGTATACCCCACCAAAACCGCTTTCCATGTCTGCTGTCACATCAAGTTAATTTTCTGTTCACATCCAAAGCTGCGTCCGCATGTCTGCTTTCACATCTTGTCCTACACTCCTTTCACTACTAGAGCTGCGTCCACGTGTCTGCTTTCGCATCACGTCAATACTCTGCTCACTTTCAGGTTGCATTTATACGTCTGCTTTATACCATGCTTTTCATGCGCTACCCATACTCAGAGCTGCGCCCATACCATGTTTTTTAGGTACCACTCACATCCAAAGCTGCATTCACCCATTTGTTGTTACATCATGTGTTGTACTCTGCTCACACTCAAAGCTGCATTCTCCTGTCCATTGCTACGTCATTGTTTTGCTCAATCCCACTGGGGCAGTCTGCACCCACCGCTCTGGTACCTCTCTCCCGACAAACATAACTGCGTTCTTTTCAGGCTTACGTTCCCTTCCTCGGTGGTCTGTTACATTCCATAGGCCTACTTTCTGTTTTAATCCTGGTTCATATTCACTCAGACTGGTCTCCTTTTACTTCTGGTTCGTATTCACTCAGCTTGGTCTCCTGTCCCAGTTCACCAAACAGCTCCTCAGCAGAGGTCAGTGGGCCAGTAAGTTTCCTGCTATGTTTTCACAAGCTGTTTATTTGTTTGTCATGATAAGAGACTTCTCTTAGCGAACTTGCAATGCCTCAGGCTCTTGTTTTTTCTCCCATATCTGTTTCAATTTCATGTTTACCTTTATGGTTCGCGGTGGTTAGTGTTTTATGTATGCACGTGCTTCGGATTACTAATGTCTACATTTTTAACGCCTGTTGGCAGTCCTCTTCCTTAGGCCACCTTCTAGCCAATCCAATCATTCAAGTCGCTTCATATGCCATCAGGTCCAGCTTACGTTTTAATTACTTATCGTCACTGCAACGTCATCCCTCTGTCTTCGGGGGCCCTTTGACTGATCCGGCCTCATGGCTCCGGGGGCCCCATGACCGTTTTTTCATGTTTTGTTTGTTAGGGGTACGACATGGTTGTAGGCTGATTAGTGCTCCAGGTTTGCTGTTGGAGGGGGTCATGGTTATGCGAGTCCCCAGGCATTCTGGTGCTGCATAAGTGGTTTATTAAAAAAAATAAAAATAATAATAAAATCATAAGAGGCTCGCACGAGTGGCTCTTCGCTTATAGGACCTCACGACTGGCATCGTCATTCGTAGTTCGCATGGTCATCTGATACTTGTTCCGCCATAAGAGGCTCTCACGCATGGCTCCTGCCATAAGAGGCTCTCACGCATGGCTCCCGCCATAGGGGGACTCACTCTCACGCATGGCTCCCGCCATAGGGGGACTCACTCTCACGCATGGCTCCCGCCATAGGGGGACTCTCACGCATGGCTCCCGCCATAGGGGGACTCACTCTCACGCATGGCTCCCGCCATAGGGGGACTCTCACGCATGGCTCCCGTCATAGAGGATTTCACAATTGTCATCAACATTGGTAGGTCATACGGCCATCTGATACTATTTTCCATGGCACACCTTTCAGAAGTTTTCTTTTGTTCATTTATATTTTACAGATTGGTACTTGCGGTTCATTTCAGCCTCATTTCATTAAGAAGCTTTACCCCATGTCTTTGTCTTTCTATCAAGTTATCGAGTCCCGGTTGATTACTAAACCCGTTGGGTTAAGCCCCAATCTTTTCCCCAGCCGTCCTTAATTCTAAGGTTCGCATCCTGGCCCCATGGGCCACTGGTGGTTGCTTCGGCCCCATGGCTTCAGGGGTCCGACCAACGGTTGTCAGTCCACCTGTGCAGCTATGCTTTTGAATGACATATCTTTACCTGCTTGCCAGCTTATTTTATTCAGGTTTAATTTTAGTTTGTCTGTTGTTATCTCAATTTTCTGTCACCTTTCCCTTCGTCTTTTCAGGTCATGCAGTTGAACTCATATTGGGGTCACCTTCCACGTAGGTCAGGTCTCGTTCCTAACTATATTTCGCCTTGCATGTTATTCATCGGGGGCCCGATGACCGCTTCGGCCCCATGGCTTCGGGGGCCCGATGACCGCTTCGGCCCCATGGCTTCGGGGGCCCGATGACCGCTTCGGCCCCATGGCTTCGGGGGCCCGATGACCGCTTCGGCCCCATGGCTTCGGGGGCCCGATGACCGCTTCGGCCCCATGGCTTCGGGGGCCCGATGACCGCTTCGGCCCCATGGCTTCGGGGGCCCGATGACCGCTTCGGCCCCATGGCTTCGGGGGCCCGATGACCGCTTCGGCCCCATGGCTTCGGGGGCCCGATGACTGTTTTCAGTCCTGCTGGCCTGATTGCCTGGTTGGTTGTCCATATGTGCATCTGGGCTGATTTGGCCCCTATGTATCGCATACATACCTGCTTCCATAATTTCTTAATAATCCATGTTGATTGCTAACTTCATGTTTTGACCGCAAACTGGTCCGGTTCGCCCTACAGCATAATTGTCATGTCTTACGCAGATATTTCGTCTTTCTTTAATTGTTCATGCTTTCGTTCAGGTCCTGCCAGAGGAAGAACAAGTAGGGCAATTCCCTCTAACATTTCAGTCTCTGATCGTAGTCGATCATATCTTGTCAACCAGGTCCCGGCGCAAAGTCTTTGCCTTTTTACCACGACCAGGAATTCATTTTCAGATAGTAGGTCGGTCTTCACGTCTCAAGCGTAAAAACAATTCTCAGGGGCACACAGTAGAACAACGCGCGGACCACGGCTAGCAGTTAGCTGTTGTCTGGGGAACTATTCAAGGATTCTCTTCCTATCTACATGGTTCTTTTGGCCCTCATTCCTGCATAGTCTGGGCAGTTAGGTTTCGGTCCCATGATCTCCTGGGGTTAGGACATTGCCAGTACTCGCACTAGAACTAAACTTTACAAGTTTCAGTTGGTTTTTATGATCCATTTCACAACGTATTCCCGGTCCTCCATTCTGCTTTGGGACAGTATCCGCAATATTGAGCATCATGTCTCTGGCCTTGTCATCCACAAGATGGGTTGTAGGTCTCCTACTGGTCTTGCCTCATATACTCCGAATTTTCGCTCTAGATCCCTGACGCCTTGCAGTTGGCTTGGGGATTAGTTTGCACATGCCATTCGAATTCCTTGTCTACCCTACTTGGCTTGGTTTTTGCCCACTTATAGGCCTACCCACGATCATGGCTTAGGGCACACAACAAGCCATTTAGTCAGGTCAGCTAAGACACGCCTAGCTGGGTTAGGTTGTTCCCGTTGTTTCTCTCCCTAGGGTTCTTCGGATACCTCTTGGCCGTAGCCATGACCACAAGTTGGTAAGGCTGATTAGTCAGCCTGCATTTGTGGGAGGGGCGGAGGCTCTTCATATACGAGCCACACCTTCACTTCCAGGCGTGTGTTTTCAGGTGCCCCACCCTCCCTCCCTTATCTTCTCATTTCCACAGGGTATGCCCACTTATAGGCCTACCCACGATCATGGCTTAGGGCACACAACAAGCCATTTAGTCAGGTCAGCTAAGACACGCCTAGCTGGGTTAGGTTGTTCCCGTTGTTTCTCTCACTAGGGTTCTTCAGATACCTCTTGGCCGTAGCCATGACCACAAGTGGAAATGTGCCAGAGCACAACCAGGTACCGATTCAGATTCGGATGTGGGCTCAGATTTAGAGGTGTTTGGGGATCATGATTATCCCTCTGATGAGGAGACCCCTGATCCGACTCCCACTACCAGGGGCCCCGTCCCCTCTACTTCCTTAGTAGTCAGCTCAGCCCCTTCAACGGTCGATTTGACGTCTGCTCTTGTAGACCCTGCTGGCGAACTTATGTTCGATCCTGACACTCTCCACCACCCCCGGTCAGCGGAATGGCTTCCGTCCGACCATGTGGGTAAATATTTGGAATCTCGGGTTCGCCACCCGCTAAGTAAAGAAGCGTGTAACAAGCTACGTGCTGAGTGCCCTAGACCCGTGGTCCCTAACAAGGTCTGTGATACCCCTGTGGTCGACCCCAAAATGACCCAATTTTTGGCAAAATCAGGCTGGAACCCCCGTAGAGGGTTAGACTCCGCCTTGAGGAGCTGCCAGGACAAGCTCCTGGATGTATTTGGGCCCCTTACTAAACTGCTAGAATTGGCAGAAACTGCCAGAGCAGATGGTTCACGTATAGATCCTGAAGAGCTTCGTGGTTGGGCTTAAAGAGCGATTTGTGTCGCGGGCAACGCCAATACATCCTTATGTATCGAACGGCGTAAGGCCATTCTTTTTAAATTAGACCCCAAGCTGGCTAACCTTGCCCTTACGGAGGCAGGTAAGGATGCACAAGGGCTGCTGTTCGGCGACTCCTTTATTAAGGATCTTGGCCGATTTGTTGGCGCATTTACTGCATTAGATAAGGCCCAGTCTTCTATGCGCAGAGTATTTCAGGGACGGGTCTCCAACAGGGCCGGCAGTACCAGGGGCCGTCTGTCCGGCCGTTCCAATTTCCAAGCCCGAGGCATGGGCAGAGGCTCCTATCACCAGAGACCTCCTTTCCAGGATCAAAGAAACTCCTCGTCTTTCTTCCCGGCCAGAGGCGGCAACTGGCGTTCCAGGTCCTTCCGTGGAAACCCCAACTCCAGGAGACCTTTTGGTAAGTCTTCCTCCTGCGGGGGATTTTTCGGATCATTGTATCGGGGGCAGACTCCGTCATTTTTTCCTTGCCTGGTCAGTCATCACCTCCGACCCATGGGTTTTGTCCACAGTCATGGGTTTTCAGATCGAGCTCATAGACTCTCCTTACCTACTCCCTCCTTCCCCCCCGTTTGTTCTGTCAAGACCCTATTGCTCTCAGGTAGACCTAGAACTAGTATCGCTCTCCCACAAGTGTGCGATAGAAAGGGCGCCTCCTTCTCACAGGAGGGTCCTCAGCAATATCTTTCTGGTCCAGAAGAAGGGTGGTCAGATGCGCCCGGTTATAAACCTGCGGTCTCTGAATTCCATAGTGCGCTATCGCCACTTCAAGATGGAGGGGATTCACCTCCTCAGAGATTTGCTTATGCCGGGGGACTGGATGGTGAAACTAGACCTCAAGGATGCTTACCTGACGGTACCTATTGCCCCCCAATCCAGGGACCTCCTATGTTTTCAGTGGGGAGGAGAGACCTGGCGGTTCACCTGTCTCCCTTTCGGCCTGTCCTCAGCTCCTTGGTGCTTCACCAAGCTGATGCGTCCGGCCATGTCTTGGCTTCGCAGTCGGGGTGTACGTCTGATTGTTTATCTGGACGACATTCTTATCATGCATCATTCCAGGTCGACCTCGCTAGAACACCTAGGCTGGACGTCGGATCTGCTTTCACGCCTCGGTTTTCTCCTCAATTTGGAGAAATCTTGCCTGACCCCTCTACAGAGGATGGAATTTCTGGGATTCACGGTGGATTCAGTGTCCGAATCCCTCAGCCTCCCGACATCGAAGCTGCGCTCAATTCGGAAGGAACTGCGACACGCCCTGTCTACCCCTCAGTTGACCTTACGGCATCTGGCCCGCATCATCGGCCTGCTCGCCTCTTCCATCCAGGCGGTATTTCCTGCTCCGCTGTATTATCGAGCCCTGCAACGGCTGAAGATTGCACACCTCCGCACAGGTGCGGCGTTTGCGGATTTGGTTACCTTGGACTCAGAAGCCAGGGAGGAACTTCACTGGTGGATCGACAACTTGGAGGCATGGAATGGCAAGGCGATCTTCGGCCTTCAACCGGAGTTGACGGTGGAATCGGATGCGAGTCTGCAGGGCTGGGGTGCCCACTGCAACGGGGTCTCCACGGGAGGCCGCTGGACGACGGACGAGACGCGCCTTCACATCAACGCACTAGAACTGCTGGCCGGATCGTTTGCCATTTGGAGTTTCACCAATGGGATGGCTCATGCCTGCATCCTCCTGCGTATGGACAACGTGTCTGCTGTCCGTTACGTCAACCGTTTGGGTGGTACCCAGTCGGCGACTCTGGCTCGGCTCGCGAAGGAGTTTTGGTCCTATTGCCTTTCCAAGGACATCGTGATCCAAGCGGAATACCTTCCCGGCCTCCACAATACTCGGGCAGACCGGAGTTCCCGTTGCTTTACGGGCGGCAGCGACTGGCGGCTGGCCCCGAACATATTTTCCATTTCATCCACCATGACGGCCCACATTGAGATTGACCCTTGACCTCTGTAGGGGCAGGAACACATAGAGAGTTTAAGAACCCCCCACCCCTCCACCTCCTCAGTGTTTTCCTGCCCCTACAGGGGCCAACACGTGGAGAGGATCCTCCTCAGGGAGGACTACATCGTTAGGTTTTACCTTGCAGGTTCTCCAGCTGGCCTCCCGCGGCATGGGCTAAGGCTGGCCAGCTTGGAACATCGAGGACCCTCGTCTCGGCCTATGCTGAGGCCTGTGGTCCTCCCCCATGCCTCTCGTACTTCCTTCCCTCCTTAGGGAAGCAGTCGGGGGTGCCGGATTCACGGGCGCGCGGTGTGCGGTATGCGGTATGGACGTTCTTCCTCTGCATGCTGTGCGCTTGTGACCGGCTGGGGGAGCAGGTACGAGGGGCAGGCCGGACGCCGCACGCATCCTCTCATAGGCTCGTGTGTCACCGGCTCTTGCCGTCACTAGAGGCGCAGCTTGATGACGTCAGACGCCGGGAAAATTTGAAAAAGGAAGTAGACCGCGGTTCCCTCCAGCTCTTGCCTGCAGCACCGCGATGTCTGAGACACCTGCTCCCCGCCAGGAAGGCCCTGATCCCACTACTGCCAGTACCGTGAGTCCCCTTCTGGGGGGTATATATTTCAGTCTTTTGACATTGAAATTTTAATTGGCATATCTGGTTGTTTCCTCTCCAGGGTAGCAAGGAGTCAAAGCCAAAGTCCAAACTCCTAAAATGCTGCGCTTGTTCTAAGCGTCTCCCTGAGAACTACAAAAAAAGGTTGTGCAAATCTTGCACATCGGAAATTTGGAAAGAAGAACAACCAGATATTCTGTCTGAAATGAAATCTTTTATTGCAGACGAAATTAAGTCCTCTTTAGCCACCCTGACAACCCCCGCTAGTACTCCTATCCCCTCCAAGAAACGCAAGTTGTCCGCTATCTCCTCCTCTGAGGGCGAGGAGGTGGAAGTGGCTTCCATCTCGTCCAGACAATTTCCTAATGAGGAACCCTTGTCTGACGGAGAAATTCCGGACGAGGATAAAAAATATTTCTTCTCCGCTGATGAAATGGAGGAGCTGCTGAGAGCAGTTAGATCCACAATGGGTATCGAGGATACCCCTAAACCTCGTACGGTACAAGACGAAATGTTTGGGGGCCTTAGATCTAAATCCCCTATAGTTTTTCCTATTAATGAAAATATAAAGGAGATGATAATGGAAGAATGGTCAGACCCGGAGAAGAGGTTAGGCGTTCCGAAGGAGTTCAGAAACAGGCTCTGCTTTGATCCGACTGAATGCAAACTTTACAATCAGACCCCTAAAGTGGATCTACAAGTAGCTAAGGTAGTAAAGAAGACCACTCTACCCTTTGAAGACTCCTCACAGTTGAACGATCCTATGGATAGAAAGGCGGACGGGCTCCTAAAAAAATCCTGGGAATCAGCCATGTTTGGGGTCAAGACTAATATCGCTGCTACTTCTGTTGCTAGAGCAATGTATATATGGCTGGGGGAGTTGGACGTACACCTGAAAAATAAAACCCCAAGAGAAGAGATCAGAGACTCGCTCCCTCTTCTACGCTCCGCCACTGCATTTCTGGCCGATGCTTCTGCAGAGTCGATCCGCTTCTCAGCCAAGGATGCGGCTCTTTCTAATGCAGCCCGGCGGGCGTTATGGATGAAGGCCTGGTCTGGGGACAAGGCTTCCAAGGCTAAACTCTGCTCCATCCCCTTCTCAGGGGAATTTGTCTTCGGTCCCACTTTGGATAAAATCCTAGAGGGGGCAGCAGACAAGAAAAAGGGGTTCCCAGAGGAGAAAGATTCTAAAAAGAAGCCCTTTCGTCAATTCCAGCCTCAGCAGAGATCCTACAGGGGGAAAGGGAAAACTGGCCGATGGAGCTATCCCAAAGGAGGGAGAGGAAGAGGCTTCATACTCAACCCCCAAAATAGACCAAACAAACAGCAGTGACGCCAGAGTAGGGGGGCGACTGATGGGTTTTCTATCTTCCTGGAAACAGGTAACTTCAAATCCCTGGGTTCTAAATGTAATCTCTCAGGGCTACAAGATAGAATTCGCATCAGTCCCCCCAGGAAGATTCTGCATCTCACACCAGCGCAGATCAGAACTTCCAAAAATTTGGCAGGGCGTCCAAGACCTCTTGGACCTAGGGGTGATTCAAAGGGTCCCTATCCCAGAGGAAAGGAGAGGGTTTTATTCAAGCCTTTTTTTAATAAAAAAGCCAGACCAATCCTTTCGCACCATTATAAACTTGAAACCCCTAAACAAGTCCATTCTATACAGGAGGTTCAGGATGGAAACAATCCCATCCATAATTCCCCTGATCCTGAAGGGGGCGTTCATGACATCGATCGATTTAAAGGACGCCTACTACCACGTCCCCATTCATCATCTCTCTCAGAGGTATCTAAGATTTGCTATAAAGGGTCAAGACGGATCAATCCATCACTTTCAATATGTGGCCCTTCCCTTCGGTATCTCCTCGGCCCCCAGGGTCTTCACAAAAGTAGTAGTAGAGATGGTGGCCTATCTTCGTCAAGAGGGAATTACAGTCATCCCATATCTCGACGACTTCCTGATTCTGGGCAAAACAGAGTCAGAGAACCTCCGAGCTACGCAAAGATTCTCGGAATTCCTAAACAATCTAGGCTGGATCATAAATCTAAAGAAATCCACCCTAATCCCATCCAGGAGAATAAGGTTCCTGGGTGTGGAGCTGGACTCATCCCTGTTAAGAACCTTCCTCCCTCAGGACAAGGCCACGACTCTAGTGGAAAAGATCCGAGCATTTCAGAAGTCTCGCAGTTGCTCCATCCGGAAGGCCATGAGTCTCTTGGGAAGCCTAACAGCCTGCATCCCTTCGGTTGCCTGGTGCCAAGGCCACACAAGGGTAATCCAGAGTTGGATCCTAGGCATCTGGGACGGGAAGCAGGTAAGTCTGGACAAGACTTTCCGGATCCCGCAGGCCGTAAAAACAGACCTAGACTGGTGGAAAGAAAGAGGAAGACTGCTTGGAGGCCTACAGTGGCAGAACCATCCGGCAGTTCAGGTTATCACGGACGCAAGCCTCGGAGGCTGGGGTGCAAAGATTGGAGATCATCTTCTACAGGGCTCCTGGCCAGCCGAGATACGAGTCAAATCCTCAAACTACAGAGAGCTGTATGCAGTCCTGGAGGCGTTAGTAAGGGGAGAGAGTTTTTTAAAAGGGCAACACCTAAGAGTAATGTCCGACAACACCACAACGGTGGCCTATCTGCGACATCAAGGAGGGACAAGGTCACGGCCTTTGGGTGCGTTAGCAAGAAGAATCTTCTCCTGGGCAGAAGAGAACGTCTTATCTCTCTCCGCCATCCACCTAAAGGGCTGCGAAAATACGATAGCAGATTTCCTGAGCAGGAGGACGATAGATCCAGGAGAATGGTCTCTGAACAGGGACATCTTCCGGAAGATCTCGGAAAGATGGGGCCGTCCGGAGGTAGACTTGTTCGCCTCCAGAAAGAATGCGCAAGTGGAATGCTTCTGCTCCCTAAACCGGGAAGACAGACCCTGGGCAATCGATGCCCTGTCGATACACTGGAATTGGAACCTGGCCTACGCCTTCCCCCCAATACCTCTTCTTCCCAGGGTCATCCAGAAACTCCTAGGGGAACCAACTACTCTGATCTTAATAGCCCCTTTGTGGCCGAAGAGGAGTTGGTTCTCCACTCTAAAACAGCTATCGCTGGAGGATCCATGGGAAATCCCTTTCCAGAAAGATGTTCTAGTCCAGGGCCCTCTACTTCATCCAGACCCCGGGATATTCAAACTGTCAGTCTGGATCCTGAGAGCGAGACATTAAGAAACAGGGGTCTTTCAGAAAAAGTGATATCTACCCTAAGGGCCAGTAGGAAAAATGTGACGTCTGCCATCTACCTAAAGATCTGGAAGAGATACTGTTCCTGGTTAGGAGTGGAGCGCCCAGACACCTCCTCCCCTCCCATCAATAGGATCTTGGATTTTCTACAGTGCGGCTTGGAATTGGGCCTAAGACCTAGTACCCTGAAAGTCCAGGTCTCTGCTCTCAGCTCCTTTTATGACTGCAGCCTAGCTAGCCACAGATGGATCAGAAGGTTCTTTAGAGCGGTTTCAAGATTGAGACCCTCTCTGAAATCAAGGGCTCCTACTTGGGACCTTAACATAGTCCTAGAAGGCCTAACAAAACCTCCCTTCGTACCGTTATCAGAAATCTCTTTAAAACACCTTTCCCTAAAAACTGCCTTTTTAATTGCTATCACCTCAGCAAGACGTATTGGAGAAATCCAGGCCCTTTCTTGTAGGGAACCCTACCTCCAGATCACCCAAGATCACATCCGTTTAACTCTCGATCCAGGTTTTCTCCCAAAAGTAGTCTCTCCCTTCCATCGGGAACAGGAGATCTTTCTACCTTCCATCCCCAGATCTGAATCTTCAGGGTCTAGTGTTAATTTACATCTCTTAGATGTCAGGGATACAGTGATCCAGTACCTGGATTATACCAGGGATTTTAGGGTTGATGGCAATCTCCTTGTTCAGTTTTCAGGGAAAAATAAGGGAAAGAAACTAGCTAGGTCTTCCATAGCCAGATGGATCAGATCCACCATTGAATATTGTTACAGGTTCCAGAATATGCCCAGTCCTGATAATGTTAAGGCCCACTCTACTAGAGCCACTGCCTCCTCTTGGGCTGAGAAGGGAGGAGTCTCGCTTGACCAGATTTGCAAGGCTGCAACCTGGTCAAGCACCAATACCTTTGTAAAACATTACCGTCTTAATCTTCCGGATTCGAATGAAACTCTTTTCGGCCGGAGGGTTTTACAGGCGTTATCCCCACCCCTTTAGTTATCTGTTATGTCTCAATGTGGGCCGTCATGGTGGATGAAATGGAAAAACCGCAATTAGACTTACCGGTAATTCCGTTTCCTTGAATCCACCATGACGGCCCATACTATTCCCCTTCCCAAAAAAAAAAAAAAAAAAAAAAAAAAAAGGGGGAGATATATGCTTACGAATATATCTTTTCATACTTACGTACTTTAGGATGGATAGGAGTTTAAGGGTATGGATTAATATCCTTTTACTTTTGTTCCACCTTTTCGGGTAATTGTAAAGCACTGAGGAGGTGGAGGGGTGGGGGGTTCTTAAACTCTCTATGTGTTCCTGCCCCTACAGAGGTCAAGGGTCAATCTCAATGTGGGCCGTCATGGTGGATTCAAGGAAACGGAATTACCGGTAAGTCTAATTGCGGTTTTTCCGCAATATCGGACGTCTGGGGTCCTTTCTCTGTGGACCTGTTTGCTTCACGGCTCAACGCGCAGCTCCCTCGATTCTTCAGCTGGCGCCCGGATCCGGGAGCGGAGGCAGTGGACGCGTTCCTGCAGGATTGGTCGAGCTCCCTTCTATATGCATTTCCTCCTTTTGCAATGATTCCGAGGATGTTGCTTCAGGTTCGTCGCCAGAGGGCCGAATTGATGGTGGTGGTTCCCTTTTGGGGGACTCAGAGTTGGTTTCCGGCTCTGCTGGAACTTCTTGTGGACATACCTTTTCTTCTTCCAGACCACGTAGATCTTCTCCGCGATCCCAGGGGGTTGAGCCATCCGCTTCTGCTGGAAGGATCCCTACAGTTGCTAGCGTGCCGAATCTCAGGATTCCTGGAGAAGTCGGGGGCGTTTCGGAGGCAACTAGACGCCTCTTGGACAATGCATGGGCTCCCGGCACTAGAAAATCTTACCGGGCAGCTTGGGGATCTTGGTCTGGTTGGTGCCTTGAACGGGACGTTGATCCCATTTCGGCACCTGTGAGTCATTTGTTACAATTTCTTACCTCCTTGTTTGAGGCCGGTAAAGCTTATAGAACGATCAACCTCTTTCGGTCCGCTATTTCCTCTACTCATATGGGTTTTGACGGCACGCCTGCGGGCCAGCACCCTTTGGTTTGCCGCTTGCTTCGTGGCTCGCGTCTTGCTCGTCCTCCACGTCCTCGGTTTGTGACCACTTGGGACGTCTCGTTGGTTTTGTCGTTTTTGTCTGCTTGGCCCAGCAATCCGGATCTTTCCTTGAGACAATTATCTGCTAAGTTACTTGTGCTTTTCTGCCTTATTTCCTGCAAACGGGTATCTGATGTTCGGGCTCTGGATCACGACGCTAGATCCTTCACTCCGGAAGGTGTATCCTTCAATATTTCTAGACGTACCAAGACTCACATCAGAGAGGTTTCATATCCTAGTTTCCCGTCCTCTCCGGCTCTTTGTCCGGTGGCTTGCTTGCGGGAATACGAATCCCGGACAAAAGCTTACCGCTCTCCCTCGGTCCCACAGCTTTTCCTTTCTATTCGCCATCCTTTTGGACCGGTCTCCAGTCCGACTTTAGCTCGTTGGATGAAGTGGGTTATGTCCCTTGCGGGTATTGATACGGCTATATTTACGGCGCATTCGGCGAGAGGTGCATCTGCCACCGCTTTGGCGATTTCTGGTGCGCGTATGGAAGACATCTTACGTCGGGCGGACTGGTCTAGTGTCACGACGTTCAGGGAGTATTATTTTCGTCCTCCTCATTTGTTTGCTTCTGTGATTTCTCAGCTTTGAACTAGCAATAGGAGCCTCCGTGTCGTGCTGTAAAACTTATTGATTTTCCTAGTCTACGACGTAAAGTCATAGTTTTATTAAAGACACGGAGGCGAGTATTGCCCACCCTGCTCGACGGCCCGCCCAGTTATTAATTATTTATTAATTATTAATTATTTGTATATTTATTTATGTATCGTGTTCGGAGGAGGTTATGTTTATGGTGTTTATTTATATATTTATTGTATTTATGGCGTTTATTTTTCCTATTGAAGTTGAATAGATGGTTTTACGGTTCATTTCCGGTTATCGACTATCTGACTTGATTTGTTCCAGAATGATATTCACTCTGGCCATATTCTTTATTTTATTTCAGGATGAGAGTTCGCTGACTTCCAGGATCCGCGTCCTTCTAATTTTCCTGCTAAAGTGTTAGCCACGTTGGCTTCGATTGAATGGTTCGGTGGGAGCTGTGTTGTTTCGCTTCCAGTTTCCGGTTCTAGTTGACTGTTCAAGTTGATTTTCAGTTACGGTGCCAGGTTCAAAGAAAGAGGAAGACCCAGAGGAGGAGCTGCCTATTATAGGGGCTGTCTGGGGAGGGACATTGTGTTACTATGGTTACCATGTTCATTATGTAAATTTTCTTTGCTGCTATTGGTGGAACAGTAAAGGAAGAGATAGCAATACTCGCCTCCGTGTCTTTAATAAAACTATGACTTTACGTCGTAGACTAGGAAAATCAATAAGTTACATCCTGTATTATACTCCAGAGCTGCACTCACTATTCTGCTGGTGCAGTCACTGTGTACATACATTACTTATCCTGTACTGATCCTGAGTTACATCCTGTATTATACTCCAGAGCTGCACTCACTATTCTGCTGGAGGAGTCACTGTGTACATACATTACTTATCCTGTACTGATCCTGTGTTACATCCTGTATTATACTCCAGAGCTGCACTCACTATTCTGCTGATGCAGTCACTGTGTACATACATTACTTATCCTGTACTCATCCTGAGTTACATCCTGTATTATACTCCAGAGCTGCACTCACTATTCTGCTGGTGCAGTCACTGTGTACATACATTACTGATCCTGAGTTACATCCTGTATTATACTCCAGAGCTGCACTCACTATTCTGCTGGTGCAGTCACTGTGTACATACATTACTTATCCTGTACTGATCCTGTGTTACATCCTGTATTATACTCCAGAGCTGCACTCACTATTCTGCTGGTGCAGTCACTGTGTACATACATTACTTATCCTGTACTGATCCTGAGTTACGTCCTGTATTATACTCCAGAGCTGCACTCACTATTCTGCTGGTGCAGTCACTGTGTACATACATTACTTATCCTGTACTGATCCTGAGTTACATCCTGTATTATACTCCAGAGCTGCACTCACTATTCTGCTGGTGCAGTCACTGTGTACAGACATTACTTATCCTGTACTGATCCGGAGTTACATCCTTTATTATACTCCAGAGCTGCACTCACTATTCTGCTGATGCAGTCACTGTGTACATACATTACTTATCCTGTACTGATCCTGAGTTACATCCTGTATTATACTCCAGAGCTGCACTCACTATTCTGCTGGTGCAGTCACTGTGTACATACATTACTTATCCTGTACTGATCCTGAGTTACATCCTGTATTATACTCCAGAGCTGCACTCACTATTCTGCTGGTGCAGTCACTGTGTACATACATTACTGATCCTGAGTTACATCCTGTATTATACTCCAGAGCTGCACTCACTATTCTGCTGGTGCAGTCACTGTGTACATACATTACTTATCCTGTACTCATCCTGAGTTACATCCTGTATTATACTCCAGAGCTGCACTCACTATTCTGCTGGTGCAGTCACTGTGTACATACATTACTTATCCTGTACTGATCCTGTGTTTCATCCTGTATTATACTCCAGAGCTGCACTCACTATTCTGCTGGTGCAGTCACTGTGTACATACATTACTTATCCTGTACTGATCCTGTGTTACATCCTGTATTATACTCCAGAGCTGCACTCACTATTCTGCTGGTGCAGTCACTGTGATTTGTAGTGATAAGTACGGAGTGATTTCCGCTCTTCTTCCCTCAGTGAGTCTTGTGCTTTGTGTCCTCATTACCTCGTCCTCTGTGCGTCGTTATAGTTGCCTTTGTTTTTGCGCTTGTGTTGGTTACTGTTCGGTGTCTCTCTTCTCGTCTGTGTTGCTCTTTACTGTTTGTAGACTTGATTTGTGTTGTTTTTCTTTGTATTTGGGTTGAGATTTATTCTCATTGTGTTTCGTGCTGTGGTTTGCCCTTCACTTGTTTGAGATGCAGCACATTTAGTATTTCATTTGTGCCCACCTCTCAATACTTGTGGGGCTTGTCCGCCTGCTCGTGCACTGGAGGAGACATGTACTCCAGCCAGGATCAGGAGCAGACTTTTGGTGTAATGTGCTCCAGTTTTCTGGCTCACATGTTGTTAAATTGGTTGGGTACAGGAGGTCCTGTCTGCACACTGTTTATGACCATCCACGTCTCACCCACTTTTTTGGAAAAGTGATTAGGTGTTGGAGAAAGCCAAAAAGTTTCAAATTTTGTCACATGCCTATACTTCCTACAAAAATAGTGATTTTTCTATTCCCTAAAACTGGCGTAGAGTAAATCTCCCCCTTCTGTCCTTCACTATCGCTTGTGGTTTGTTTTATTCTTCTTTAGATTTCCTTCTTCTCCATTGTTCATGTTCTTTACTACTTTAGATCCTTTACTATAGGTTGTTTGCTTTTCCATAGTTCGTTCTCTGTTTGCGTTCTTCACCGTAGTGTGTGTCCTCCATCCAGGGCCGGCTCCGGGTTCATGTGAGCCCTTGGGCGATAAAGCCTCAGTGGACCCCCTTGTGGCATTTTGGACAACAAAAAGTAATTAAAAACAGAAGAAAAAAACGCAGTGTTACATAGGAGGTCTTAGGCTACATGGACACGAAGAAAAAAGTCCATCATGTCAGCACCAAAGACAAAGGCTGTAAGGGGACTGAGGACCACTTCTCCAGGGCATTTGGGAAAGTGGCGGCTCTCCTCAGAGCCAGGTGAAGGAGCAGCTCTCCTCATGCTGACTGAAGGATCCACTCCACTGACATCTCCTCCTCTGCTTCCTTTCCTATAAGCACCAGTGAACCCTGCTGTGGATTTTGGGGCTCCCTGTTCATGCTGAGCGACAGGAGGGATCTGTGGGGTTCACATGACTGGAAGGATGAAGAGCTTTTGGGGCTGATTTGACCCTGATAATGGCCATATCTGTGCTAATAGTGACAGGCTGTGTTGGAGGAGGTGAGGCTATGAATGCTGTTGTGTGCTAGCTGCGGAGGGAGATTTCTGCTGTAGCTTGTGTTGTCCGGTGTAGTTTGTGTTGTCCTCTGTAGCTTGTGTTGTCCTCTGTAGCTTGTGTTGTCCTCTGTAGCTTGTGTTGTCCTCTGTAGCTTGTGTTGTCCTCTGTAGCTTGTGTTGTCCTCTGTAGCTTGTGTTGTTTACCATCCTGCAGTTTGCGTTCAGCACTACACTTTCCGTTTCCCCCATAGTTCGTCTTATTTACACCAGATTGCTATAATTAGCCCCGGGCATTTCTAGACCAGTATTTGGAGATATTGCTAATTAATATTTAGTGGCCTTGTTGTGTTGAGATCACCTGCTGTCAATAGCTTTCACACTAATTAGTAAATGTTTTACCATTTGTGGGTGATGTGTGACTTCCAGGTCTAAGCTCCTGTTGTAGAGGATGGACAGGAGGTAAATGAGCTGCTAATAAGGAGTCAGAGAGCTGTGACCAGCAGGGAAGGGAAGACAAGGGCCTGGAGGGGGTGGTGGAGTCTTTGCTTCTGTCCATCATTCACTCTCACAAACTCCTTCATCCATTTAATCATCACTGCTGGAAAATTCCCAGAAGCTGCTGACGACATGAGCAATTAGACTGGAATCCTTCACTGACACCAAGACTTCCAGCAGTTCTAGCACACCATCTCATGAGTGGCAGCTGCCACTGACCGCAGGTTCCTCCTCAGAGAATAAGGGCCAGATTCAGACTCATCGTCAAGGGGAGGCCACCAGCTTTTGACTGCATGCTCCTTTTTAGGAGCAGGTGACCAGATTCTGACCACAGACTCATCATCGCGGGAATCCACCAGCTTCTGCCTGATGGCTTCTCATCAGGTGAAGGTCATCAGCTTCTGACCACAGGCTCCTTGTTGGGGGATAGTGACCATCTTCTGACTGCAGGCTTCTTATCAGGGGAAATTCCCCAGCTACTGACCACTGGCTCGTTGTCGGGTGGGGGTGACCAGATTCTGACCTGCAGACTCATCATCAGAGGGAGGCCACTAGTTTCTGACTGCTGGTTTCCCATAAGGTGAAGGTCACCCGATTCTGACCAAAGACTCCTTGTTGGGGGAGAGTGACCAACTTTTGACTGTTCTTTTCAGGGGATAGTCAGCAACTACTGACCACAGGCTTGTGGTCGGGGTGGGATGGAGGGGGTGACCAGATTCTGACTGCAGGTTCTTCATCAGTGGATAGTGAACAGCTTCTGACTGCAGGCTCCTCTTTAGGGGATGTTACCAGAATCTGACCCCAGACTCATCATCAGGGGAGGCCACAAGCTTCTGACTGCAGGCTCCTTATCAGAGGGAGGTCATCAGTTACTGACCACAGGCACATCATCAGGATGAGTCACCAACTTCTGGCCACAGGCTTCTTCTCGGGAGGGTTCACCAGCTTCTTCCGACAGGCTTCTCATCAGGGGGAGGTGACCAGATTCTGACTGCGGACTCAGCTTCAGGGGGGAGGGCTCCAGCTTCTAACTGCAGGTCCCGGTCAAAGGGAGGCCATCAGCTTCTGACCACTAGGTTGAGGAGCCTTTGGTCAGCTTCAGGGGAAGGGGGTTACCAGCTACTGACTGCAGGATCCTTTTCAGGGTGAGGTCACCAGATTCTGAACACAGGCTCTTTGTCAGGGGGAGGTAACCATCTTTGACTGCAGGCTCTTCATAAGGGGAAGGTCATCAGCTTATGACTGCAAGCTCCTCATCAGATGGAAGTCTCCAGGTTCTGACCACAGGCTGCTCATCAGGTGGAGGTCACCAGATTTTGACCACAGGCCCATCATCAGGTTGAGACCACCAGCTTTTGACTGCAGGTTTCTAGTCAGAAGGCGATCACCAGCATCTCACCGCAGGTTTCTCATCAGGGGAGGTCACCAGTTACTGACCACATGATCTTTATTAGGTTGGGGTCATCAGCTTTTGACCACAGGCACCTTGTCAGGGAAAGGTGACCAGATTCTGACCAGACTGAAGAGACATTCAATAGTCAACTCGCATACAGGGGCTCTCTAACTAACAAATAAATTAACAGAGTCTTGATTCGTGGTAAAAAGATGGGGAGGCGACAGCTTTATTACAAAAAACAGGAGGACCTTGTCTACCCTTGAATAGCACTTTCTTGGTCACCTTGAATGCCTGGTCACCATGTCCACGGTGAGCATGTCTTTGTGGAACTTCAGGTGACTGCCACTTCTCCGTCTTCTTTATAGACAAGGTCCTCCCTCCGCCAGCTGGGACATCTGAAAATACAGGTATTATGAGCCAAACAAGAAATAAAACAAAACAACCATATTCAACATATCCATCACAGAATCAGTGAAAAAACAACAGGGAGGGAGGGTGGGAAAGCTCTTTGCTGGTCGAGCACACACCAAGAGGAAGAAAAGAAGGAGTTAAACCTTTATATACCCCCTTTGAGGTGCGCTCGGTCCAGCGAGAGCCCTCCCACCCCTTAACCCATTCCTAACCCCTGCGCACTTCAGTCAATGGCCCCCACGCTTCTACAGCATGGGAGCCACACGACTGAAGAAACATTCAACAGCCAACACGCATACAGGGGCTCTCTAACTAACAAATAAATTAACAGAGTCTTGATTCGTGGTAAAAAGAGGGGGAGGCCACAGCTTTATAACAAAAAACAGGAGGACCTTGTCTATCCTTGAATAGCACTTTCTTGGTCACCTCGCATGCCTGGTCATCGTGTCCACGGTGAGCATGTCTTTGTGAAACTTCAGGTGACTGCCACTTCTCCGTCTTCTTCTTAAACAAGGTCCTCCCTCCGCCACCGAGCTCCGACCCCCCCCCCCAACAAAATGATAGAGGGCTCTGTCAATGGCGTCCTACAACCCCAACAGAAAGATATCCAGACCGATGTCATTAAGGTGTACTCCATCCCGGAGCATTAAATTATGGTTGTCACCCTCCAACTGACGATGGCGAACCACTACTCCACCTTTCGACCTAACGTGTCTAGACACCCGCATATTCAGCAAGCGGCGTGCCCTCTCAATGCCGCTGTTGTTCCTAGCACCACTCCACAATACACGGGGAACTATCTCAGACCAAACAACCACAAAACCATTAAAAAAGGCCGGGAAACTATCAAAGTCTGACCACACAGAGATCAGCTCCAAAATCCTGACACCACATAAATCGTTGCTGTCGGCGTGGATAACCAGCACCGTGGGACCACGAGATTCCCGGCTAATGGTCACCACTTCCGGTAGAACCTGCAACCATTTAAGACCATGAACACCTCTCCAGGAAACGTCCGCTTGCATAAACCCCAACTGCAAGCCTCCTGGGCAGTCTGATGCCCTTGAGCCTCCGTCATACCCGCTGCATCCGCGACCGTAGCTGCCCCAATGCGAAATCAATGGGTACCGAATTCAGACGTGGACAAACCTGATTTGGCAATACAGTGTTTAAATACTGTCGTGAATTGGTATTTGGTAAGAGGAGCAATGTCAGCGTGAACTAAGAAACTAGGAGCCATGGGACGGACATCAGAAAACGAACGAACCACCCGCACTGGGCAAAATACTCCATCCATACGGGAGATGGATTGCCGAACTCCTCGCCCATAAATATCCGTCTTAGAGCATGGAATGTGAACCTTTATGGCATCTGAAAAAAAGCACACGTCGTCTTCCAGTAATGGAGACTCGATGGTACGCGACGGGGAACTGATTCTCCAAGACCCATTGCGCAGAAAAAACATATAACAAAAGCGCAAGAAAACAGCCGTGATTCGAATTCCGATGAACAAACAAATGGAAGGGCATCGCAAAGTCTCCGTAGCAAAGCAAAAGACACGGGTCGCCGTTTGTCAACTGGACGAGATTCCTTCCTCCACCCTTTTACAATCAAGGAAAAGGCAAATTCTTTAGTGACGTCGTGTATACCCAATAGCTGCAATGCAAAATAAACGCCCGCTAGCCATTTTTATACTACGCCCGATGAACAGCCCGTACCCCGAAGATGACCTAAATATAATAGTGTGACCTTATGGCAATTATTCGGCAGTAAGACGCGCATCCGCAATGCAAAGGATAACCATTCAACCCATGCCTTACCATGACTGGACCACGTGGAAGGAGCCACTGCATTCTGCATCAGAGGCATCAACCCGTCAGTGGCAGGTCCCACAAAAAAGGAGGGCATGGGAAGCCCACCAGGTCCGCAGTTGGATGCAGCAGCCTAAAACGATGAAACTGCAAATGAGAAAGAGCGTCGGCCATTACATTACTCTTACCCGGCACGTGACACGCTTTGAAAACCACGTTATGCATTAAACATGTTAGAAAAAGATGACGCAATAGCGCCAATACTGGCAGAGAATGAGAGGTTAATTTATTAATCGCTATAACTGCCCCTTCATTGTCTGACCAAAACTGAATACGCTTGTTCCTCATCTGAGGACCCCACAATTCCATTGCCACCACTATCGGGAAAAGTTCCAAAAAAGTAAGATTTTTTGTCAAACCACGATCTGACCAGTCTGAAGGCCAAGGTGCTGCCGACCAGCGATCTCCGAATATCGCAGCGTATCCCAACGAACCAGCCGCGTCTGTAAAAAGGTGCAGTGCATCGCTGTCGATTTCGGGTTCTGGAAAACATGACACGCCATCATAGAAATGCAGGAACCGCAACCATATTCGAAGGTCAGCCTTCATAGGTTGTGGTAATCGGATAAAATGGTGGGGCTGCCTAACGCCTGCTGTCGCCAGCGCCAAGCACCGCGAAAAAACCTGCCCCATCGGAAAAATCCGGCATGCGAAGGCTAACTGACCTAAGAGAGATTGCAATTCCCTAAGCGTAATTTTCCGTGCATCCAGACAGTTAATGACATCCGCACACAGGCGCACCAGCTTATTTTGCGGCAAACTAATCAAGCCCATCTCTGTGTCAATTTGGATACCTAGAAAGGAAAGACAATGCGTGGGACCTTCAGTCTTGTCCTCGGCTAATGGAACTCCGAACCGCGCTGCGAAAAAATGAAAAGTCGCCAGACCTCAGACCCACTCGGACCTATAAAAAGGAAATCGACCAGATAATGCGCAACCAAACTGTTACCAGTCTCAACTTTAACTACCCGCTCTAGAAAACAACTAAACATCTCAAAGTACTTACAAGAAATGGAGCAACCCATAGGAAGGCACATGTCGAAGTAGAAGGAACCATTCAATTGACAACCCAGCAAATGGAAGCAATCCGGGTGAACCGGCATTCTATGTCTGACTTAGCTAAGAGGGCCCCAGAGCCAGCTTTCACAATTAGGCGCAAAGCCGCATCAAAAGAGGTATAGGAAACAGCCGTCTCTTCCTTAGGGATCGCATCATTGACGGAATCCGCTTCCGGAAATGATAAATGGTGGATTAATCTAAATTTACCCGGCTCCTTCTTGGGGACTACACCAAGAGGAGATTCCCGTAAATTGGAAAACGGGGGCTCCTCGAAAGGACAGCCATACGACCCATGCCACCTCCTTATCTACCTTCGCTTGTGCCTCTCCAGGGTGCTCCAAAACTGACTTCAGATTACCTGTAAACACAATGGAGTGATGAGGTAGATGAGGAATGCAGAAACCAGCCTCAAAACCTTCAAGAAGCCTGACGGCCTTCTGTCGCCTGGGATACCGATGGAGCCACTGGCGCATCCCTTGCACGCTCACCGGGGTCCTCCTCTCTGGCAGTAACTGCTCTGGCCGCGAAAGTGGCTTTTTTGAAGCACCTGAGGGCCGAATGGGACCCGCCGCAGAGAGAGCACTCATGCCGGAATTTGCATGATGCAAAGAAGCGACAGTGACCTTCGTTGAAGAGCCAACAGGCTCCAGGCCGGCGACCTCCATATGAACCTGCGGCGTGAGGTGTCTGAAAGGATGAAGAGGTTCTGGATAACCTCATTAATTGAATCCAGACATCCGTGGCCTTAGAAGCCCAACCAACCTCAGGTCTCAATGCCAAACGACGTCTGAACTCCTCATCATAACGCCACCACGCCATACCACCATGCAACTTGTGGGCCGAATAGATTGAGTCAATATGAGTGAACAGCGCCCAAGCCTTGTCCGGGTGACTCTGACTATATATCCCAGCCAATATAGAAAAGGCCTGCAAACAGTTGCCAAAAGTCTTGGCGACCTTGGGCTTCTTATCATCCGATTTCTCTATCTGCTTTTCTTTATTGATAGTCAATTGATCAACCGCAATAACAAGGACCAAATATCCGCATACACACAGTTAGCTATTTTTTCCTTAACGTCCTGAGTTACCTAACGGAGCCACTCCACAAAAATAAGCGTCCCGAAACAAAAGCCTGGTGCATCTAACCCACTCGCAGGCGGTGGAGGGGCCACCCCTGGTGTCGCCACCGTATTTCCAGCCTGGCAACCAATGTTTTTAATGCGTCAATCATATCGCCAGAATTAGTAAGACTCTTACCTACCCACGCCTGTGAACAGTCAGACTCACCACTCGGCGGTATGGCAGATGCGTCTGAAACAGGAACCAAAGGAGAAGGCAGCAGAGGAGCGTTGGAAGCCACCACCACAGGCGCCGGCCTCGCCACTTGTGAAGGGCTGTGAGAACGCCTCCCGCGACTTCGTCTCTGTCTGCGACGATCCCTCCTGGATGAACGGGCATGATATTCTTCACTAGAAGCCGAGGAAACCGACCGATCTCTGTACCTCCTGGAGCCACGGGAACTGCGGTGTCCGCGACCAGTACGTGACCGCCCATTGTGGTCTGACCTCTGGCTGTGAGACCTACGGACGGAGCTCCGACTGCGAGCTACGATGCGCATTGATTCCGAAGAGGATGATGAGCGACGCGCGCCCCGACGACTTCGGCCACTGACTCTGCTATCCCCACGCACACACAAGCGGCCATCAATAAGAATAGACGACAACCTATCTTGTGGGGTGCCAGGTACTGCTTCAAACTCAAAAAATTCATCACTGGTGGCATTACAGGTCGGGAGCTCCCTCTGGTGGCCAACAGAAGAAATTGCAGCCCCAGTCTCAGATTGAGCAGGAGCCTGTAAGGCACCCTGCGGGGCCGTAGCAGGAGGGGGCAGAGGGGGGGGGGGCACTAGCAGCTGGAGGGGGGACTGACTGCTGGCCAAACCATCTGGCCAGCCTGCCTGTTGGCTTTTTAGGAGGCTGCACAGCCACAGGAGTCACCTCAGGCTGCACAACCGCTGGGGCTGGGGGACGCGAGGACCACACAGGACGCATGGCAGGAGGGGCAGCAGCCGCCTGAGGGGACAATGCACTCCCTGGCGCGCTTGCTGTGAGCAGAGGGGCTAGCCATGCTGAACCCTCCCTGGCAAGGTCAGGTCAGGTGCAGAAAAGCTCTTCGCTGGCTGAGCGCACACCAAGAGGAAGAGAAGGAGGAGTTAAACCTTTATATACCCCCCTTGAGGCGCGCTCGGTCCAGTGAGAGCCCTCCCACCACTTAACCCATTCCTAACCCCTGCGCTTATACAGCATGGGAGCCACACTAGGTCATCATTAGAAAGCCACCAGCTTTAGAATTCATGCCCCTCGTCAAGGAAAGGTCACCAGATTCTGACCGCAGACTCATCAGGGAGAGGCCACCAGCTTCTGACTGCAGGTTCTTCCTCAAGGGAAGGTCACCAGCTTCTGACCACAAGAGAAATCTAAATCCAATCAGTATCTGGTGTGGCCGCTTTTACCTTCAGCATCAGGTCTTCTAGGCTTGCTCAGATCCTTCTGTCTCTTCATGTAATCCCAGACAGACTGGATGATGAAGAGATTGGGGATGTGTGGGGCCAAACCATCACTTCCAGGACTCCTTGTTCTTCACAACACTGAAGGCAGTTCTTAATGACATTGGCTAGATATTGGGGGTTGCTGTCCTGCAACAGAAGAAATCTATCTGATTAACCCTTTTATTTTTTAAAGTATTCTTATTTTGCAGCATTTTCTCCACAGCTGCCTGGTGAGTCTCATTATATGTAGGAGGGGATCCTCCATATCTTACACAACTCCTGTGACCAAAGTCATCACGTAGCTGTTGTCTAATGGTGTCCACTGGTGATGGACTCTGTCTTTGGGGTGTCCTCTTCACTGGTCTCTCATGATTACTGGGCTCTGGCTTCCTGCCCCCGACTGTCGGGTGTTACCTGTCAGCTCCTGCCGCCTCGTTAACACCTCAGTTTTCACGCTTGTGCCCGATGCCGCTTCTATGGACTGTATGGTCTGTGAAGTAAAATGTGGGAGCGGTTGACCTTGACCTCAGCTTGATTGCGGTACGATTAGCTCCAGGTGGCGGAGACCAGGGACAATTATCGGCCACCTCATTGACCTTCTTGTGAAGGTGATGCGCCATTTATATCCTCTCAGTAATTTGGCTCTTGCTGGTTTTATTCAGCCTCTTGTTAACACATTTAGTGATCAGAAGGAGACAGAGCAATAATTAACTGCATGGCAGCAGCGGGTGCACCACAAGGTGATCAAGGACATGTTCCTGATGATCATTGAGAAGATGCCACATGACCGGAGAAGGTGATTACAGAAGTAAACATGGGAGGGGGAGCTTTGAGTGAAAAAAGACAATTCTGAGGCTGAAGATAAAGTCTGAACAATGGCTGATAATACTGATAAAGTGCATTGTGTGCATGGAGCTTTGTGTAGTATTACGTATGGCCTTGTGTACCGTCTCATGGACCCTGTGTAAATAAACCTTTTTGGATTGGAGATGCTGCCACCACTCTTTATTTGGATAGCCTCTTTACAATGAGATTAGGAATATCCACCGCACTCCAGTTAAAGTATATGGTTAATAAAGAGTATTCACATCACTTAGTTTTCTATACAGTGTTGTTTATATCCAGGAAAAGAAAAAGCATATCGGCCACATCGTGTTCCCCGGACGTTTCGGTCTATCATTGGACCTTTTTCAACGGGATCTCATTGGTGGCAGGGAGGCAAGGACAATCCCGGATGACATCCATGTGGATATTCCTAATCTCAGATTACTTCTCTCTCACGAGCACCTGGACCACAATAGAGGAGAGCAGATCACATAATAAATAACCCACAATGGTGTAGTGATGGAAACGCATAAGTATAGCTGCAAACTCTCTCTTTATCTATCAAGTGTTTTTAACGCAATATGAAATAAAGTTTTGTATATGGTTACGTAGGTCGGGAGCTGGATCGGTGCCTGGTGGAGGTGAGGTCCCTCCGTTTTTTTTTCCTGCCTTTGTTACCTGTGTTATATTTTGTATTTTACTCCAGTCACTTCCAGAGCAGCTGGTTTTCTGTTGAGGGCTCATGCACAGAATCGTATTTTACATCTGTGTCCGAGCCACATTTTTTGTGTATAGCACATGGAACCAACCATTGCTACGGGTCCACAAAAAACGGACATCTTACAGACATCATCCATGTATTTACAGGGAGGTCAGGGGGCGCTAGCTGTCCTGTGACTGTCCACCCAGCACCTTCTTACTGTCTATGCGCAGCTGCGGGAGGTTCTCCTCCATGATACATAATTATAGCACATTCATTATTCCAATTACTATTATTACCTTCTGGGTTTTGTCTCCGTCGCTCTGACTTTGTTTCCTCCTGATCGGCGTGCTCGCGGCAGAGCCTTTACATAGGATCCATTATTGTGATGAAAGGCTCTGGAGGAAGTAATGGAGCAGACGAGGGACATCATTAATCTCGACTCATTTCCTTGACTAGTTTTCATCTTCTCAGAATCAAGAAATAATAATAATGATATTTCTGCAGCGAGGAGAATCGTGACCTGAATGTTCTGATGTGATGGATGCAGGAACACGCCGAGAACATCCTGCTCCGGAAAGTAAAACCCTGCATATGGTAAAAGCTTCTGGAGTAAATAGGGAACAGTGCAAATGAAGTGTATGATGAGCATATGTAACACCCCAGAGTTGTGTTACTAAACTCTTCTACCCCGCTACAATCTGTTAAGAGCCTTAACCTTGTCATCTCATGTAATTTCACATAATATCCTCACAACCGTGCATTCTAAACCTTATCAAATGTATAATTGTCACAATTTTCATGTTCACCAACAGGTGGCAGCAATGTTCTGGCAAGGTGCTAAGTTTCAGTTTAGTATTTCTAATCTGGAATAGTTCATTCCAGTTTAGCTCCCCCCTCTGTGAGCAGAGTGGGTTGCTCCCACATCCTGCCTCATGGGTGGAGAAGGAAGTTAGAGTGAGTGTGCCAGCCACCCCTGCTAGGGAAAGGCTGTGCGTGTAGGAGCTCCCAGATATAGGGATCCAAGCCAGGATCTTGTCTCGGCTGAGACATTGATCATCATCCCCAGCCTGAGCCCTTCAGCCTCAGCTGGTAGAAGCAAGCAGACAACTCCAGTTCCAGGAAGAACCATACCCTGAGAAGATAACTGTTAGTCAAAGTTCCAGAGACCCAGGAGAAGCCATATTCCTCCTCAGCTAGTCAGTCCCCATACAGCAGAAGATAGAAAGTGCAGAAGTCAAATTCCTGCCACAGTTTAGAGCTTCAAAGCAGACGTCTTTTCCTGCAAGCTCCAGGTACATGAGAGAGCAGAAGAGAAATTCCTGCCAACCATTGCCAATACCTGCTGGGACCAAAGACTAATGCTATATCTTGCTTGGATGAAAGATACTGTCAGTAAAGACAAGTTTGAACTTCACTTCACTCCAAAGTCTGGATCTCAATTACTGCTGCAAATTCCTCTATTACTCCTACTAGCACCACACTAATTTTATTGCAAGTGAGCCAGGATCCAGGAGTTTAGCTGTACCCAGGTAGGAGACACCGTTGACACCATTACTACTACCATACAGAGACATTACACCACTCTGGCATTCCTAACCTGGTATGTGAGTTATAACATCCTTAAAGGGCCCTGTGACAGTACCCTGCGCATGCTGAAATTGGCGTCACAAAACAAAATATACACTATTATACCCATATTATCACCTACACAGCTCAAGGAGCAACCACACAGAGAGTAATACTAATTAATTATTCTTTATTAGATATCCAACATGATGGATGGTATATCAATTTAAAAAAACATATACAAAAGACAGTACATACTGGGAACAGATCGGTGTTACAATAAATGTATAAAAACAGAGTACGCTCCAAACCAATAAGGGACTAATATCCCCCCGTATATAATGGCGCAGTGTCAGCTAGATGGGGCGCATGTAGCAATAAAGGCATCCAGAGCATACATACACCAACACTCCAAACAATTAAGGGAGTGTAAGCCTGGATGCCGCCCACAACCAGCGGAGACTGCAAGAAATAAGGGAGGAACAAAACACTAGTAAAGTGCAAGTGCAATGAATACCTACTGACCCTGGTCTGAAACAGCCGCCCGACGATCGTTTCGCAAAGTGCTTCCTCTTGGGGCCTACTGAACTACTCCATACTGATCTCCTATATACTCCAAACATCCACATTCATCCAATCAACACATACCTACTCAGCTTTCCATGATTAGTCAAATCAATTACTCCTGGCCGTGGGGAACATGCCCAACCAATAGTCAATCGTGTTCAAACTCGTCATCAGTCACCTGATCGGATGGTATCGGCACCGCCCACCTCTCTCTCCAGGTCATATAGCGGCACCGTTCATCCTGCGCTAGAATACTGTTATACCTATCCTCACACTCTACCTCCACATCGCTCCCCAAGGCTGCATAAATTAGATCCCCGGTGGTGCTCGGATGATCCGCTGCCGTCACGCGATCCGCGTCATGACTCGGCTACGTCAGCCGATGGCGCCAGGGAGTGACGTCACCCTCTACACTACCACTCCGCCTCCACGGCCAGCATGTTTCCTAACAACCGAGTCACGAGGCGGGTCACATGATCGGACCAGCGGCATCTCAAAACAGCAATGTTATTGTTTGCAGATAGAGACCACATCATATGGTATGTTGTCAACACTCTCTATCATATCTGCAGACAATTAAATATAATAATGATGATATAAGCAAGCATAACCATAGTTGAATACATATAATTATCGGAGATTGGACATTCTACATAAACATAGAAGTGGAGTAATTATCTCCAAGTGATAAAAGTGGCCTGTGCACATACAATTTAATAATCTACCTACATTGTACAATAAAATAACATACATTCATTATAATATGATTACTGCAATATCCCTCATGATAGATGAACACAATAAGGGACAGAGTAAAAAACTAACTAAAGTGCTACAGTGTAATTTACATTATCTTGATTCCACAGTGTAAATTGCATCATGTTGATGATACATAAAAGCCAGTGTATACACATTTTTATATATATTTATACAATTTTAAGGGTCAGGTGTTTGCTTATCATCGTCAAATATTCCACATATAGGTATCCAAGCACCCAGGCCATTACGTTAATATATAGGATCCAGTTGATACTCTACAGATCCCACCCTCCAATAGCAACCCATAGGCCAGATGTGTTCCAATACCATCAATAATAAAAGTGCTGGTGCATGTGCTCAAAATAAAAAAGTGAAGGACAGAAGAAGTGTTAGGAAAGTGCCAGTGCCAGTGCTATAAGAAAAAATTCTATTGATGGTATACAAATCCAACTCGCCTATTCATATTTCATAACTATAATCATATAAGAACCCCAAAACAACATATACCCCATTCCAGGCACCCCCCAGTCACTTCTCCAACTCTGTGTATAGGCACAGAAGCACAGTGTGTATCCTCGGTTACTTCTTTGACTCTGTGTATTACCACAGACACACAGAGTATATCCCCGGGGGCCTCCATCAAATAGGAAAGTCCAGACCACCTTAGTCTTCTCCGCATCTTTTTTTCTTTTTTATATATCTTTTTTTCTTTTTTCTTCCCTTTTGTTGTCTCTTTTTTTCCCTCTTTTTCATTTCTCTCTCACACTTATTATACGTATTTGGTGCTGTGAGTATATCTCAAGACACCCCATCAACCAGGGAGCTCAATGCATGTTATCCAGACCTTCAAACTATACTAAGAAAAACCGGAATCAAAAACGAAGAAAGGAATACACAGGAGATCAGTATCCATTTAAAACAATTAACAAGAAGAAGAAGAACCACCGTGTGGCTGCATGGATTACAGGCAACCAAACACTGGTATCAAAGGACAAGGACATAACCAAATCACTGTTGAAAAAGGAATATACAGCATTACATAAACAACTAACTAACAATGATAAAAATGAACCAATCCTACCTGGTGGTTCTGTGATGATCCAGGCTTCGAAGTACAGGCAGGAAGAAAGATAATCTAGAGAAATGGAGCATAGCTATTACAGTCATTCAATCCCACAGGGGCCATAGTTTTCAGAGTATATATCCAGCGTGTCTCTCGCTGGGCCAGTAGTTTCTTCCAATTCCCACCTCTTTGGGAGATCATTATATGATCAATCCCTCGGAAACGTAGGACTGATCCATCACAGGCGTGTTCAGCTTTAAAATGTCTTGGTATAGTTGTTAATAGTTGTACATCAGTTATCTCCTGTGCAGCTTCAATCGCTAACACATGCTCACGGATCCGTTTTTTAAACTGTCGAGAGGTCATCCCCACATAAATTTTTTCGCAGGGGAATATGGCCCAGTAGATTACCCCCACCGTTGTACAATCAATGGGGTGAGTGATTTTATACTCTTTATTATGGGGCATGTCCCAAAAGGTGTCACTTCTGTCCATATTTATACATGCGACACATTTGCCGCAGGGTTTGTTTCCCCATCGTGGACCTTTTGAGCCAAACAGATTGGGGGGGCGTATTACATAGTGACTCTTTACTAAATGATCCCTTAAGTTTTTACTCCTTCTAAAGGTAATGCTCGGATGTTCTTTTAATTGATCCTTCAGACAAGGATCAAGTTTTAAGATCTCCCAGTGTCTATTAAGTATCTGGGTGATCTCTTTATTCCTACTGTTGAATGTTGTTATGAATCTGACCTCCTCCGTGTTTCCCCCTGGTCTCTTACCTTGCAGCAGGTTTGAACGTTTCGATTGATCTTGGATATATACTCTGAAAACTATGGCCCCTGTGGGATTGAATGACTGTAATAGCTATGCTCCATTTCTCTAGATTATCTTTCTCCCTGCTTGTACTTCGAAGCCTGGATCATCACAGAACCACCAGGTAGGATTGGTTCATTTTTATCATTGTTAGTTAGTTGTTTATGTAATGCTGTATATTCCTTTTTCAACAGTGATTTGGTTATGTCCTTGTCCTTTGATACCAGTGTTTGGTTGCCTGTAATCCATGCAGCCACACGGTGGTTCTTTTTCTTCTTGTTAATTGTTTTAAATGGATACTGATCTTCTGTGTATTCCTTTCTTCGTTTTTGATTCCGGTTTTTCTTAGTATAGTTTGAAGGTCTGGACAACATGCATTGAGCTCCCTGGTTGATGGGGTGTCTTGAGATATACTCACAGCACCAAATACGTATAATAAGTGTGAGAGAGAAATGAAAAAGAGGGAAAAAAAGAGACAACAAAAGGGAAGAAAAAAGAAAAAAAGATATATAAAAAAGAAAAAAAGATGCGGAGAAGACTAAGGTGGTCTGGACTTTCCTATTTGATGGAGGCCCCCGGGGATATACTCTGTGTGTCTGTGGTAATACACAGAGTCAAAGAAGTAACCGAGGATACACACTGTGCTTCTGTGCCTATACACAGAGTTGGAGAAGTGACTGGGGGGTGCCTGGAATAGGGTATATGTTGTTTTGGGGTTCTTATATGATTATAGTTATGAAATATGAATAGGCGAGTTGGATTTGGATACCATCAATAGAATTTTTTCTTATAGCACTGGCACTGGCACTTTCCTAACACTTCTTCTGTCCTTCACTTTTTTATTTTGAGCACATGCACCAGCACTTTTATTATTGATGGTATTGGAACACATCTGGCCTATGGGTTGCTATTGGAGGGTGGGATCTGTAGAGTATCAACTGGATCCTATATATTAACGTAATGGCCTGGGTGCTTGGATACCTATATGTGGAATATTTGACGATGATAAGCAAACACCTGACCCTTAAAATTGTATAAATATATATAAAAATGTGTATACACTGGCTTTTATGTATCATCAACATGATGCAATTTACACTGTGGAATCAAGATAATGTAAATTACACTGTAGCACTTTAGTTAGTTTTTTACTCTGTCCCTTATTGTGTTCATCTATCATGAGGGATATTGCAGTAATCATATTATAATGAATGTATGTTATTTTATTGTACAATGTAGGTAGATTATTAAATTGTATGTGCACAGGCCACTTTTATCACTTGGAGATAATTACTCCACTTCTATGTTTATGTAGAATGTCCAATCTCCGATAATTATATGTATTCAACTATGGTTATGCTTGCTTATATCATCATTATTATATTTAATTGTCTGCAGATATGATAGAGAGTGTTGACAACATACCATATGATGTGGTCTCTATCTGCAAACAATAACATTGCTGTTTTGAGATGCCGCTGGTCCGATCATGTGACCCGCCTCGTGACTCGGTTGTTAGGAAACATGCTGGCCGTGGAGGCGGAGTGGTAGTGTAGAGGGTGACGTCACTCCCTGGCGCCATCGGCTGACGTAGCCGAGTCATGACGCGGATCGCGTGACGGCAGCGGATCATCCGAGCACCACCGGGGATCTAATTTATGCAGCCTTGGGGAGCGATGTGGAGGTAGAGTGTGAGGATAGGTATAACAGTATTCTAGCGCAGGATGAACGGTGCCGCTATATGACCTGGAGAGAGAGGTGGGCGGTGCCGATACCATCCGATCAGGTGACTGATGACGAGTTTGAACACGATTGACTATTGGTTGGGCATGTTCCCCACGGCCAGGAGTAATTGATTTGACTAATCATGGAAAGCTGAGTAGGTATGTGTTGATTGGATGAATGTGGATGTTTGGAGTATATAGGAGATCAGTATGGAGTAGTTCAGTAGGCCCCAAGAGGAAGCACTTTGCGAAACGATCGTCGGGCGGCTGTTTCAGACCAGGGTCAGTAGGTATTCATTGCACTTGCACTTTACTAGTGTTTTGTTCCTCCCTTATTTCTTGCAGTCTCCGCTGGTTGTGGGCGGCATCCAGGCTTACACTCCCTTAATTGTTTGGAGTGTTGGTGTATGTATGCTCTGGATGCCTTTATTGCTACATGCGCCCCATCTAGCTGACACTGCGCCATTATATACGGGGGGATATTAGTCCCTTATTGGTTTGGAGCGTACTCTGTTTTTATACATTTATTGTAACACCGATCTGTTCCCAGTATGTACTGTCTTTTGTATATGTTTTTTTAAATTGATATACCATCCATCATGTTGGATATCTAATAAAGAATAATTAATTAGTATTACTCTCTGTGTGGTTGCTCCTTGAGCTGTGTAGGTGATAATACGAATAACTCCATGCGAGATATTTATGATATTGTTGTTTTTTGGTGCTTTACTATTATACCCATATCCTGACCCACTGCATAATTTGGCATCAGTGTAACCATACCACGGTCCTGCTCATTGCATTTTTGGCGTCACGAACAGGATCGGATTAAATTGTGTGCCTATCCCTGCTACAACAGAACGGGATCCAATTGTGTGCCAACAGGATCAAATTGCATGTTTAACAGTACTGCAAGACCTGAGAATTGTGCTAAAACTCTAAAAATTTACTTTATTGCTTTGTTGCTGTGCCAGAAAGCGCTAAAACGTGCGCACCAGCACTCCAAGGGTTAATTCGCCATATTAGCATAATGGCGCCGCTTCTTTGTGCCCTTCAGAAGCGGGAAAACTCAAGAACGCCCTCTCAAGAACGCCCTCTCAAGAGCGCGAAGATGCCGAATACGCCCCCCCCTAGAAGCGGGAACTCTCAAGCCTGCCCACCAAGAACTTTGCAATGCGAGCCAAGGGAGTGCAGACTCCTCCCTCTGGGCTCCGCCTTCATTTCCTGTACTCATCCTGACAGAGGAGGCAAGGAAGATGGCGCTCCCATCACCCAAGTGGAACCAAATGACACTCCAGGGAGAACCAGTGTACGAGGCTCACCCACCAGAGATCCGGGTCTCCCAGCTTGTGAAGAGAGCTGACCCCAGCGCTTTTGGAGTGTCCCTGGAGCCTGCGCATGCCGCGACTGGTGGAGAGACAGCCATCGACGACCAGACATCCCCCCCAAGATGGCCGCTGACGCTAAGCCTGCTCCCGCGGAAGACACCGCCGACCAAGTCGCCCAGGCCATGGACCAGTCTGCACCGCTGATGGCAACTGAAGCCCCAGATGACCACCAATAGGCATCGGAACCGGCCACCCGGCCGCAACATCAGGTAGGAGCAGTCGCACTCCCTGAGGCCCAAGCCCGGTCCGGAATTTCCACTCCGCCGCCCAGAGCCAACACCATCAGAGCGGGACGCCTTAGCCCAGAGGTCCCATTGGAAATCACTGTGCATGCCCATACGGCCTGGGAATACAAATCGGCCATTGAGGAATGGGTAAAGCAGGTGTTACACATAGAGGAAGTGAGGGGGGGAGTAGAGGAAGTGTGAGGAAATTGTAGAGGAAGTATATACTGTGTAGAGGAAGCTTGTAGTGAGTGTAGAGGAAGTGTACAACAAGTATAGAGAATGTGAGAGGGGGGAGTAGAGAAAGTGTGAGGAAACTGTAGAGGAAGTATATACTGTGTAGAGGAAGCTTGTAGTGAGTGTAGAGGAAGTGTACAACAAGTATAGAGGATGTGAGAGGGGGGAGTAGAGGAAGTGTAAGGAAATTGTAGAGGAAGTATATACTGTGTTGAGGAAGAATACAATGAGTATAGAGGAAGTGTGAGAAAATTATAGAGGAAGTATATACTGTGTAGAGGAAGTTTGTAGTGAGTGTAGAGGAAGTGAGAGGATATTTAAAATTAAGTATATAGTGAGAATAGAGGAAGTGTATGATGAGTTTAGAAAATGTGAAAGGCGGAGTAGATGAAGTGTGAGGAAATTGTAAAGAAAGTATATAGTAAGTGTAAAGGAAGTATAAAATGACTACAGGAAGTCTGATGGGAGTGTACAGAAAGTTTGAGGAGATTGTAGAGGAAGTGTGTATATTGAGGATAGAAGAATATAGTGAGTATAGAGGAGGTGGGGGGGGGGGGGTAGAGAAAGCGCAAGGAGATGGTAAAGGAAATATATTGTGAGTATAATGGACATGTGAGAGAACTGAAAGGAAATCTGAGGAGATTGTACAGAAAGCATACAGTGAGTATAGAGGAAGTATATAGGGAATATAGAGGAAGTATATAGTGAATATAGAGGAAGTATACAGTGAGTATAGAGGAAGTATATAGAGAGTATAGAGGAAGTATATAGTAAGTCGGTGTCTGACAGCCCAGGCAAGGAGAGCATTAATTAGAAACTCTGCCATGAGGCTGATGGTCACTCTGGAGGAGCTGCAGAGATCCACAGCTCAGGTGGGAGAATCTGTCCTCTGGACAACTATTAGTTGTGTCCTTTACAAATCTGGCCTTTATGGAAGAGGCACAAGAAGAAAGCCATTTATGAAAGCAAGCCATAAGAAGTCCTGTTTGCAGCCATGTAGAGGTCACAGCAAACATGCGGAAGAACGTGTTCTGGTCAGAGGAGTCCAAAAGTGAACTTATCGGCCTAAATGCAAAACGCAATGTGTGGGGAAAACTAACACTGTACATCACCCTGAACTCACCATCCCCACCGTGAGACATGGTGGTGGCAGCATCATGTTGGTGGCAGCTCTTCTTCAGCAGGGACAGGGAAGCCGGTCAGAGTTGATGGGAAGATGGATGGAGAGAAATCCTGAAGGAAAACCTGGTAGAGGCTGCAAAAGACTTTAGACTGGGGCAGAGGTTCACCTTCCAGCAGGACAACAACCCTCAACATCCAGCCAGAGCTACAATGGAAGGATCAAAGCATATTCCTGTGTTAGAACGGCCCAGTCACAGTCCAGACCTAAATCCCATTAAGAATCTGTGACAAGACCTGGAAATTGCTGCTCACAGACGCTCTCCATCCAATCTGACTGACGTGAGCTCTACTGCAAAGTGGGCAAAAATGTCATCCTCTAGATGTGGAAAGCTGGTAAAGACAGACCCCTAAAGACTGGCAGCTGTAACTGCAGTGAAAGGTGGTCCTACAAAGTACTGACTCAGGGGGGTGAATACAGATGCACGCCGCACTCCAGATTTTTATATATTAACGTTTTGAAACCTTTGTATCATTTTCTCTTCACACCGACTTTTACTTTGTGTTGGTCGATCACATTGTGTGAGTATACTGTATAGAAAATGTACAGGGGGAGTGTAATGGAAGTGTGCGGAGAGTATAGAGGAAGTACATGGCAATTGTATAGGAAATGTGCGGGAAGTGTACAGAAAGTATACAGTGAGTATATTGTTTGGGGTGTAGAGAAAGTAAATGGAGAGGAATGTTGGGGGATTATAGAGGATATTGGGGGGGGGTAAAAAGACTGATGGAAATGTATTGGAAGTGTAAGTCAAGTGTAGAGGAATTATATGGTGAGTTCAGAGGAAGTATAGGGAAATATATAGGAAGTGTGGGGAGAATGTATGGAAAGTATACAGTGGGCATAAAGGATATATGTGGGGAGTGTAGTGAAATATGCTGTAAGTATAGAGAAGTGTGCACGAACTGTAGAGGAAACGTATGAGTGTAAAGGAAGTGAAGGGGGTGTAGAGAAGTGTGTTGGTAGCAAAGAGGAAATGTTGGGTGAATGTATAAAAGGCATACAGTGAGTATAGAAAACATATGGCTGAAGTATAGAGGAAGTTTGGGGGATTGTAGAGGAAGAGTGTTGAGAGTGTACAGGATGTGTGTGAGGAGTGTAGAGGATGTTTGCTGTGAGTGCAGAGGAAGTGCAGGGGAGTGTACAGGAAGTCTGGGTAGTACAGAGGAAGTGTGAGGATACTGTATAGGAAGAATATAGGGGTATAGTGGAAGTGTGGGGGTAATGTAGAGGAAATGTGTGGTGGGTATACTGAGTGCAGAGGAAGTGCAGGGGAGTGTACAGGAAGTCTGGGTAGTACAGAGGAAGTGTGAGGATACGGTATAGGAAGAATATAGGGGTATAGTGGAAGTGTGGGGGTAATGTAGAGGAAATGTGTGGTGGGTATACTGAGTGTAGAGGAATTCTGCGGGAGTATGTAAGAAAAGTACATAGTATAGAGGAAGTATATTGGGAATATAGAGGAAATGTCAGGGTAGAGGAAGTATGCGGTAGGCATAGAAGAAGTGTGATAAAATGTAGGAGAAGTTTGCGAGGAATGTATGGGAACTTTGCAGGGTATAGATAAAATATAGAATAAGTATACAAGAAGCATACAGTGAGTATACAGGAAATTGTTACAGACAGTGGATCCACTGTGACAAATGAACTGGTTGGACTTTGGGCTAGTCCTTAGGGAGTTATCATGGCAGTCCCATGGTATTTACTTTTAAACCCCTGTGCAGTGATCTGGACTTCACTGCAGGTTAGCTACAAGGCCGCCACCTCTTGGAATAGTCTAGGTGTAGTTGGAAGCTGACCCACAAGAGTCAAAGACACTGGTGTGGGGCACTGAAGGGTGTAATCAGGAACCAGGCTGAGATCAGGGCAGACTAAGTTCATGCAGGCCCAAAGGGTCAATAGAGAAAACAAGCTTAGGTGAAATCAGGCAGTGGAGGATAAAGAGGCAGAGGTCAGTACACGGACAGACACATAGAACAGCACATTTTCACTAAAACCTGTATTACACTGCACGATTTTTCGGCAGATAATCGTTATTAAGCGTTTGCACGAACGCTCATTAGTGATCATCTTGCAGTGTAATACTGCCGCTGATTACCTGATGAAGGAGCAAAAGCTCGATCATTGGACAATCAAAATCTTTAGACATATTAAAAAAATTATAATTTGCAGGCGGCAGATTCTGGTGTCTAATAACGATCTGCTGCCGGAAAACCACTGTACAGCATGAGGACGAGTGATGGGACAGAGGAGATCACTGTATGTAATAGCAGCCGTCTCCTCCGCTAGTGAGCAGGTGATTGCCAGGAGGGAACACTTATGCAACAGGCCGCCCGCGCAGGGCACGATCGGGGTCCCAGTGAGTAGGAATGCCTATTGGTATGTTGTGGCCTGAATAGTTTGTGTGTCACTGTGCTCCTACCTGGATAACGTTGCTCCCCAGGGTTAGGCTCCACAGCATTCAAAGGAGAGAGCCGCAGTTGGTGGGGAATAAGCCAAGTCCAGACTTAAGTTCAACAGTTTTACTTGAATAAACTAAGATAATATTTGATATTTCTCTGGCTCCAGCAGGTTTTGTGATGTATGGACAGGTGAACTTGAATACTGTGTTTCATCCCTCCCTGCTGTACTAATCTCTGACTTCATTCTGGTTACTGGACTTTCTGGCAGTTCTGGTACCTTTAAATGGGGTGCCTTTGGCCGTTGTCCCCTCGTAATACTCAGTCTATAAACTGCAAGGAGTCGGGTGCTCTACAAGCTGCTTCCCCTGGAAGACTCCTGCTGTAGAAGGGGTAGACACTCCCCTCACTACGCCATCTCGTCTTGTCTCCTTCCAACTCTCAACTCAACTACTAGCTCCCTGCAACCCCTCCCTTGGCAGGAAGCAGGACTAGCCCACTTCTTTTCAAAAGGGGGAGAAAGGAATGGTAAGTTCCATCCTATATAAAGATCTTTCTCTGCCAGATACACTGACACCTGCTGGACAACCAGGCACAGTGCATGTAATACAATACATAAGTTACATAGCAATATTATTTTGGCACATGATCAGCGGACCTGAAATCAAATACAGAGATGACATTATTGGGTAGCCATTCGAGACAGTAGCAGGAATCGTAGTGCCCGCTCTGGGGTACTACACTTCCCTCCCAACAATTGCCTTAAGGACTAGCAAACTAGATAACCTAAAGCTCAGGCACTATCCCCTAAATACCCTGAAGTGGCCAATGTTTAGGGAAAACGAGGGCAGTACAGAGAAGTCTAATAGGAGAGCAAGGGCCATGTCCTGCAGCAGGATGAACAACGTGGGACTGTGACCGGGCAGCTGCTGGAATGCAGAGGAGGGCAAGCGAGTCAGACTGCTGGCATGCCAACTAACAGGGCAGGGTAAGTGACAGCGGTGGGCACAAACTGCTAGCCCAAAAGAAATATACAATGAGTATAGCAGAAGTATATGATGAGAAGTGTATAATGAGTATAGAGGAAATATACAGTGAATATAGAAGCGCACAGTGAGTATGAGAAGTGTACAGTGAAAAGGAAGTATACAGTGAGAATAGAGGAAGTATACAGTGAGAATAGAGGAAGTATACAGTGAGAATAGAGGAAGTATACAGTGAATATAAGAAAAGTGTATAATGAGTATAGAGGAAATGTACAGTAAGTATAAGTACTGTATATAGTGAATATAAGAAAAGTGTCCAGTGAGTATACAGTGCCTTGCAAAAGTATTCACCCTTACAGCCTTAAGTTCAATGTTTTGTTAATCAGAATTTTATGTGATGGATCAGAACACAATCGTCTAAGTTGATGAAGTGAAATGAGAAAAATATATAAATAAAACTATTGTTTAGAAATAGAAAACAGAAAATTGTCCTGTGCGTATGTATTCACCCCCTTTGTTAGGAAGACCATAAAAAGCTCTGGTGCAACCAATACCTTCAGAAGTCACATAATTAGTGAAATAATGTCACTACATATACATATACACACCAGAGGCTGCAACACCTAAGCAAGAGGCATCACTAACCAAAAACTGCCATGAAGACCAAGGAACTCTCCAAACAAGTAAGGGACAATGTTGCGGAGAAGTACAAGTCAGGATTAGGTTATAAAAAATATCCAAATCTTTGATGATCCCCAGGAGCATGGGACAACAGCAAACCTGCCAAGAGACGGCCGCCCACCAAAACTCACGGACCGGGCAAGGAGGGCATTAATCAGAGAGGCAGCACAGAGACCTAAGGTAACCCTGGAGAAGCTGCAGAGTTCCACAGCAGAGACTGGAGGATCTGTACATAGGACGACAGTAAACCGTACGCTCCATTGAGTTGGGCTTTATGGCAGAGCGGCCAGAAGAAAGCCATTACTTTCAGCTAAAAACAAAATGGCGCATTGTGAGTTTGTGAAAAGGCCTGTGGGAGACTCCCAAAATGTATGGAGGAAGGGGCTCTGGTCTGAGGAGACAAAAATTGAACCATTAAAGAAAACGCTATGTCTGGCGCAAACCCAACACATCAGATCACCCAAAGAGCACCATCCCCACAGTGAGACCTGGTGGTGGCAGCATCATGCTGGGGGATGGGACTGGGAAACTGGTCAGAGCTGAGGGTGGACGGTGCAAAATACAGGGATATTCCTGAGCAGAACCTGTCCCACTCTGTGCGTGATCTCAGGCTAGGACGGAGGCTCACCTTCCAGCAGGACAATGACCCCAAACACACGGCTAAAGCAACACTTGAGGGGTTTAAGGGGAAACATGTAAATGTGTAGGAATGGCCGAGTCACAGCCCAGATCTCAATCCAATAGAAGATCTGTGGTCAGACGTAAAGATTGCTGTTCACAAGCGCAAACATCCAACCTGAAGGAGCCGGAGCCGTTCTGCAAGGAGGAATGGGCAACAATCCCAGCGGTCAGATGTGGCAACTGCTCATAGAGACTTATCCGAAGCGACTTGGAGCTGTGATTGCCGCAAAAGGGGCTCTATAAAGTATTGACTTTAGGGGGTGAATAGTTCTGCACATTGACTTTTTCTGTTATTCTATCCTATTTGTTGTTTGCTTCACAATAAAAAAAAGCATCTTTAAAGTTGTCGGCATGTTCTGTAAATTACATGATGCAAATTCTCAAACAATCCATGTAAATTCCAGGTTGTGAGGCACCAAAATACGAAAGTGTAGAGGAAGTATACAGTGAGTATAAAGGAAGTATACAGTGAGTATAGAGGAAGTATGGATTCCATTTAGCGATAGTGTAAAGTTAACACAGAGGAAGTGTACAGTGAATATAAGAGAAGTTTACAGTGAGTGTAGAGGAAGTATACAGTGAGTGTAGAGGAAGCATACAGTGAGTGTAGAGAAAGTATACAGTGAGTGTAGAGGAAGTATACAGTGAGTGTAGAGGAAGTATACAGTGAGTATAGAGGAAGTATACAGTGAGTGTAGAGGAAGTATACAGTGAGTGTAGAGAAAGTATACAGTGAGTGTAGAGGAAGTAAACAGTGAGTGTAGAGGAAGTATACAGTGAGTGTAGAGGAAGTATATAGTGAGTGTAGAGGAAGTATACAGTGAGTGTAGAGAAAGTATACAGTGAGTGTAGAGGAAGTAAACAGTGAGTGTAGAGGAAGTATACATTGAGTGTAGAGGAAGTATATAGTGAATATAAAAGAAGTATACAGTGAGTATAAAGGAAGTATACAGTGAGTATAGAGGAAGTATGGATTCCATTTAGCGATAGTGTAAAGTTAACACAGAGGAAGTGTACAATGAATATAAGAGTATACATCGAGTGTAGAGGAAGTAAACAGTGAGTGTGGAGGAAGTATACAGTGAGTGTAGAGGAAGTATACAGTGAGTGTAGAGGAAGTATACAGTGAGTGTAGAGAAAGTATACAGTGAGTGTAGAGGAAGTAAACAGTGAGTGTAGAGGAAGTATACAGTGAGTGTAGAGGAAGTGTATAGTGAATATAAAAGAAGTATACAGTGAGTATAAAGGAAGTATACAGTGAGTATAGAGGAAGTATGGATTCCATTTAGCGATAGTGTAAAGTCAACACACAGGAAGTGTACAATGAATATAAGAGAAGTATACAGTGAGTGTAGAGGAAGTATACAGTGAGTGTAGAGAAAGTATACAGTGAATGTAGAGGAAGTATACAGTGATTGTAGAGGAAGTATACAGTGAGTGTAGAGGAAGTATACAGTGAGTGTAGAGGAAGTATATAGTGAATATAAGAGAAGTATACAGTGAGTGTAGAGGAAGTATACAGTGAGTGTAGAGGAAGTATATAGTGAATATAAGAGAAGTATACAGTGAGTGTAGAGGAAGTATACAGTGAGTGTAGAGGAAGTATATAGTGAATATAAGAGAAGTATACAGTGAGTGTAGAGGAAGTATATAGTGAATATAAAAGAAGAATACAGTGAGTATAAAGGAAGTATAAAGTGAGTATAGAGGAAGTATGGATTCCATTTAGCGATAGTGTAAAGTTAACACAGAGGAAGTGTACAGTGAATATAAGATAAGTATACAGTGAGTGTAGAGGAAGTATACAGTGAGTATAGAGAAAGTATACAGTGAATGTAGAGGAAGTATACAGTGAGTGTAGAGGAAGTATACAGTTAGTGTAAAGGAAGTATATAGTGAATATAAGAGAAGTATACAGTGAGTGTACAGGAAGTATACAGGGAGTGTAGAGGAAGTATATAGTGAATATATGAGAAGTATACACTGAGTGTAGAGGAAGAATACAGTGAGTGTAGAGGAAGTATACATTGAGTGTAGAGGAAGTATATAGTGAATATAAGAGAAGTATACAGTGAGTGTAGAGGAAGTATACAGGGAGTGTAGAGGAAGTATATAGTGAATATATGAGAAGTATACACTGAGTGTAGAGGAAGTATACAGTGAGTGTAGAGGAAGTATACATTGAGTGTAGAGGAAGTATATAGTGAATATAAGAGAAGTATACAGTGAGTGTAGAGAAAGTATACAGTGAATGTAGAGGAAGTATACAGTGAGTGTAGAGGAAGTATACAGTTAGTGTAAAGGAAGTATATAGTGAATATAAGAGAAGTATACAGTGAGTGTAGAGGAAGTATACAGTGAGTGTAGAGGAAGTATATAGTGAATATATGAGAAGTATACACTGAGTGTAGAGGAAGTATACAGTGAGTGTAGAGGAAGTATACAGTGAATATAAAAAAGTATACAGTGTGTGTAGAGGAAGTATACAGTGAGCGTAGAGGAAGTATACAGTGAGTGTAGATGAAGTATATAGGGAAAATCTGTACCTGGGATTTTACTTTCCTTGAGTCCGGCGGCAGCACAGCATGGGTTAAGCTTGTCTTCATACCCTTGGCTAGGACCGCCCACCTAGATTAAAATAATTAATTAAATCATTAGTTAGACACCATAAAGCTGGGTTCCCATAATGCCCCACTGTGTTAAAAATAGACTTTCATTCAATGTGAAATAACAAAAATTTATTTAAGGGAGGGTATATTTGTGCTGCCTCCGGACTCAAGGAAAATAAAATCCCAGGTACAGATTTTCCCTTTCCCATTTCGTCCTACGGCAGCACAGCATGGGATTTGTATAGATCATGAAGGGGGGGATTTTTCATCAAGAACTGCACTTAATACCCTAGTACCAAAGTCTGAGCTTCTAGTGTTGATGTCCAACCGATAATGCTTTGTGAAGGTTTGAGATGAAGACCAGGAGGCTGCATTGCAGATTTCTTCTATAGATACGTGCGCCTGTTCTGCCCAGGAGGTTGCAGCAGATCTTGTTGAATGTGCTTTAATTGGAAAAGGAGAAGGCACTTCTTCTAAGGAATAGGATTCTTTCATAGTGTCTTTTAGCCATCTAGCTAATGTATCTCTGGAAGGTTGTTGTCCTTTTCTTGGACCTCCGAACAACACAAAAAGATTTTCAGCTATACGAAACTCTTCTGTTCTCTGGAGATAAATCTCGATTGCCCTCTTTAGATCCAGAGTATGTAATAGACTCTGTTCTTCACCAACCGGGTCAGGAAAAAACACCGGGAGAAAAGCCTCTCTATTTCTGTTAGCGGTAGAAGGCACCTTAGGAATAAAAGAAGGCATGGTGCGAATAAGGATCCCATCGGGAAGGATTCCTAAATAGAGGTTTTTAGATGACAGCGCTTGAAGTTCGCCTACTCTTTTTGCGGAAGTGACGGCAACCAGAAACAATACTTTGTATGACAGCCATTTTAAATCAGCTTGCTGCAAAGGTTCAAATGGAGCAACTGTAAGTCTCTTCAAGACCAGAGAAAGGTCCCAAACTGGTGTAGGTTCTCTATGTGTAGGATTCAGCCTTCTTATTGTTTTGAAGAATCTGAAAATAAGCGGGTGATGGAGAAATTTGTTCTCAGTCATAACATTGATAGCAGTCATGTGCGCTCTTAATGTGTTAGGTTTGAATCCCTTCTGGAAACCTTCCTGAAGAAATTGAAGAATGGATCCAACATCAATCTTCACATGATTCGCTTCAGCCATCCAAGCTGTAAACTTCTTACATATTCTAGCATACTTCTTATTAGTTGAAACCTTGCAAGAACACAACAAGGTCTTAACGACAGGTTCGGAGAGGCCCATCTCCACTAACTTAGATCTCTCAACCTCCAGGCTGTCAGGTGTAAATGGTTCAAGCTCTGGTGATAGAGACCGTCTTGCAACAGTAGATCTGGAACTAGGGGAAGCTTCCAGAATTCCCCCTTGGATAGCTGGAGTAATAGAGGGAACCACGACCTCCTTGGGCAGAATGGGGCTATTATTATTGTCTGAGGTTTCTCCATTACTATCTTCCTCAGGACTCTTAGGATGAGAGGTACAGGAGGAAAAATGTCGACAAATAGGCGTTTCCAGCTGAAGGAAAAAGCATCCACTATTGTGGGTTTGTCCAGTCTGTTCAGAGAGCAGAATTTGGGAACTTTCTTGTTCCTTGCTGATGCCATCAAGTCCCAATCTGGACATCCCCATCTGGTCACAATCTGTTGAAATATAGTCTGGTTCAGTTCCCAATTTGCTGGATCGATTTTTCTCTGGCTCAGATGATCCGCTTGAATATTCAAGCAGCCTCTTATATGCATGGCTTTCAGCTCTAAGATATTTGCTTCTGCCCAGCTGAAGATCTCTTTGCACAATTTCAGGAGGGAACTGTTCCTCGTTTCACCCTGTTTGTTGAGGTAGAATACAGTTGCAAGATTGTCCGAACGAATCAGCACCGGTTTTCCTATTATCTGTTTCTTGAACTGGAGAAGTGCAAGTTGTACTACTTTCAGCTCCTTGAAGTTTGAAGACTTCTTCCTTTCTTCGGAGGACCACAGCCCCTGGATCCACTTGTCTTGAAGATGGGCTCCCCAACCTCGACCAGACGCATCCGTAGTAATTACTACTGGGGGTAGATACTTGAAGGTCTTCCCCTTGGACAGATTTTTGGACTGTAACCACCACCTGAGGCTTTGAACTGTTGAAGGTCTTAGTCTTACTCTTGCTTCTAGATTGTGAAAAGTGTGATGCCAGACTTGAAGCATGTTTTGCTGTAGGTCTCTGGTATGGATTCTTCCCCATGGAACTGCATCAGTTACTGCTGTTAGGTGTCCCAGGGTCTTCATCACTGTGGGAAAACGCAAAGATATGAGAAACTTTATTTCTTTTTTCAGGGCTCTGATCTTTGGTGAGGGAAGAAACAGAGCCATAGATACTGTATTTATCTGTAGGCCCAGAAAAATCTCCCAGTTTATTAAAACCCCCAGTTTTTTAAGCGTTTAGATAGCTTGTCTGAGATGTAACTGTAGCAGGTCTTCTGATTGAGCTACCAGTAACCAGTCGTCGAGATATGGGAAGACTTGTATTCTCTGGAGACGGAGATGTACTGCAACCAGAACTGCCACCTTGGTAAAGATTCTGGGCGCGGAACATAGGCCAAACGGCAGTGCTTTGAACTGGAAGTGTGATATTTTCCTGTTTCTTATGACCGCTATTCTTAGGAACCTTCTTGATTCTTCTTTTATAGGGATGTGCAGGTAGGCGTCTCTTAGATCCAGAGAGACCATGAATTGGTTTTCTGTGAGCACAGCTGTGATAGATCTTAATGTTTCCATCTTGAAATGGATTTTCTTCAAGAATTGGTTCAGGTATCGAAGGTCTATGATAAGTCGATATTTTCCCCCTGGCTTGGGGACCTGAAATATCCTGGAATATACTCCGGTACTTCTTTGGTGCATAGGTACTGGTTCTAGTGCTCCTTTCTCTATAAATTCTTCTAGAAGACGAAAAATTTTGGGATCATCTCTTTTGTTTAGGAGAAATCTGTCCCTTGCATATTGATCTAACTCCAAAGTGTATCCTTTCATGATCTTTAGGGCCCAAGCGTCTGAAGTAATCCTTTGCCACTCCGAGTAGTGATGTGTCAGCCGACCTCCTACTTCTTTGCTTCTGGCGTCAGAATTCTTTTTTAGATGGTTTTCCATCCTCTGATTTCTTTTTTGATCTTTCTGAAGCCATCCAGGATCATCTGTCAGCTCTGCTTCTGCTGAAGCGTCCTCTAGATCCATATCTTCTGTAATTTTGTTCTCTGTAGGGACGAAAAAAAACGCGCCTTTTCGTTTCTCTTGAATTGGGGAAAATTCAACAATTTTTCTTCGTTACTGGATTCCAGGAGTTTATCTAGATGGGATCCAAATAATTTCCCAGACTCAAAAGGGAGTGAGCATAAGTTATTATTTGATGCTGAATCTCCAGACCATAATTTGAGCCAGACAGATCTTCTGACGGAGTTGGAAAGTGCCATATACTTGGCTACTAATCTTAAAGAATCTACGGAGAAGTCACAGAGGAATTCTGCTGCTAGTTTCAATGTAGGTAACTGTTGGAGCAGTTCTTCTCTAGGCACACCATCTTCTATGTCTCTTCCCAGGTGACTAAGCCAGACCCTCAGAGCGCGGGCTACTGGAACCGAAGCCATTGCAGCTTTATTCATAAGGGATAGGTAAGAATGTAACCTTTTTAGGAGACCATCCGCCTTCTTTTCCATTGGATCCCAGAGTAGTGAAGAATCATCACTGGGAAACATGGATCTTTTGGCTAATCTGGCGACGGCAGGATCAACCCGAGCAGGATTTTCCCAACTTGAAGACTCAGCAGGGTCTATTTTATATATAGACTTAAATCTGGATTCTAAGTTTATTTTTCCTACTGGCTGCTGCCATTCTTTACGCATAATCGTATTGAGCACTGGATGGCTAGGAAATACAGATGCCTTTTTCTTGGGAAAATAGAAAAGGTTATCTTCCTCTTTATCAGCCGTCTCCTCTTTTTTTGATTCCATGATGTTTCTTACCTCCCTAATCAAGTGATTAGCATTACTCTTGTTAAACAAAAAATTGTCTTCCAGGGTAGGTAGATCAAACTCTGAGTCTGACGACACTTCTCCCTCGGATCTAGAAGACTCTTCTGATGAGGATGGGGAGACATAATGTTTCTTTTTTGTTAAATGTTTTTTCTTTTTGGCTTGCGACAGAAAAGCTTTAAACATTGTCATAAATTTTTTGGTTTCTACATCCGATATTTCTTCTGGATACGAACAGTTTTCACATATATTAGATGACCAATTCAATGGTAAGGGCTGAATACATGAAATACATAGAGCCTGCTTAGTCTTCTGTCTCTTGTTAGATCTGGGTCGTGAGGACCTTAGAGAGTCCACATTACAGCTTGTACAAAGATCCTCTACACATTCATCAGGCAATGGCTGTTCACAGGACTGACATAGCCTATGCCTGCCTTTGCGGGATCTTTTTCCCCCTTTATCAGAAGAGGAGGACATCTGTGGTGAGAGAAAGTGTAGAGGAAGTATACAGTGAGTGTAGAAGAAGTATACAGTGAGTGTAGAGGAAGTATACAGTGAGTGTAGAGGAAGTATTAAGTGAGTGTAGAGGAAGTATACAGTTAATATAAGAGACGTATCCAGTGAGTGTAGAGGAAGTATACAGTGAGTGTAGAGGAATTATACAGTGAGTGTAGAAGAAGTATACAGTGAGTGTAGCGGAAGTATACAGTGAGTGTAGAGGAAGTAATAAGTGAGTGTAGAGGAAGTATACAGTTAATATAAGAGACGTATCCAGTGAGTGTAGAGGAAGTATACAGTGAGTGTAGAGGAATTATACAGTGAGTGTAAAAGAAGTATACAGTGAGTGTAGAGGAAGTATACAGTTAATATAAGTATACAGTGAGTGTAGAGGAAGTATACAGTGAGTGTAGAGGAAGTATACAGTTAATATAAGAGACGTATCCAGTGAGTGTAGAGGAAGTATACAGTGAGTGTAGAGGAATTATACAGTGAGTGTAGAAGAAGTATACAGTGAGTGTAGAGGAAGTATACAGTTAATATAAGAGAAGTATACAGTGAGTGTGGAGGAAGTATACAGTGAGTGTAGAGGAATTATACAGTGAGTGTAGAAGAAGTATACAGTGAGTGTAGAGGAAGTATACAGTTAATATAAGAGAAGTATACAGTGAGTGTAGAGGAAGTATACAGTGAGTGTACAGGAAGTATACAGTGAGTGTAGAGGAATTATACAGTGAGTGTAGAAGAAGTATACAGTGAGTGTAGAGGAAGTATACAGTTAATATAAGAGAAGTATACAGTGAGTGTAGAGGAAGTATACAGTGAGTGTAGAGGAAGTATACAGTGAGTGTAGAGGAAGTATACAGTGAGTGTAGAGGAAGTATACAGTGAGTGTAGAGGAAGTATAAAGTGAGTGTAGAAGAAGTATACAGTGAGTGTAGAGGAAGTATATAGTGAGTGTAGAGGAAGTATACAGTGAGTGTAGAGGAAGTATAAAGTGAGTGTAGAAGAAGTATACAGTGAGTGTAGAGGAAGTATACAGTTAATATAAGAGAAGTATACAGTGAGTGTAGAGAAAGTATACAGTGAGTGTAGAGGAAGTATACAGTGAATATAGGAGAAGTATACAGTGAGTGTAGAAGTATACAGTGAATATAAGAGAAGTATACAGTGAGTGTAGAGGAAGTATACAGTGAGTGTAGAGGAAGTATACAGTGAATATAAGAGAAGTATACAGTGAATATAAGAGAAGTATACAGTGAGTAAAGAGGAAAGATACAGGCAGCATATGATGATGAGTAGGAAGTATAGAGTGAGCATGGATTGAGTTTAGAGATAGTGTAAATTGAGTGCAGAGGAAGTGTTGGGTGATTATAGAGGAAGGATAGGATGATTGTAGCAGCCGACACAGGTGAATGAATTGTAAAGTCAGTTTTTACTTGTTGAGATCCAGCTACGTGGCCACTTCACTCCAAAAATCCAGATTCTTATGGATCATGCCCCTGACTTCGCTAGGCCACATCCCTGACTCCACTAAACCATGCCCCTCATTGCTTGTAAAAGAAAAAAAGGCCTGGAAGCCTTGAAGGTGAGCTGTGTGGGGGCCGGAAAGCTTCTCTCACCCTCAGTCAGTGACATGTCCTCTCTAGTGACTGACTGGGGGTGAGAGAAGAGAAATCTCTCAATTTGTGCCTGCAGCATAATGCTGCTGTCTGAGCATGGGGCCACAGAAAAGGAGGACATACCAGCGTCCGTCCAGGGCCTGCTACCGATGGAGGACAGGGTGTCAGGATATCAGACTCTGGCCTATAGCCAGACATCTGGCCACCCTAGACCCAGCTGGTGCAGAGAGTCTTACAGGCAATGCTCCTTGGGACATGGACCGAAGACCCGGCCAATTATCGGGAACGAACATTGTACAAACACATTGATGACGATAATTGGACAGTATAAAGGTATTGCAGCCGCTCCAGAGGAGGGAGCAGAAGATGGGATTTTTTTGTTCTGAGTGTGATGGTTGTACTTACAGATCATGTGGCGATCTCCACTCTTGTCTACCCTAGGGATTGCAGTGACTGGAGGGTGCATCTTTTTCCCCTCAAGGCACATCCTGGTTTTGGGGCTCTGCCTAGTGTTGATTGGGGTGCCCTTGATGTTTGATGAATTGCTGGGTGCATGGCAGGACTGGAGAATGATGGAGTCAAAGATCAGACCAGTTGTTATTGTAACCCGTGCAGAGAAAGCAGTGGGTATAGTGGATGCTGATGTCATTAGCGCTGATTCTTCTAAGGTGAAGTGGACTGCAAATGCCATGAGCACTTGTTTTGCAAATCCCATGAGCACTTGTTTTGCAAATCCCATGAGCACTTGCTCCTCCTTGCAGCCAATAGCAGGGGACCAAGCGGAAAGGCTAAGGAAGGAAAAGGAACAGCAGCCATCTTGGAGACAGAAGCGTGGCTAGGAGAGAGACAGACTAAAAGCTCTCCACAGGCAGAAGTGAACCCAGTGATTCCTGTATGAGAGGAGAAAGCTCAGCTGCTGCATTAACCCTACAGCACAGTCCTGACAGCTCTAGTGATTCCAGTGTGAGAAGAGAGAGGCCAGCTGCTGCATTAACCCTACAGCATAGCCCAGACAGCTCCAGTGATTCCAGTGTGAGAAGAGAGAGCCCAGCTGCTGCATTAACCCTACAGCACAGCCCAGACAGCTCCAGTGATTCCAGTGTGAGAAGAGAGAGCCCAGCTGCTGCATTAACCCTACAGCACAGCACAGACAGCTCCAGTGATTCCAGTGTGAGAAGAGAGAGCCCAGCTGCTGCATTAACCCTACAGCACAGCCCAGACAGCTCCAGTGATTCCAGTGTGAGAAGAGAGAGCCCAGCTGCTGCATTAACCCTACAGCACAGCCCAGACAGCTCCAGTGATTCCAGTGTGAGAAGAGAGAGCCCAGCTGCTTCATTAACCCTACAGCACAGCACAGACAGCTCCAGTGATTCCAGTGTGAGAAGAGAGAGCCCAGCTTCTGCATTAACCCTACAGCACAGCCAAGACAGCTCCAGTTATTCCAGTGTGAGAAGAGAGAGCCCAGCTTCTGCATTAACCCTACAGCATAGCCCAGACAGCTCCAGTGATTCCAGTGTGAGAAGAGAGAGCCCAGCTGCTGCATTAACCCTACAGCACAGCCCAGACAGCTCCATTGATTCCAGTGTGAGAAGAGAGAGCCCAGCTGCTGCATTAACCCTACAGCACAGTCCTGACAGCTCCAGTGATTCCTGCTTGCAAGGAGAGAGTCCAGCTGCTGCATCAACTCTATAGCCCAGCCAGCTTCCCTGCAGGAGTGTCGTCCTGCACCCCAGGAGGATCTTGTCCTCAACTCCACTGCCATACAAGCTTCATAATGCTGAAGCCCCGGCAAAACAATCTTAAATGCACCCACATTTGTGCGCCAATGTTTTCTGCAACCCAGGTTGTGCCCACAAAACATACAGTGTGAAAGGCAGTGAAACAAGCAATAATCAAATTGTTTATAGTTGATCGGTGCTCAATTATTTCCAAGCATCTGCCAGTGTAAGATGATTTAAAGTGCGGGGGGAAATTTTCACAATCCATTGAAACTTATGAGTAAACTAGGAATCTGTCCCTTTCATTTCATGCAAATTAAGTTAAACTTTTCATGGTCAAGTCAAAGGAAAAAAACATATTGACCGAATCACCCAACAAGTTGTTCTATCATCCACTATGATGACCTATCACCTAGTGGAACAAAAAAAAGAAATGGAGGCAGCTCCAATAAAGTAGTGGCAGAAATTTTTTTTTTTTAATGCATGTTGTGGCAGTGCAAACACATGCTTATTAATCCCTTCTGTTAGCTGTAGAATCACTGTGCGTCAGTATTACAGGTCACTGTTATCATCAAGCCTAATTTACTGCCATGGACTTACTCTACTTTCACACTTGCATTGTTAATTCTAGTATTGAGTTCTGGTAGAGGATCTCAATGCCGGAATTAAACAGATCCGTTTTGATTTTGCACATCAGGATGCTCCTGTCTCGATGCGATTGTGTGAAATTTAAAACAAATCTGTCACTAAATACATAAAAAATCAATGGGTGACAGATCCGTTTTTTTAGGCTCCTAAAAACACAGATCCATCACCAATCACTTATATTGTTTTCAGTGACGGATGCGTTTTTTTCTGTTTTTTTTATGACCGGACACAAATCTGCAGCTTGCAGCGGTTTTGTGTCTAGTCACAAAATGGAAAGCTGAAGAACGGAATGCATGAGGACTAAACGGAAATGTTCTTTTCCGGTATTGACATCCACTGCCAGATCTCAATACTGGAAAACCACAGCGCAAGTGTGAAACAGGCCTAAACCAAGTAATGACCCCATGACAGAGTGGAGAGGGGGCAGCAGCAGTGGCAGTAAGGCTGTGCTCACATCACTATTTATTTTTCCGTTCTTCTGATCCAGCCTCCATAGAGCCATAAAGACGGTCAGTATTTGATCAGTAATTGTAAGTCAGGACTATAAGTGGGTCCAAAACAGAGATAAAATGGAATATTAAGATTTGCATCTCATCTGTGTTTTGGACCCACTCCTGATTTTTGGCTTACAATTACTGATCAAATACTGATGCAAAACACTGACCCGTCCTTCTGAAGGATAAGAAGAAGGGAAAAATAAAAGATGATGTCAACACAGACAAACAGTGACAATAGTGGCCCCATGACAGAGTGGGGGGCAGAAGCAGTGACAGGGACAATAGTGGCCCCATAACCAGGGGCTTTGCTAGGGTCTCAAAAGATCCAGGGCCCAAGCCCCAATGAATATGGCCCAGTTCTCTTAGTCGTCCCCCCTCCCCCCACACACCGCATTGTCCAGTACTCGTTATACAGCAGCACATACCTCTCATATCCAGGGGACGCCAGATGACGTCTCCTCCGATGTAGACCTTCTCTGTCATCGTCTTCTCCATTAGGTCCGGACATCTTCTCTCAGCCGCCTCGTCTCTGCAGAGTGTGACACACGGATATCTACTGTAAGTGTCCTCACTTTTCTATCATCATCCCCCAACCTGGAGCCCCCACAGTGTTATCCTGCTGCTCGCTGTGCCCCCCAATACCCCAAATACTATCCTGAAGAAAAATTAGTGCCCCCCATAGTAATAGTGCTCCTCATAGTCCCACCTATAGTAATTCCAGTAACCCAAATACAGTGCCCCCAACAGTGATAATGCTCCCCGAGAGTGCCCCCATTAGTAGAAGAAACCCCCCAGTATTAATAATACCCTCACAGAGCCCCCAGTAGAAATAAGGCCCCCTATTGTTCCTCCAGTGGTAATAGGTAGTGTTGAGCGCGAATATTCGAATCTCAAATTTTAATCGTGAATATCGCCACTTCGAGAATTCGCAAATATTTAGAATATAGTGCTATATATTCATATTCGCAGATGGTGGTGAATATTATAATCACAAATTTATCGCAAATATATTACATTGCCGATTTTTGCAATAAAGTAAACAATGACTGGAGATCACGAATTCTCTAATTTGTGAATTTATGGCGAATATTCGGCCAAAAATTCGCAAAATATTGCGAATTCGAATGTTGCCTATGCCGCCTATCACTAGTAATAAAGCTCTCTACAGACCGCTAAGTAGTAATAAGCCCCTCCATATTGCTCTTAGTAGAAATAAGGCAGATCTATAAGTCCCTCCTATAGAGCCCCCAGTAGTATAAAGAACGCCCCCTACTGTTATAATGCTCACTCTGAAGTGCCCCCCAGTATTTATAATGCCCCCTGCAGTGCCCCCTGGATTTATACTGCCCCCTACTGTTATAATTCTCACTCTGAAGTGCCCCCAGTATTTATAATGCCCCCTGCAGTGCCCCCTGGATTTATACAGCCCCCTACTATTATAATTCTCACTCTGAAGTGCCCCCAGTATTTATAATGCCCCCTGCAGTGCCCCCTGTATTTATACTGCCCCTACTGTTATAATGCTCACTCTGAAGTGCCCCCAGTATTTATAATGCCCCCTGCAGTGCCCCCTGTATTTATACTGCCCCCTACTGTTATAATGCTCACTCTGAAGTGCCCCCAGTATTTATAATGCCCCCTGCAGTGCCCCCTGTATTTATACTGCCCCTACTGTTATAATGCTCACTCTGAAGTGCCCCCAGTATTTATAATGCCCCCTGCAGTGCCCCCTGTATTTATACTGCCCCCTACTGTTATAATGCTCACTCTGAAGTGCCCCCAGTATTTATAATGCCCCCTGCAGTGCCCCCTGTATTTATACTGCCCCTACTGTTATAATGCTCACTCTGAAGTGCCCCCAGTATTTATAATGCCCCCTGCAGTGCCCCCTGTATTTATACTGCCCCCTACTGTTATAATGCTCACTCTGAAGTGCCCCCAGTATTTATAATGCCCCCTGCAGTGCTCCCTGTAGTTATATTCCTCCCTCCCACCATAGAGCCCCATGTAAATAACATCACACCATCTCTCCAGTCCCCTCCAATATACAGTCCCATGTAAATAACATCCATCTCTATCTACAGCCCCCTCCAAAATACAGTCCCATGTAAATAACATCACCTCCTCCCCAGCCGCCTTTAACATACAGTCCCATGTAAATAATATCAGCCCCCCCGAGCCACCTCCAACATGCAATCCCATGTAAATATCCCCCCCTCAACACTCAGTCCCATGTAAATAACATCACTCCCTCCCATAGCCACCATCAACATACAGTCCCATGTAAATAACATCACTGCCTCCCCCAGCCCCCTCCGACATACTGTATAGTCCTAAGTAAATAACATCACCCCCTCCCCAGCCGCGTCCAACATGCAATCCCATGTAAATATCACCCTCTCAACATTTAATCCCATGTACATAACATCACTCCCTCCTCCAACCACCTTCAACATACAGTCCCATGTAAATAACATCGCCCCTCAACATTCAGTCCCATGTAAATAATATCACTCCCTTCAGCCCTAACATAGAGTCCCAGTTAAATAACCACAACTCCCAGCATTGCTCTGCCTCTCCCTTCACTTACCTCTCCTCATGTACACACATCACCACAGCTTCTTCCCCAGGACTTCTCCTCTTCACTGCTGTCCTCTCCTGCACTGGTCACATGATGGTGACATCATCGCAGGTCCTTCTCAACTACTGCTGGCTTTACTGGTCACATGACCTGTGATGTCACCACAGGTCCTTCAGATCTTCCAGTGGATTAGATTCAAGTGTATTGCTGTCCTGAGGACTTACCGTTGTATCTAGCTGGCAGGCAGGACATTCGAGGCATGGGACAACACATCTGGGGCCCAGGACGGGGGCAGCAGCAGTGGCATACAGCACAACCCAACACCAGCAGTGTGATAGCGAGGGCCAGTGACTGCATATCCTTGTAATAATGTACCATGTACATAAAGTGTGGCTTCTTGGCCTACTGTTAAGTGGCAGCATCAGAATGTTGGCAGCAGGACGTGGCCAGAAGTAACTTCCCATTCTGCAGAATATTCCGGGGTGGCAGCACACTACAGGATGATCAATGGTGGTAGAATGATATGTTCTGTTGCATTAGAGGATGGCCGCAGGCCACGGGCGGATGGTGGTGTGGGGGGAGTAACTACAGGCCACGAGCAGGATCCGGGGAGGGGGGAGGAGCTTCCTGGCTGTCTATTGTATAATGTAAGGCAGTGCAGCCAGGGCACACCCCACCCCCTCTCCGTATCAGCCAGGCTCCTCCACCCCGACCTACACACCTTAAATATCGCGCAGCTCCTCCTCCACTCTTCTTTTGGTGCCTTAAGGACTAAGAGGGAGGAAGTGAAGCTGCAACAGCTCCTGCCACAGAGCCACGTGGTGGGCAGTCTGTGAAACAGAACTGGTTGGTGATTCCTGTCACAGCGAGGGAAGAGGAAGTCTGTGAGGAGAGTCGCTTTATGTTGGGGCCCGGAGTATTGAGTACAGTCTGTCTACGGAGGATGAGGGTAAGACTCTCACCTTCATCCTCAACAATATCATTTCAGCTGTACAGTGTTTGCTGGGAGTGGCCTATTATATGTAGGAGGGACTTATAACAATGGGCGGGGCCTACTCTTTCAGCGTCCCACTGGCTTATGTGGGAACTGTAAAAGCTTTTTGTTATCATCTGTAATATCATGCTGTATTGCGTCATCCTGTGATATTCCTGTTTACCAGGCTGTCAGGTGCACTACATACATCCACCACTAGATGGGGGTAGCACCACAGTATATAGAGTGCAGTTCAGGCCTAGTTAGGGAGTGAAGTCAGTTCAGAGGAGAAGTGGGAAGTGAAGGAGTGAGAGCGAAGCTGAAGACGTGTTAGATGCAAGGCAATTCAAGGGAAACGTAGTGGAGATAAACACAAAGGACAACAGCCATTTATTCAGGCTTCAAGGACCTTTAGATTCAAGGTGAAGGACTTAGTAGCTTCGGGGAGCCTCACCATTAAAGAGCTGGAGAAACAGAACTAGAATAAGGAGTCCATAACTTACCTACCCTAGCCTGACACAGTACCACCAGTACAGCCTGGTACTGGGATTCATCACATCCAACCTGCATGTGTATCAGAGACTGTATGCAAAACTTCGCGCCGCCCCTTCTGTCTGTCAGACACTGGAGGGAGAAGCCGCGCGCAAGAGGGGAGCGTGACGTGCGTCCGCACGCCCAAGTATACGTGAGACTTCGCATGTAAGTGACGGGAGGAGAAAGTAAGTGCGATCACCAGCCGTCCTCTACCGAACAATGATATGTTAGTACTCCGATACCCCCGCAGTCTGAGAACTCCCCAAAAATAACAGGGAGCGCTGCCGGAAAGGTTAACTTATATACGAACTGCTCAAACATTACATTCAGCCGACACCGCGATTTGTTAAAGGGCCATACACCCACAAAATAAAGGTGGCCCATCGCAACGCAGTGTGCAACTAGATTTCACCTGCCATTACCATGTCTGTGCAGGAAGATAATGTGCAGCCTGACCTCAACATGTCCTCTGCAGTAGCCGCAGCCGGTTGCAACGCATCACCGGCCGCTGCAGCGCCAAGCATGATGCCCCTAACAATGCCTTACTACTTAGGGGGACCCTGGTTCCCACGATTCTCTGGGGAAGCTCAAACTTTAAGAGACTTTAAAGAAAAGATTCTTGCTATATTCAGGTTGTACCCTGTAACAGTAGAGCAACAAATGGAAATTCTGCTGGTGCAATTGGAAGGAGCTGCCCTCAGAGAAGTGAAGTCCTGGCCGAGCTCAGAGAGGAAGACGCTGGAGCAGATATATGAACGGCTCTGCACCACCTTTGAACCCAAGAATGTGTCAGAGGTCAAGATGAGGTTCTTCAGCAAGAAACAGCAATCTGGTGAGTCACTCAGAGACTTTGCATTGTCATTACAGGAAGCCCTCACAGCTGTGGTACAGGTAGACCCCCATGAAGCGGAAAATGAGGATAAGACGCTTAACGAGCAATTCATTGAAGGTGTTAATATAGAAGCCTTAAAAAGTCAGTTAAGGATGTTAGCGGCTCAGCATCCAAGTTCCACTTTCCTAGATTTCAAGGAGTTAGCCATCAGTATTATGGGGACAAATACACCATCGAAGCCTACTAGGCCTGCTGAAATATCTATGGTTATTGCATCTCCAAAATGTTGTTCTATAGCCATTCAAGCAACTCCAGCCCCGGCTCCTGATGCAGTTGCCGCCTTGGCAGAGCAAGTCAACTTTCTGACCAAAAGTCTGGAGAAAGTATGTAAGAATCTAGAACAGTGGGAGAAACCCTTAGTATTGGAGAATGAGACACCCATACGAAGATAACTTTTCCCTCCTGATTATAGAGAGACATCTCCCAGAAACTCTAGTGGACACCCTTCTAACCGCTTCAAGGTTCAGAAGCGACCCACTTGCACATACTGCCACAAGCCGGGTCATACAGAGATGATGTGCTGGCAGTTAAAAAGGGCAACCCTCGAGGTCAAGGACCGCCCCTTGGGAAATGAACTAGTAGGTCCAAAAGATCCCCGCTGGATGCCCAGATATGTAGGATCCCGTCCAGAAGTGGTTCTTCAAATAAATGGAGTTCCCTTTACCGCTTTATTAGTCTCAAGTCACAACTATTCAACAGTCGGCATTTGAGAAATACTGGGATCAGAGCCAGTTAACACAACCCCCAGTATCCTGGCTGAGTCTTATAGCCAGCAACGGCAAACCCGTGCCAGTGCATGGTTACTGGGAGCCAACTCTCCTAGTAGGCGGAACTACACTGCCCCAGCAAGGTATCATTGTTATGCAGGTCAGGGAAGACAACAACCCTCCGGTAGTCCTAGGGATGAACATTCTTAGGAATTATTATGCTGAAATGCTTGAAGCTTTGCACAAATCTATGCCTACCGCCCCACCTACCTCCAAAAAGGCGATACAACAGACTATCCGTGTGCTAAGTGCACAACAGAAATTTGCCAATGAGAAAGGAGAGATTTGCTGTGCCCGCATCCGAGATAACCAGCCAGTAATCCTTAAACCAAATACCGAAGCACTCCTGTGGTGCCGAGCTGCTCTTGGGATCCAAGGCCAAGACTACCAGGCCCTGGTCGAACCCATCACTCTATAAGACCATCCTTTAGTCCAAGCTGAAAGAAGCCTAGTGACTGTTTCTCAAGGTAGAGTGCCTATTCGTCTTCTGAATTTAAGTGATCACAGTACAACTTTGAACAAGAATTACCCTGTGGCTCAACTACTACAAGTCACTTTCCAAGATGTTCTCAGCATGCCTGCAGCCATCACTGAACAATCTGCTCAGAAACTACATCCACAAAGTTATCCTTTAGATACATTATGGTGGAAAGAACTCAACGTGGGGGATATCTCTACCACTGAGGACCAAATTGAAGGAGTCTTAAAAGTTGTGCAAGAGCATCATCAGGCCTTCAGTAAACACCCTACGGATTATGGTGAAGTCAGTGTAATCAAGCACACCATCTCTACCGGTTCACATCCTCCAATCAAGGAAAGGTACCGGCCTATACCACCGACAATGTACCAATCTGTGAAGCAAATGATCCAGGAAATGAAAGATTCAAACATCATCCGAGACAGCTATAGTCCATGGGCTGCACCTCTAGTCCTTGTCCGAAAGAAAGATGGTAACATTCGATTCTGCGTGGACTATAGGAAAGTTAATCAAATCACCCACAAGGATGCCTATCCTTTACCAAGAATCGAGGAGTCTCTGACAGCATTAGGGTCCTCAGCTTACTTCTCTACCCTGGACTTAACCAGTGGGTACTGGCAGGTACCTATGGCCCCGGAAGACCATGGAAAAACTGTATTTACTACCCCTATGGGCCTATTTGAGTTTTATTACATGCCTTTTGGACTCTGCAATGCCCCTGGAACTTTCCAAAAACTAATGGAGAGATGCTTAGGCCACAAAAACTTTGAAACTGTCTTGCTATACCTGGATGATGTAATCATCTATTCAAAATCCTATGAGGATCACTTAAAACATCTTGTGGAAGTCTTCCAAGTCATCATCAAGCATGGACTCAAGATCAAGCCATCTAAGTGAAGTGCTATCTATTAAAGTCAGTAGTCAAATACCTGGGACATGTAGTCGGTGCGGAAGGTGTTAAGCCAGATCCAGAAAAGATAGCGGCAGTCCGGAAATGGCCTACTCCTACCACAGTAAAAGTTTTGCAGGATATTACAGACGTTTCATCCATCACTTCGCTCAGATTGCTGAACGGATACAAGAGCTCCTGAGAGGACATCCTGAAAAGTACCAGAAATCCCAGATATCGGTTGAATGGAACGAAGAAAGGGAAATCGCTTTTCAACTCCTGAAGAAGAAGTTGACAGAACCACCTATCTTGGGCTATCCAGATTACCAACAGCCATTCCATCTCTACACTGATGCCAGTCAGAGGGGCCTGGGAGCTGTCCTGTCTCAAGTGCAAGAAGGTAAAGAAAGAGTAATTGCTTATGCTAGCAGATCTCTTAGAGGTGCTGAGAAAAATGACCAGAATTACGGTTCCTTCAAGTTAGAGTTCCTAGCACTCGTCTGGGCCGTTACTGAAACATTTAAAGACTATCTTGCAGCAACCCCATTTGTGGCCTATACTGATAAACCACTGGCGCATCTCAACACAGCCAAGTTAGGAGCCTTAGAACAATGATGGGCCTCACGTCTTGCCAACTACAACTTCACGTCAAGTACAGAACAGGTAAGTCAAATGAAAATGCGGATGCCTTATATCGCCTGCCCACTAAAGAAGATCCTACTAAACAGATAGATGTATGGGAAGAAGTGGAGATGCCTGCTTTTTACCGACATTTTGCCCAAGACGTAATCACCGCCAAATGTAAAGAAGTTTTCCAATTCCAACAACAGACAGATCCAAAATCCCAAGTTGAAAAAGAAGGTTGGATCAAGTTGCAATCAGAAAGCAGAGTCTTAGGTGAACTTCAGGACTTCATCACCAGCGGGAGAACCCCGGAACGAATCCGCCGGACAAATGAAGATCCAGAGTTATTAAAACTGTGGAGACATCGAAAACAACTTTTCATCCAAAAGGGCTTGATGTTAAGAAGAACTCTAGATCCAATTACCAATGATCGGCTGTAACAAATCCTGATACCCCACCGAGATGCCAGAATCGTTCTCGAAATGTATCATGAATGATAAGTCAAAACACTTTGGGGTACAAAAGACTGAGGCTACTATCCGCCATAGGTTTTATTGGATTGAAATGAGAGTTGATATTGAGAGTTGGTGTCGAGAATGTGCTACTTGTGCCCTTGGGAGAAATGAAAAACATGACCAGAGAGCACTATTACATTCCATAGTGAGCAAAACTCCTCTAGAAATAGTGGCCATTGACCATGTAAAGTTAGAACCAAGTCGCTTAGGGTATACCTACTCTATGACAATAATTGATCACTACACTAAGTTTGTAGTAGCTGTACCTGTTAAAGACTTGACAGCCAAAACCACCACAAATGTTTTCTGGAAAAACTTCCTGTTGCCCTATGGATGCCCTGAAAAGATTCTTACAGATCAAGGATCTGCCTTCGAGTCCCAATTGTTCCATGATATGGGTTCACTTCACAATTGCCAGAAGATCCGAACCACAGCTTACCATCCTCAAGGTAACGGACTTTGTGAAAAGATGAATCAAACCTTAATTGAAATGCTGAGGGCTGTACCACCTACTACGAGGAACGAGTGGCCAACTTTACTACCTCAATTGATGTATACTTACAATAATACCATCCATTGTTCTACTGGGTATACTCCATATTATTTTATGTTTGGCCGCCAAGGAAAGTTGCCTGCAGATCACACCCTGGATGTGCAAGTTCCAGATTCAATTAATCCTCTACCCCAAACTGATTGGGTGAGTGAACATCAGAAACGCCTAGTCGATGCCAAGGAGATTGTCCAAATCTGCATGGCAAATGCACGCAACAAACAACAGAATGACTATAACCAGTCTGCTAAAGCAGAACCTTTAGAAATTGGTAACCAAGTGTGGCTGAGAAACAACCATCGCACTAGCAAGCTAGATAGCAAATGGGAAAGAGAACCCTACCTCATCACAGCTATTCCTAATGGTGAGAATGATGTCTATAAAATCACTAAGAGCTGTTCAAGAGGAAATTCCATCCACAGTGCAAGTGACTGAAAAATCAGCTGAACCAGAAGGACCAATGCAGGCCATTGAGAATTTGTTACTGGAATCAGATCCTCTACAGTGGTTCCTTGTGCCGTGGCTTAATATTCCTGTACCTGCAAAGTTAAATGCAGTTCCACCTGTAATGACCGGCGTCACGTACAGGGAGGAAAAAGGGAAAGCCCTGCCCAAGGGACAGGGAAAGGTGGTGACCCCTGACTCACCTTGCGGCTGGCACCTGACTGCCCTGATGTCCCTAGACGGGTTCCTCACCCGTGCGGCGATCACGTGCCTAAACCCTGGCTTTCCCTAAAATGAGCCCTAGATAGTGAACGGGCTGGTGGGATCACTAGTCCGCACCACTGACACTAAGAGGGAAACACCAGGGAGAGGACAGACAATACAGACAAACACATACACCCAGGTGGGCGACCACAGCAGACCACCAAGGTCCAACAGGGATCCGGAGGGTAGCGTTCTGGACCAACAACCAGAGAACGCAGCAACACAGCTCCAGAGGGTCAGAATAGATGTCCAGGCAGGAAGCTCTATATCTGGCAACCAGAGAAGTGTGAGAGGGGAATATAAGGAGGTTGGGAGTGCTGGACAAGGAACAGCTGAGGAGAAGGAGCTACGGATCCCTGAGTGAGCCAAAAGGGTTTGCAAAGCAAACCCAGAAAGCTACCATAAGGAAACAGCCCTATCTTACATAGAGCGCGCAGCCAACCGCTGCGACTTCCTGACCCCGGGTATAACGGAGTCAGGCGTGGTTCTTGACACCCTGGTGACACCACCTCAGCCAGAAGAACTACTTCATGGAGGATCCTCAGAAAACCCTGAAGTACCCAGTTCTCTTGAACCAACGCCTATGGAGCCTCTACCACTTCGATGATCCGACCGGACTACTAAGGGGCAACCGCCTACTCGTTACAGAGACTTTCTGCAACCGCGGCTGAGGAGAAGTGTCACAGTCGTTACCTCTGACTGTGACCTTCCGTCCTTGCTCGTTCAGCGCTCCTCGCTGAGGTTTCGTTTCTGTGTGTTTTGTGGTTCTGTATGGGTTAACTCCCCTGTATTCCTATTAGGAGTTAATTCTCTGTCTGCTCCATGGGTGTGGTCTCTCTGCTGCACCCATGGAACCTGTATATAAGGCTGAGCTTTCCTCAGTTCTGTGTCAGCTCTCCTGGTGTGTGTTGTCTTGTCCTGTCCTGCCCTGCTCTGCTCCTGGTTTGTACTTTCTCTCCCATGCTGCTGACCCATGGGATCTGTGTCTGTCTGTCTGTGCTCTGTGAGTTTCCCTACTTGTTCATTTGCGTCCTTTTCCCTGTCTTTCTGTTCTGCCAGTTATGTTTTAGTTACTTTGTGTTTATTCTGATGTCTGTGTTCAGCAAGCCTTTGCAGCAGAGTGGCATGACAAGGCCATGCAGATTACTACTGGTGGAGCAAGTCCTTCTCTGCTCATTGCCACTCCTGCTCCCTTGCGTGAACTCCTGCTCGTATTATTAGTTCCCCTGTTTTGTATTCATATGTCTGTGTTCTGCAAGCCTTTGCAGCAGAGTGGCATGACAAGGCCATGCAGTTTACTACTGGTGGAGCAAGTCCTTCTCTGCTCATTGCCACTCCTGCTCCCTTGCATGAACTCCTGCTTGTGTTATTATTTGCCCTGTTTTGTATTTACCTGTCTGTTATGTTTGCCTATGTGCCGTCGGTACCTTCTGGTACCTGTTGTCCATTCGCTCCTGCTGTCACTGTCTAGGTCACGCTCCAGAGTGGACCCTGGCAACTTTCTGCGGCTAAGTCTAACCCTACCATCTAGGGCTCTAGTGAAAACCAGGAGTTGCTTAGTTAGGCCCCTCTGGAGTATTACTAGACAGTGGCGCAGTGGGGGTTTTCTCACACTGTGCTGACGGTACATAGAGCTCAAGTTTTGTCTGTGCTGCCTTCCCTGTTTTGTTTGTACAATAAACTCTTATGTGTCTGTATCTGATTTCCTTCCGTTTATTGCATGACGACGCGGTGGTCTCTCCGGGGACCTCCAACTCGTGACAGAATGAACAAGTGAACTTTCACAGAGTTTTTTTTGTTCTGTTTTCTGCTTATCTGTGGTGTGTGTGCATTCCGTATTTCTCTCTTTATGCTACCTGTAGGTATCTGATTTGGTTGCCTTGGTGTACTGGCTGCGGTGTTCTCCGTGTATGCTGGTTGCCAGGGGTGACGTCTGATTTCCTTCCGTTTATTGCATGACGACGCGGTGGTCTCTCCGGGGACCTCCAACTCGTGACAAGAAGACTTCCAGCACTGCCTGTTCAACAGTAATTCTCTTTCCTACAATTTGGAGCTACAGAGCCGGGTGAGAGACTTATTACTTTGATTGTTTTGCCTTTACCAAAGGACTTTCTGCAAACCTGCTTCTACTTGTTTCTTGCAATGTTTAAGTCTTGTGCCCGGAGATAGACTTTAACGTACCTGAGCCTCCGTGATTTTTCTCTATTGACATTTTGCTCAGGGAACGGACTCATGCCCTGTGAGCCTCCTGTAAGATTTATTGTTGATTTTATTATGGACTATCCTGGTTTTCATTGTTCGCTGTGCCAGGTCAGCGCCCCAGCTCATCAGTCTTGGAAGAGAACTAATGCCCCTTGTCAACAAGTTATACTAATGTGTATTTTCATCATGTGCATTTTCATGTTATTCATACCTGTATGCTTGTTTTGCATGCTTGCCTCTTTTGTGTCTTTCAGGAGACTTCGTCCAGAATGTGTCGAGGCCGACACATGTTGAACAAAGGTTGTATGCAGTGTCCCACTAGCTTATGTGGGAACTGCAAAAGCTTTTTGTTATCATCTGTAATATCATGCTGTATTGTGTTATCCTGTGATATTCCTATTTACCAGGCTGTCAAGTGCACTTCATACATCCACCACTAGATGGGGGTAGCACCACAGTATATAGAGTGTAGTTAGGGAGTTAAGTCAGTTGAGAGGAGAAGTGGGAAGTGAAGGAGTGAGAGTGCAGCTGTAGGCAATTCAAGAGAAACGGAGTGGAGATAAACCCAAAGGACAACAGCCATTTATTCAGGCTTCAAGGGCCTTTGGATTCAAGGTGAAGGACTTACTAGCTTTGGGCAGCCTTACCATTAAAGAGCTGGAGAAACAGGACTAGAATAAGGAACTGAATATCAGTAAGTACATAACTTACCACCCTAGCCTGACACAGTATCATCAGCACAGCCTGTTACTAGGAGTTATCACATCCTACTTGCATGTGTATCAGAGACTGTTTTATTGCTGGATGTAAGCTGTTACAAAGAACCTGTTTAAAGTAAAGTTTACAGTTGGATTTAAACCTGCCTCATTCTTCCAACTCCACACCACTATTACCCTCAACCTCTTGCACCATAAAGGTGCTGGCGTCACGACATTATTCCAACCAGGGGCCCAGCCGCCCAGGCACTCAACAACCATTCACCATCAAGGGCACCTCAACCACCACCTGGCCGGTGTCCCCTGTAACAGAGTGTGCCCCGGAGAATCCAGTGCTGTTCTTCCCTTCACTGCACTGCTGGCTCAGGGAGGCGACTGCTAAACCGTGAGTAACCGATGAACTGTATATACATTCCGGCCAACCGTGCACCTGCGGACTGGCATGTTGCACTCTGACCTGGCTTACATGTAAGTTACACGAGGAGTGCTTCTGTCTGTCTGCAGCATTAAGAAATTGTTGACTGCCTTCCTCTGCTCGTACAGACTGTCTAACATGTGGAGCGTAGAGTTCCAACGAGTGGAAACTTCGCATATCAGGTGATGTTGGGGAAAAGCATTTTATCTTTGCAGCTCAAGGAGGACATGTTTTGCAGGGTAAGAGTGCATGCATAGTGTCCTGGACATTTTTTAACAGCTCTGTTTTCATGTAAATAACATCACTGCCTCCTCCCCCTCCGACATACAGTCCCATGTAAGTAACATCACTCCCTCCCACAGCTGCCTCAGCAGTTCAGTGGAGGACTTCAGGAACCGGGTGACAACAAGATTGAAGACATGCGCCATGCAGGGCTTGTGGGTCAGCCCTTCCTACCCCAGCACAGACAGAATGTTCTTCCCGTTATCAGTAACCATGGTTGCACTTCCAGTGACAGCCAGAATTTGATGTCTTTATTGATGACGCTTAGCAGTTCCTCCCCAGTATGGCTCCGTTCACCCAGGCTGACGAGGTGCAGAACTGTGCGACAACGTCTAGCTTTGCATAGGTGATATGATGGAGGACCACTGTGAACCATGCCTAGAGGGGAGGGTGAGGACAAGGTTGAGGATGAGGAGGCAGCGGAGGACATTGATACAGAAATCCCACAATTACAACAGAGAGGCGGCATTGCTATCACCTGGCCAAGTTGCTGAAGTGCCTGGCCTGGAACGACATTCTCTTAGTGGGCTGTAAATGACATATATTGTCCTTGACCATAGTTATAACTCCATATGTCAGCACTGGCGTGAACTCTACCAGACTCTGAGAGGCCCAGGGACTGGCCCACCTTCTGTTCAACATACGTGTGCAGGGCTGATACAGCTTTTTTATAGAAGTAATGACGGCTTGGGACTCTCCACTTTGGGTTGGCACAAGCAATGAGTTCTCTGAAATGTGCGGAGTCCACCACATGGAAAGATAGGGACTGTAGTACCAGCAACTTGGCCAGGAGCACGTTCAGTTTCTGCCCGTTGGATGAGTGCACACATTCTGTTATGTTTTTGCAATTTTTGCAAATAATTACGACACTGGCGAGTATGGCATTTTCCCTGCACCACTGCGTGATGCCTACCGCTGCTTTTATAATCCCATGCACTGCACATGGTGTACCCCTCCTGGGTTGGCTGCAGATCTTCCACTGCTTCCACCCTGCTGTCTAATGGGCACGTTTCCACCCTGCTGTCTAATGGGCACGTTTCCACCCTGCTGTCTTATGGGCACGTTTCCACCCTGCTGTCTTATGGGCATGTTTCCACCCTGTTGTATAATGGACACGTTGCCTCCCTAGCCCCCTGATGATGACGATGCTCCCTCTTCAATGGCTCCCACGTGCTATTGGCTACATCATCATCTACATCTGTTTGGTCTTTACTTGTGTCACCCTCAACTGTCTGTTGCGCATGTCCCTGACCTCTTGCAACATATGCTCCCACCCGACTGTCCTCATCAGGAAGGTTGCTGATCCATGCTCTATGCTCTCCCTACAGTCTCAAAAAACTCTCCCTATGATCTCCTTGCACTCTGCCTGCACTCTCCCTATCCATTATTCCACAATTAAAAGCTTTCTGCAACACTGTCTCATACTTACCAACATTTGAGTTGGTTAAATCGAAGCATATAAGCCCCGACCCTGCAAATGCCCCAGACCTGCCCAGAAACATCTATTTAAGAGAGTGGTTCGCATTAGCCCCACCAATGTTCAGCCAGGGACAGCGCAAATTTGCAGAGACTGTCTCTGAAAATCAGGGAGAGTCCCAGCAAATTCAGGACAGTTGGCAGTTATGCTGTCTCTAGTGCATAAGCGCTTGTCACATCTCTCCCTCAGCTGACAGTGAAATGGCGGAGACCATGCAGGATGAGGGTTTTATAGGGCTGTGACATCAGAAGGGATGGATATCTGCTCATTGGCTGTCTACACGGCATTATGGCTGATCTAGCGTTCCCGACTTCTCACTTTCACTTTTTAACATGTGCAGCAGCCATTTTGGAAAAATAAAAAGATTTGTTACCGCAAAGCACAAGGAAATTTGGATTCCTGAGGAATCTAATTTTTCCTAAACTTTGAATCAAATTCCACTTCAGATGCTTCGATTCGCTCAACACCTATCACTATCATCTACTGTGTTGACCTAACATCCACCATCTTGACCTATCATTTGGTTTTTTGACCTAACACCCACCATCTTGACCAAAGATTTAGTTTGTTGACCTAACATCCACCATCTTGACCTATCATTTAGTTTGTTGACCTAACATCCACCATCTTGACCTATCATTTGGTTTGTTGACCTAACATCCACCATCTTGATCTATCATTTGGTTTGTTGACCCAACATCCACCATCTTGACCTATCTTTTAGTGTGTTAACCTAACATCCACCATGTTGACATATCTTCTAGTGTGTTCACCTAACATCAACAATGTTATCCTATCATCTATCGTGTTTACCTATCATTCACCATGTTTATCTATCATCCCCCAATTGTATTCTATCATCCACTGTCTTATCCTATTATCCACCAGGTTCACCTGTGATCCACCATGTTGAAAAACCATCTCTCCTGTTCATCTGTTATCCACCATGTTGTCTTATCATCCACAATGTTGACCTGCCACAGATTTTTACCTTGCAATTGCTCTGGTTGGATTGTGGGGGTTTCAGGTAGAAATCTAATGAAAACATTTCATGGTCAAATTTGGGTTGATTGTTGATCAATTATCCACCATGTTGATTTATTATCCACCATGTTGTCCTATCATATCCACATGATATCATCCACCTTGTTTACCGATGATCCACCCTGTTGTCCTATCATCTGCTGTGGTGGCCTATCATTCACCTTATTGACCTGCCATTGGTTTTAGCGTGCGGTTGCCTTGGTTGGATTGTGGGGGTTTGAGGTTAAAAGCTATTAGATGGAAACATTTCCTGGTCTCATTTGAGTTAAGACAAAACCTTTTTTTTCTTCATTGCCCTAGCTGATTGATTAGATACTGTTAATAAGCCATTGTTTTGGCTCTGGACATTGGTCAGATTCTCGAGACATTATTATCTACACACTACAAATATCATTGATAAAAGGACATAAACTTTTGTCTGTATTATAGTATGCAAGTTTCATCTAAAGAGTCAACTCTACAAAAAATAAATAAACTGGAGACAGGTTTAATTAACCAGATAGAGAACCTGTTGTCCTACCATGGATATGATTAATGGACAAGTGAGTGCTGTACAGGAGCAGTGTCCTGATATTTGAAAACACTTGAGAGGATATCTATTGATAAGTTACACGTAGGAAAAATAGGTTGGAAGAAAATTTAAAATTAACGTGCTTAATTAGGAAACTTGATACCTTTATTAATAAATGGGTATGAGCAAGAGTGGTCGATATGCTCAGATGTCCTGATACTCTAAACTCTACCGTCTACAACTGTACAAATGCAAGGTGGCCAGCAAACAAATAATCAATCTACAATTTAGTAGGTCCAATATCCTCTTAGCATCCCCAAGTGTCTAACTAGACATGATACCAACATGATAAGGTACCTGGAAAACAAGGAGACAAAGGTAGGGCACCACCCCAAAGAAGTCTAGCACATGGTAATACGCTTGGGGCTTGGAATCCCTCCAGCTTGGTGGCGTACACTTTTCCTTTTGATCTTTTTCCATTTTGGGGTGTGTGCGAGGGCTATATTATGGTCTCATAGTGATTTCCTGCTTTCAATCTTGCCTCATGCCTGTTTCCCATGGAGATGATTAGTACCAGCTCTGTGGAAAGTCACCGGTAATTGAAAGTAAGACAAGTGGCTTTTATATCTATCAAACTGTGTATGAGGAGAAGTGTTTCTACTGTTCTCTCCCGGCTGAAGCGATGGCAAGCTATTCCTGACCCTGCCTCCTGCAGCTATTTTTATGTCTATTTACCGGGCGGTCATGGAGTTCTGAAACCAATGCTGAGAAACATCCAGGCATAAAATGACTCCACCAATTACAGTTCCGGGCACAGAGACACTGTGCTGCCGAGTCATCAGAGCCTCACCATTAAACAGAGACTTTAGGACTTTGGGTCCCGTGTTTTCTGGGTCAAACATTGCCATATTACTGAACTCCTCAGAGATCCAACAAGATGAAAGGAAAGTGTTCTTCACAGTATCCACCATATTATAGCCCACCTTCTAAAGCAAGTGTCCTACAATCCAAATGCAGAAAGGAAGACATTATTTGGAGAAAAGGGTGGCAAGACCAGGACACACTCCCTTAGTCTTTAGGACAAGGACTTCAGAAGCTCTTCCCATCCTCAGTTCCTGAAGTTCATCATGATAGATGTCAGAGGTACAGTCACCAATGACTCAGAGTCCGCCATCATGCACCTCTCACAATCCCCAGTGATATCATTAAAAATACATAGTCATTCAAAAGAGTATTACTTCAAGGAGGCATAAAAATACCAAACACTAAAATAGCTAAATTTTACCAGCTAAGAGAGACCATTGGCCTAACTAACTGGGACAAAGTCCTCAAAAATAAAAATACAGACAAAAATGGGATATTTTTTAAAAGCATCCTAAACTCTAATTGTTAGAGGTACATACCTTATAGGAATACAAGGGTGAGGAACAAGAAAAGAAAAAACGATGTGGATAAATAGAATTGTAGAGAAAGCAATAAATGACAAAGAGAAAGCATTTAAATCACTAAAACAGGAGGGTAGCACGGAAGCACTGAAAAACTGTAAGGAAAAAATAGAATATGTAAAAAACATATAAAAGCAGCCAAACTAGAGACCGAGAGATTCAGTGCCAAAGAGAGTAAAACTAACCCTAAAATGTTCTTCAGTTACATAAATGGTAAAAAGTATAAAGCTATAAAGAGTAATGAGAGGGAAGTTGCAGATAGCGATGAGGAGAAAGAAAATCTATTAAATATTTTTTTCTCCAGTGTATTCACTGAGGAAAATAAACTGTCAGATAAAATGCAGAATGTAAAAGTAAATTCCCCATTAAATGTGCCCTGTCTGACCCAGGAAGAAGTACAGCGGCGTCTTAAAAAGATTATGTGACAGACTCCCTGGTACCCCAACTGGGCACCGCCGTCAGTGATATGGCTTCCCAAATGGAACGTATTCCAAACGCTGTTATCATTACCCCAAGAATCAGGCGGCACTCATTTTGAGGTAAGCAGAATGACAAGAAGCTTTGTTAACACAAAGCATTTGAGTTTTATAGAAAGAAACCCATCCCCTCCCGGTCTAGAAAGAATCGGTATCAACCACTTTGTAGGAGTCTGATTTGTCCCAATACATATTTCGAGTTAACAGGCCAAACATCACGGCACAGAGTCTAATAATGGGCTGATTAGTTTAACAGATAAATGTGGATGGGGGATGGGAGGATAAACAAAGAGACTGGTCTGGTGGTAGTGGACCATGACACTTTTGCCGTACATGCTTGTTGCTGGTGGCAACATGTTGTTTGCATGTTTTTACACTTCCCTGGTGTTCCTTTCCATTTTGGTTTGTTTAGGGTTAAAGGGGTGTGCAAGGTGGAGCTGGGTGTGGCCTCGTGGCTCTCCTTATACTGGAGTAGTGAGCGTTAGGTGAGTTGTATGTCTGCCTTTGCATGAGTAGGAGCTTTGCTCCCCTCTGTATGTGTCACCTGTCCGTGAGGGCCTCCTTGTGGAACATCAAGGTCTTTGGCAATGTCATCCCAATGTTTCCCCGTGTCCCCTTACCCTTCCTCATCTGTTTATGATGTTTGGTGTGGGTTTATGTACAGGGTGTTTGTTGTATGTCATTTGGTGTTCCATGTCTGGTATATTTGGTGTTTGTAGTCCAGCATGGTTGTTTGACATTTTCCCTGTCTGTGCTTGCGGAAGTGGGCTCCATGGTTTCCCGGAGCAGTGAACCACAAGTCAGCAAGTCCAACCAGTGACCTTTCACTTGGTAATCAACCTAATAACACACTGAGCTATTATGGAATGTGAGGTCACCTCTATTCTAGACAATAAGAGATGTTACTATTGTCCTCTCTTCCACCCTAGACCACCAGGGAGTTTACTATTGAGCTGTCAGTAACCCTATACCTGTGATGGCTAACCTAAGGCACTCCAGCTGTGGTAAAACTACGACTGGGGCACTGCTGGAGAAATGTGCCATGGGGCCGTGGCCACCCTGGTTCTGTTTGGACTGGACTGGAGAAATGTGCATTGGGGGGGGCCCTTATTGTTTTGTTTTTCGCCCCAGGGCCCCATTTCACCTAGAACTGGCCCTGCCTGTGGAATGCATTTGCGTTCCACAAAGCTGGAGAGGGCGTGTACATCTCATATCACCCATATTTCCTCCCACTATTATCATCACATAGGAAGCCGGAGTAATCGAGGGTGTACCTCCTTCCAAACGTCGGAACGTGCTGCGTCACAACAGGAAGTGACGAGGGTAGTGAAAGGTAGTGAAAAAAAAATTGTCTCTTAAAAGAAATTTTGTTGATATTTGGCTCAGTTGACTAAAAAGTTTGCCCACCACTGCCCTAGACCATCAGGAATGTTACTATTTACCCATCAGCAACCCTAGACCATCAGTGATGTACAGTGGGATGCGAAAGTTTGGGCAACCTTGTTAATCGTCATGATTTTCCTGTATAAATCGTTGGTTGTTACGATAAAAAATGTCAGTTAAATATATCATATAGGAGACACACACAGTGATGTTTGAGAAGTGAAATGAAGAGTCAACCCACAGACCCAATTAGTTCTAAAGGTTTTGGAATCAATAAAATGACAACAGTGCCCAAATGTATGCACCTGCCTAATTCTGTTTAAACAATTATAGCACTTTCTGTAAATCCAATAAACTTCATTTCACTTCTCAAATTTCACTGTGTGTGTCTCCTATATGATATATTTAACTGACAATTTTTTACAACCAACGATTTATACAGGAAAATCATGACTATTAATAAGGTTGCCCAAACTTTCGCATCCCACTGTAGCTATTGACCACTCCACCATTCTAACCATCAGGAATGTTACTATTCACCCTACTACCAATCTAGAACATCTGGGATGTTACTATTGACCCCTCCACTACTCAAAACCATGTCAGACAATGCAGGGAAATGATTACTAATCCCATCTCCATCTTATATCCCTAGGGAAGATTGAATTCACCCTTTTACTCTACTAGACCACCAAAAATGCTGGCTTTAACCCCTTCAGTATCTTAACACCTGGTAGAGTTTGTCCACTAGAACTTTAAGAACAAAAGAGTTAAATGGTTCCCGTTGCCTCCTTAACTGAGGATTGTGATTGGGTGTTGTCTTCTCTGTATGTTATATGTAGATGAGGGTGATCCAGGTCCACGATGATTATCATTTCCGGTAACTCTTGGCAATTTGACGATGTTCGATGCTTGATTTTGCAGCTCCAGACTAATTGGCGTTCCCCGACACCTCAGCACCCTCCACTTTAGTGATATGATTGATTGCAGGTGAAGCTCCACGTACATCACATCCCAAAGAGCCAGGCGTGAGTGAGAGTAAACAGCAGGCGATAGGAATCCACATCCCTCAATGTGCAGGAACTTGATATCTCAGCGCTGTGCGGAATGCGGAACGAGAAGACCAGTCCAAGATGCTGTCATGTTGTCTGCAGATCCAGACTCCAACTGTGAAGACGAAGGCTCCACTCACACACCAGAAGGTTCATCTTACTTCGTGAGGAGGCTAATTATCAAAAGCTGAGAACAAAAATATCCAGTGATCTCCATGCTGTGGGAAGAATACGGCCCGGTGATTGAATATGAAGCTGCAGGTCCAGTGGATCCTGCTGTAGACTCTTTAGAACGGCACTGGCCCTAGAACGATAAAGAAAACCTCTCACATCAAAATGAGAAGAGATTTAGGCTTCATGTGTCCGTCTAAACCCGCTGTGCTGGAGCCAGATGCACCAAATGTTAAAGAAACACTGCATCTTTGGGAGTCTGTGAGCCAGAATAACTAAGCGTTTAGTTGCTGCAGGTCGTCGTGGATAATTTACACCTGGTTCTGGTGGATGGTTTAGGAAATCGTTCTTGTACTGAGCGAATCTTCTCATGTCGCAGAAGATTGGTTAGATCGAAACTCTGTGGAGCTGATGCTGTTGCGTGCCTTTGTTCTGCCGCTGATTTCAGTCTTTCATCTTATTTACACCATTTTCTGTACGGTTGAGGTTCTCGGCCTCTGCCCAGCAAACAGAGTATAATGGAGTATAATGCAGGATGTAACTCAGGATCAGTACAGGATAAGTAATGTATGTACAGAGCGACTGCACCAGCAGAATAGTGAGTGCAGCTCTGGAGTATAATACAGGATGTAAATCAGGATCAGTACAGGATAAGTAATGTATGTACACAGTGACTGCACCAGCAGAATAGTGAGTGCAGCTCTGGAGTATAATGCAGGATGTAACTCAGGATCAGTACAGGATAAGTAATGTATGTACAGAGCGACTGCACCAGCAGAATAGTGAGTGCAGCTCTGGAGTATAATACAGGATGTAAATCAGGATCAGTACAGGAAAAGTAATGTATGTACACAGTGAGTGCCCCAGCAGAATAGTGAGTGCAGCTCTGGAGTATAATACAGGATGTAACTCAAGATCAGTACAGGATAAGTAATGTATGTACAAAATAACTGCACCAGCAAAATAGTGAGTGCAGCTCTGGAGTATAATACAGGATGTAACTCAGGATCAGTACAGGAAAAGTAATGTATGTACACAGTGGCTGCACCAGCAGAATAGTGAGCACAGCTCTGGAGTATAATACAGGATGTAACTCAGGATCAGTACAGCATAAGTAATGTATGTGCACAGTGACTGCACCAGCAGAATAGTAAGTGCAGCTCTGGAGTATAATGCAGGATGTAACTCAGGATCAGTACAGGATAAATAATGCATGTACAAAATGACTGCAACAGCAGAATAGTGAGTGCAGCTCTGGAGTATAATTGTTATGCCCTGCCCTGTGGGAGCGTTTTGAGGAGATCTGTCAGAGTTGCTGCACGTGACTCGATCTGACAGTTTGTTTTGTTGTGGGTTTGAACTGAATCTCACCTCCTCCCAGGTGTTGTTCTTTAGGTAATTGGTGAGGCTAGTTATTTCTCCCTCTCCCTATAGCCTTTGCGGGTAATAGTTCTGCCTTGTCTGAGCTCTGGAAGTTTGGTGGATCTCCCTCTTCCCTAAAGCTGAGGGTTTGGTTCAGTGTGTTATAGTCTTAGGTACGTGGGCATGTGCATATCTACCATTGAGATATGCACATGGGCATAGCAGCTTAGGGGAAGTGTTTTAGGGATTGCTAGGAGGTGACCCCTTTGTTCCCTAGCATTTGGGGCCTAGTCAGTTGTTTTGTTTGCCTTGTCGTGTTCTGTTTTCTTCCCTTATCCTATCTACCGTGACATTATAACCCGCCATACCATCTTTTTCCTTGCTGTTTGCAAAATGGAAACTATTGATGCTTTGGTTGATTGCATGCAGGGATTGTCTTTGGAGGTAGCTGATCTCCGCAATTCGGTTGCACAGTTTCAGAGTACTTTGGCATCTGGTGCAGCTGGGGGATTCCTGGTCTGCCTGGAACCTAAGGTCGCTCTTCCTGATAGGTTTTCCGGGGGAAGTAATAACTTTGTTAGGTTCAAGGAGTCCTGTTAATGGTATTTTCGTCTGCGTCCAATTTCATCTGGAGACGAAAACCAAAGAGTAGGGATTATTATTTCTCTGCTAAAAGGTGACGCTCAGTCTTGGGCTTTTTCTCTGCCGACCGGTTCACAGTCCCTCCAGTCGGTGGATGAATTTTTCAGAGCCCTGGGCCTGATTTATGATGATCCAGAGTCGTATTGTGCTGAATTTAGAAGATGGGCGACTGACTCGGAGTGGAATGATCCTGCACTCCGTAGTCAGTTCTCTCAGGGGTTATCTGAGAGATTAAAATATGCCCTTGCATTTCATGAAAAACCTGATTCTTTGGAGGCGGCCATGTCTAGATAGACGTCTTAGGGAGAGGTGCAAGGTTCCCCTCGGGCAGGGGGTGCTGTCTGGTGGGGAATCAGTCCCTCCTGTCCCTCGGGGTACTATGACACTTGAATTAGGGGCTGGAGAGGAGCCTATGCAATTGGGTCAGGTTACTTCTTGCTCTGGTAATAGGACTTTTAGAAAGCTGAATAGACTGTGTTACTTCTGTGGTAATGAAGGTCATTTCATTAATGTGTGCCCTTTTATTAAACCTCAAAGTGGTAATGAAAAACAAATAGGGGATTCCTTAAAAAAAAAAAAAACTCCCTTACTCTTGGTAGTGTGTGAATGGGGAGTCAGAGCACGCATATTTGTATCCTACCTGCAGTACCCGATTCCTCCTGCCTGCCATGGTGGCGCTAGTCTCTGGAAATTTAGAGTTAAAGGTATTTGTTGACAGAGTCATGGTTTTAAAACTAGCGCATTAAGCAAAGAGATACCAGTGTTTGCTATAGATATCACCCCCCTCTTGCAAAGATGTGTAACTCATATTGTTCAGGATATTCATTTGAGGGTGGGTGATTCTCATGTTCAGTTCATTTCTTGCTTTGTTATGAAAGGTTTGTCTGCTCCGATGGTTCTGGGTTTACCATGGTTGATATAACATAACCCTACCATTGACTGGCAAACAAGACAAATCAGTAATTGGAGTGAATTTTGTATGAACAACTGTCTTAGTGCCTCTATTTCGGGGGTGTCCACTAAGGTGTTGCCTCAGTTTCTTTCAGATTTTTCGGACTTATTCTCGGAGGATGGAGTTTAGGAGTTGCCCCCTCACCGAGAGTATGATTGTCCGGTCAATCTTATGCCCGGAGCAAAATTGCCAAAATCTTGGTTATATAATCTTTCTCAACCCGAAAGAGTAGCTATGTGGGAGTATATTGCCGAGAGTTTGGCAAAGGGACATATTAGACCATCTAAGTCACCTATGGCCGCTGGCTTCTTTTTCTTAAAGAAGGACAGATCCCTTAGACCGGGAACTAAATCTCATTACTGTCCGTGACCCTTGATTCCGGATCTATTTGATCAGATTGTTGGGGCCAAGGTGTTTTCTAAGTTGTATTTAAGAGGAGCTTAGAATCTGATCAGAATCAGGGAAGGAGATGAATGGAAAACGGCCTTCAATACCCCCGAGGGTCACTTCGAGAACCTAGTCATGCTCTTTGGTTCAACTAATGCTCCAACAGTTTTTTTAGCGCTTTATCAATGACATTTTTCATCATTGGTGGGGAGGTTTGTTGTTATTTACCTCGATGACATACTAATTTACTCACCCGATATGATTCATTTGAGACAAGTGTTATTGATCCTTCGGGAGAATAAAGTGTATGCTAAGTTGGAAAAATGTGTGTTTGCGGTTCAGGAGCTGCCGTTTTTGGGGGACTTGCTTTCTGCCTCTGGTTTTCGTATGGATCCCGAAAAGGTCCGTGCGGTACTGGAATGGGACCGGCCGAAAAATCAGAAAGCCCGGATGCGATTTTTAGGATTTACTAATTACTACAGAAAATTCATCCTGAATTATTCCACCATTGTCAAACCTTTGACAGATATGACTAGGAAGGGCGCTGACTTCTCTGTCTGGTCAGATGAGGCATTACAGGCTTTTTCTGCTATTAAGAAATGTTTTGCTTCTGCTCCCATTCTGATGCAACCTGATGTGTCTCCTAGGGATGAGCGAACCCGAACTGTATAGTACCGAATTTTGGGGTGTCCGTGACACGGACCCGAACCCGAACATTTTCGTAAAAGTCCGGGTTCGGTGTTCGGCGCTTTCTTGGCGCTTTTTGAAAGGCTGCAAAGCAGCCAATCAACAAGCGTCATACTACTTGCCCCAAGAGGCCATCACAGCCTTGCCTACTATTGGCATGGCTGTGATTGGCCAGTGCAGCATGTGACCCAGTCTCTATATAAGCTTGGGTCACGTAGCGCCGCACGTCACTCTGCTGATACAAGCATAGGGAGAGGTTGCAGCTGCGACGTTAGGGCGAGATTAGGCAGATTAACTCCTCCAAAAGACTTAATTCAGTGATCGATCTCCAGCTGTGGATCATTGAAGTGCTGATATTGAATTTCTCACTTTTTTTAGGCTGCCCAGAGCGTTTTTATATCACTTTTTTCTGGGGTGATCGGCGGCCATTTTGTGGCTTGTGGTGCGCCAGCACAAGCTACCACCAAGTCCATTTAACCATCAACAGTCTGGTTATTTTTTGCTATATCCTACATCAGCTGCAGGCTGAGCCTGTGTCACCGAAGTGCATGTAACCATCAACAGTCTGGTTATTTTTTGGCCATATACTACATCAGGGGCAAGTTGAGCCTGTCACCCAGCGCCTAAAAAATAGCCCTGACATTTATATTCCTCCAAATCAGTACTGTTTTAGCTGGTCAAGTTATTTTTAGTGACCGTAAAAGCACAGTTTTTGTTCTGGGTTGAAAAACTATTCCCAAATTTGCCATTTTCAAAATTGTGGTGAACGGTAACAATGAGGAAAACATCTAGTAAGGGACGCGGACCCTCTGGTGCTGGGAGAGGACGTGGCCGTTCTGCCACAGCCACACGTCCTAGTGAACCAACTACCTCAGGTCCAAGTAGCCGCCAGAATTTACAGCAATATTTTGTGGGGCCCAATGCCGTTCTAAGGATGGTAAGGCCTGAGCAGGTACAGGCATTAGTCAATTGGGTGGCCGACAGTGCATCCAGCATGTTTACATTATCTCCCACCCAGTCTTCTGCAGAAAGCGCACAGGTGGCGCATGAAAACCAAGCCCATCGGTCTGTCACCTCACCCCCATGCATATCAGGGAAACTGTCTGAGCCTCAAGTTATGCAGCAGTCTCTTATGCTGTTTGAAGACTCTGCTGCCAGGGTTTCCCAAGGGCATCCACCTAGCCCTTCCCCAGGGGTGGAAGAGATAGAATGCACTAACGCACAACCACTTATGTTTCCTGATGATGAGGACATGGGAATACCACCTCAGCACTTCTCTGATGATGACGAAACACAGGTGCCAACTGCTGCGTCTTTCTGCAATGTGCAGACTGAACAGGAGGTCAGGGATCAAGACTAGGTGGAAGACGATGCAGGGGACGATGAGGTCCTAGACCCCACATAAAATGAAGGTCGTGCCACTGACTTTCAGAGTTCGGAGGAAGAGGCAGTGGTGAGACCGAGCCAACAGCGTAGCAAAAGAGGGAGCAGTGGGCAAAATCAACACACCCGCCGCCAAGAGACTCCGCCTGCTACTGACCGCCGCCATCTGGGACCGAGCACCCCAAAGGCAGCTTCAAGGAGTTCCCTGGCATGGCACTTCTTCAAACAATGTGCTGACGACAAGACCCGAGTGGTTTGCACGCTGTGCCATCAGAGCCTGAAGCGAGGCATTAACGTTCTGAACCTTAGCACAACCTGCATGACCAGGCACCTGCATGCAAAGCATGAACTGCAGTGGAGTAAACACCTTAAAAACAAGGAAGTCACTCAGGCTTCCCCTGCTACCTCTTCTGCTGCTGCCGCCTCGGCCTCTTCTGCTGCTGCAGCCTCGGCCTCTTCCTCCGCCTTTGGAGGAACGTTGGCACCTGCCGCCCAGCAAACATGGGATGTATCACCAACACCACCACCTGCGTCACCAAGCATCTCAACCATGTCACACGGCAGCGTTCAGCTCTCCATCTCACAAACATTTGAGAGAAAGCGTAAATTCCCACCTAGCCACCCTCGATCCCTGGCCCTGAATGCCAGCATTTCTAAACTACTGGCCTATGAAATGCTGTCATTTAGGCTGGTGGACACAGACAGCTTCAAACAGCTCATGTCGCTTGCTGTCCCACAGTATGTTGTTCCCAGCCGCCACTACTTCTCCAAGAGAGCCGTGCCTTCCCTGCACAACCAAGTGTCCGATAAAATCAAGTGTGCACTGCGCAACGCCATCTGTGGCAAGGTCCACCTAACCACAGATACGTGGACCAGTATGCACGGCCAGGGACGCTATATCTCCCTAACTGCACACTGGGTAAATGTAGTGGCGGCTGGGCCCCAGGCGGAGAGCTGTTTGGCGCACGTCCTTCTGCCGCCAAGGATCGCAGGGCAACATTCTTTGCCTCCTGTCTCCTCCTCCTCCTACTCGGCTTCCTCCTCCTCTTCTTCCACCTGCTCATCCAGTCAGCCACACACCTTCACCACCAACTTCAGCACATGCCTGGCGCATGTGCTGAATTTGGTGGTGCAGAAGTTCATTCGCAACTACCCCGACATGTCAGAGCTGCTGCATAAAGTGCGGGCCGTCTGTTCGCGCTTCCGGCGTTCACACCTTGCCGCTGCTCGCCTGTCTGCGCTACAGCGTAACTTCGGCCTTCCCGCTCACCGCCTCATATGCGACGTGCCCACCAGGTGGAACTCCACCTTGCATATGCTGGACAGACTGTGCGAGCAGCAGCAGGCCATAGTGGAGTTTCAGCTGCAGCACGCACGGGTCAGTCGCACTGCGGATCAGACACACTTCACCACCAATGACTGGGCCTCCATGCGAGACCTGTGTGCCCTGTTGCGCTGTTTCGAGTACTCCACCAACATGGCCAGTGGCGATGACGCCGTTATCAGCGTTACAATACCACTTCTATGTCTCCTTGAGAAAACACTTAGGTCGATGATGGAAGAGGAGGTGGCCCAGGAGGAAGAGGAGGAAGAGGGGTCATTTTTAGCACTTTCAGGCCAGTCTCTTCGAAGTGACTCAGAGGGAGTTTTTTTTGCAACACCAGAGGCCAGGTACAAATGTGGCCAGACAGGGCCCACTACTGGAGGACGAGGAGGACGAGGATGAGGAGGAGGTGGAGGAGGATGAGGATGAAGCATGTTCACAGCGGGGTGGCACCCAAAGCAGCTCGGGCCCATCACTGGTGCGTGGCTGGGGGGAAACGCAGGACGATGACGATACGCCTCCCACAGAGGACAGCTTGTCCTTACCTCTGGGCAGCCTGGCACACATGAGCGACTACATGCTGCAGTGCCTGCGCAACGACAGCAGAGTTGCCCACATTTTAACATGTGCGGACTACTGGGTTGCCACCCTGCTGGATCCCCGGTACAAAGACAATGTGCCCACCTTACTTCCTACACTGGAGTGTGATAGGAAGATGCGCGAGTACAAGCGCACGTTGGTAGACGCGCTACTGAGAGCATTCCCAAATGTCACAGGGGAACCAGTGGAAGCCCAAGGCGGAGGCAGAGGAGGAGCAAGAAGTCGCCAATGCAGCTGTGTCACGGCCAGCTCCTCTGAGGGCAGGGTTAGCATGGCAGAGATGTGGAAAAGTTTTGTCACCACGCCACAGCTAACTGCACCACCACCTGATACGGAACGTGTTAGCAGGAGGCAACATTTCACTAACATGGTGGAACAGTACCTGTGCACACCCCTCCACGTACTGACTGATGGTTCGGCCCCATTCAACTTCTGGGTCTCCAAATTGTCCACGTGGCCAGAGCTAGCCTTTTATGCCTTGGAGGTGCTGGCCTGCCCGGCGGCCAGCGTTTTGTCTGAACGTGTATTCAGCACGGCAGGGGGCGTCATTACAGACAAACGCAGCCGCCTGTCTACAGCCAATGTGGACAAGCTGATGTTCATAAAAATGAACCAGGCATGGATCCCACAGGACCTGTCCATCCCTTGTGCAGATTAGACATTAACTACCTCCCCTTAACAATATATTATTGTACTCCAGGGCACTTCCTCATTTAATCCTATTTTTATTTTCATTTTACCATTATATTGCGGGGCAACCCAAAGTTGAATGAACCTCTCCTCTGTCTGGGTGCCGGGGCCTAAATATGTGACAGTGGCCTGTTCCAGTGGTGGGTGACGTGAAGCCTGTTTCTCTGCTATGACATGAAGACTGATTCTGTGCTGACATGAAGCCAGATTCTCTGTTACGGGACCTCTCTCCTCTGCCTGGGTGCCTGGGCCTAAATATGTGACAGTGGCCTGTTCCAGTGGTGGGTGACGTGAAGCCTGATTCTCTTCTATGACATGAAGACTGATTCTGTGCTGACATGAAGCCAGATTCTCTGTTACGGGACCTCTCTCCTCTGTCTGGGTGCCGGGGCCTAAATATGTGACAGTGGCCTGTTCCAGTGGTGGGTGACGTGAAGCCTGATTCTCTGCTATGACATCAAGACTGATTTTGTGCTGACATGAAGCCAGATTCTCTGTTACGGGACCTCTCTCCTCTGTCTGGGTGCCAGGGCCTAAATGTGTGACAGTGGCCTGTTCCAGTGGTGGGTGACGTGAAGCCTGATTCTCTGCTATGACATGAAGACTGATTCTGTGCTGACATGAAGCCAGATTCTCTGTTACGGGACCTCTCTCCTCTGTCTGGGTGCCAGGGCCTAAATGTGTGACAGTGGCCTCTTCCAGTGGTGGGTGACGTGAAGCCTGATTCTCTGCTATGACATGAAGACTGATTCTGTGCTGACATGAAGCCAGATTCTCTGTTACGGGACCTCTCTCCTCTGTCTGGGTGCCGGGGCCTAAATATGTGACAGTGGCCTGTTCCAGTGGTGGGTGACGTGAAGCCTGATTCTCTGCTATAACATGAAGACTGATTCTGTGCTGACATGAAGCCAGATTCTCTGTTACGGGACCTCTCTCCTCTGCCTGGGTGCCTGGGCCTAAATATGTGACAGTGGCCTGTTCCAGTGGTGGGTGACGTGAAGCCTGATTCTCTGCTATGACATGAAGACTGATTCTGTGCTGACATGAAGCCAGATTCTCTGTTACGGGACCTCTCTCCTCTGTCTGGGTGCCGGGGCCTAAATATGTGACAGTGGCCTGTTCCAGTGGTGGGTGACGTGAAGCCTGATTCTCTGCTATGACATGAAGACTGATTCTGTGCTGACATGAAGCCAGATTCTCTGTTACGGGACCTCTCTCCTCTGTCTGGGTGCCAGGGCCTAAATGTGTGACAGTGGCCTCTTCCAGTGGTGGGTGACATGAAGCCTGATTCTCTGCTATGACATGAAGACTGATTCTGTGCTGACATGAAGCCAGATTCTCTGTTACGGGACCTCTCTCCTCTGTCTGGGTGCCGGGGCCTAAATATGTGACAGTGGCCTGTTCCAGTGGTGGGTTACGTGAAGCCTGATTCTCTGCTATGACATGAAGACTGATTCTGTGCTGACATGAAGCCAGATTCTCTGTTACGGGACCTCTCTCCTCTGTCTGGGTGCCGGGGCCTAAATATGTGACAGTGGCCTGTTCCAGTGGTGGGTGACGTGAAGCCTGATTCTCTGCTATGACATGAAGCCAGATTCTCTGCTATGGCATGAAGAGACTGATTCTCTGCTGACATGAAGCCAGATTCTCTGCTATGGCATGAAGAGACTGATTCTCTGTCCAATTGATATTGGTTAATTTTTATTTTTTTTATTTTAATTTTAATTCATTTCCCTATCCACATTTGTTTGCAGGGGATTTACCTACATGTTGCTGCCTTTTGCAGCCCTCTAGCTCTTTCCTGGGTTGTTTTACAGCCTTTTTAGTGCCGAAAAGTTCGGGTCCCCATTGACTTCAATGGGGTTCGGGTTCGGGACGAAGTTCGGGTCGGGTTCGGATCCCGAACCCGAACATTTCCGGGAAGTTCGGCTGAACTTCTCGAACCCAAACATCCAGGTGTTCGCTCAACTCTAGTCTCAACCCTTCATTGTTGAGGTTGACGCGTCAGAAGTGGGAGTCGGAGCAGTCTTGTCGCAGAGTCCCTCTCTTAGCAAATGGCGCATGTGTGCTTTTTTCTCCAAGAAACTCTCGGCTGCCGAAAGAAATTATGATCTTGGGAATAGAGAGTTGTTGGCCATTAAATTTGCCTTTGAAGAGTGGCGTCATTGGCTAGAAGGGGCTACCCATCTGATTACGGTATTTACTGACCATAAGAATCTGGCTTACCTGCAATCTGTAAATTGTTTAAATCCTAGGCAGGCTAGATGGTCATTGTTTTTTACCAGGTTCAATTTTGTGGTCCCCTATCGCCCTGGGATTAAAAACGTCAAAGCGGATGCGTTGACACGTAGCTTTCCAGGGAAGAGGGAAGATTCAGAGGATCCAGCTCTGATTTTGGCTGATGGGGTGGTGATTTCCGCTCTTTACCCCGAACTGGAGACGGAAGTGTTGGGGGCTCAAGAGGAGGCACCTGATTCTTGTCCTGCAGGCAGGTTGTTTGTTCCTTCTGAACTGCGATACAAGGATTCAAGGAACATCAGGATACTGTCCTTGCGGGACATCCTGGAAGTAGATCCACTGTAGATCTTATTTCCCAGAGATTCTGGTGGCCAGGGTTGCATAAAAGTGTTGAGGGTTATGTAGCAGCTTATGAGACCTGTGCACGCCTAAAAGTGGCTCACACTCGGCCATCAGGATCTCTTCTTCCTTTGTCCATCCCATCTCGTCCTTGGACGCATTTTTCCATGGACTTCATTACTAATTTGCCGAGTTCCTCTGGGAAAACTGTGATTTTGGTGCTAGTGGACCTCATCAGCTAGATGGCTCACTTTGTACCATTATCAGGTTTGGCCAATGGGAAAACTCTCGCTAAGGTTTTTATTGATAACATTGTGAAATTACACGGCATTCCCTCTGATGTGGTGTCTGATAGGGGTCCTCGTTCTTGTCTTTAACTGAGTTTGCCTTGAATAACCATAGGCAGGAGTCAACTGATAAGTCACCATTTTTTGGCACATATGGTTTTCACCCTCAGTTTCTTACTTTTTCTGAGACCGAATCTTCTGGGATACTGGAAGAGGAGAGATTCTCTTCCTCTTTGTCATCTATCTGGCGGAAGATTCAAGTTAATTTTAAAAAATGGGTGAAAGATATAAACGGATGGCTAACAAGAGATGTATGACTGGTCCAGACCTGTGTGTGGGTGATTTGGTGTGGTTGTCCACTAAAAACATTAAGCTGAAGGGCACCTCTTGAAAATTAGGTCCATTGGGTCCAAGATTTATTGGCCCTTACAAAATCTTTGCCATTGTCAATCCAGTGGCGTTTTGTCTGGAACTTCCGCAGGCCTGGAAGATCCATATTGTGTTTCAAATGTCCTTGTTGAAGAAATATGTGGAACCTGCGGAACCATCTCCTTTGCCTCCTCCTCCTGTTTTGGTTGATGGTAATCTGGAGTTTCAGATCTCTAGAATTCTCAACTCACGTGTTCTTCAGGGTTCCCTTCAGTACCTGGTGCATTGGAGGGGATACGGTTCCAAGGAAAGAATGTTGGTTCCGTCTACCGATGTTAATGCTAGCCGCCTTGTCAATGCCTTTCACAAGGCACACCCGGAAAAAGTTGGACCTGGGTGTCAGGAGGTCACCTGTAGAGGGGAAAAAGTACTGTCACACCCTGCCCTGTGGATGTTCTGAGGAGATCTGTTAGAGTTGCTGCACGTGACTCGATCTGACAGTTTGTTTTGTTGTGGGTTAGAACTGAATCCCACCTCCTCCCAGGTGTTGTTCTTTAGGTAATTGGTGAGGCTATTTATTCCTCCCTCTCCATATAGCCTTTGCGGGTTATAGTTCTGCCTTGTGTGAGCTCTGGAAGTTTGGTGGATCGTCTTCTCCAACTCATCTCTAGATGAGTCCTTTTCCCTTTTTCCTTTTGTGTCTGTTTTACTAGGCCTCTAGGGTGATGCTAGCTCCTTTGGTTGTTGAAGGAGCTGGGTGTCTCTTTCCCTCTTCCCTACAGCTGAGGGTTTGGCTCAGTGTTTTATAGTCTTAGGTACGTGGACATGTGCATATCTACCATCAAGATATGCACATGTGCATAGCAGCATAGGGAAAGTGTTTTAGGGATCGCTAGGAGGTGACCCCTTTGTTCCCTAGCATTTGGGGCCTAGTCAGCTGTTTTGTTTGCCTTGTCGTGTTCTGTTTCCTTCGCTTATCTTACCTACCGTGTCAATAATACAGGATGTAACTCAGGATCAGTACAGGATTAGTAATGTATGTACACAGTGACTCCACAAGCAGAATAGTGAGTGCAGCTCTGGAGTATAATACAGGATGTAACTTAGGATCAGTACAGGATAAGTAATGTATGGACACAGTGACTGCACCAGCAGAATAGTGAGTGCAGCTCTGGAGTATAATACAGGATGTAACTCCGGATCAGTACAGGATGAGTAATTTAATGTATGCACACAGTGACTGCACCAGCAGAATAGTGAGTGCAGCTCTGTAGTATAATACAAGATGTAGCTCAGGATCAATACAGGATAAGTAATGTCTGTACACAGTGACTGCACCAGCAGAATAGTGAGTGCAGCTCTGGAGTATAATACAGGATGTAACTCCGGATCAGTACAGGATGAGTAATTTAATGTCTGTACACAGTGACTGCACCAGCAGAATAGTGAGTGCAGCTCTGGAGTATAATACAGGATGTAACTCAGGATCAGTACAGGATAAGTAATGTATGTACACAGTGACTGCACCAGCAAAATAGTGAGTGCAGCCCTGGAGTATAATACAGGATGTAACTCAGGATCAGTACAGGATAAGTAATGTATGTACACAGTAACTCCACCAGCAGAATAGTGAGTGCAGCTCTGGAGTATAATACAGGATATAACTCAGGATCAGTACAGGATAAGTACTGTATGTACACAGTGACTGCACCAGCAGAATAGTTAGTGCAGCTCTGGAGTATAATACAGGATGTAACTCAGGATCAGTATAGGATAAGTAATGAATGTACACAGTCACTGCACCAGCAGAATAGTGAGTGCAGCTCTGGAGTATAATACAAGATGTAACTCAGGATCAGTACAGGATCAGTAATGTATGTACACAGTGACTGCACCAGCAGAATAGTGAGTGCAGCTCTGGAGTATAATACAAGATGTAGCTCAGGATCAGTACAGGATAAGTAATGTATGTACACAGTGACTGCACCAGCAGAATAGTGAGTGCAGCTCTGGGGTATAATAAAGGAGGTAACTCAGGATCCGTACAGGATAAGTAATGTATGTACACAGTGACTGCACCAGCAGAATAGTGAGTGCAGCTCTGGAGTATAATAAAGGAGGTAACTCAGGATCCGTGCAGGATAAGTAATGTATGTACACAGTGACTCCACAAGCAGAATAGTGAGTGCAGCTCTGGAGTATAATACAGGATGTAACTTAGGATCAGTACAGGATAAGTAATGTATGTACACAGTGACTGCACCAGCAGAATAGTGAGTGCAGCTCTGCAGTATAATACAGGATGTAACTCAGGATCAGTACAGGATAAGTAATGTATGTACACAGTGACTGCACCAGCAGAATAGTGAGTGCAGCTCTGGAGTATAATTCAGGATGTAACTCAGGATCAGTACAGGATAAGTAATGTATGTACACAGTGACTGCACCAGCAGAATAGTGAGCGCAGCTCTGGAGTATAATACAGGATGTAACTCAGGATCAGTACAGGATAAGTAATGTATGTACACAGTGACTGCACCAGCAGAATAGTGAGTGCAGCTCTGCAGTAAAATACAGGATGTAACTCAGGATCAGTACAGGATAAGTAATGTCTGTACACAGTGACTGCACCAGCAGAATAGTGAGTGCAGCTCTGGAGTATAATACAGGATGTAACTCAGGATCAGTACAGGATAAGTAATGTCTGTACACAGTGACTGCAGCAGCAGAATAGTGAGTGCAGCTCTGGAGTATAATACAGGATGTAACTCAGGATCAGTACAGGATAAGTAATGTATGTACACAGTGACTGCACCAGCAGAATAGTGAGTGCAGCTCTGCAGTATAATACAGGATGTAACTCAGGATCAGTACAGGATAAGTAATGTATGTACACAGTGACTGCACCAGCAGAATAGTGAGTGCAGCTCTGGAGTATAATTCAGGATGTAACTCAGGATCAGTACAGGATAAGTAATGTATGTACACAGTGACTGCACCAGCAGAATAGTGAGCGCAGCTCTGGAGTATAATACAGGATGTAACTCAGGATCAGTACAGGATAAGTAATGTATGTACACAGTGACTGCACCAGCAGAATAGTGAGTGCAGCTCTGCAGTATAATACAGGATGTAACTCAGGATCAGTACAGGATAAGTAATGTATGTACACAGTTACTGCACCAGCAGAATAGTGAGTGCAGCTCTGGAGTATAATACAGGATGTAACTCAGGATCAGTACATGATAAGTAATGTATGTACACAATGACTGCACCAGCAGAATAGTGAGTGCAGCTCTGGAGTATAATACAGGATGTAACTCAGGATCAGTACAGGATAAGTAATGTATGTACACAGTGACTGCACCAGCAGAATAGTGAGTGCAGCTTTGGAGTATAATACAGGATGTAACTCAGGATCAGTACAGGATAAGTAATGTATGTACACAGTGACTGCACCAGCAGAATAGTGAGTGCAGCTCTGGAGTATAATACAGGATGTAACTCAGGATCAGTACAGGATAAGTAATGTATGTACACAGTGACTGCACCAGCAGAATAGTGAGTGCAGCTCTGGAGTATAATACAGGATG